>NC_138768.1:512323571-513009821 GCF_965119305.1 Pelophylax lessonae | reverse complement strand
ATTCCTGTATCTAAACATTCTAAATAATGACTAGCAAACTTCAAGAGAGAATTTTTTCAATTCACATATACTATACACACCTACATACATTTCTATTCCTCATTTCTATTTCCCTTGTTTTGGCAACTGAGCATGCTCCAAAACACACAGGATACACACAGTTAATTTTTGGACTGGGCGTTACCATTCTGGGTGTGTTTGCTTGGATTATATATAGCTCACTCAGACATCAGGAAAGATTTGACCTATGAAGAGGTCCAATATATTTGTGTGTCACATGTTTTATGGGTAACATTTTTGGCCCTTTGTTATTTATGGAGGTGAGATTTGGCTGTGTTGTGTGTTGACTCTCTGTAAGTATTTATTGCTGTTAACATAATTCTGTCAATCTGCACATGCATCTGTTGATTATGGGCTCTTTGTCGATGTATATGGTCTAAATGTTGTACAAAGGTTGTTTTGGTTTGAAAAATACAAATGTAATAAACAGCATGTTTCCAATTTTTTTTTTAAAATGTCTTCATGTGTCTAAATAAAGTTTTCTGGTGTCCACAAATGTATGTATTTGTATTTCTTTTTCTAAGTTAAATCTGCTTAATGGTTGTGTATGTTCACTATTCGCGAATTCGCGAATATACAAAACCGCGTTCTCACATTTATACATGAAACCGGAAACGAAACTTTTGCTGCGTGCACACGTTTCCGGAAATTGTCCAGGCCCTGTCGTAAGTGTGCATCATGGCTCCTGCACTGTTTACAGCCGAAATCGTGGCATTTGTGTGTAAGGTAAGGAGGGGGTGGGGGTGTGAGTGTGCAGGGTGGGGGATGGGGGATGGTGGCAGGGTGGGTCGCTTATCTAGCGGGTGTGCAAGAAACTTTTGGTCTGCTGATCTGCGCATGCACTTTCTGCCTATTAGACGTGATCTAGAAGCTTCCTGTTATAGAAACTTCCTAGATGTGAACCTGTTCCATATATATATATATATATATATATATATGTATGTATGTGTGTATATATATATATATATATATATATATATATATATATATATATATATATATTATATATATTATATGTATATATATGTATATATATTATATGTATATGTATATATATGTATATATATGTATATATATTATATGTATATATATATTATATGTATATATATGTATATATATGTATATATATTATATGTATATATATATTATATGTATATATATATATTATATTATATGTATGTATATATATATATATTATATGTGTGTGTATATATATATATTATGTGTATATATATATATTATGTGTATATATATAGATGTATGTATGTGTATCTAAAAAATATATATATTAGACAATATATATACTATGTATATATTATATACAATATATATACATTAGATACATTATAGAATATGTTATATACCATATATTAGTGTATATAATAGGGAACAGGTTCACATCTCTGAACTTTCTATATAGATATAGATAGGCATACCCTGCTTTAAGTACACTCACTTTATATACAATCGTGAGTAAGGACACAGCTTGTTCAGCTTGCCATGACACTGCTCACAAACCATAAGTGACAGGGATAACAAACTTAGGGAGCAACGACAGGGTACCCAGGTACCCAGGACTACACCATATCCATTTTGTGGCTGGCCAGCTTGCCTAGGTAATCTATCATGTCATAGTCCTGGATCCCCTTAACATGCTCCCACATGGTTTGGGAGTAAGGCTATGTCAATGTGGCCAAAATTTACAATGGAGCTGGTGTATTTTCATGCATCGAGAAAAGAAAAAAGGGATTGCTTCACTTTAAGTACATTTTCAGTTTCCATACATGCCCTGGTCCCATTGTGTACTTAAAGTGGGCTATGCCTGTATATAGATAGATTTGATTCGTTTCAACTTTTACACAAAATGAAACCCAATTATCTGTGACAGATTGCTCTGACGCTTTGGAATCTATCTAGATAAAGACAAATGTATTGACCCTTTTCATATATGCAAGATTAGAAACATTATATTCCCTAAATGCATAATGCAAAAAATTATTGCCTTACATACATCCATACACACTGCAAGCTCGGCCCCGTTTGTCTTGTCTGACACTCTTACCATCATAAGCTGGATCTGCACACAGCAGCTAATTGGTTCACCTGAGATGGAATCAGTGATCACAAAAATCTGGAATGGTCATGTCTTCAAAGGATTGCCTTGAACAAATCACCTCTAAAAGAAACACATGAGTGTATAATCACTTGTCTCAATGGATCACATTCCCAACAGACCCATCTCACACTGCCATATGATAATGAATGGGGGTGTCCATTGCAAGTTAAATACACCCCCAGATCCCATTGCTTTGTTAATTGACAGATCTAACTGGAATATGATGGCACTGCTGTGAACCACTATGCCATCAAATTCTGCTGGTGACCTTTAAAAAGGATTATGTGTGATTGTGTGGATAATTATGCCACCTTAAATTTGCATCTCCCACATACCATGTGCAACTCTTGCAGGAATTGTGAATCAAGGATAATTCAGCACAGCTTAATGAACAGACACATTGAGGAGTGTAGGAACACACCGTCAGATTACCCGATCACACTATGGGGTTTTAACTCCTCCATAATTTTGCCACTTTGGAAACCAAGTGCTTACTTTATGTATACTTTTTAGACGGAACTACAATTTCTAGTAGGGTGATATCATTGCATGAGATTTTCCCTCACTTCCTGTCTTAGTGTCACCAAGACAGGAAGTGAGGGGAATATCACTGTGGGGAAATAGCTTGCAATTGTTGCCTTATAATGTCCATAGTATATATAAAAGGAAAGAATTGCTGGCTGTATCCCCACGGGAGATTCCCTCACTTCCTGTCCTGGTGACACCAAGACAGGAAGTGAAGGGAAATCTCCTGCAATGATATAACACTGTTACATGTTCTAGTTATGTAGCAAACTTAAGAATATACAAAGCAAACATCTTTTTTTTTCCATTTTGGCAAAATCATGGATTCATTAAAAAAATATCTTTGTTTGTCCCGTGGCTTGCAGGAAAAACATTTTGCCTTGATTCCACCATCAACACAGACAGGGGAAACCCTCCTGCGGAGCCATTGTGTTCTCCTGGTGCTGCCCCTGCCAGGAAAACACAGTGATTATTGCTAGTGGCTACAAGAGATGCTAGCGATAAGTGTGTGTAAAATCTGACAGACTGGTTGTACGTTGTCCTCCAGGTGATCGACCAATCAACTTGGGTACCTTCAGCCTGGCCATACACAGTTTAAATCTGCATCTCAAATGAAGCAATCCCATTTACATATAACACTCCATAAAGGAGAATTGAGGGGCTTATCAGGTCTGCGTCAAAAATTAACAGCCACACCCAATCAGACAGCTCGTGTTAAAAGGGACCTGAAAAGCAATCTGCATGGCTTGCTTTTCCAAGCATTGGCTAGTTTAGTGAGCCTGGACTAATAACAGTCACTGTAATGCTACCCATACTGCTGTCCTTTTAACATGGTGACAAAAGTTGATACCTATGCTACATGTGTGTAAAGTTACTTGCACCCTGCTAAATGGACAGCAATAAGGTTGTAAATACAGTGACTGCCTGTCCCCCCCTGATGGCGGCCCTGGGTGTGTCATGAAAGGCCAATTGAGAAAATGGCTATATCATGTAGAGGAAATCACCAGTGTGGGGCAACCTATGTCATGGAGGTAGATTTGGACATCGATGTATATGTATCACCAGAAATGGAATTCTTTGTTCTACAATATCTCAAAGACGACCTAGCATGTTATTTGAAGACTGTACTATTTTGGACATACTTGGACTCAAACATACACTGCTCTTTCCACAGCTCCTCCTCCTCTGGGGGTATGATAAAGTTTATACGCATCTTCACCAAAAGCACAAGATGATGTGTCGTCTCCGGATGAGGCTGCAGCGGAGATTTCAGTTTCTGCCTGAGATAGTGGATCTGCAGCGGGCCTGGAGTGATGCCAAAAGGCGCTCACCCAAGCTCCTGCTAAAGGCTGTGGAGCAAATCTCCGGTAAGTAAAAATATACATTACATGTGACCAGATAGGTTACAATTTTTTGGGTAGGTGGACATGTGTTTAGCTATGCAACAACACTAATACCAACACCCCCCCCCCCCTCCCTCTCGCTCCTACCTTTCCTACCTCCATCAAGTGTCTCTTCACAACCTTTAATACTACTATGTACATTCGTATTTTTTATGTTTTTTTTTTTTCTTCTGCTTCTAGCCAAAGCGGACGGACGGCACCCTCTTGTGCTTTTGGTGAAGAAGGGGAGGAGGAGGACGGCCACACTCCAATATGCAGTCAGAGGCAGCGAGCCATTTGAGCAGCTGAAAATTGTGGATCGTAAGTAGAAAATAAAAATGTTAGAAATTTCTAATCTCTAATCACATTTTACAGAGCCCCCTTTACATCGGAGTCTCCAGACTTACTACACTGTAAGAGGGAAGTGTGAAGACTCTGATATAAGGAGAGTTTGGGAACCATTATTTGAGGGGGGAAGCTGGGGACTCTGGTGTAAAAGGGAACTCTGTGTTCCCCAAAGCTCCCCCATACATCTGAGCTTACAGAGACCCTCTTACACTTCCCTTCCTCAGTCCACCACAGTCAAGGGCACAACAAGTCCCACTGCAGAAGGCTACCTGCTTGGACTTGTAATCCTCTCTGTAGGGGAATGAGGAAATACTGCCTGCTATGCTAAGACTTGTAGTGCCCTCTGTTAGGGACTAAGGATTCCTCAGTCCTCAACATTCTAGGGCACTATAAGTCTCAGCATAGTGGGCTGTCATACCTCAGTCCCTCACAGCTCGGGTCAAAAACAACACAGTTAAACATCTAAAGGACAACTCCAAACAAAACTACCAATAATGGACAGAGTCCATATGCTCTATAATGTCAAAGACCCGCTACCACTCACCTTCCACCTCTGGTGCTGTCATTGTGTAGGGCAAAGGGCTCCATCTACACCATGTTTGGCTTTCATGTCAGATAGGCAGGACTTGCTCAGCTCCACTCTCTTCCTTGGCAATTGACTCTGGCGTCATTGTGGATCTTTCCTCCTCTAGAAAACCCCCAGGGGCCCTCTCCTTGTCCCCCAGCCACCCAGGGCCTTCTTCTCCTCCTCCTCCACCAACCATTTTCAGACTCTTCCAACTTCCCTGGGGCTACTCAACCACTTTGCATAGTGGACACAACAAATCTATGACCAGCCTGCAAAATATCAAGTCTGGGCCTGGTTACCTGTATGTTCCGGGTCCAGGGCGGAGCTCTCCTCCCAGAGCAACAACTGATGATAGCAGAGTGAGTTGACCGGCCAGTCACTTCCTACTGGTGCAGGTACACACCTACCGATTCCTCCACATCTTAGGATAACATGATCAGACGGCCAATCCCCAGGCAGAGAAGGAGGAGTAAGTGTCAGCGGACAACAGACACCTGGCAGACGCAGTGAAGGGACTGCAGCACACTGCTGCAACTTTTTGATCCGAGGATTGAAAGCAATCTTTTACTTGGGAGATTTCCCTGACTGCGCCCTTCGAAATGTTGGTGCTCCGCCACTGGCCGCAAGGCCCCTGTAGGTGCGAGGCCTTAGGCGCCCGCTTAATTTGCATGGTGCCCTCCTGTTTTAAAACATGGTCAATGCATCTCATTGGTGTAAGTGCACTTCTATGTTCTGAATTGTAGGGGCATTGAGTATGGTGCTAGCATGATGAGAGGTTACTGCCTATTTGTGTCCATAAATAATATATAATGTTTTTCTTTTATTTTAGAAACCAGTGATCAGGATGTTGCGGCTCAGCCTTCTCAGGCCCCCTGTAAGTAATGTGGATGTGCTGGTGTGTTGTGTATTAGGTCGAACTTGGAGGAATGATTGTTTGTTTTGTTTTCTTTTGTGGTTGATGTAACTTCAGCAAGAGAGGAGCCTCAGGCAGGGCCAAGTCGCCTGGATCCGGGCCAGGAACAAACTGTTGGCCAAGAAGAGGCCAATTGGTCCGACTCGGATGAGGACCTGGGCTCTCCTCAAAGGGGAAGTAAGTATTCTACATGTGTTTGTGTGTTCAATGTGTCCTGGTAAATATAAGGGCTGTAATATATATATTTTGACATTGGGGTTTTGTAGCAGCTGACATTGAGGATGTTTGTTGTGGAGGACTGGGGAAGAGGGGCCACTGCTTACCCAGTCCACTGTAACTACTACCTTCAATGTTTCCAGACTACTTTCTGTGTGCCTTTATCAAATAGCTTTTGTTCAAGGATTGTATTTGTGTCTTTGTGTTTCTAGGAGATACAACGCCATCCCCCCATGAAGGGACACCATCCCCCCATGTAGGGTCTCCCCCATCCTCCCCCACTCCAGGCTCCCCTGAACTAGTCTGTAAGTACCTAAAATTAGATTCTCACATGAATTGTGTGTGCTAGGATGATGTGTATCTAGGATAATCTAAGTTGGAGTCAAAGCAAGTGTAGTTTTGCTATATGTGACAGGAAGGTTGGTCATGAAACACTCTTGCTTAACCTTCATGTTTGAAAGGTGGTTTTGGGGAGCTTTACAGGACATGTTATCTTTTGTAAGTTATCTCAAGCCACCCTATTCTAAATTGGTGTTAGTTTCTCTACATTGGAAATGGTGTGCTTTGTACTTGTAAATTTTTAGGGGACATTGTAATTTAATCATGTCCTGATTTAGTCAACACTGAAAATGTGTGTTTGTCAATCTTTCATAAATACTCTTCCTCGGTAATGTACCACATTCCAGTTCACAATTTGTGTTCTTTTTGTGCAGTTTCTCCAGAGCCAGCCACGCCATCCACTTCAGGGGCCCCAAAAAAACCTGATGATGGTAAGTTGTGTGCTTTTCCAGTAATGTGTCTACTTAGTAAGTGGAGAAATGCTAACTGTGTATGTCCCCGCTCAGGCTTCAAGTTGTTCTAAAGGCAGCGGGTTCTTTATGTGAATGCATTCTATGCATTAGTATTCCAAGTGATAGGTGTGCATATTCCCCCTAAGACTTACTGGGACCATTTTTTACGGTCCAAATTTTTGCACTAATACTTGTCTGGAACAGACTCCCCCTCCTCCTTAACTGAGGTGACAGCATGCCAATATTGCCTCCTGATGCTGTCACTCCTAATCATTGAGACCATTGGAAGGGAGGGGGGCAAGGCTGGCTCACAGCCTAGTGCCTGAACAGGCACAGGGTGCTTGGCTTCATCTCATGTGCCTCCATAGCAAGCTGCCTGCTGTGGGGTCAAACAACAGGAGGGAGGTGCCTAGAGGTGTGTACAGGGGCCATGTAAAAAGGAGGATTGTTATTTCTCTTGTCCCCAAAAACCTAGAGAGTGTAAGTCTAACCTGATTAGTTTTCCGCAGCCCTCCCAAAATGATATGTTTCCAACACTTAGAACAGGCAGGGCTGAGGCACCAAAAACATCAGAAAAACACAATCAGCACAAAAGCAGGGAGTACGTATCCTTAACGCTACAAGCTTCACCCAGAAGAATGACGCTTGCACTGTACAAATCTGCATCACCACCATATCAATGTCTAAATAAAACTTTCAGGGAAATGTGGAGGGGTAATGAGTGGGTGTTAGAGCGTTTTCATGACTGCGTAACCTACAGTTAGCGTGAGTCCATTTGTTGATAAACTTTTTCTTCTCTCTTAACACAGCTGGGATGGCGGAAAGGAGATCAGGGGAGCAGACACATCTGCTCCGTCCAGAACTGGCCCTCAAAATTCCTAAGGGTGAGTCTCTACTATGTGTCAGGTTCAATCTATAGACAGTAAGAGTGAGAGAGAACGCTCCACAGATTCCAATGGTGATAGAGATAAATGTGTGCACATGTATCGTGTTGACCAATTGAACCCAAAACACCTTACATTCTTCAAAATGATTGCTTGTGTTTACATGCAGAAAAGCATTTTACTTAGCTTTGGTGGAACTGCTACTAACATTCCAAGCCATCTTATGTAACCTTTTGAACAATTTGCTGTGAAAGTTTGAGTTTAAGGTTTACAACAGCAATTTAGCATATTTGCTTCAGAGTGTTGATAAAAGCCAACCAATAGACTCCTAAGCATATTTGTTGAGGCACATTAATTACAATCCTTGTTTGGATCATTTTGCCTAAAACTAATTGTCATGTTTTTTTCTACCCAGGGCACACCCACCTCACCTACGAGGTCCTCCTGGATTATATGAGGTGGTGCGGAGACCGAATTCTATATTTGGAACACCTTTGTGGCGTGGATCCAGACCCTAAGGAGCCATTCGTTAGGAATGTCACACCTTTAAAAAGATCCTAGTATTTTTTTTTTGTGGTTTGTTTACTTATGTTGCACGTTGCAACACAAAGAAATGTCACATTTGTAATTGTTGCCCATTATAAACAAAAATCTAACAAAAAAATCAAAAACAGTTTAAAAAAAAACCCTTTTTTTGGGACCCAAAAAAAAAAAAAAAAAGCCTTGTTTTTGGCAACCAAAAAAAATATAAAAATTTATAAAAAACCCTTTTTTTGGGACCCAAAAAAAAAAAAAAAAACAAAAAAAGCCTTGTTTTTGGCAAACAAAAAAAATATAAAAATTTAAAAAAAACCCTTTTTTTGGGGACCCAACAAAAAACAAAAAAAGCCTTGTTTTTGGCAACCAAAAAAAAAATGTTTACAAAAAAGCCTTGTTGTTTTTATGGCAACGGACAAAACCAAAAATGTTTACAAATAAGCCTTGTTGTTTTTATGGCAACGGACAAAACCACAAATGTTTACAAATAAGCCTTGTTGTTTTTATGGCAACGGACAAAACCACAAATGTTTACAAAAAAGCCTTGTTGTTTTTATGGCAACCGACAAAACCAAAAATGTTTACAAAAAAGCCTTGTTGTTTTTGGTAACAAACTAAACCAAAAATGTTTACAAATAAGCCTTGTTGTTTTTATGGCAACGGACAAAACCACAAATGTTTACAAAAAAGCCTTGTTGTTTTTATGGCAACGGACAAAACCACAAATGTTTACAAAAAAGCCTTGTTGTTTTTGGTAACAAACTAAACCAAAAATATTTACAAATAAGCCTTGTTGTTTTTATGGCAACCGACAAAACCACAAATGTTTACAAATAAGCCTTGTTGTTTTTATGGCAACCGACAAAACCACAAATGTTTACAAATAAGCCTTGTTGTTTTTATGGCAACGGAAAAAACCACAAATGTTTACAAAAAAGAATTGTTTTTGTGAAAACCTTCCAAAAAATGATGTCAAAACATAAAAAATGTTTAAAATGTTTATCTAAATTAAATTTAAGTATGTTGCTCTTTGCAACACAAATGTTACATTGGCAATTTAGTTCATTCTATTATATATTGTAATATATTTTTTGTACGCTACAGTTGGTAGACACCCACATGTGTTATTAAAACATTTATTTTATTACCCAAGTTTTCTTTTTGGTGTACACATCGAATGTCTTTTGTGTTGTATTTGTTTACTTGAGTGGTGTGGTCTGTAATTGTTAGTATGTTGGCTTTGGTTTATGTTAGCCTTGAGACTTGTTTTGAAGCTACATTTGAAGGGAGACCTTTTCTTGGGTCGTTATGTGAACATTGAGTTATCTAAATTTACATGAAATCATATGTTTGGAGATCGAGAAGCACGTGTGTATAAATGCCTACATTAACCAGGGCCATTACTTGGCCACCAACACTCCTAAAAAACCAAAGAGCAAACACAAACTAATCATTTTGCATAAAATTTTATTTCATCCCCAAAAAAAGCACTATAATAAATCATATTGTGCCACCCTCAAATTTAAAAAAAAAATGGCCCCACAAATTGGCCAATGTAACAATCATTAACAAAACCAAAAAAAAAAAAAAAAAAGAAATTAAGTTGGTGGTGGTGGTGACTGAAGCAGTGTGGTGAGCAATGGAAAGGTTCCTGCCATCAAATGGTGGGCCAATAGTCCCATCTGCTCTGGGGTTAGCCTTAGAGTTCTGGTAAAGTGGCCCATTAGAATCAGATCTTGTGTCTGAGGCTGCTGCTGATGCAGGGTGTTGAACCCTGGAAATGTCCCAGACTGAAGATCTTGTGCCAATAGTCCCATCTGCTCTGTGCTCAGCCTAAGAATTTGGGTAACGTGTGCCATTACCATGAGATGGGATCGTTGCTGCTCCAAGGCTATTTGATGCTGCTGGTGGTGCAAGGGTTGTGAAGATGTGTGGGGAGTGGTGGTTGATTGGTTGTTGTGGTCCACGGTGCGGGGGCAAACGACATGTCGCATTGGTGACAAAAAAGAAGAACGGCCTGGGGAGGAGTGAAGTGATAAAGGTGTGGAGGGAATGTAGTCAGGTGGAAGGGGTACTGTGGAACCAGTGCGCATTGAGGTTGTGCAGGAGGATTGCTCATTGAGGGGTGTGGGAGTCCGAACGGAGTGTGAAGTGCTAGGAGTGGCTACAGGAGGAATTGTCCCATCCCCAGCTGCCTGACAAGTGGCCAACACTGGCATTACCCTCCCACTACCACAACCTGCAGTGGCAGGTGAGTGAGATGTTTGGGAGGGCTCTGCCAATGGGGCATCTTCAGATCCAAACAGGCATTGGCGTGTGGCCAGCACCTGAGTGTCAACACTTTGCCGATCCCGTTGATGCTGGTCTGCTAAACTTACCAAGCTGTTACGCATATCCTGTTGAACCTGTAACATATCCTGGTGAACCTGTACCATTGTTGCTACAGATTCCTGTATGAGCCCGAGCAGACGTACTGCCTCAGTAGATTGCTGAGTACGCCTCCTTAACTCATTTTGGACCTGATACTCATCAAGCAGCCTCTCGGCTACATCCAGCATAGATGGACGAAGTTGGGTAGGTGACAATCCCTCTGCATCTAAGGCTACCTGAAAGCAGAAGAAATAGACCAAATCATTATCAAACATCATGACTAAATATTTCAGATTAGTTTGACAACTTAACACCCCAAGCAGAACGTTGAAAAGTTTGATGTGCTTCTAATGAGTACTTGTTCATTGTAAGATTATCCAAGCTAGCAACACTTCTGATAATGGGTACATATTATATTGGTAGGACTAATATGACAAAGGCAAAAAAGATTCAACATGAAGGTGTTCCCAATTAACCCTGGTGTGGTAGGTTGTTTATGCTTTTGGTAAATCTGTTACTACACCAATGACTTTATACATCTACGTATGTTGTCTAAAATCTTGCCATCAATCGGCTAGAGGACAACCCAACCAAACGATACCCATGAATTTGGACCTGGAAAATCAAAGACGGGCCGGACTTTAAAGATCCTGGATGTTTTTGGAACATTAGTGGCACACCAAATTATAACATAATTCCCTGATGTTCAAGATAGAACTCTTGTTGTGCTGGTGCATCGTCAGAATGTCATAGCACTAATTTAACACACACAATGTAAGCCACATCTAGTCCAAAATCAATGCTACCATTGAAATGTTACATGTGCACCTTGTTCCCTTATATCACATACCACAGCACTGGATGCAGAATCGTCGCCAGCTCCTGATCCAACTCCAGCTGCAACGTCAAGAGGGGCCTGATGTTCTTTTAAAAACAAAAAAAAAAAAACATGTTTAGTACATAACCTTAGTCAGTAATGATTATGGCCAGATTGCCCTCCTAGCTTCATGAATGAAGCATTGAGGCCAAACATTCAAAAGTGCTTTCCTGGGCTCATAGGACACTTGCTAAACCCTCCCAAAGGTTAAGAAGGCTTGGTCTGCCTACTAATGACGGCACCCATTAATGCTGTCAACTGTGTTTTGCAGGGTAAACATCTAAAAGGCAACACTCTTTCCTAAGAAAAAACATGTGTGTTAATGGGGTTAATAAGATTCAAAAAAACATTATTTGACTAGACATACCAACACCTTCCTCCAGGCCTAGCTGCACTGGGTGTGTTCCCTGCTGCGGATCTTCTGTAAAGGACATAGCAATATGAGCTATCTTGGCCAAAAAAAAACATCTACATTGTTTGGCACAGTATGATATTGGACCTACCAGGAGGAGGGTCAGCACTGATGTCAACACCTGTGAGTCCGTCTGGTTCGCCAAGCTGCATGGGCTGTGGAGGGGCTGAGATCCGTGCTACAGATGAACAAATTGCAGGTTGGGGAAAACAAAAAAAGGACAATTGGAAGGGCAAGTATCACATTCTCTTAATGTCACACATAGGATAGTAGTTAATCTTTTCCAAACAACTCACACAATTGACATCCAAGATAATATCCTACCTCGGTGCAAAGCATCCGAATCTAAGTCCTCTCTGGGAAAGATGGTATCGGGTCCTATGATGTTCAAGAAAGGTAATTGATAATCCCAGAGAGAACTTCGTGCACGTTCATCCAGCCGACCTTGACGGTCATAAAGACCCTCCGCAGCCCATGCAATTAGCTTCTTCCGAACGGACCCACAGATGTCGTTGACCTTCTTCCGCACACTGTCACGGTGGCGAGGTGCTTCACCCAGTGCATTTACAGCATCCCGGATTTCATCCCACAATCTGTTCTTCTCTGTTACTGAGTAAGACGCGGCCCTGGTCCCATGTATCGCCTGATATCTGGCCATATAGGCGTGGACCAGGGCACAGCACTGATTGTGGGTGAAACGGGGAAGCCGGGGTAATGTGGACAAGCTGACTCTGGTGGACGGACCCGCTCCAGGACTACTGTCAGAAGAGCCAGCTTGTCCACTTGGTGTGTTAACACCTCCCCCGGCTTCCTCCTCCGGGATGGGGATGGTGGACTCCCTCATGGATACAGCTGGAGCCTCCCTCACACCAGAGCCAGACGATCTGCCCACCCTGCGCCCCCTGCCCCCCCTGGCCCCCCTGGCCCCCCTGGCCCCCCTGGCCCCCCTGGCCCTTCTCATCCTTCCAGTGGGTGGGGCCATGGGAGCACGAGGTGGGCAGAGAATCTGGCTGTCCAGCAGCAGCAAAGAGCCCCAAACTCCTAAATCTGAAATGACAAAAGAGAAAACAGAAAAAACAGGATTTGCAGATTGCTCTTCATATACAGTATAATTAGTGAACAGTTACAGAACACACTTACCTAATGGCACAAACAGACTTGGTCGTGGTGGTGGTGGTAGTAGTGGGCAAAGAGCAGAAGAGGCTGCAAAGAAAAGGAAAAAAAAAACACATAAGAAAACGCATAGGGGTACAAATCACACGAGGCCCTCCAAACACTTACCTAATGGCACAAACACAGTAGTGGTGGTGGTGGTGGTGGTGGTGGTGGTGGTGGTGGTGTTAAAGAGCAGAAGAGGCTGCAAAGAAATGTACAAAAAATACACATAAGAAAACGCATAGGGGTACAAATCACACGAGGCCCTCCAAACACTTACCTAATGGCACAAACACAGTGGTGGTGGTGGTGGTGGTGGCAAAGAGCAGAAGAGGCTGCAAAGAAATGTAAAAAAAAAACACATAAGAAAACTCATAGGGGTACAAATCACACGAGGCCCTCCAAACACTTACCTAATGGCACAAACACAGTAGTGGTGGTGGTGGTGGTGGTGGTGGTGGTGGTGGTGGTGGTGGTGTTAAAGAGCAGAAGAGGCTGCAAAGAAATGTACAAAAAATACACATAAGAAAACGCATAGGGGTACAAATCACACGAGGCCCTCCAAACACTTACCTAATGGCACAAACACAGTGGTGGTGGTGGTGGTGGTGGCAAAGAGCAGAAGAGGCTGCAAAGAAATGTAAAAAAAAAACACATAAGAAAACTCATAGGGGTACAAATCACACGAGGCCCTCCAAACACTTACCTAATGGCACAAACACAGTGGTGGTGGTGGTGGTGGTGGTGGTGGTGGTGGTGGTGGTGGTGGCAAAGAGCAGAAGAGGCTGCAAAGAAATGTAAAAAAAAAACACATAAGAAAACTCATAGGGGTACAAATCACACGAGGCCCTCCAAACACTTACCTAATGGCACAAACACAGTAGTGGTGGTGGTGGTGGTGGTGGTGGCAAAGAGCAGAAGAGGCTGCAAAGAAATGTAAAAAAAAAACACATAAGAAAACTCATAGGGGTACAAATCACACGAGGCCCTCCAAACACTTACCTAATGGCACAAACACAGTGGTGGTGGTGGTGGTGGTGGTGGTGGTGGTGGTGGTGGTGGTGGTGGCAAAGAGCAGAAGAGGCTGCAAAGAAATGTACAAAAAATACACATAAGAAAACGCATAGGGGTACAAATCACACGAGGCCCTCCAAACACTTACCTAATGGCACAAACACAGTGGTGGTGGTGGTGGTGGTGGTGGTGGTGGTGGCAAAGAGCAGAAGAGGCTGCAAAGAAATGTAAAAAAAAAACACATAAGAAAACTCATAGGGGTACAAATCACACGAGGCCCTCCAAACACTTACCTAATGGCACAAACACAGTGGTGGTGGTGGTGGTGGTGGTGGTGGCAAAGAGCAGAAGAGGCTGCAAAGAAATGTACAAAAAATACACATAAGAAAACTCATAGGGGTACAAATCACACGAGGCCCTCCAAACACTTACCTAATGTCACAAACACAGTGGTGGTGGTGGTGGTGGTGTAATCCTTTATAGGCAAAAGGAGGCTGCAAACATTAAACATACATGAGAAATCGCATGACCTACATACGTGCACATAATAAATTACAGTTATCAGGAAAGCAAAAATGGTGTCTTTGGAAGCTGGGAAGGTAAGGGGGCAGGTTTAGATGCCAAATCTAGACTGCACACCTTTAACAAACATGAGAAAACACATGTCCAAACCACATGCACATGGGGCCAACTGCCAATGATTAAAAGACACTTGAGGGGTTCCCAAGCTATTGTGGGTTGGAGGGGATTCACCATAGACAACTTAAGCACACCCAAGATAAGTACAAATTGTCTCCTTCCTTTTTTTTGGGAGAGAGAGATACAATTGTCTTACCTCCAGATAATGTAGGTTGTGGGTCACAGGGTCTTGCTAGCACATAAGAAACATCGATCTATAACATCCAGCAGCCATATTGGCCATGTGCTCCTTTTATAGCTGGCTCACAGGTGTGATAATTAGCGGCCGTTTCTATATATATCTGCGCATTCGCGAATTTGCGCGTTCAAAATGGAGGACGATATCCCAGACGCATTAGATGGTGCAATGCTGGCATTTATTGGTGCCTTGTTTGAGGAGGCCCTGGCACAGGAGGCAGCAGAAGGTGGGGAAGCTGCAGCAGCAGCAGCAGCAGCACCTCCAGCAGCAGCACCTCCAGTCCGTGTGCCCTTACCTCGCCAGCCACGCATTTTTGCTCCAAGGATCTATTTGGACAAGCTGCGGGATTCTGATGTCAGGAGGAAGTTCCGGCTCGAGCGAGGAACTATTCTACACCTCTACCAGCTCATAGCAGAGAAAATTGACCCGGACACACAGCGCGGCCATGCGGTGCCCGGCATGGCCAGATTGCTGGCCACTTTGTATATTTTAGGGCGTGGCAGCTTCCAAGCCACTTCGGGAAGTATCATGGGCATTAGCCAGCCCACAGTTTCAAGGGTGTTCATGTTGGTCATTAATGCCATAGTGGATATAGTGCCCAATTTTATCCACTGGCCACAGAATGAAAATGAGTGGAATGAAGTCAAGTTGGGTTTCTACCGGCGGGCACACATGCCGCAAATCCTAGGGGCAATCGATGGCACCCACATAGCCATTAGGCCCCCAAGGAGCCACGAAAGTGAATACCGGAACCGCAAGCAGTACCACTCTGTGAACGTCCAATTAGTGTGTGACGCCAAACAGCGCATCATGAGTGTCAACACTGGTCACCCAGGGTCGTGCCATGATTCCAGTATGTTAAGAACAAGTACTCTGTACGAGGTGTTTGAAAGTGGACAAATGCCCGAAGGGTGGCTTATTGGTAAAGTATTTTGTCTTAACAACATAAACTGTAAGATTACATAGACATAGGAATAAGCTACATCGGTGTACACCCTGATTTAAGCAAAGCCTACCTAAAATGGATGTGTTATTAGTTGTCAGGCTGTTCACACACAACCAGATCAGCAGCTTAGCAGCTCACAAAAGAAAGATTTGCAAAGTTGTCTTTGAGTCCAATGAAGGTGGTTAACCAATGTGTAAATGGTGTCCTCTAGCCACCCAAAGAAAACCTACAAATGATTCCAATGGTATTGCCATATCCCCAAAGTACTTTGCATAAGTGAGTCAATATTGGTTTCCTCACTCTAGTTGCAGATATATTCCAGAAGTAAGACCTAGGCTAATGTAATAGGAACAGAATAGGGGCCAAGTTGTAACTTGCAAGAGAAACCCACCACTTTGTGTGTCCTTTTTCCCATTTGTATTAGTGATTTAGGCAGTTAGACAGAGTTGAGATGTTTCATATGATTTTTTGCAAACAGACGAGCAGGTTGTTTAGTAAAATGCCTAATTGTCTCCCATTTTGAGGAGTCATCTAAAGTCACATGATATGAATAACTAATGTATATTTTTCTTATTTTTCAGGGGATGCTGGTTACCCGCAGCTGACGTGGCTGATGGCTCCAATCAGGTACCCCCAGGGCCCAGCAGAGAGGAATTACAACAGGGCCTTGCGGAGAAGCCGGAGTATCATTGAGTTGACCATAGGTCTTCTCAAGTCCCGGTTTCTCTGCTTGGCCCGGCCTGGGGGTGAACTCCTGTACTCTCCTACAAAGGCTTCCAAGATCATCCTGGCGTGCTGCGTGTTGCACAACATGTGCGTTGCCCGGGATGATTCTTGGGAGCTGACGGAGGAGAGGGAGCCAGAGGTCCGTCAGCCGGCGGCCCCCAGGCGGCGGAGCACCGCTGCCGGTATGGCCACCCGGAATACCCTGGTTGCTAGCCACTTTACATGTAAGTACTGTAACCGGTCAAGATAGGGCATGTGTATTAATTAGCTAGTTAGCAGAGGTGCCACTCACAGGGAGACAGAGGGTGATTATCATCTGCCAATGACACTTGCCATTGTAGATAAAGTGTAGTCAACATTGGTAAAATTGTGTTACTTGAGCAAAAACATGCACCTCTAACCATAAACATGTTGGTATTGTGAATAGTGTAAAGGGCTGAGAAGAGCTGGCAGGTGTTTATTTGTGTCTATGCCACCTGTGTAGTTATTGATAACATGAACGGCTGCTTGGTATCTTATGGTGTTGTAATTTTCCAGAACATCAACATCTTGTAATCATGGCACGTACCATGGGAAGCCTGTGGTGATGGGCTGTCTGGCGTCACAGGTGTGTATTCAAATGTTTACATTAATGATTTCTGGTTTGTGTAAGTTGGCATAAAATGTGTTATTTCACTCGTGATGTCGAAATTAAATGAAGTTCAGAATGAAGCAAACAGGCATTAAGATGTGATTTTCATAATGAAATGTCTTATCCTTTGTTTTATTTTTCCAGGAGTGGTACTGCTTGCGGGTGTAGGTGGTAGAAACCCACCTTGATGGACTCCACTCATTTTCTTTTGTGGTCAGTGGATATTTGGTAAGGCACATGGCCAATGACCAACATGAACACCCTGGAACTTCGAAAGTGGCTTGGAAGCTGCCCAGCAACCTTGCCATGCCTGTCCCCTATGAGCTGGTAGAGGTGCAGAATGGATTCTGAACTCTGCCGGAAGTTGTGGAAGACATCAGAATCCCGTAGCCATGGAGCAAAGATCGTGGTCTGGCGCTGTAAAGGCACACGGACTGGAGAGTGACAATATTCTTTTGCTGCATCCCTCCTTCTGCTGTCATTCTCAAATAAATAAATACATTAGAATTGAACATGTGTTTTTTTGTTTTGTGTGGGTGCCTACAGACAAAAGGGCCATCCACACTGTAAGATTTAGAGAAGACTTTATCCTTCCGATTGACATTTTCTATGTAGTGCAAGGGCCTGCCTGATTGCATCCAAATTGAAAGTGTTGAGGTTTGAGCTTCTATTATATGGTTTGGTTAAGTCTACAGGAAAAAGTCTAGACAAATTGTTAGTGTATGGCCCATTAAGCTGCCAAGGCCGGAGTTTTGCACTTTGCATGCTGCTTGTACTGGTGATGTGAGGGGTTGTAATGTAGAGTAGGGATGTATCAGTGTTGTGTTGAGGTGTGAGGCAAATGTAGTGTTGGACTATGAGGGCCTGTGTTGTTGAAATATGGAGAGAGTCCAATATCAGACACCTATGTTTATTGGTCAAGAAATTGTAAGAACCATGGTAAATATGTAAAGAATTGCATCTCGATAAAACTAGGACCACACTCATAAAATCAAAATTGTGTTGTTTCCATTGATGTGCTTGAAATTTGGGTAGGACACCCCCCTCCCCCCCCAAATTCAAGATAGTTTAAAAAAACTGTTTAAAAAAATGAGAGTGAAAAGAGATCCCAAGTGTAGTGATGTGATTTGAACCCATGACGTTGTGAACTGCAGTGAAGTTGCAAAGCACTTAGCTATTGTGCAGAATAAAGCTGTATGGTGGAAAAAATGGAGTGTGTTAAGGCTAAAAAGCACATATAGCTAAAGAACTAAACATTGTATGGAATGTGGGAAGAAGACCATGGTAAAATTGTGAGGTTTCATCTTGCCCTGAAGTAGGGTAGGGGTTTGGTCACTTGCCTTTGGTACTTTCCTTCATAAGATCGATTCGACACACAGACAAGATCAAAAAAACACTTAAAATGGTGTAAGCTTGCAAGCGCTTCTGAGTGTAACATTATTTAGCAATATATATGATGTAATCCGTTCCATTTTAGCAATATAAACAAAAAAAGAAAATAAAAAAAGTAGGTGGAGATGGTAAGCCTCGAACCTACAGCAGAGGGAGATGAATTACAGACATGTGATGTGTGCACTAATCCACTAGCCCACATCGCTATGTGAAACTGCTATAAGCAGGAAGACATAAGTTTGCGAATTGGCGAAGCCGCGATCGTAAGTGAATCCCGCTGACGGCGGAATTCATTATTGCTGTTTTACTCGCCAATTCGCCGCAGCGCCAGTTAATTGATTTGAACGCGGCGAAACTGAAACACGTCATAGATGTTTGAAGCTGCAGTTTCTTTAAATCCGGCCCTATGTGACTCAATGTTTTCTTACTGTTGCTGAGCGCAATCCTCTGACATATATATGCATTTATTTGCATATGTATGTGTGGCCTGTGTTCCAGATCCTGAGTGCTGAACTGAACATAAATCCTTGGTTGAGAATTCAGGATCTACCTCCTTGACAACATTTGCATTATCTTTGAGTTTGTTTGTATACTCTTGTTTTATTTCAAAAGTCAAAAGCAGTAAACTGATTCTTCACTGCAATACTTTTGGTCTCAATCATTCAGAATGACCGAACAAATAGTGTCAGTTGGGTCGGAGCAAGCTCATGTAGCCCTGGGAGCAGGGCTACATATATATAGATACCATGCATCTTACATGCATTTGTGTTTTTAGAACTTCTCTCTACAGTACCTGTATAGGAGATAGGAGGTCCTGAGGAAGTGGGCACTCCAGCAAAATGCGTAGACCTCCCTTACCTAATCTCAAAAGAATACCTTGTTAAAACAATTGCCATCCCTTCAATGGGGGTTGATTGGTAGTATGAATGATCTTGCATTTTTGATATATGATTTTATAATTGGATAAAATAAAAAATGTTAATACTATGTATTACTATACTATAAGTATTTTTGTCCACTGGAAGGTTAAATTAAATCCTACTATTTTCTGTACACTATTTACCAAACTATGGTATATATCTGAAAATTGTCAGTCCTGATGTACTAATTTCTTGATGCTCTAAAATGCCAGGACAGTTGAAATACCCCCCAAATTATTCCTTTTTGGAAAGTAAACAGTCCAAGGTTTTGGTAAGAGACAAGGCAGGTTTTTTGAAGATGTAATTTTTTATCATACTTTTTTGTAAAATGAAGGAATTACGAAAATAAATGTTTCACAACTTTTTTTTACATACTGTCATCAGTGCAGTACAGCGTCAACAAATAACTGGATAACTGGTGTGGTGGTGATCAGGGACACTGGTGACAGTACGGAATAAAATGTTATAATTTTTTTTTTAGTTACATTTTTTTCATGATTATTTTTTTAACACACATTTTTTTTTCATGATTTTTTTTTATTTTTTTTAACACACTGTGACCAGAGCAATGTAATGTTACCATAGTAACATTGTACTACTCTGGGGCAGTGATCAGAATTTTTTTTTTCACACATAATTTTTGCTTATAGCAGTGAATCACATTGCTATGAGCAAGCATTTTACTGAATGTAACTAAATTATTCAGTCTGTTTTGTTGTGATTAGCTGTGATTGGTCAAATCTAATCACATGGTACAGATGGGCTGTGATTGGCCCTCTCTGTACCATGTGATTACATTGACCAATCACATCTACCAACACAATTGCACACATTGGATTGCATTAAAAGGAAGCCATTCATTGTGTAAAACTGCCATGTGACCTGCTGTGATTTGTCACGGCAGCCACATTGTACCGGTATGTGACGTCCAATCAGGATGGGAAAGCCACTGTCTGGCCGTCATTTGTCTATAGGCAGGGTGGAAAGTGGTTAAGAAAAGAACTATTGTGTGCAGCAAGTCGTAGAAGCCAACCTATTATCTGTTTTCTTCTGCAGGTTTTTATGTTAATTCTTGACCCTTGATGAAGACTTTACACTGCAGTAACAAGGTAGTAGTCCCTGTCAACATTAATTTCCTGGTAATTTCCTGGTAAAGCTTGCAACTAGTATTCAGTTTTTGTGAGCAAGTTTTTTTTTTCTTTCATTCTTTTGTTTCCTATCTGGAGAGTTTGCCAGGAACATTATTTTCTGTTGCAGGTTGACAGTGCTAAGACACTGCCTCGCAATTAGCACCAGTGTTGTTGGCCTGCCTTCAGTTGGCTGTTAAGTTGACTATCAGAAGATAGCCTGAGGACAAGCTGTTCTCTGTCTTCTTTGTTGAATTGCACCAAGCCTACAACAAAATGGTGCATCTCCAATTTTGTGCACCAAATTTGTACACCACTGGTCCTGCTAGTGAAGGTTCACTGGGCTAATTTGGTAGAGGCCAAGCTAAAGTCATTTGACAGATTTCTACAACTGTTATGTACATTACCAGATATCGGAGATGCACCTCATTGTTGTAGACCTATCACTGAGCCTGATGAGCTCACTAGCAAGACCAGCACCTGGCAGCAGGGATTAGAACCGGCTGGAGGGAAACATTGGTGCATCTAAGCAGTACTTCTTTTTAGGTTTGAATGACACCTAGCATTAAAAAAGCCAGAAGGCTGAGGACAGACAAACAGTCCCCTCATGATCATGAATAATGTCATTACATCAGTCCTGCTTTCTGAATTATGTAAGACATGGTGGGGATTGCAGACCTAGGTCCCCTGTCAGAAGACATCAGAGAAAGGTAGGTATTAACTAAAAATAACATAACATCTTGGTGGGAAGGCCTGGGGGATGGGGGGGGGGGGCAGGGAGAGTATGTAGGCCCAAAGTCAGGCTTTAATTGGGAAAATGCACAATAAGTTGTGGTAGAGTCAGCAATGCAAGGATATTTTTAAATGTCCTAGTTAACTGGCCTGATACCCTTGCCAGCAATGGGCCGAAATACTGATTATTTAGATTTATGCAAGTGGGAAAGCAAAAAAAAAAACAATAGGGAGAGAAAAGATGCCTATGAGACAAGAATCAGCCTCACAGACTTTTTGTCATGGCATGCTGAAAGCCTCAGAACATTTTATTCAATCCCAGTGCAGGATGCTTTGGGTCTCTCGCAACACTTTTGCTGACAATCATTTTGCCCACATAAGTGGTGATCAGTTTGCACAATAGTACAGTATTGTCTACTGAACACATTTGGTTTTATTCAACTGAATAAGAATAATTTATTTAATTTGAAAACTGCAGTAAACCATTAGTATTCACAATCAGATTTAAATCAGATTTAAATAAATTGAAACATGTATTGTGAATTCGGTCTGCTTTGGGTTACTGCATTTAATGAATAAGGATGTTTGTGACATTACAGAGCCACTAGAATACTTCTGCATCTTCATTGTTTACTGCATGAGGTTCAGTAGTTCTTAATGTGCCGACACTGCTTTACCTCCAAGAGAAATGTGTACACCTGTTTGTATAGCAGTTCTTGGAACTTAGCCAATTCAAATTCCACACCCTTAAATGCTATTCATGTGACTCCTAGAACCTACCTAGTTTCTCAAGACGCTGCTCAAATAAATGTGCTGGTGACGTAAAATGACCTGAGCTGTGCAGATAGTCACGCAAAAAGAATAAACGTGTTCAAAGTTTGGAAATTATAAGAACCCTTGAAAAGAGTTGAAAGACATATTATTCAATAAACCAGTCCAAGTAGCATTGTACAGATGAGCTAAACTGCCCTGGGTCCTTTTTAAGCAGGGCTCAGCAGGCAAGAGGTCAAAAAATAGCATGATGGGTGGGTATTGCCATGGGGAACATGTACCAATACAAAAATATTTTTTAACAATTCCACTTAGCCATGAGCCATGATTTATTTAAATGCTTAACTACATGACGCCCGGGCTATAGCCGAATGACAGCTACAGCGCGGACCTGAATTGCCAGGAGGGCGTACATTGACGCCCTCTCGGCAACGAGCGGCCTGCGCGCCCTGGCTCGCTCTGTGATCAGCAAGTCCACTCGCCTGACCACAGATTGGAGATCGAGGGTGATCCCGCCCCCTTGCCGCATGATCAGCTGTCAGCCAATGACAGCTGATCATGTAAAGTAAACATCAGCCGGTGATCAGCCGGCTGCTGTCAGAGGGACATCGGTTCTGAAGAGGAGAGGGATTATGTGTGCCCCCAGTGCCACCTACCAGTGCCCACAAGTGCCCACCAGCGCCACCTACCAGTGTCCAAGAATGCCACCTACCAGTGCTTACCAGCGCCACCTACCAGTGCCACCTATTAGTGCCCCACCATGAATGTCCCCTACCAGTGCCTATTATTGCCCATCAGTGCCACCCATCAGTGCCACCTATTAGTGCCCTTCAGCGCCACCATCATTGCCCATCCGTGCCACCCATCAGTGCTGCCTTATCAGTGCCGCCTTATTAGTGCTCATCAGTGCAGCCTATCACTGCCCATCAGTGCAGCCTATCAGTGCTCAACAGTGCAGCCTATCAGTACCCATCAGTGCAGCCTACCAGTGCCTATCAGGGCCCATCAGTACCGCCTCATCAGCGCACATCAATGAAGGAGGAAAATTACCTGTTTGCAAAATTTTATAGCAAACTATAAAAACAGTATTTTGTTTTTTCTTTTTAAATTTTCGGTCTTTTTTTGTTTGTTTAGCAAAAAATAAAAACCCCAGTAGTGATTAAATACCACCAAAAGAAAGCTATATTTGTTTGAAAAAAATGATAAAAATTTAATTTGGGTAAAGTGTTGCATGACCGCGCAATTGTCATTCAAAATGTGACAGTACTGAAAGCTGAAAATTGGCCTGGGCAGGAGGGGGGTTTAAGTGCCCAGAAGGCAAGTGGTTAAAGTAAAACATTAAAAATGCCTATTTTTTTTTTTTAATAACATGTCTAGGGGGTGCCCTTATCCCTACTGTGAAGGGCTCTTTGATGTACAGAAAGTGCTGTGGCCACTGACATTTGTAAAAATAAAACAAAATAAAAAGTGTTTTAAATTGCTGGCAAATGACCCAAAAAATGTTCTTTGTTGTGAATCAATTGTCAATCGTGATACCCTCCACCAACAGACTCCCTGAAAAAAAATCGACTTGGTGCATGCGTCTGATCTTAACACTACTCATAGTCAAGTAACAGCTTCCCGAGCTGTCATCAGCTATATATGGAAAGGGGTGTGGATAGTGGTGAAATAATTGACCTAATATGGCCATGGCCATATTTTGTTAATATCATTACCCAAATATGGCCAGTGGCCAGAGGCATAGCTTGAAGCTTGTGGGCCCTGATGCAAAAGATGACCTGGGGTTCCCCACTACCTTCCACCATGCGCCAAGATACTCCCACTGCTCACCAAATTATGGTAGCTGTATGGTGTCTGTCTCTCTCTTCTCTTTCTCCTGCTGCCTGCTGAACGTGCACACAAGGTATGGGCATGCAGGCCACATTCTGAGCTGCTAGGTTAAAGTGGTGGGCTTGTATATAAAAGAGGAAACTCAGCAGGCCCTCTGTCTTCCAGATTCACATGCAAGCCCACCGCTTTCACCCGGCAGCTCAGAGGGTGGCCTGTCTGCCCCCACCTTGTGTGCAGGTGCAGGGCTGTGCAGGGGCAGGAGGGGGCACTGGACTGGGCTGGGCTAGGCTGGACTAGGCTAGGCAGGGGGCTGGTAAGAGAGTGTGCCACTAGAGATATCACACCTTTCTTTCTTTTTTTTAAACACCTTATACATCATTAAACAGCATACAGTTACCTCTCTAATGGCCAGACTGCAGTGATTTGGAGGTGAAGGATATTGGGAAAAGGTGACACCCCTCTTACTGGTAATAACACAGGTCCTTTTGCCTCCCCCCTGCTTCAGATAATCACAGATGACCCCCTCCTCCTGTAAGGACAGATGACTCCCATCCTTAAAATGACACATGGCCGCCCACCAGGTAATGACAGATGACCCCCCCTCACCATCAGGTAATGACAGATGACCCCCCCTTCCCCACCAGATAATGACAGCTGACCCCCACTAGGTAATGACAGATGACTTCCTCCCCCACCAGGTAATGGCAGATGAACCCCTCCCCCCAAGTAATGACAGGTGACCCTCTTCTACCTACCAGATGATGACAAATGACCCCCTCCCCCCCACCAGTTAATGACACAAGAAACCCCCTTTCCCACCAGGTAATGACACATACCTCCCCCCACCAAGGTAGTAACAGAGGTTTCCCCTCCTGGTAAGATACATGTCCTCCCCCTCCATGTAATGACAGAAGTCCCCCACCTCCAGGTAATGATAGGTGCCCTCCTCTTAGTAATGACACATGTCCCCCCAGGGAATTACTGACCCCCCACCATCCTGGTAATGGGACATTTCCCCCCCAGGCTGATAATGACATATTACCCCCAGACCCCCCCCCCCCACCTCTGGAGCCCGCAGCCCCTCGGGGGCCACTCAGGAGGTGTTAGGGGATTTTTTTTAATATTTAGTGAGAATGGTGGTGGTGGTGGTGGTGACCGGTGGTGGCCGGTGTGTGACTGTTCTCTGCATGGATCTGACCGGTGTTTTACCTCACCACAACAGTCCCAGCTCCCAGACAGTGCTCTACTCCTCTTCCCTCGCTCAGCCCTGTGACAGGTTAGTGTAGGTCCCCGCTTGGTTGTCAGTACTGACATTGTTCCAGCCAGGGCTGGCCTCACTGCTCAGGACTTGAAAATGCCGCCATATGCTCAGAATTTCTCATTTAAACTCTTTGTACGGGAGCTCTTGGCTGCTGACATCGCACTCCTGGAGCATGGTGGGGTCACAATTATGACCCCCTGAGACCCCTGATGCAACGCCGATTCCAGTGCCATATTTGGGCAGTGATATCATCCCTATCTCTGCTCCTTTGTGGGCAGGTGTTCCTGGTGACGTCAGCAGCTCTTAGCGACACAGCGGTGCAACCACTTACTGCTTCCATAGTAACCATTAAAGTGATACTAAAGTTTTGTTTTTTTTTGTTTAAAAATACCAAACTAGCAGTGGTTTGCACAGAGTAGCTCAGATCCTCCTCTCCTTGGGTCCCTTGGTGGCACTCCTGGCCCCTCCCTCCTACCGAGTGCCCCCACATCAAACAGCTTGTTATGGTGGCAACCGAGCCAAGCCGCTGTGTGTCTCAGCCATTTAGGAAGGAGAGTCCCGGACAGCTGAGTCTCTCATGCTGGATTGAGATGGGGGTCAGGTAAGTATTAGGGGGGGCTGCTGCACACAGAAGAATTTTCATCTTAATGCATAGAATTAAGATTTCTGCCTTTAGAACCACTTTAACTGCATGAAGCTGTCATAAATACAAGTGGTAGAAATACTGCTTCCCCTGTATATATGATGTTTGGTTCCTGCCAAATAGAGAACTGAATTAAGTTTAGGCATTCATCTGAACAGTCAAAGTTTGGTCTGAAACTAGGTTAACCAAATTAATTTGGGGTTACAAAATAAACAAACATACATACATACATTCATACTGCAGCTGTCCCACGCTGGCTCTGATGAGTCAGCTCTGGGTCTGTGTGACAGGAAGTCAGGTAAATCTGTGGATGTAGTCACAGACAGGAGATACATTTCCACCTGGTTTAGAAAGTTCACCAATTACTATAGGGTGTCGGCTGCAAAGGTAGCCAGAATTGGCAGCAGGAAGTCGAAAACCATTCAGCTGTTCAGAATGAGGAAATGAAGGTCTCTATAATTTGTCCAAAGGAAGTCTAAGGATTGCTGCCTCCTGCCGCTGTGTGGGCATGGGGAGAGGAGGACAGTCAGATGTGTGCCCCCTGAAAGCTGTGTGAGCATGGGGAAGACCTCCTGAAGCGATGTGGCTGAGGAGGGTAACAAGTGTGAAGACTACTCGAAGTGAGGTCTTGGATCGTTTCTAGGTGAAAAGAAACCAATGGACATTTCCTGTGTGAAGGGGAAATTAATTAAGACAGAAGACTTCTCAAGGTGAGGTCTTGAACTATTTCTATGTGGAAAGAAAATAAATGGACTATTGAGTGTCTGCTGTAGGATCAGCAAAGTTTGCTCCAACAGTAGGCTGGAGACAGACTCCGTAGATAGGTTCCGGTATGTGAGAAGGTAGCCGCCCACAGTGGCAAGGATTTATTTTATTTATGTTTATTTTGAATTATGCTGTTTTTGGAGCTTGCACTTGTGTGAAGAGATCTTGCAAGAATAAAACCTTACACTGTTGTTTTCAACCACTTCTCGGCTATCTCTCTGTGTAACGAACCCCCCCAAGGGGTCATCCATGCCGCCACCGAGCTAATCAATCCCACATATGGTGGAGGATGCGGGCAGAAGCAGAGATCCCTGCAAAGAAGTGCATATGTTCTATGAACTTTGTTTGGTGCATGAGATTGCACAATCTGTGTGTGCAGGAGAGAAGATCCTGAAAGAGAGAAAAACTACTTGTTTAAAGAGACAGTGGTCTCAAAATTTTTGATGAACTTTGTCTGGTGCATGAGACTGCACAAACTGTGTCTGCAGGAAAGGAGATCCTGCAAGAGAGAGAAAAGCTACTGGCTTTAAAGAGACAGTGGTCTCAAAAATTTTTGCTGGACTGTGAAAAATTTATTGTGGAGTTATTGAAGATGGGGGATCAAAACGCCTGAAAGATGCAAAGATAGCTGAAATAAGAGACCGGATTCTATGGATGGAGGGGATGCTACCGCCTGAACGAGCCCCATCCATGCTTGAACAGAATCTGCTAAAGAGAAAGGTTGTTGTCCCTAGCAACACTGGGGCAAATGCGGATTTTCAGCGGAGCTTTGCAGCTGAACAAAACGCTCACCAAGAGAGCATGGCAGGCTGGAAACAGAGACGCCAGCAGCAAATGGAGGTCATCGGTTTGGAGGAAACCGAGTATGTGTGCAGGGCTGAGTTGGATGCCTTGAAACGGAAAATGGAAGAAAAGGAACACGCCTTGGAGTTGCTTAGGATAGAGCATAGAAACGTGCAGGCTCAGGTGTTACAGTGGGAAGAATCCACTGCTCTTCTTTTTTCCGAGTTACAAAAACGTAGAGAGACTATAATGGAGAAAGATACCATCCTCATGGAAAAGGAAATTGAAATTCAGACTTTGCAGGAGCAAAGTAAAGGTGATATGTTGGAGTTGCGTAATCAGCTGACAAAAAGTGTTCAGTCTTTGGAAGCTACAAAAATAGACCTGCAGGGGGTGCAGGAACAGAATGTCTCTCTGAAAACGACATTGTCTCTCAGCGACAAGGAGAAAAGTGAGAGAGAGGCTAAATTACTGAGTACTGTGTATGAGCTCACCACTTTGAGCAATGTGGTAGATGAATTGCGTACGGACTGTGAAAGTTGGAAAGATGAAGCCCAACGTGTCCAGCAGCAGTTAAAGGAGAAAGAAGCTTGTGTGGCAGAATTACATTCTCATTCCCAGAAGCTAGCCAATGAGGTGAAGGCTCTTATGCAGGGAAAAGGAGATTGTGAACATAAGAGGGAAAAAGTAGAGGCACAGCTTCTGGAATCGCAAGTCAAGGTGTCAGAAGGTGACCGATTGTGTGCTAAGCTGTCAGAGAAGGCAAACCGACTGCAGGTTGAGTTGGGCAATGTCACAAATCAGCTTTCTCAAGCAGACAGCAAATCTAGAGAAATTGCCAAAGATTTTTCTATCTTGGAATCGCAGCTGCAAGACACTCGGGAACTCTTACAGGAAGAGAGGTGTCAAAGGCTGAGTTTTAGCACAAAGCTCAAACAAATGGAAGATGAGAAAAATGGCTTCCTGGAACAATTAAAATAGGAGGAGGAAGAAAAGAAAAACCTATCAGAGCAAGTCGCAACATTGCAAGCTCAGATAGCGGATATGAAAAAAAGCATGGAAGAAAGCGTTGGTTCATTAGAAATTGTTGAAAATGTGAAAAAGAAGTTTGATCAGATGCTTGGTGAGGAGAAGACTGTGTCTGCAAAATATGCAGAAGAACGCGACCGTGCAGAAACAGAGGCGCGTGATAAAGAGAGCAAAGCCCTGTTCTTGGCTCGCTCTTTGGAGGAAGATCTAGAGTGTAAGGTTGAACTAGAAAGAGTTAACAAGCAGCTGTGTACAGAAATGGAAGATTTGGTCAGCTCCAAGGATGATGTTGTGAAAAGCGTTCAGGAGCTAGAAAAGTCTAAGCGAGCCTTAGAACAGCAAGTAGAAGAGATGAAGATTCCGTTGCAGGAACTTGAAGAGGAATTACAGGCAACAGAGGATCTGTCCCAAAGAGGGGATAGTGTGCCGGATGCAGTTTATAAAAGGATCAGTGTTTTGGGGTCTGTCCTGAGTGAGCATCAGAAATTTGACATGTTGCTTGAATCACCCCTCTGGAATAAACAGTTCCTTCAAAAACTTCAAGCATTGGAAAATGTATCATTAGAGCTTCAGCAAACAAAGGAGCTGTGTAAGAAATGTGGGGAATGATTTCTCAGTTCAGGCTGAAAACCTAGTGGAGAAAACTAAAGCTGAGAAAATTAAAGCAAGTGATATAAATCTGGGAGAAAAAAGCAAACACCGCCTAGTGGAGAAAACTAAGGCTGTTGGTGAAAACGTGAAGCAAATTAATTTCAAGTGCCTTTCAGGGAATATTTCCAAAATGGAACTGGTGAAAGACAGGTGGCAGAAGTTTGATTGTGTTCTTGAGATACATTCCATGTGGAGTTCAGATAAAGAAGAGGAGCTACAAGGGAAAAGTAATGCAATGGCAGAAAGTACAGTGGAGAAACCTGTAGTAGACTGTGTTGCAGTTCCATGCTTCTTCACTGATGCAGAGAGGAGGTCTGTAATGGATGCCACCCAGATCGCTGGGTTCAACTGTCTACAGCTAATTAATGAAGCTACTGCCTTTGACCCATATGATGGTGGAAGGAAAGTTGATAAAGTACAGACATTTCTTGGAACAAAGCCAAGTGAAGCAGAGGTTCTCAAAGTGTTGTGGAAATCATTTTTTGATTGCAGAGAGAGGCGTCTTAAGAATGTTGAAGACTTTAAGACTAGCACAATTGAGTTGCCTATGGATCACGGTCCTCCTTGGTGACTAGGACAGATGGTTATGCAGGACAAACCTGAGAAGGAGCAAAATGATGCCAAAAATGCAGTTGAAGAATGTGTATATGAGATGAGGGACAAGGTGTCTGACATTTATGAGAAATCTGTCAATGAAGCTGACAGAAACCGTTTCATCCTGAAGCTTGAAGATACAGAGAATTGGCTATATGAAGATGGAGAGGATCAGCCAAAACAAGTGTGTATAGACAAGCTAACGGACTTAAAGAAAGAGCCACCCCTACAAGCATTTCAACAAAGGTTAGCAGTTGTTAATGAACTGGGGAGGGAAGATACTAGGAGGCTTATCAGTAAGAGTCAAGAGCAGTGCCTGACACATGCGTGCCTGAAAATCTGTGTCCCAACCCGAGGATTGAAACAAGAGGGGGGGGGTATGTGACAGGAAGTCAGGTAAATCTGTGGATGTAGTCACAGACAGGAGATACATTTCCACCTGGTTTAGAAGGTTTACCAATTACTATAGGGTGTCGGCTGCAAAGGTAGCCAGAACTGGCAGAAGGAAGTTGAAAACCATTCAGCTGTTCAGAATGAGGAAATGAAGGTCTCTATAATTTGTCCAAAGGAAGTCTAAGGATTGCTGCCTCCTGCCGCTGTGTGGGCATGGGGAGAGGAGGACAGTCAGATGTGTGCCCCCTGAAAGCTGTGTGAGCATGGGGAAGACCTCCTGAAGCGATGTGGCTGAGGAGGGTAACAAGTGTGAAGACTACTCGAAGTGAGGTCTTGGATCGTTTCTAGGTGAAAAGAAACCAATGGACATTTCCTGTGTGAAGGGGAATTAATTAAGACAAAAGACTACTCAAGGTGAGGTCTTGAACTATTTCTATGTGGAAAGAAAATAAATGGACTATTGAGTGTCTGCTGTAGGATCAGCAAAGTTTGCTCCAACAGTAGGTTGGAGACAGACTCCGTAGATAGGTTCCGGTATGTGAGAAGGTAGCCGCCCACAGTGGCAAGGATTTATTTTATTTATGTTTATTTTGAATTATGCTGTTTTTGGAGCTTGCACTTGTGTGAAGAGATCTTGCAAGAATAAAACCTTACACTGTTGTTTTCAACCACTTCTCGGCTATCTCCCTGTGTAACGAACCCCCCCCAAGGGGTCATCCACGTCCGCCACCGAGCTAATCAATCCCACAGTCTGCTTGGAGTGAAGAATAGTGACTGTTAGTTACTGCTCTCAGCTTTGCTCGAATATTCATTTGAGCTCCAGACTAGGGAGGAGACAATGCAACTGGCTCCGGCTTTTCAGCGCTGAAAGGCCGAGTCATGTGCCAATCAGGCAGATGGGTGGATCCCAACAATATTGAAATATATCCTTCCCAAGCCTGGTCAGCTAACAGTGAGCAATAGCCAGCCATTAACTGACTCTACTATAGTAACTGTACTTCTGTGACTCTAAAGAGAAGTACATCCAAAAAAAGGTTTGCCCATACTTCTCTTTTAATAGTTTGGCCTGGCTTCATAAATGGTGGGTTGGGCACTGGGCAGAGCAGAGATAATAATTGATAACGATCATACATGTAGTTTCATCTATCTGCAGCTGGTAGTGTCATGTACTGTACATGCAATGGTATTAAATAGAACAGGTGTTTAGACAGTACACAAAAAAATTGGTGAAGATCTGAGGAAGAAGGGGTTAACAGTGTTATAGTGAAACTGTGTACCTGTATATATTTTTGCATTGCATCGTTGAGATAGGAAAGCACAATATAGGAACAGCTGCTTTTACAGCCGAGGACTTAAAAGCCTGTCATCAGGAGCCTCAGTTACTTTTATCAAAGTAAAATGAGAATTAATGTGTGGCTGGAAGTTTGGGTGCTAGAAAGGATTTTGCCCGCAAGCTTTTATAGCCCATGTCTGGCTGAAATGTAAAACAAGTTTTAAGGTGCAAAGCACCAGTTCCCTGCGCTCAGAGAGGTGTAGCTTCTAGTCCACCTCATTAAGGTCTTTCCACTGTTTCTGGAGCTGTGGATGCGACAACCCAGGAAAAAATGCTGCGGCCTTGCTGCCCTTTACACGACCAGGGAAGTCTGGAAATACTGTAAACAACAAACAAACACAGGGGCGCACAGGCCTAGTGCATTATCCTTTGGTTGGTTTATTAAAAATAAGAAGATTAAAAATACTCAAGAACGAGTTTCTTGGTTAAAAGCATATCATGTAAGGAACGCATTTCTCAGTAGTATGATCCGAGGGTAAGTTATCCCTTGAGTTAGTAGTGGCTAACGCGTTTCGAGGGTTAGCCTCTTCCTCAGAGCCTAAAAAAGCATGTCTAAGCCCTTGCTTAAATACTATACAATGACATTTGAAACAGAGACACAGATTGGGGTAAGACCCTCCTCCTGTAGGGCGTGTGCAAAAGGCGCCCGCCCACCTCATCAATGGACAATGTGGAAGTCATGTGCATTGTGGGGGGTGCCTACCCCTAGAGACATTTTAGGTCAGAAAATACTAAATACTAAATACTAAAAACAGGACAGTGGCCAGAAAACAGTAAGCAAAATTAGCTTGCCAGTGCGCTGAGTGTTTTCTGTTAGAGAAGGGGGGGGGGGAGCCGTGGGCATAGTGTGCAGAACACAAATGTCTGCAGAACACATGGCCATTATGTGGCAACTCTGATGCACTATTCAGAGAAACAACATCAAAAAATCCCCCCTGCAGGGTACAGCCCCTCTCCATCCTTGACTGTATGCATCTATTTGCATCTAGAATGTAAGAATGTAAGACATCTGTGGCTGTATATGTCTCCGATTGCATCTGTTTGCATCAATGAACCTTAGAGAATGAACCCCCATGACCACACACTTTCTCCCACGACTGCAACTGTTTGCATCCAAAATCTAAATATATAGACCGTTTTTGGGTATACATAATCTATGACTGTATCTATCCACATCTCTGAAAGAAATTAATAGTACCCTCTGTATCCTTTTCTATATTTTATATTTTTTATTGAGTTACCGCTCTTAAAATCACTATATGGTTATATTATTATTATCATATTGTACCATTATTATTGTTTTTAGTATATATATATTATATATATATATATATATATATATATATATATATATATATGATTTTTTTTTTTTTTTCTGACCTAAAATGTCTCTAGGGGTAGGCACCCCCCACAATGCACATGACTTCCACATTGTCCATAGATGAGGTGGGCGGGCGCCTTTTGCACACGCCCTACAGGAGGAGGGTCTTACCCCAATCTGTGTCTCTGTTTCAAATGTCATTGTATAGTATTTAAGCAAGGGCTTAGACATGATTTTTTAGGCTCTGAGGAAGAGGCTAACCCTCGAAACGCGTTAGCCACTACTAACTCAAGGGATAACTTACCCTCGGATCATACTACTGAGGACTGCGTTCCTTACATGATATGCTTTTAACCAAGAAACTCGTTTGTGAGTATTTTTAATCTTCTTATTTTTAATAAACCAACCAAAGGATAATGCACTAGGCCTGTGCGCCCCTGTGTTTGTTTGTTGTTTACTGGCTGAAATGTGCCTGGAGAGAAAAAGACAAGCCAACCCCTTCTAAACACCAGCATTTGCAAAGAAGGTAGGTGAGTGCTTCCGACAATTTTATTTCTCCAAAATGACCATGTTTTCTAACTGTGTTCCTCATATTACTCTAAAGTTCATCCAGGTCAGATTACAGGACTTCTCATCTCCTCCAGACACAGGCATGAGCCTTTGGGTTCATCCAAGCGCAGAACTCCTTCTAGAGACAGACAGCGCTCTCGTTATCATAGCAGGGACCGATGCTCTAGCTCCCCTTATCTGAAATATTAGGCTTCTTCAAATCAGTATGATTCCTTGTATTACCCTCAGTCATGCCCAGATTGATGCTGGGCTTGTCCCAATGCAGTACTTCCTGGTAAAACAGCTTGTAAGAAACGCTTTATGAAAGCTACAAGAGACAAGGAGACAGACAATCTATTTGGCTGTCTAATCGACACAGAAAAGAGGCATTTTATTCCCACCTAAAACCTAGTTTATCTATGAACTTTTATATAGAAACACTCTACCATTTCACAAAATCCTGATCAGCAAGAGAATTCTTTCAGCTCCATCCACCAATTTTCTCACTGCCACGCATTACCCTCATGTAGTTGGGGGTCAAATGATCAAATGGTCCCAGTGGAAATTCTGAGCATTCCAGTCTAGCTTCCTATCCCAGTGGAGATCTTAGATCTGCATCAATTTGTCAATGGAGGAGAGTGTGGACATCTGAAGGAGCTTGAAGATGGACAACATCAAGGCTATGGCCTACATAAAGAAGCAAGGGGGCACCCACAGTCATTCCTTATTGTTAGAGGTAATTCTGATTATGTCTTGGACTCAGGCCAATCTACTACACCTGTTAGTGGTTTATTTACCAGGGCAAGCCAATCTTCAGGTGAACTACCTGCCAAGGCATCCATTGGACACTATAAAATGGTCCCTAAATCCTCAGACCTTTCGAATGGTGACAGCCTAGGTCTCTTTTCCAGAGGTGGATCTGTTTGCAGCTTCAACAATTGTATAAACTGACTGTTTTATTATAGGCTACATTGCCCTCAAGCAGTAGCAGTGGATCACAGAATGGAAGTTTAAGTTTTCCCTCTGTCCCACTCATCCTAAACTTCCTCATGAGGTTGTTAAAGGAGAAGGTCACGGTCCTTGTCATGATTTCCAACTGGGCCAAATGCCTGTGGTACCCTTTTCCTTGAAAACTGAGCCTCTTCTTCTGGTGTCACCAAATCTTTTGTCTCATACTAAAGGATGGTCTATACTAAACTGACCAATAGATACTCAATTGCCCAATATATGAATAGATATAAATGTATGGTCTATACTGAGAGCTCTGAGAAAGGGAGCTTGACTCCCTAAACGTGTCAGCGGTCCAAATACAGGGACATCTCTAATTCCACATGCGGTGGATTCTCTATATGGGATTATTACTCTTAATTTTTGTGAGTATGTATTTGACATTTTAATAAACGTTTTAAAGGTGTCCAAGGGTAATGCACCAGGTGTTTGTGCCTCCTTTTCTCTTTCATGTACCTATGTTTGGAGTTCCCAGCCTGAGGAGAGCAGCACGCTTGTCATCCCCATTGGAGTGAGTGCTTGGGTGATTTCATTGTATGGTCTATACTGACCAATAGATACTCAATTGCCATATATATATATATATATATATATATATATATATATATATCAATGTATGTTCTATACTGAACTGACAGATAGATACTCAATTGCCCTATATATATATATATATATATATATATATATATATATATATATATATATATATAATATATCAATGTATGATCTTTACTGAACTGACTGATAGATAATCAATGGCCTAATATATACTCAATTGCCATATATACATATACATATACATATCTATATATATATATATATATATATATATATATATATATATATATATATATATATGTAGCAGGATTCCCAGCCGGTGTGCTAGTTATAAGTTCCCCTGGGCCACCGGGTGCAACAAAAGTACCCTTGTGCATGCTCCCTTTAAGTGTGAGTGCTGAGACAATGTCCAGTATCTTTGGGTTTTTTGTTTATTTGAGAACTTGGATGGAAGAAGGGAATGAGTGGGATACTCCTCTGACTCAACTATGCACAACTTTCTAGGGACAACTGGAAATGCTGCTTGGCGCTGACGTAAAGCTGACTAGATGCCGGTCAACGCCGGTTGACGCTGGTTAACACTGGCTTGCTGCCTGTTAACTCCATACTGATTTTAGACTGCTTTCTCTGTTAAAGAAGTCCTTACGTTAGCTCCCTAAGCATTCCTTGCGGAGGTGGCTACTTGTACTGCTGCTGCTCTGCTAAACACTTCACGGCCCACTCCGGCACCCCCTTTCTCTCTATTATCTTCAGGGCTTCACACTGGCACCCCCTTTCTCTAATCCTTCTCCTCAGGTTAGCTGGCTACTGGATTCCCTTGACCTTCTGTAGTGGTCCCCTCTCTTAGGCAGACCCCTGGGCAGTCTCAAGTACTCACGATACTGTTTTCCTCAAAACTTCTGCCCAGCAGCTCCACTCAGTCCACAGCACTCTGGATCCCTTTCTGCAGCCCAGCTCAAACTTTGTCCTCTAGGCCGACCACCAAGGACACTCTCACTTGCCCTGACAGGAGGAGAGACAGCCATCACACTCCTCCTGGGACTCTGCTTCCCACCAAAGACACTGCGTCATGTGCTCCCCTCAGACTTATATCCTCTCCCAGGATGCTTTGTGGCAGATTCTGCCCTCTGAGATGGATACAAGCCCTGGTGTACTATTGGCTAGGTTTCCTCCACTGTCCAATGAGAGCCCTCATTGGACATAGTGGGGAGACTCCCCAGACCCAACAGACACCCTGGGAAACACATGACAACCTAAATAATTAATCAGGCCCTCCTCATATGCAGACAGGGCCAGTCATATGCTTCTTCCTAGCACCTACCTAGGAGGGTGCTACATATTGTGACAGGAAGTCAGGTAAATCTGAGGGTGTTGTCACAGACAGGAGATACATTTCTGCCTTGTTTAGACAATTCACCAATTACTATCAGGTGTTGGCTGCAGAGGTAGCCAGAAAGGTTTAAGGACGTTGGAAAGCTTCAGCTATTCAGAATGAGGCAATTAAGGCCTCTATAAGTTACCCAGAGGATGGCTACTGATTGCTGCATCCTGAGGCTTTTTGCGTTAAGGAGAGCAGTGAGCTGAGAAAGACTTCTGAAGGTGAGGTGGTGTTGACTTTTTCTGTGTGAAAAGAAAAACAAATAGACTATTGGTTTACTGCTGTATGACCAGCAGTGTCTGCCCAGCAGTAGGTTGTGACAGACTCCATAGGTAGGTTCCTGTGTTTTGAAGGTAGACGCCCCAAGTGGCACAGAGTGGAACAGAGACGCCAGCAGCAAATGGAGGCCATCGTGAAACAGCTTCAGAGACAGCAGACCGAGGCTGGGAGTCAGGCCAGTAACATACTGACTTTTCAGGTAAGCCACTTATTGCCAAAGATGACTGCAGATGATGACCCTGAGATGTTTCTGACCACGTTTGAAAGAACAGCGGAGAAAGAGAGTTGGCCTATAGAACAGTGGGCTGGACTAGTGGCCCCACTATAATCTGGAGAAGCCCAAAAGGCATAGTTTGATTTGGAGCTTGCAGATGCAAAAAACTATGATCGATTAAAAGAGGAAATATTGGCACGTTTTGGGGTAACCTTGGATGTCCATGCTCAGCGGGTCCACAATTGGAGTTATCAGCTGAGGAAGCCACCTTGGTCGCAGATGTATGACCTCATCCATTTCGTTAGGAAATGGCTGCAGCCAGAAATTCTGTCTGGACCAAAAACTTTGGAGCGAGTAGTCATGGACAAATTTCTTAGGTCTCTTCCTAACACCCTGCAGAAATGGGTGAGCCATGGTGGTCCGAAAACCGCAGACAAACTAGTAGACCTGGTCGAAAGATACCAAACAACAGAGAATTTGACCTCTTTCTCCAGAGACGCACAGACTTTTCACCCCAAGTGGCCAGGGTGAATAAAATCACTAAGTTTGACACCTATCCTATGCCCCGCATAGAGGAACTGATTGATCGCCTAGGCACTGCCCGGTACATGACGACGTTAGACCTGACCAAGGGTTGTTGGCAAATTCCTCTCTCGGGGTCGGCCAGGGAAAAAACAGAATTTGTAACTCCAGACGGATCTTTCCAATATCGGAGGATGCCATTTGGGTTACAGAATGCTCCTGCCACATTTCAACGCACCATGGATAAGACCCTTCGGCCTCATCGAGCCTATGCTGCTGCATACCTCGATGACGTGGTCATCCACAGTGAGGATTGGGACTCACACTTACCAAAAGTTAAGGCTGTGTTGAATTCCATCTGGAAAGCTGGGTTTACAGCCAATCCAAAAAAAATATACCCTTGGGCTAGAAGAGGCGAAGTATCTGGGGTATACCATTGGAAGAGGTCTAATCAAGCCCCAAATAAACAAAGTTGAGGCTATTCAGGATTGGCCACATCCCACCAACAAGAAACAGGTCCGTGCATTTTTGGGGATCGCAGGTTATTATCGCCGTTTTATTCCCCGTTTTGCCTCACAGGCTGCTTCCCTGACCAATTTGACCAAAGGGAAGGAGTCTGTCATGATCAAATGGACTCCCGAAGCAGAAACAGCTTTTCAGGCTTTAAAACAGGCCTTATGTAGTCAGTCAGTTTTAAATTCACCTGATTTTTCACGGGACTTTGTAGTTCAGACAGATGCGTCAAATGTGGGTTTAGGAGCTGAACTGTCCCAGATTATCAAGGGAGAAGAACACCCTGTTATGTACCTCAGCCAAAAGTTGAAGGCCCATGAGGAGAATTATGCCACCATTGAGAAAGAGTGTTTGGTGGTGAAATGGGCTTTGGATTCTCTCCGGTACTACCTTGTGTGTAGACAGTTTGAACTGGTGACGGATCATGCCCCGTTAAAGTGGATGGCACAGAACAAGGAGACCAATAGGAGAATAAATAGGTGGTTCCTGGCCCTTCAGGAATTTAGTTTTGTGGTAACGCATCTCCCCGGTGTTTAAATGGGGAATGCAGATGGTTTGTCCCAAGTGCATGCGTGCCTGGCAACCTGTGTCCCAACCCTAGGGTTGAAACAAGAGGGGGGGGGTATGTGACAGGAAGTCAGGTAAATCTGTGGGTATTGTCACAGACGGGAGATACATTTCTGCCTTGTTTAGACAATTCACCAATTACTATCAGGTGTCGGCTGCGGAGGTAGCCAGAAAGGTTTAAGGACGTTGGAAAGCTTCAGCTATTCAGAATGAGACAATTAAGGCCTCTATAAGTTATCCAGAGGATGACTACTGATTGCTGCATCCTGAGGCTTTTTGCGTTAGAGCAGTGAGCTGAGAAAGACTTCTGAAGGTAAGGTGGTGTTGACTTTTTCTGTGTGAAAAGAAAAACAAATAGACTATTGGTTTACTGTTGTATGACCAGCAGTGTCTGCCCAGCAGTAGGTTGTGACAGACTCCATAGGTAGGTTCCTGTGTTGTGAAGGTAGACGCCCCAAGTGGCCAGGGTTTATTTTATGTTTTGTTTGATTTATGCTGTTTGGATGCTTGCACTTGTTTCCAACAAATTGGAAGAATGAACCATAGACTGTTGTTTTCAACCACTCCTCGGCTGTCTCTCTGTGTAGCGAACCCACCCAGGGGTTCACCCACATCCGCTACCGAGCCAACCCCTTACAATATATATATATATATATATATATATATATATATATATACAGCGGCAAGAAAAAGTACGTGAACCCTTTGGAATGATATGGATTTCTGCACAAATTGGTCTTAAAATGTGATCTGATCATCATCTAAGTCACAACAATAGACAATCACAGTCTGCTTAAACTAATAACACACAAAGAATGAAATGTTGCCATGTTTTTATTGAACACACCATATAAACATTCACAGTGCGGGTGGAAAAAGTATGTGAACCCCTAGACTAAAGACATCGCCAAGAGCTAATAGGAGTGAGATGTCAGCCAACTGGAGTCCAATCAATGAGATGAGATTGGAGGTGTTGGTTACAGCTGCCCTGCCCTATAAAAAACACAACAATATCTCTCCTGTGCTCAAGTGGTATGCGGGAAGGTGAATCTTCTAGGCGGTTTTATGACACAAATGAAGTGGTCTTGCTGCCCCCCTCAGGACCAAGGGTATCCAAAAGGCACTACAAGAAAACAACAAGAGAAGGGTGCACCGGCCTTGTGCATTACCACTTAAAAGTTTATTAAAATCAAAGAAGGGTAGCGTACAATATACTCACAAATGTAGCATATGAACAAGCATATAGGAAATGGGCACCGCTCGTTTCCAGGACACTTCTCTACTGCTGGATAGCGTGATGGCGTCCTCAAAACCTGATGTGGCTTACGCGTTTCGAGGGAGCACCCTCTTCCTCAGAGCCAAGTGGCGATTTTGTCTATAATACAAATACAAATTACAAAATACAAATACAAATTGTCTATAAATGGAGAAAGTTCAGCACTGCTGCTACACTCCCTAGGAGTGGCCGTCCTGTAAAGATGACTGCAAGAGCACAGCGCAGACTGCACAATGAGGTGAAGAAGAATCCTAGAGTGTCAGCTAAAGACTTACAAAAGTCACTGGCAAATGCTAACATCCCTGTTAGCGAATCTACAATATGTTAAACACTAAACAAGAATGGATTTCATGGGAGGATACCACAGAGGAAGCCACTGCTGTCCAAACAAAACATTGCTGCACGTTTACAGTTTGCACAAGAGCACCTGGATGTTCCACAGCAGTACTGGCAAAATATTCTGTGGACAGATGAAACCAAAGTTGAGTTGTTTGGAAGAAACACACAACACTATGTGTGGCAAAAAAGAGGCACAGCAGACCAACATCAAAACCTCATCCCAACTGTGAAGTATGGTGGTGGGGACATCATGGTTTGGGGCTGCTTTGCTGCGTCAGGGACTGGATGGATTACTATCATCGAAGGAAAAATGAATTCCCAAGTTTATCAAGACATTTTGCAGAAGAACTTAAGGCCAAAATCTACCAGCTGAAGCTCAACAGAAGATGGGTGTTGCAACAGGACAATGACCCAAAGCATAGAAGTAAATCAACAACAGAATGGCTTAAACAGAAGAAAATACGCCTTCTGAAGTGGCCCAGTCAGAGTCCTGACCTCAACCCGATTGAGATGCTGTGGCATGACCTCAAGAAAGTGATTCACACCAGACATCACAAGAATATTGCTGAACTGAAACAGTTCTGCAAAGAGGAATGGTCAAGAATTACTCCTGACCGCTGTGCACGTCTGATCTGCAACTACAGGAAACAGTCCATAAAAAATACAAAAATTGATGCAAAAAAAACCACACCAAACAGTGACTTCTGGTGAAAAATGTCCAAAATAATAATAAATATAATAAAGTGCAGGTGCTTCTTTCTTGCCCTGGTATCCCTTCACCGTGGAAAATAGATAAATTTCACACTCACCGGAAAGCGTGGGTCCTATATGCCTTATGGCACTAGGACCAATCGTGCTTAAATGACCCTCTCCAGGTCCGGGGTACGTTCCCTCCTGGCGTGTAGAGATATCCTTCTGCAGTACCACTTTTACTGCTGGTAGTCTCCAAAACGGTGCCTTTTCTTCAGACAGAACTGCTCCTTCTAGTAATAATAATCCTCCTGTTGTGTGACGTGTGAACATAATCTTTTAGAACTGTTTCATTTGGTGGTTTCACGAAATGGAAGCTCATTTGCTTTGAGATGGCATGAGCAGATACCAGAGCTCTGAAGAAAAGGCACCTGTTTTGGAGACTACCAGCAGTAAAAGTGGTACTGCAGAAGGATAGCTCTACACGCCAGGGGGGAACGCACCCCGACCTGGAGAGGGTCATTTAAGCACAATTGGTCCTAGTGCCATAAGGCATATAGGACCCACGCTTAAAATTTATCTATTTTCCACGGTGAAGGGATACCAGGGCAAGAAAGAAGCACCTGCACTTTATTATATTTATTATTATTTTGGACATTTTTCACCAGAAGTCACTGTTTGGTGTGTTTTTTTTTGCATCAATTTTTGTATTTTTTATGGACTGTTTATTATTATCATTGTGTGTGCACAACTTTAAGATACACAGATATTCATTTATTTACCTCTTGGAAGTGATAATATATGGTTTTAGAAAGTGAATATTTATATAATTCTTAATTATTTCAATATTTAATAAGCACTTTTATTTGTCATTATTTTTAGTAAGTTAATTATATTGTCACAATATATATATTTTACAGACTGGTTCACCAACTTGTAGCAAGCGCTGTCGGTAATCACTTACACATATTCACTTACTTTATTCACCATTAGCTCTAGCACTTTACTATAGCTGCTGCTACTCACTTTCGTATACATCACTATTTATTTATTTAAGTCACTTTATAACTTATATATTTTTAGGCCCTTGAATACCTCATAGGTTCCCTCGCTTGGCGCGTGTAATATACCCAGTATATTTCTACCTACAACTACAGGAAACGTTTGGTTGAAGTTATTGCTGCCAAAGGAGGTTCAACTAGTTATTAAATCCTAGGGTTCATACTTTTTCCACCTGCACTGTGAATGTTTACATGGTGTATTCAATAAAAACATGGCAACATTTCATTCTTTGTGTGTTATTAGTTTAAGCAGACTGTGATTGTCTATTGTTGTGACTTAGATGATGATAATCAGATCACATTTTATGACCAATTTGTGCAGAAATCTGTATCATTCCAAAGGGTTCACATACTTTTTCTTGCAACTGTGTATATATATATATATATATATATCAATTTATGGTCTATACTCAACTGACTGATAGATAATCAATGGCCTAATATATACTAAATTGCTCTAAATATATATACATATCAATGTATGGTCTATACTCAACTGACCAATATATACTCATTTTCCCTATATATATATATATAGATATCAATGTATGGTCTATACTGAACTGACCGATAGATAATCAATTGCCCTATATATATTGTGGGGATTAGCTCGGTGGCGGGCGTGGATGACCCCTTTGGGGGGGCTCGTTACACAGGGAGATAGCCGAGAAGTGGTGGCAAACAACAGTTTGGTTTATTCATGCAATTTTCTTCACACAAGTGCAAGCGTCAAAAACATCCAAAATAAAATAAAACACAAAATAAATCCTTGCCACTGTGGGCGGCTACCTTCTCACACACAGGAACCTACCTAAGGAGTCTGTCCCCAACCTACTGTTGGGCAGACTTTGCTGATCCTACAGCAGGCACTCAATAGTCCATGTTTTATCTCTTCACATAACAAATGTTCATTGAACATGTCCCTTTTCTCTTCACATTGAACATGTCCCTTTTCTCTTCACATAGAACACATTCCTTTGTTTTTCTCTTCACCCAGCAAATGTCCTTTTTCTCTTCACATAGAAATAGTTCATTTATTTCTTTTCACATAGAAACAATCCCAGACCTCACCTTGAGTAGTCTTCACACTTTTTACCCTCCTCAGCGCACATCGCTCCAGGAGGTCTTCCCCTCCCATGCTCACACAGCTTCAGGGGGCACCCATCTGACTGCCCTCCTCTATTCACACAGCGTCAGGAGGCAGCAATCAATAGACTTCCTCTGGTCAAATTATAGAGGCCTTAATTTCCTCATTCTGAACAGCTGAAGGTTCTTCAACTTTCTTAAGCCGTCCTGGCTACCTTTTCAGCCGACACCCTACAGTAATTGGTGAATTGTCTAAACCAAGCAGACATGTATCTCCTGTCTGTGACAACATCCACAGATTTACCTGACTTCCTGTCACAATAAATATATATATATATATATATATATATATATATTTATTTATAGATATATATGGATATCAATGTATGGTCTATACTGAACTGATCGATAGATCATTAATGGCCTAATATATACTCAATTGCCCTATATATATATTCATTGTCTATTTGTTGTATTTCTCCTTCTTCTGTATAATAATAAAGCTTTGATGTTTTTTACTCTTTAGTTTTCTCTTTTAGTATCTAGTGGCATTCATAGTCCCCAAACAATCGGGGGGTTCCCTCTTTTTCTCTACCTACTGGGATGATGGCCACTGACACTAGGTACTAGGTGACGGTACAACATATACCTATATATATATATATATATATATATAGATAGATAGATAGATAGATAGATAGATAGATAGATAGATAGATAGATAGATAGATAGATAGATAGATAGATAGATAGATAGATAGATAGATAGATAGATAGATAGATAGATATAGATATCAATGTATGGTCTATACTGAACTGACCCATAGATACTCAATGGCCTAATATATACCCAATTGTCCTATATGTATATAGATATCAATGTATGGTCTATACTGAACTGACCGATAGATACTCAATTGCCCTACATATATAGATATCAATGTATAGTCTATACTGAAATGACCGATAGATAATCAATGGCCTAATATATACTCAATTGCCCTAAATATATATACATATCAATGTATGGTCTATACTGAACTGACCGGTAGATACTCAATGGCCTAATATGTATGCAAGTGCCCTATATATGTATAGATATCAATGTATGGTCTATACTGAACTGACCTATAGATACTCAATGGCCTAATATATACTCAATTGTCCTATATTTATAAAGATATCAATGTATGGTCTATACTGAACTGACCGATAGATATTCAATGGCCTAATATGTATATATGTATGCAAGTGCCCTATATATGTATAGATAACACTGTATGGTCTATACTGAATTGACTTATAGATACTCAATGGCTAATATATACTCAATTGCCATATATATATATCTATATATCAATATCAATGTATGGTCTATACTGAACTGACCAATAGATACTCAATTGCCCTATATACATATAGATATCAATGTATGGTCGATACTGAACTGACTGATAAATACTCAATTGCTATATATATATATATATATATATATATATATATATATATATATATATAGATAGATATTACTGTATGGTCTACACTGAACTGACCGATAGATACTCAATGGCCTAATCTATACTCAAATCTATACTCAATTGCCCTATATATATATATATATGTGTATATATATACAAACCCGATTCCAAAAAAAGTTGGGACGCTGTACAAATTGTGAACAAAAACAGAATGCAATGATGTGGAAGTTTCAGATTTCAATATTTTATTCAGAATACAACATAGATGACATATCAAATGTTTAAACTGAGAAAATGTATAATTTTAAGGGAAAAATAAATTGATTTAAAATTTTATGGCATCAACACATCTTAAAAAGTTGGGACAAGGCCATGTTTACCACTGTGTGGCATCCCCTCTTCATTTTATAACAGTCTGCAAATGTCTGGGGACTGAGGAGACAAGTTGCCCAAGTTTAGGAATAGGAATGTTGTCCCATTCTTGTCTAATACAGGTTTTTAGTTGCTCAACTGTTTAGGTCTTCTTTGTTGCATCTTCCTCTTTAGGATGCGCCAAATTTTTCTATGGGTGAAAGATCTGGACTGCAGGCTGGCCATTTCAGTACCCGGATCCTTCTTCTACGCAGCCATGATGTTGTAATTGATGCAATATGTGGTCTGGCATTGTCATGTTGGAAAATGCAAGGTTTTCCCTGAAAGAGACGACATCTGGATGGGAGCAAATGTTGTTATAGAACTTGAATATACCTTTCAGCATTGATGGTGCCTTTCCAGATGTGTAAGCTGCCCATGCCACACGCATTCATGCCACCCTATACCATCAGAGAAGCAGGCTTCTGAACTGAGCGCTGAGAACAACTTGGGTTGTCCTTGTCCTCTTTAGTCTGGATGACATGACGTCCCAGTTTTCCAAAATTTATGATTCGTCTGACCACAGAACAGTTTTCCACTTTGCCACCGTCCATTTTAAATGAGGATTGACCCAGAGAAAATGCCTGCGCTTCTGGATCATGTTTAGATTTGGCTTCTTTTTTGGCCTATAGAGTTTTAGATGGCAACGGCGAATGGCACGGTGGATTGTGTTCACCGACAATGTTTTCTGGAAGTATTCCTGAGCCCATGTTGTGATTTCCATTACAGTAGCATTCCTGTATGTGATGCAGTGCCATCTAAGGGCCCGAAGATCACAGGCATCCAGTATGGTTTTTCAGCCTTGACCCTTACGCACAGAGATTGTCCCAGATGATTTTATGCACTGTAGATGATGATAACTTCAAACTCTTTGCAATTTTTCTCTGAGAAACTCCTTTCTGATATTTCACTATTTTTCGCCGCAGCATTGGGGGAATTGGTGATCCTCTGCCCATCTTGACTTCTGAGGGACACTGCCACTCTGAGAGGCTCTTTTTATACCCAATCATGTTGCCAATTGACGTAATAAGTTGCAAATTGGTCCTCCAGCTGTTCCTTTATATGTACATTTAACTTTTCCGGCCTCTTATTGCTACCTGTCCCAACTTTTTTGGAATGTGTAGCTCTCATGAAATCCAAAATTAGACAATATTTGGCATGACATTTCAAAATGTCTCACTTTCAACATCTGATATGTTATCTATATTATATTGTGAAAAAAATATAAGTTTATGAGATTTATAAATTAGTCCATTCCTTTTTTACTCACAATTTGTACAGTGTCCCAACTTTTTTGGAATCGGGTTTGTATATATATATATATATATATATATATATATATCAATGTATGGTCTATACTGAGCTAACCGATAATCAATTGCCCTATATATATATATATATATATATATATATATATATACAGTGTGTATATATATATATATATATATATATATATATAGCAAAGTATGGTCTATACTGAACTGACCGATGGATACTTAATTGCCCTATATATATATATATAGATATCAAAGTATGGTCTATACTGAACTGACCGATAGATACTGAGTGGCCTAATATATACTCAATTGCCCTATATCTATATATAGTTATCAGTATGGTCTATGGTATATTCTGCACTGCTGAATACACTTCACTATCTAATCTCTTAAATTGTAAAAAGCACAAATCTCTCTCCCTGCCTAACTGACTGATACTAGCAATGTCTTAATTAGACTACTCTGCTGACTACACTGCACTGTCTGATAAACTGCAAATCACTTTCCTCTCCCTGCCTCAATCACGTTCCTTTCCCTGCCTCAACCATTTCCTATCTCGCCTGCACAGTCACACATTACACGCTGCTGCTGTGTGAGCAGCCTCATTTATAGTATGGGGAGTGTACTTAGCCCCTGAGCCATGATTGGCTAAAGGCAGCTTGCCTTTGTCCAATCATGACAGAGATGATTTGATTGGCCAAAGCATGGAGGTCAGGGTGCATGCTTTGGCCAATCACATAATGCACTACAAGCACGCAGTGCATTATGGATGCGGGCACTCGCATTTCCCGCGATGAAGCACATTTGTCCGTCATTCAACGAACGGGCGAACAGCCAATGTTCGCGTCGAACGTAAGGTCGAACTTGAAGCTCATCCCTAGTGGGGATTAAGAAAGGGTTCCAAAGCTTTAAGCAGAGTAATTGCCTACTGGATGGTAAAGACTATTGTTCTGGCCTACAAGTCAAAAGGGTTGGCAGTTCCTGAGGGAGTGAATGCACACTCTACTAGCAGTGTTTTAGGCTCCTGGGCAGCAGCAAGTCATGTTTTTACCGGAGATGATATGCAAAGTAGCTACCTGTGGCTCAATACTGTACAGAGTTGTCTGCCTTGACAAAATGTTGTTTTTTTCTGAGAATTGTCAATTCCGTTTCTGTCTATGATCACAAATGTTTTCTGGTTTCCAAGCATCCCCTTGTGTAGCTAGCTATTTCCCATGTGTGTGCTGACATGGAGCGTCAGGGAAATTGGAAAATCGGTCTTCATAATTACGCAATTCTCCTTTCCTGACTAGCTCCATGGACAGAATATCTGCCCAGTCAGAGAAAGCTAGTTACACAATGCAAAGGCTTAGGTCCTATCAGTGTAGGAGTAGCGTGGGGCCTAAACCAGGAAAATTGCGGTAAGTATGAAGAATACCTTTCTGAATTTCCAGCCTACTGTTTGTTCCTCCAACTGTTTTTTCACACCAACTGTTTCTTTAAGCTAATTATTTATTTATCAACATTTATTTTTTCCCACCAACTGCTTTTCCCTCCAATTGTATTTTTCTGTCAATAGTTTTTTCCTTCAAGTTTTTTCTCTCCAATTGTTTTTTTTTTTTTTTTTGTGCCAACTATTTTTCATTACAACTGTTGCCCATCAATTCTTTTTCCCTCCAGTTTTTGCCTCCAAGTGCTTTTCACTCTCTTTGTGCCCGCTGTCTGTTTTTCCAAGCAAATGTTTTTTTTTTCTTCAACTGTTTTTTCTAACAACTGTTTTGTCCCACCAATTTCTTTTTTTTTTTTTGCCTCCCCAATTGCTTTTTCACCCTGCCAGCTGTTTCTTCCTTCAACTGTTTTTCCAAATCAACTATTTTTTCCCATCAACTATTGTTTCTGCCCAATTTTTCTTCTTGCAAACAGTTTTTTCCAGGCTAGCTGACTTTTTTCTCCATCTGTTTTTTCGAGACAACAGCTTTTTTTTTACCAAATCTTTTACACCAACTGTTTTTTTCCTCAAACTTTTTATCTGCCATTCATCTTTTCCTCCAATTGGTTTTCCTGACAGTTTTTTTCCACCAAGTGTTTTTCAATCCAACTGTTTAACCACCAACTGTTTTCCTTTCTTTTATTTTTGCCTCCAACTATTTTTCTCACAAACTCTCTTTTTAGTCCCACTGTTTTGCCCACCAACAAGATATAGAAATTTCACATAAAGACCCAAATAAAATAATGGGGTGGGCAACTACATAGCAATGAGGTTTAATGTTGAAAAATTTAAAGTGATGCACTTGGGGGCTAAGAGTATAAATTGAAGCTATTCACTAGGGGGGGGGGGGGGACCTGGTGGAGCTGGAGAGAGTCCAGAGAAGGGTAACTAAATTGGTAGGCGAAATGGATGAACTCAATTACGAGGAACCATTGCAGGCACTGAATTTGTTCTTCCTGGAGAAGAGACACTTGAAAGAAGATATAATAGCAGTATACAAATACCTCAATGGTGATTCCAGTGTAGGAAGGAAACTTTTCAGTTTCAGGGAGTGTAAGAGGACACAGGGCCACAGAATGAGATTGGAGGAGAAGTGGTTTAACGTTAAGCTGCGTAGGGGGTTTTTCACTGTTAGGGCGATAAGGATGTGAAAGTCTGTTCCACAATTGGTGGTGTCAACAGGAAGCATTGATATTTTAAAAAAAAACTCTTGGACGTGCATCTTATTGAACACAATACAGGGATATGAGAAATGATTATTAACATTGACACACCTACACCTTCACAGGTTGAATTGGATGGACTATGGTCTTTATTCAACCTTACTTACTATGTAACTATATGTTTTTTTTATTCTGATTGTTCCCTGCCATTTTTTTCATCACTGTTTTTCCACTAGGTTCTTTATGTCAACTGTTTTTTCCTTTAACTTATTTTCTTATTCCTCCAACAGTTTTTTTCATCCCTATGATTTTTTCCAACTTTTATTTGCCTTCTCTTTTTCTACAGCTTTTTTCACGTTTTTTTTTCCTGGCAATTGTTTTTATTTTACTGCCAACATTGTTCCAAAAAAACCTGTTTTCCTCCAGCTTTTTTTCCAACTTTTTTCCAACAAAATGTCTTTTTCTCTGCTAATTATTACTCAAGCTTTTTTTTCCTTCCTTTTCTTCCAACTTTTTCCCACCAACTGCTTCTTTCTGACCAACTGTTTGTTCCTCCAGCTATGTTTGCACACCAACTGCTTATTTACCAACAACAAATTTTTCCTGTAAACTGTTTTTTCTTCCAGCTGTTTTTTTCTGTCAACTATTTCTGCCTACTTTTCTCTCCATGTGTAATATTCTAATATTAAAGTGTCCCATAGCTGGTTTAATTGATTGCACTGGACACCTTTTTTTTTTTTTGCATGGGACACTTTATTTTTACAAGGGACACTTTAATATGAGAAATGAACCGCTTCCATACCAGGCGAATTCCAGCATTCCTCTCCTACATCTAGAAAATTACTCAGAACCCCTAAACATTATATATATTTTTCTAGCAGCCACCCTAGGGAATAAAATATTGGTCATTGCAATTTTTGTCACACAGTATTTTAACAGTAAAATTAGCCCGATTTTTTTAAAATATATTGTGAAAGATGGTGTTACGCCAACTAAGTAGATACCTAACATGTCACACTTTAAAATTGCACACACTCGTGGAATGGCGCCAAATTTTGGTAATTAAAAATCTCCATAGGCTATGCTTTAAAGAGTTACAGAGGAGGTCTTGTGCTAAAATTATTGCTTTGACTCTAACGTTCGCAACTATACCTAACACCTGTGGTTTTAACGTTGTTTACATATGCGTATGGGACCTAAGTATGCGTTCGCTTCTGCGCGTGAGCAAGAGGGGACAGGGGAGCTTACATTTTTTTTTAAATTTAATTTAAATGTTTTTATTTTTACACTTTTCCTTTATTTATTTATTTATTTATTTATTTTATATCACTTTTATTCCTATTACAAGGAATATAAACATCCATTGAAGTAGGGCATGACAGGTCCCCTTTATGGAGAGATGTGGAGTCTATAAAACCCCACATCTCTCCCCTAGGCTGAAAAGCCTGAGATCCAAAAAAAAAAAAAAAAGACGATCTCAGGCTTTCAAACCGAACACATGTGTTTACGGGGCCAGGCGTGACGTGATAAAGTCGCGCCCAGCCTCAGAGAGTCATAGAGATGACCGGGGACCATCTGGTCCTCGGTCAGCTCTATGTTAAACTTCCGCCACTGGTGGATTCCTTCTCTGGCTTGCCGATCGCATTGGGCGAGCCAGTAGAAGCACAGGAGGGCGGCAGGAGGGGGGGAATGTCCCCTCCCGCCACCTGTAAAAAAAAATCAAGCTCCTGAATTGCTGCTATGACTGTTTTTACGATGCAGGGAATCACTGGCAGAAAAAAAAGATATCTGAATGATGCCTGCAGCTGCACCCGTCATTCAGATATCTCCACTGAAAAAAATAAGGATGCCATATGACGGCCAATGGTATGGAAGTGGTTACATGGAACACATGAATTGTTGAAAGCACATGTCAGTTTTATTAGATATTGTTAACATTGTGCTGGTCACTTTTGCATATTGACATTATTTGGTAATGCACTTATTATTGTAATTTACTAGTTGATGTGACATGACCCAGTAATGTAACCCGCATGAGCCAATCGTGTGACTCATAGAATCCTATCAGTACAATATTTTTTTTTTTTTCTGTGAAATAGTTACACTTTAATGTGGATTTTTAGGATGAACCTGCATGATGTGTGTCATTTAAAATGCAGCCTACTCCAACTGCTGCAAAATTGCCTATGGATGAAAGGCGTACAAAAAAACAAAACACACGATTTTATTGGTGTTGTATCTCAAGAAACAAGAAGCAGATATATTGTTAAAACCATTAATGTAGTATGTATTTCTCTATAACAGTGAAAGATAAAAACATGAATATATGGTAAACTTATTCATGTAATTTAATAACCACCCCTTTCACTCTATAAATCACAAACTAAGCCATAGGCCTTGAATCATATACCGATCTTGGTAATCAGACATTCCATACATACATGCAATAATCAGATAATTATATGTTAGCTATGAGTGAGGCCTAACTCAACACGTTTTACTTAGTGATTCCCCAGAAATGGGATACTGTAAAATAGATACCACAATAGCATAAGTAATTTGAGAACAGACCAGGTTTATCATTACAGCTGTATTACAAAATAAAGCATAGAAATCCCAAAATAAGGATATATATTATTTTCTGAAGATGTTACACAGTAGCCCATTGACATATGAGATATGTATCCCCCAAAACAGACCGGGAGCACCAGTGGGCCTAGCATCTAAGGCGCACCACAAAAATGCCCTAGATCAGGGATTCCCAAACTACGGCCCTGCAGCTGTTGCAGAACTAAAATTCCCATGAGGCATTGTAAAACTCTGACATTCACATACATGACTAGGCATTATGGGAATTGTAGTTCCTGAACAACTGTAGGGCCGTAGTTTGGGAATCCCTGCCCTAGATAGTTTCCATATAATAGATATTCCATATAATTAGGATATAAGGCCCACAAGAGGAGTTTGATTTAATATGTTTAAACATACCCCTAAATACTAGCTTGTAGATCCAAGATGTTGCAAGATTGCATAGTCAAGAGTTAGGGAAAAGAGGAGTTGGTAATGGTCCATATAGTACCTTCTAAAAGAGAGGGGTAAAATACTATATTTAAAGTATTGTAAACTCTGTTCGACAAGAGAAAAAAACTAAGTGCTGTGCAAAGGGATTGTTATTCCAGATAAACTGGTTTTCCCAATACCCCATAGGCAGGTTTGCGTATGAGGGTGCAAAATTAGCTCCCATCACTGTGCCATGGGTTTGAAGATAGAAATCAACCTCAAAATAAAAATAATTAAGACACTATCTTAAACAAACATTGGACCATCCTAAAGCAAGACCCCCATCTTAACTCTACCCTGGTGGAAAGGCATAAAGTCACACATAGAAGAGCTCCCACTCTAAAAAACAAAATAGCTCCAAGTAAATTGAAGGAGTTAAAAAATCCTAATGCTCTCTGCCTTTTTCCCTTCAAAGGTATGTACCATTGTCGCAAAGCATTGTGCAAAACTTGCGATTTCGTCACATATGGGCAAAAAAGTTTCACACATAAAGACAAGACTTATAACCTAGACAATTTCCACTGACCATGTGGTCTACTGTCTTACATGTAAGTTGTTGTACATGGGACGCACTATCCGCCCCCTGAGACACCGTTGCTTTGTCGAAGGGGGAAGTGACAAGCACAGCGTCCCATGACACTTTTTAGAATTTCACAATAGATCCACAGCTGGTTTACAGGTTTGGATTATCAAAGCCATTCCAAAAAAACCTCTCTGAGGCAGAAAGTTTCTCCAGACTATGTCAGCGCGAAACGTTCTGGATTTACACTTTGGATATCAAAAAGAAAAAAACTGCTCTAAATATCTAAACCAGGTAGCAGCAACTTAAATGCGACAAACATATGGATAACAGAATATGGGAAAAAGCTGCGCTAAGTGACATAGATCAAAGTGATATGATCAAAAATAATAAATGTCCCAAAAAGTCCCAAGATAATGAGTGATGGGTAAACAGATAAAGTCCAAATCCAATGAATCACAAATGCAATCAATATGAAGAGAGCCCATAGCGTAAAACCATTTAATAAAAGAATCGTAAAACTAAAGGATGCACTTACAGAAAGCACGTGTAAATAGCGCTGTTTACACGTGCTTTCTGTAAGTGCATCCTTTAGTTTTACGATTCTTTTATTAAATGGTTTTACGCTATGGGCTCTCCTCTTATCATTTAATTCCATGTAACATCGGAGTATCTGTGCGGGTCAGCCTCATTGATAAAGGGAGCGTTCATTCCATATATTAGTGGACTGCCATTCATCAGTGCTACCCTGATTTGACACATGCAAAATTGTTGCCGACATCTGGTAAGCAGGGATTTTTGGTGATGGTCCTGTCTATTCGAGTGACGTGATACCACACGATTTGCCTGCACTTATCTGGTAATGTGATTGGGAGCACGGTGGTGGTTCTTCTAATTCAATTTGTCCATACATGATCTGCTTTTTGCCTTTTTATTCTTACCTCTGGTAAGCAGCCTGTGTTGGTGGTGGTGCACACTATCATTTTCCTTGGATTTACACGGGAGATATTATTAGTGTTATTTTTATACAGTATTACGCTATGTTTATTTTATTTTTTATTGCAACATTCACCGATCCACATTTCTGAGTTGGTTATCGTCTGGGAGGATCCCCCTGCAGACTCCTATCCGGCTTGGCTTTTTACACATTAATGCTCATCTTACTGCTACATCTGGTAAGCAGTATCTACACATATTGATTGCATTTGTGATTCATTGGATTTGGACTTTATCTGTTTACCCATCACTCATTATCTTGGGACTTTTTGGGACATTTATTATTTTTGATCATATCACTTATAGTGTTGAGCGAACACGGACTGTATTATTCGTGTTCGTACCGAATAATTGGATTTTTTTTACCCGAACACGGACACGGACACTTTACTGTATGTTCGGGTAAAAATCCGTGTTCGGTCGTTTTATTTCCGGGTTTTGCATGCTTTGGCGCTCTTTTCATGGCGGGCTTTCAACAGCCAATCAACAATCGTTTAACTGGTGTGCCTTAAGCCATCCCAGCCATGCCTGCAAATGTCTTAGTAGCTGTGATTGGCCGTCTGAAGCATGTGACCAAGTCTTTATAAGTTCGAGGCAGCCGCCGCAGCAGCGTCATTCTGCTGCTTAGCTAAGGGACAGAGCACACATCAATGTGCTGGCTGCTGATTAGGGAAAGATAGGCAGGAAAAAACCATTTGTGTCCGGATAGAATTGAGGGACAGGTCGGAGTGTTTAGGCAGGGCGAGTTGTAGGCATTTTAGGGATAGAGTCTGCTGAATTATAGGGTCAGTGTCTTCTACAAACTACAATCGATATTGCTGTGTGGGGGGTGGGGTGAATCTGCACTCAATCCTGATCTACGATCTCTTCTCAATCCTGTTAGGGACAGAGTCTGCTGAATTTTAGGGAAACTGTGTTCTACAAACTACAATCGATATTCAGGGCCAGATTAATGTAGGGGCTATTGGAGCTGCAGCTCCAGGCCCCTACCTTTTATATAGGCCCCGGGTTGGCCATATTCATTGTTACCGCTCTTCTGTCACTTGTAAACACAGAAGTCTGGCTTCTATGCTCGCTTCCCCAGGCAGCACCCTCAGAACCTCCCCACACAGCGTGAAGGCCGGACAAGGAGGGACAGTTGGCGATGCATGGATGTGTTTATGGGCTTCAGAGACAGCATCCCATGTTGAATTAGGCATGCATGGCTGCACCCTTCCTCCTCTGGGTGCATGGCAAGGCACGGCCCTTAAGGCCCTTCAAAATCCTCAGCACCAAGCCCATGATGCTCTTAATCCGGCCCTGTCGATATTGCTGTGTGGTGTGGGATTGGAGATAGGCAGGTGTCAGTGATCCACATCCATTTTTCTGTGTGTGAGCTGCAGTGAACACAATCTTTTTGGGCTGCAGTGAACACAATCTTTTTGGGCTGCAGTGAACACAATCTTTTTGGGCTGCAGTGAACACAATCTTTTTGGGCTGCAGTGAACACAATCTTTTTGGGGTGCAGTGAACAAAATCTTTTTGGGGTGCAGTGAACACAATCCTTTTTGGTGTGCAGTGAACACAATCTTTGTGGGGTGCAGTGAACAAAATCCTTTGTGGGGTGCAGTGAACACAATCTTTTTGGGGTGCAGTGAACAAAATCCTTTTTGGGGTGCAGTGAACAACATCCTTTTTGGGGTGCAGTGAACACAATCTTTTTGGGGTGCAGTGAACAAAATCCTTTGTGGGGTGCAGTGAACACAATCTTTTTGGGGTGCAGTGAACACAATCTTTTTGGGGTGGAGTGAACAACATCCTTTTTGGGGTGCAGTGAACAAAATCCTTTTTGGGGTGCAGTGAACAAAATCATTTTTGGGGTGCAGTGAACACAATCTTTTTGGGGTGCAGTGAACACAATCTTTGTGGGGTGCAGTGAACACAATCTTTTTGGGGTGGAGTGAACAACATCCTTTTTGGGGTGCAGTGAACAACATCCTTTTTGGGGTGCAGTGAACACAATCTTTTTGGGGTGCAGTGAACACAATCTTTGTGGGGTACAGTGAACAGAATCTTTGTGGGGTGCAGTGAACACAATCTTTGGGGGGTACAGTGAACACAATCTTTTTGGGGTGCAGTGAACACAATCTTTGTGGGGTGCAGTGAACACAATCTTTTTGGGGTGGAGTGAACAAAATCATTTTTGGGGTGCAGTGAACAACATCCTTTTTGGGGTGCAGTGATCAAAATCCTTTTTGGGGTGCAGTGAACACAATCTTTTTGGGGTGCAGTGAACAAAATCCTTTGTGGGGTGCAGTGAACAGAATCTTTGTGGGGTGCAGTGAACACAATCTTTGGGGGGGTACAGTGAACACAATCTTTTTGGGGTGCAGTGAACACAATCTTTGTGGGGTACAGTGAACAGAATCTTTGTGGGGTGCAGTGAACACAATCTTTGGGGGGTACAGTGAACACAATCTTTTTGGGGTGCAGTGAACACAATCTTTGGGGGGTACAGTGAACACAATCTTTTTGGGGTGCAGTGAACACAATCTTTGTGGGGTGCAGTGAACACAATCTTTGGGGGGGTACAGTGAACACAATCTTTTTGGGGTGCAGTGAACAACATCCTTTTAGGGTGCAGTGAACACAATCTTTGTGGGGTGCAGTGAACAACATCCTTTTAGGGTGCAGTGAACACAATCTTTGTGGGGTACAGTGAACAGAATCTTTGTGGGGTGCAGTGAACACAATCTTTGGGGGGTACAGTGAACACAATCTTTGTGAGGTGCAGTGAACACAATCTTTGTGGGGTGCAGTGAACACAATCATTGTGGGGTGCAGTGAACTCAATCTTTGTGGGGTACAGTGAACACAATCTCATACTTCTGAAGATTTGAGGGTGCTGCCTGTTCCATACTCCCCCTACTCCTCATCTAGCCTTTTAGGGGTACAAACAATAGTAATTGGGGCCTAGTGTGGTTGTGTACGTGTGATATACATACACTTTTTTTGGATCATATTTTCTATTCCGCTATTTAATCAAAAACCTTTGGGGATCAGTTAAATTGGGGGATAGTCTGTGTTGGTACGTGTGAGAGAGATCCACCTTTCCAAGTTGTTGGGGTTCATCTCATACTTCTGAAGGTTTGAGGGTGCTGCCTGTTCCATACTCCCCCTACTCCTAGCCTTTTAGGGGTACAAACAATAGTAATTGGGGCCTAGTGTGGTTGTGTACGTGTGATATACATACACTTTTTTTGGATCATATTTTCTATTCCGCAGTTAAATTGGGGGATAGTCTGTGTTGGTACGTGTGAGAGAGATCCACCTTTCCAAGTTTTTGGGGTTCATCTCATACTTCTGAAGGTTTGAGGGTGCTGCCTGTTCCATACCCCCCCTACTCCTCATCTAGCCTTTTAGGGGTACAAACAATAGTAATTGGGGCCCAGTGTGGTTGTGTACGTGTGATATACATACACTTTTTTTGGATCATATTTTCTATTCCGCTATTTAATCAAAAACCTTTGGGGATCAGTTAAATTGGGGGATAGTCTGTGTTGGTACGTGTGAGAGAGATCCACCTTTCCAAGTTGTTGGGGTTCATCTCATACTTCTGAAGGTTTGAGGGTGCTGCCTGTTCCATACTCCCCCTACTCCTCATCTAGCCTTTTAGGGGTACAAACAATAGTAATTGGGGCCCAGTGTGGTTGTGTACGTGTGATATACATACACTTTTTTTGGATCATATTTTCTATTCCGCTATTTAATCAAAAACCTTTGGGGATCAGTTAAATTGGGGGATAGTCTGTGTTGGTACGTGTGAGAGAGATCCACCTTTCCAAGTTGTTGGGGTTCATCTCATACTTCTGAAGGTTTGAGGGTGCTGCCTGTTCCATACCCCCCCTACTCCTCATCTAGCCTTTTAGGGGTACAAACAATAGTAATTGGGGCCCAGTGTGGTTGTGTACGTGTGATATACATACACTTTTTTTGGATCATATTTTCTATTCCGCTATTTAATCAAAAACCTTTGGGGATCAGTTAAATTGGGGGATAGTCTGTGTTGGTACGTGTGAGAGAGATCCACCTTTCCAAGTTGTTGGGGTTCATCTCATACTTCTGAAGGTTTGAGGGTGCTGCCTGTTCCATACTCCCCCTACTCCTAGCCTTTTAGGGGTACAAACAATAGTAATTGGGGCCTAGTGTGGTTGTGTACGTGTGATATACATACACTTTTTTTGGATCATATTTTCTATTCCGCTATTTAATCAAAAACCTTTGGGGATCAGTTAAATTGGGGGATAGTCTGTGTTGGTACGTGTGAGAGAGATCCACCTTTCCAAGTTGTTGGGGTTCATCTCATACTTCTGAAGGTTTGAGGGTGCTGCCTGTTCCATACCCCCCCTACTCCTCATCTAGCCTTTTAGGGGTACAAACAATAGTAATTGGGGCCCAGTGTGGTTGTGTACGTGTGATATACATACACTTTTTTTGGATCATATTTTCTATTCCGCTATTTAATCAAAAACCTTTGGGGATCAGTTAAATTGGGGGATAGTCTGTGTTGGTACGTGTGAGAGAGATCCACCTTTCCAAGTTGTTGGGGTTCATCTCATACTTCTGAAGGTTTGAGGGTGCTGCCTGTTCCATACTCCCCCTACTCCTAGCCTTTTAGGGGTACAAACAATAGTAATTGGGGCCTAGTGTGGTTGTGTACGTGTGATATACATACACTTTTTTTGGATCATATTTTCTATTCCGCTATTTAATCAAAAACCTTTGGGGATCAGTTAAATTGGGGGATAGTCTGTGTTGGTACGTGTGAGAGAGATCCACCTTTCCAAGTTGTTGGGGTTCATCTCATACTTCTGAAGGTTTGAGGGTGCTGCCTGTTCCATACCCCCCCTACTCCTCATCTAGCCTTTTAGGGGTACAAACAATAGTAATTGGGGCCTAGTGTGGTTGTGTACGTGTGATATACATACACTTTTTTTGGATCATATTTTCTATTCCGCTATTTAATCAAAAACCTTTGGGGATCAGTTAAATTGGGGGATAGTCTGTGTTGGTACGTGTGAGAGAGATCCACCTTTCCAAGTTGTTGGGGTTCATCTCATACTTCTGAAGGTTTGAGGGTGCTGCCTGTTCCATACTCCCCCTACTCCTCATCTAGCCTTTTAGGGGTACAAACAATAGTAATTGGGGCCCAGTGTGGTTGTGTACGTGTGATATACATACACTTTTTTTGGATCATATTTTCTATTCCGCTATTTAATCAAAAACCTTTGGGGATCAGTTAAATTGGGGGATAGTCTGTGTTGGTACGTGTGAGAGAGATCCACCTTTCCAAGTTGTTGGGGTTCATCTCATACTTCTGAAGGTTTGAGGGTGCTGCCTGTTCCATACTCCCCCTACTCCTCATCTAGCCTTTTAGGGGTACAAACAATAGTAATTGGGGCCCAGTGTGGTTGTGTACGTGTGATATACATACACTTTTTTTGGATCATATTTTCTATTCCGCTATTTAATCAAAAACCTTTGGGGATCAGTTAAATTGGGGGATAGTCTGTGTTGGTACGTGTGAGAGAGATCCACCTTTCCAAGTTGTTGGGGTTCATCTCATACTTCTGAAGGTTTGAGGGTGCTGCCTGTTCCATACCCCCCCTACTCCTCATCTAGCCTTTTAGGGGTACAAACAATAGTAATTGGGGCCTAGTGTGGTTGTGTACGTGTGATATACATACACTTTTTTTGGATCATATTTTCTATTCCGCTATTTAATCAAAAACCTTTGGGGATCAGTTAAATTGGGGGATAGTCTGTGTTGGTACGTGTGAGAGAGATCCACCTTTCCAAGTTTTTGGGGTTCATCTCATACTTCTGAAGATTTGAGGGTGCTGCCTGTTCCATACTCCTCCTCCTACTGCTCAACCATCCTTTTAGGGGTACAAACAATAGTAGTTGGGGCCTAGTGTGGTGGTGTACGTGCGAGATACATACACTTTCTTTTTGATCATATTTTCTATTCCGCTATTCAATTAAAACCTTTGGGGATCAATTCAATTGCGAGATAGTCTGTGTCGGTACGTGTGAGATCCACCTTTCCAAGTTGTTGGGGTTCATCTCATACTTCTGAAGATTTGAGGGTGCTGCCTGTTCCATACTCCTGCTCCTACTGCTCAACCATCCTTTTAGGGGTACAAACAATAGTAATTGGGGCCTAGTGTGGTTGTGTACGTGCGAGATACATACACTTTTTTTGATCATATTTCCTATTCCGCTATTCAATAAAAACCTTTGAGGATCAATTGAATTGCGGGATAGTCTGTGTCGGTACGTGTGAGATCCACCTTTCCAAGTTTTTGGGGTTCATCTCATACTTCTGAAGATTTGAGGGTGCTGCCTGTTCCATACTCCTCCTCCTACTCCTCATCCATCCTTTTAGGGGTACAAACAATAGTAATTGGGGCCTAGTGTGGTTGTGTACGTGCGAGATACATACACTTTTTTTGATCATATTTCCTATTCCGCTATTCAATAAAAACCTTTGAGGATCAATTGAATTGCGGGATAGTCTGTGTCGGTACGTGTGAGATCCACCTTTCCAAGTTTTTGGGGTTCATCTCATACTTCTGAAGATTTGAGGGTGCTGTCTGTTCCATACTCCTCCTACTCCTCATCCATCCTTTTAGGGGTAGAAACAATAGTAATTGGGGCCTAGTGTGGTTTTGTACGTGCGAGATACATACACTTTTTTGGATCATATTTCCTATTCCGCTATTCAATAAAAACCTTTCTAGGGCAAGATCTTAAATTACAGAAATATGAGGAGACCGTCAAATAAGGGCCGTGGCCTGGGTCGTGGTGCTGCTGGTAGAGCTCCTGTTGCAAGGAGAGGACGTGGTCGATCTGTGCCAGCTACACGCACAAGTGAAACACCTTCCTCAAGTGTGAGTAGGCGACAGAACCTGCATCAGTATTTGGTAGGGCATCAAACGCCCCTAGAAGTGATGAGGCCAGAACAAGTTGAGGCGATAGTAGATTGGTTTGCTGCTGACAGTGCCTCCAGTTCCTTCACATTGTCTCCCACCCAGTCTACTGCAGAAAGGTCAGAGTTGGCACCTGCAGCCAATGTCCAACCGTCTTTCACCTCACCCCCTTGCAAATCAGGCCAGCAGTCTGAGCCCCAAGCCATACAGCAGTCTCTTATTCTTTTTGAGGACTCTGTCAGCAGGGTTTCCCAGGGCCATCCACCTAGCCCTGCCCCAGAAGTGGAAGAGATTGAGTGCAGCGATGCCCAACCACTTATTTCTCAAGATGAGTACATGCAAGGATCATCGCAGCACGTCTCCGATGATGACGAAACGCAGGTGCCAACTGCTGCGGCGTTCAGCATTGTGGAGACCGACAAGGAGGGCAGGGGTGAAGACTGGGTGGAAGATGATGTGGAGGACGATGAGGTCCTCGACCCCACATGGAATGAACGTCATGCAGGTGACCTGAGTAGTTTGGAGGAAGAGGCGGTGGTCGCACAGAGCCACCAGCACAGCAGAAGAGGGAGCAGGGTGCAGAAGCGGAGCGGCCGTGCCCTAGACACTACGCCCGCTACTGCCCAACGCAGCAAGGGAACGAGCGCACCAAAGTCAGCTCAAAGGAGTTCTCTAGCGTGGAAGTTCTTTAGAAAATGTGCTGATGACAGGACACGAGTGGTTTGCACCCTGTGCAATCAGAGCTTGAAGCGAGGCATAAACCTTCTCAACCTGAGCACAACCTGCATGATCAGGCATCTAAGTGCAAAGCACGAGCTGCAGTGGAGTACACACCTTCAAAACCAAGAAACGTCTCTGGCTCATCCTGCTTCCTCTTCTGCTGCAGTCTCGGCCGCTCCAGCCACATCTGTAGTGATACCGGCACCTGCCACCCCGCAAACAGACGATCTGTCAGCAACACCACCACCTGGGTCACCAACAACCATCTCCACAATGTCCCGTGGAAGCGTTCAGCTTTCCATCTCCCAAACACTTGAGAGGAAGAGGAAGTACCCCCCTACCCACCCGCGATCCCTGGCCCTGAATGCCAGCATTTCAAAATTATTGGCCTTTGAAATGCTGTCATTCCGTCTGGTGGAGACGCACAGTTTTAAAAACCTTATGTCGGTGGCTGTCCCACAGTACGTCGTGCCCAGCCGCCACTACTTTTCCAGGCAAGCCATCCCTTCCCTGCACAACCAAGTGGGGGAAAATATCAGGTGTGCACTGCGCAACGCCATCTGTGCCAAGGTCCACCTAACTACGGATACGTGGACCAGTAAGCACGGTCAGGGGCGTTATATCTCCCTAACGGCACACTGGGTAAATGCAGTGGCGGATGGGCCTGAGGCGGATAGCAATTTGGCGCATGTCCTTCCACCACCGAGGATTGCAGGGCGCTTCAGTTTGCCTCCTGTTCCTAACTCCTCCTACTCCGCTTCCTCATCCTCTACCGCCTCCTCATCCGGACAGCGTAACACCTTCACCACCAACTTCAGCACGGCCAGGGGTAAACGACAGCAGGCAGTTTTACAACTTGCCTGTTTGGGGGACAAACCACACACCGCGCAGGAGTTGTGGAGGAGCATGGAACAGCAGACAAATGAGTGGTTGCTGCCAGCGAGCCTCAAGCCCGGCCTGGTGGTGTGCGATAACGGGCGAAATCTCATAGCAGCTCTGGGCCTAGCCGGTTTGACGCACATCCCTTGCCTGGCGCATGTGCTGAATTTGGTGGTGCAGAGGTTCCTTAAAAACTACCCCGATATGTCAGAGCTGCTGCAGAAAGTGCGGGCCGTTTGTGCGCACTTTCGGCGTTCTCACCCTGCTGCTGCTCGCCTGGCAGCGCTGCAGCGTAACTTCGGCCTTCCCGCTCACCGCCTCATATGTGACGTGCCCACAAGGTGGAACTCCACCTTGCACATGCTGGAAAGACTGTGCGAGCAGCAGCAGGCCATAGTGGAGTTTCAGCTGCAGCACGCACGCGTGAGTCGCTCTGCGGAACAGCACCACTTCACCACCAATAACTGGGCCTCCATGCGAGACCTGTGTGCCTTGTTGCGCTGTTTTGAGTACTCCACCAACATGGCCAGTGGCAATGACGCCGTTCTCAGCTTAACTATCCCACTTCTATGCCTCCTTGAAAAAACAATTCGGGCGATGATGGAAGAGGATGTGGCACAGGATGAGGAGGAGGAGGAGGATGAAGAGGTAACATTTCCAAGGCTTTCAGGGCAGTCATTCGCAAGGGGCTCCGAGGGTGGGTTCCTGCACACGCAAACGCCAGGGACGCAATTGTCCAGCAGGGGCACAGTTCTGGAGGATGAGGAGGATGAGGAGGAGGAGGAGCTGGAGGAGGAGATGGAACCATGTTCACAGCAGGGTGGCACCCAGGCCAGCTCATGGCCATCACTGGTGCGTGGCTGGGGGGATACAGAGGACACGGACGATACACCTCCCACAGAGGACAGCCTTTCGTTGCCTCTGGGCAGCCTGGCACACATGAGCGATTACATGCTGCAGTGTCTCCACAACGACCGCCGAGTTGCCCACATTCTAACTTGTGCTGATTACTGGGTGGCCACGCTGCTGGATCCCCGTTACAAGGACAACGTACCGTCCTTAATTCACTCACTGGAGCGCGATCGCAAGATGCGCGAGTACAAGCGCACGCTGGTAGACGCCATGCTGCTGGCATTCCCATCTGACAGCGGGGCCACAGTGGAAGCACAAGGCAGAGGAGGAGGAGGAGGAGGTCGCCAACGCAACCAGGGCACCGCCAGCACCTCAGAAGGCAGGGTTAGCATGGCCGAAATGTGGAAAAGCTTTGTCAGCACGCCACAACAAACAGCAGCACCAGCAGCTCAGATGGAACGTCTTAGCAGGAGGCAGCATTTTACCAACATGGTGGAGCAGTATGTGTGCACACGCCTACATGTAGTGAATGACGGGTCTGCCCCCTTCAACTTCTGGGTCTCCAAATTGGGCACATGGCCTGAGCTTGCCCTTTACGCCTTGGAGGTGCTGGCGTGCCCTGCAGCCAGTGTATTATCTGAACGGGTATTTAGCACGGCTGGGGGCGTTATAACAGACAAGCGCAGCCGCCTGTCCAGAGACAATGTGGACAAGCTCACGTTCATTAAAATGAACCAGGCATGGATCCCACGGGACTTTTCCGTACCTTATGCAGAATAGCAATGGATACCGACCTTACCCACCCATTGTTCCATTTTTGCTCTTTCTCACTCTTTTGGGGTGTACCCTCATTTAAAATTTTTGAAAAGAAGCAGTGTTGGCTACCTCGTCCTCCTCCTCAGGGCCAGATTAATGTAGGGGCTATTGGAGCTGCAGCTCCAGGCCCCTACCTTTTATATAGGCCCCGGGTTGGCCATATTCACTGTTACCGCTCTTCTGTCACTTGTAAACACAGAAGTCTGGCTTCTATGCTCGCTTCCCCAGGCAGCACCCTCAGAACCTCCCCACACAGCGTGAAGGCCGGACAAGGAGGGACAGTTGGCGATGCATGGATGTGTTTATGGGCTTCAGAGACAGCATCCCATGTTGAATTAGGCATGCATGGCTGCACCCTTCCTCCTCTGGGTGCATGGCAAGGCACGGCCCTTAAGGCCCTTCAAAATCCTCAGCACCAAGCCCATGATGCTGTTAATCCGGCCCTGGTCCTCCTCCACCGCCGCTTCCACCTACACCGCCCATAGGTGTGCGCAGCCTATTGCATTAAGGTGTGCACCCCAAAGTTGAAATACACATGCATGTGTTTGCCAGCAGGGAGAGTAATGTATCGGGGCCATGTACCTGTAGGCAAGGAGAAATAGAGCAGAGCAGGTCCCAGGGAGATCTTTCCCATCTCCTCACTGGCAATGCTATGTGCCCTAGGTGATTAGGGTGTGCCCAGGCACACCCAGCACACCCTGTGCGCACGCCTATGTCACCGCCACATCCACCACCACCTCAACCTCCCTCCTACTCCATATGGGCCTCGTCCTTCAGAGATGAAGAAGAACATTGTTTTATTTTTCTGTTTTTTTTTGTTGTTTTAAGTTATTTCCCTATCCACATTTGTTTGCAGAGCACTTGCCATGCTCTTAATTACGTTTTGCTGCCATTTGCAGCACTCTAGCCCTTTCCTTTGGTGTTTTAGAGCCATTTTAGTGCCTTAAAGTTCGGGTCCCCATTGACTTCAATGGGGTTCGGTGTCCGGGAAAAGTTCGGTAAAAGTCCGGGACACGGACCCGGACTTTTTTTTAAAGTTCGGCCGAACCCGTCGAACACGGACATCTAGGTGTCCGCTCAACCCTAATCACTTATGATCTATGTCACTTAGCGCAGCTTTTTCCCATATTCTGTTACACTTTGGATACCCTTACGCCCAATGGCCTAAATGAGGAATTAGACATAAGTACTATTTTAAAGTTAAGTTAATTTATATAGTTCTGTTTAATTACATATTTTTTTTAAATAATATTTACATATATTTATATCTCATCTTTTTAGGTATCAGTCAGATTTATATATATAAGCTTTCCCAATTATAGATAATTTAACTTTACCCATCTCAAGACTTCTCACTGTAAATACAAGTTGGTGATATATCATTAGGGCTACACTCCACCTAGTTTTTTTTTTCACTATTTCCCATTTAGGTCTCCTGTGGGTTTCATGTTTGATAACCCCTTGCGGTCTTATATATGCTAATTTAAATAGTGGAGAATCTATAATCTTCTATAATCTCCTATAAAACTAGGTAGAGTACAACCTGTACTGACTTCCTTGTTCACCCAATATGTATTTTATTTTCTTGATATGCAACCAGTATGCTCTGATCTCATATATGTTCATATACATATAATAATACAATGACATTTTTTGTTCAGTCACCTTTGCCATACACATATATTAATTTAATTCTCAACTGTTCCCATAGAACCTCTTTATATCTTTTCCAATTTGTTATAGAGTTATACGGACTGCCAATATACACCTTCTGATTTATTCTTTATTCTTTATCACTAAGTATGTATTATTAGTATGTATTACGATGATGTATAATGTTTTTAGAATTTTTGCTTTTAATGATCATTTATTAGACTGTTTATGTATGGACTCCTTGCCTATTTAAACTTTATTTATACGTAGCTCTTTTCCCATCATTGTATCACTTGAGAAAGGAGCACTCATGCTCTGTATGGGCCTTGCGCATGCTCTGAAACGCATTGTGTCTCCTTCCCATTGGTGACGTCACACGCCAGTCAGCGCTGCACTCCACGCTGCCATCCATCAAGCTTCTACCCAGGTCCTTGCTGGGGAGCTCCCCACTACACCATGGCATCACATCCGTCTGGACTGGAGGCACGGACCCTTCTGCTGCTGGATCGTCACCCTAAATTAGCTTTTTGAACCTGTACTCTATGTGAGTATTTATTTGGCTGATTGTCCTACTTGCATTAAATATTACACTTAGAGGAGCTCTCTTGTCTTTCTTTTCAATAATATCCTGTGGTCACAGCCTGACCCCAAATTTAGACCAAAGTGAAACCACAACAACAAATATACCATAACCTTTCCTTCTGAATCCAAGGGCAATAATTGCAAGAGCAATGGACAAAGGTCCTCCTTCTTTCCATATTAGGAAGCTAACCCCCCTCTTTCTCTGTTAGGTGGATTTTTGTCACGTTGTCTGTAATGGATTTGGCCCACTTTAAGGTAACTTCTGGTCTTAAACCAAACTAATTTATTAACGGCTGGGTCACTGGTAAGTAGGTGCCAATGTTGCTATAAAATGTGTTGAAGCTGTTGCTTAGAATACCTCAAGATAATTCTTGTTTTCCCAGGTTGGGGTCTTCTTGTTGTTTCAAAAATTAGTAAGTCCCTTGGTTTAGCACCCCTCTGTTCTTGAATGTTCTTGAATGCCTTATGTTATTGTGTTATCTGTTTTACGGTATTCCACTCTTGAGGAGGTACTAAGCAAAACACATTGAGTTTGGTCTCACTCATAGCCACTATACCATCATGATATATTTGCATACATACAGTGGGTACGGAAAGTATTCAGACCCCCTTAAATTTTTCACTCTTTGTTATATTGCAGCCATTTGCTAAAATCATTTAAGTTCATTCTTCTTCCTCATGAATGTACACATAGCACCCCATACTGACAGAAAAACACAGAATTGTTGACATTGTTGCAGATTTATTAAAAAAGAAAAACTGAAATATCACATGGTCCTAAGTATTCAGACCCTTTGCTCAGTATTTAGTAGAAGCCCCCTTTTGATCTAATACAGCCAGGAGTCTTTTTGGGAAAGATGCAACAAGTCTTTCACACCTGGATTTGGGGATCCTCTGCCATTCCTCCTTGCAGATCCTCTCCAGTTCTGTCAGGTTGGATGGTAAACGTTGGTGGACAGCCATTTTTAGGTCTCTCCAGAGATGCTCAATTGGGTTTAAGTCAGGGCTCTGGCTGAGCCATTCAAGAACAGTCACAGAGTTGTTGTGAAGCCACTCCTTCGTTATTTTAGCTGTGTGCTTAGGGTCATTGTCTTGTTGGAAGTTAAACCTTCGGCCCAGTCTGAGGTCCAGAGAACTCTGGAGAAGGTTTTTGTCCAGGATATCCCTGTACTTGGCCGCATTCATCTTTCCCTCGATTGCAACCAGTCGTCCTGTCCCTGCAGCTGAAAAACACCCCCACAGCATGATGCTGCCACCACCATGCTTCACTGTTGGGACTGTATTGGACAGGTGATGAGCAGTGCCTGGTTTTCTCCACACATACCGCTTAGAATCAAGGCCAAAAAGTTCTATTTTGGTCTCATCAGACCAGAGAATCTTATTTCTCACCATCTTGGAGTCCTTCAGGTGTTTTTTAGCAAACTCCATGCGGGCTTTCATGTGTCTTACACTGAGGAGAGGCTTCCGTCGGGCCACTGTGCCATAAAGCCCCGACTGGTGGAGGGCTGCAGTGATGGTTGACTTTCTACAACTTTCTCCCATCTCCTGACTGCATCTCTGGAGCTTGGCCACAGTGATCTTTGGGTTCTTCTTTACCTCTCTCACCAAGGCTCTTCTCCCCCGATAGCTCAGTTTGGCCAGACGGCCAGCTCTAGGAAGGGTTCTGGTCGTCCCAAACGTCTTCCATTTGAGGATTATGGAGGCCACTGTGCTCTTAGGAACCTTAAGTGCAGCAGAAATCTTTTTGTAACCTTGGCCAGATCTGTGCCTTGCCACAATTCTGTCTCTGAGCTCTTCAGGCAGTTCCTTTGACCTCATGATTCTCATTTGCTCTGACATGCATTGTGATCTGGAAGGTCTTATATAGACAGGTGTGTGGCTTTCCTAATCAAGTCCAATCAGTATAATCAAACACAGCTGGACTCAAATGAAGGTGTAGAACCATCTCAAGGATGATCAGAAGAAATGGAAAGCACCTGAGTTAAATATATCACAGCAAAGGGTCTGAATACTTAGGACCATGTGATATTTCAGTATTTCTTTTTTAATAAATCTGCAACAATGTCAACAATTCTGTGTTTTTCTGTCAGTATGGGGTGCTATGTGTACATTCATGAGGAAGAAGAATGAACTTAAATGATTTTAGCAAATGGCTGCAATATAACAAAGAGTGAAAAATTTAAGGGGGTCTGAATACTTTCCGTACCCACTGTATGTGTATGGAATGTTTTAACTACCTAGATTGGTATATGGTTAGTTGCCCATGGCTTAGTTTGTAGTTTGTGGAGCGTCCCCTAGGAAGTGCTTATTAAAGTGACACTAAAGGCTAATTTTTTTTTTCTTTTAATAAACATGTTATACTTACCTCCTCTATGCAATGGTTTTGCATGGAGCAGCCCCAATCCTGTGTCCAAAGGATACACAGAGCGTGGCTCAGCTTTGCCTTGTTCCCTCCTTATTGTTTGTGATTGACAGGTGTGGGAGCCAGTGGCTCCCACTGCTGTGTCTCAGTCAATGAGGAGGGAGAGACCCTGAAGAGCTGCTGCTCTCGTGCACATCGCTGGATCAGGTTTTGGTAAGCATGGGGTGAGGGGGTTGGGGAGATTGTGGGGGTAGCACACTGAAGGTTTTTTTGTTTAAGGTGAAAAACTTCAGCCTTTTAAACCACTTTCAATTGCATGATGTTTAGCCTATACAATTTTATATTCATGGTTTTATATTTAACTGTTTCAAGAAATAAATGAAACATTAATAGTTTTAACAGCATATCTGTTTATTGTTCCTTGAAAGATAACATCATTGAAGTCCAATTTTTTGTTTCCTGATACATCTTTCAACTGCGAATTAGGATGTGTTTTTATTCTTATCAACTAACAGCCATTTTTCTATAATGCTGCATATGGAGTCTGTATAGTGTTTCTTCTTTTTTTCTGTGAAATATATACATTTTAGTTTACATTTCAGAATGCAGCCTACACCAACTGCTGCAATCTTGTCTATGGAGGCTGTACAGTATTTCTTCCCTTTTCTGTGAAATACGTATGCTTATATGTGGATTTTGGGTTCAAAACCTGCATGCTAAATGCAGTCATTTAAAAAATACGGACTACTCAAACTGCTACAATGCTGTAGGCTGTTAAAAAATCTCTGGCTGTTGCCCCTTAGGCAGTACACTCTGTTTTTTTTTTTTTTTTTACAAAACTTGACTGGTATCTGTCACAGAAATTGCAGCCTAATAAAAAGGCTACAGGAAAGGTCACTACTCTAGGCTTGTGATATACCCCAGTCTCTGAAATGTCGGGTGCTAGTAAGTAGGAGCCCACCTATGTTCCCTGTGCAATGCTTGGGAAATAACAATCAGCCACAGTCCGATAATGATAGAACTGTAATTATAGTAGGTAGGGCTACAGGTAGTTCTGTCTGGTTGAATTAAGTGTGTTGAAAGAGCTGGCATACGGTGTAGCTGTTTGTTATCTCCCTAGTAAAAAGGCTGACATAGTTTACATGGAAATCCCTATTGTAAGACTAGGTTTGGCACTGCTCCTCTCAAACAAATAAATGTGAGATTGTGCAAATTGCTGTGTGCCACTCAGGTAAACATATCCACTGACTAAATAAATTCATAAATGGTATGCATCAATTATAATACTGTATAAAAACAATCGCTGCTCCTCCACAAATAAATAAATGTGGGATTGTGCAAATTGCTGCGTGCAGCTCAGGTATCCACTGAATAAATACATTTATAGATTATATATATATATTGAACATAATGCTGTGCAAAAACAGTCAATCCTGTGCAAAATATAAAAATATAAAAAAATATATAAAAAAGTGAAAACACCACAAGAAAGTGCTAGTGCCTCTTTGTAAACATAAATACAAATGTGTCCAAATATCTTATTAATGTGAACAGTATTGTCCTTCAAAAACACATGCCTCGTCCTTTAAATATGCTCCCGTAAATATGATGATCCTTGAAATGCCTTCAATACTCCCTGTCAGATGTACACTCACTAAATGACAATCCCCTTGCAACAGGAGTTGCTCTGCCTTAGTCTTCCTCCTGAAATCTTTCTCTGTACGCCCCCTCATTCCTCTGTATGCTCATTTCCTTGCAATGGAACACAAAATAACAGCCGCATAGTGTAAAATCGTAATAAAATGTATTAAGCAAATGTAGTTACTTACATCAATATAAAAACCAATGATCATAGATACAGCCAGGAAGTCTGGGATGCTCTGCGCTCCATGGACCCAAACCGGAAGTGTCGTAATGAGGCTAAGCCCCGCCCTACATGTTTTGTCAATCTGACATCATCTGGAGCGGCGCCATCTTACTGCACCTCTTGATATTTATACTGCTCGATATCCCAGCAACCTGTGGGCGTGTGTTAGGCGGTCTTCTCCGTACCCTCCATAATATATCAATATGTATACCCGTATCTAAGCAACAATATTATGCTTGATCATGTTTGTTCCCTTTTTTTGCAAAATCATTCCGCACTGATGTGTACATATCCACACAAACGGGGAGGGTATTTGCCGTGCTCCTGAACTATATAGTGAACATAAAAAATAACAATAAAAATATATACATAAAAAAAATAAAAAATAAAAATGAAAATAAAAATAAGTATAAGAATAAAAATAAATATAAAGGGAAAAAAAAATAAAACAAAAAGTTTTATTATTTTTAAAAATACTTATTCATGTCTCCATATTATACTTCTACTCTCCTTTCTTAAATCTCTTATGTAGTTAAACACCATGTGGAGGATCTAAGGAAAAAGGTGTTGACCCTATTTTGATAGCTAGTGAAAATAAGCTAATAAAATAATCTAATAAAATAAATCTAGGAACTAGCAAATGAGGGGGAGGATATTAAGTACCATTGGAATAAAGAAATCCATATGTCAGAAAATTAAGCAATTAAGATTTATTTCTATGTTAAGGCCTTCAGGCTGGAGTGTGTTTACTAAATATCATTACTCTCTTATTTCCCCCTCTCCAGTCTCCTTTTATCGTATCTATACTGCAGAAGGTCATAAGTGATGGGTCAATACGGTGCATTTCCTAAAATGTCTTGAAAGACTATGTTTAGTGAAACCCTTTCCTGATGTTTTTGATATGCTCCTGGATACGCACAAACAAAGGCCTAGTAATCCTCCCCATATATTAAAGCCGGCATGGGCATTCTATAACAAAAGTTACATGTGTGCTATTGCATGTAATAGTCTCCTTGATTTTATATTCTTCCCCGTTGCTGTAGCCTGGAATGTGTTTTGCTTTTTGTTCGGTTTCTTGCTGGTCCTGCATGGAAAACACTTCTGGCATCGAAAAAAATGTTCAGGTTCATGGGAAGACTAATAGTTTTTGGAGGGTCTAGTACATTATGTACCAATCTGTTTCTCAAGTCTTTCAAGACATTTTAAGAAATGCACCATAGTGACCCATCGCTTTTGACCTTCTGCGGTATAGCTAAGATAAAAGGAGACTGGGGAGGGCGAAATAAGAGAGTAATGAGATCACGCAAGGAGACAAAATGGATTTATTTACTAAACACACTCCAGCCCGAAGGCCTTAACATAGAAATAGATCTTAATTGCTTAATTTCTGACATATAGATTCATATAAATTCTTCATCCCAATGGTACTTAATATCACCCCCTCATTTGCTAGTTCCTAGGTTAATTTTATTAGATTGTTTTATTAGCTTATTTTCACTAGCTATCAAAATTGGGTCAACACCTTGTTTCATCACACCTAATCCCTTAGATACTCTGCATGGTGTTTAACTACATAAGAGATTTAAGAGAGGAAAGCAGAAGTATAACATAAAGACAGGAATAAGTATTTTTGGAAATAATAAAACTTTGTTTTATTATTTTTTTTCTTTATATTTATTTTTATTCCTATACTTATCTTTATTTTTCATTTTATTTTCACTATCATGTTCCCTAGCTCCTCCAATTGGTGTCTGACTTCATATAGGTACCCAACCATGCATTTAGAGGGAGGGCTTCTTGGTATAGGACCAGTAACCTGCTATTATTATATAAACTCCCACTTTCCTCAGTTTTAGGTGCTTAACTAATCTCAGTAACTGGTTTATTTAACATAGCTCCCATTTTATCTTTCAAATTAATAGCAGGATCAAGGCAAATTTATGTTCACCCATTTTTGGCCCTGCATGGAGCAGGGCTTCAAGGAAGGCAATCATGATGTATACTGTCATGGTTCAGGGGTAATATGTTATGGTATGCCGACAGGTGCCGCAACAACCCAGCATATACAGTGAGCGTATTTTTAGTTCAGGAGCACAGCAAATACCCTCCCTGTTTGTGTGGTTATGTACATATCAGTGCGCGATGACTTCGCAAAATATATACATATTGGTATATTATGGAGTGTACGGAGATGGCCGCCTAATACATGCCCACAGGTTGCTGGGATACGATCAGTATAAATATCCGGAGGTGCAGTAAGATGGCGCCGCTCCAAATGACGTCAAAGTGACGAAACACATAGGCTTAGCCTCATTACGACACTTGCCGTTTGGGTCCATGGAGCGCAGAGCGTCCTGGACTTCCTGGCTGTATCTACGATCGTTGGTTTTTATAATGATGTAAGTGACTACAGTTGCTTAATACATTTTATTACTATTTTTCACTATGGGGCTGTTATTTTGTGTTCCATTGTGAGGAAATGAGCATACAGAGGATCGAGGGGGAGTACAGAGAAATATTTTGGGAGGAAGACTAGGACAGACTCTCCAAGTAAAGGCGAGCAACCCCTGTTGCAAGGGGATTGTCATTTGGTGAGTGTACATCTGACGGGGATCACGGGAGAACCCGGGGCTCACTGCATGCTTGGACTGTAATTGCCTTGGGAGCACTAATTCACAGGGTATTGAAGGCACTACAAGGATCAGCATATTTACAGGAGCATATTTAAAGGACGGGGCATGTGTTTTTGAAGAGAAATATTGTTCACACCAACAAGATATTTGGACACATTTGTATTTTAGTTCCTTGTGGTGTTTGCACTTTTTTTAATATATTTTATATATATAGTTATTTCTTCTTTTTTTTTCATATTCTGCACAAGATTGATTGTTTTTGCACAGCATTATGTACGATACATACTGTATAATCTATTAATTTATTTAATCAATGGATAACTGAGCAGCACACAGCAATTTGCACAATTCCACATTTATTTATTTGTGGAGGAGTAGCGATTCTTTTTATACAGTATAATATATGATGCATACCATTTATGAATTTATTTATTCAGTGGATATGTTTACCTGAGTAGCACGCAGCAATTTGCACAATTTCACATTTATTGTTTAGGGAGGAGCAGCGCCAAACCTAGTCTTACAATAGGGATTTCCTAGTAGGCACTACAGTTGTAGCAGCCTTTTCTGGGAGGCAGCACCTCACTACCAGTTCACTTCTAAGAGCACTGTGAAGGTCTAATTTTCATTTTAACATTACAGCTGCATCTAACACATCATATTATCATGCATAGCACTTTATATTTTCATGCGCTGGTCCATAGCGCGGAATACTTTTTCTTTTTCATAGTTTGCATTGAGTCTGTACAATATATCTGTTTTGTCTCTCAGATATAGTACATTCTATTTTTTCCTTTCACAATAAAACCGCATCGTCTCCTTCTGTCACAGTCAAGGGTCAGGTTTGGAGACCAAAAACTATAGCAGTGTAAATATTCACACAGAAACCAGCAGTATAAATACACAAGCAGGTCCCTCTGGCAGGTGACATGGGCGCACCCAAGGTGCAGGGTTTAAGCACTAACCAGTCTTCCCCAGAGCTCCTGAGGTGGAGATGGGCTTCTGCGTGCTAGTACTAGGTCACTGTTCCCTGGATTGACCCACCAGGGAGTGAGCAAGTCGAGGTCTGGTAGCAGATATAGCAGGTAGGGATAAAACAGAAGCGTATTTGGTAAACAAGCCAAAGTTGGATCATAAGTGGTTAGGGGTAAAGATCAGGTTGGAAAGCATAGTCGAGGAACAAGCCAAAAGGTGGTAATGAGTGGTAGTGAAGATACGGACAGCAGAGGGAGCATAGGAGCAAGATATTGGCTGGAGAATAGCACAATCTTGGCATGCAGGAAGTGCAGGGACATGGCTTAAACAGGTTGTTCATGGGAGGAGCAAGGAAATCAAGGTTCACCAGAAACAAGATAGAAAGAATGATTGTCCAAGGGATCCGACAGGAAGCGGTCCAGCATCTCAGGTGACGCAATAAGAAGAACTACTGCTAGACGCAACAGAGGCCCTGGATTCAGATCCAAATCCTGACATTACTTCTCCAATTGCAGCCAAGTAAAAATATTTACATAATGTGCAGCAAGACCACAATATTTCTGTCTATTTTCTCTCAAATAAAACACTTTTTTTCATGATGAAAACTGCCAGATCACTACTACTAAGATACTTACTGTACATACTCTCCAGCCATTATGCTATATGCGTGGGTATTGTCTCAGAAATATGGCACTTTCTATTTTTTGGATAGAAAGTGCCTTGTCCATGGAATGTGAATTGTGGTGCTTTTTTTTTTTTTTTTTTTTTACTCTATTTTGAAATTTCATTAAACTTTAATACAATACAGTGTGGTACAGTAAAAAAAGAAGATCACAATCTACACTATGGAACTACATTGCCACTAACCAATTGGTATGAAGTTGAGGACTTTTTTTTGTTAAAGTAAACTCTCTTTTTGCTTTCATATCTGTTGTGGCTGCTACTTCCACAGCTCAAATCATGCCTATTACTGCTAGATAAAAAAAAAAAAAATCAGTTGTTGTAACTAAAACTACCTAAAAAGCCTTTTTTTTTATTGAAATAAATTAGAATGGAGTACTGCTCCTATATCTAAGACCAAGCAACAATGTAACAGTAAAAAAAATAAATTGCACAAAATATCCGTGATGCCAGAATATGATGTCTCAGCAAGAGTCATATTGTTCCTTAACACTGCATACAGCTTAAAGGCATTTTCCACTGTATATATTAAAAATGAATGGTGTCTTTTTCATAGTGCATAAAAAGGAGGACGCTCTGCCCGCTGAACTGTATTTTTTTTTATAATTTATTTGCAATGATACATATCCCCCAAGCCAGTGCCCTGTTCTCCATTACCTGCTCTCCATACCCCGCTCTCTGTGCCGTTTATTTCACAACCCCTTGCCTATTAGCCTTGAAAATGGCCAAAATAGTTTTTTTTTTTTTTAAGATTCATGATTCAAGATCTATAGACTTTTTTGGCCAATTCCCTCATCCCTAATTGCCATTTTTTTCTGATTGCGGGCTTACTGAAATTGTGTAGCAATGTAAAATATATCTGTATGTTTTTTCCTATATCAAGGAGTCTTGCATTATCCTGCAGTTACTTTCATTACGTGATTAGATGTGGCTAAGTATCTAAAAGCTTATATCCTAATGACTATGGCCTTCTGAACTTATGACAGATTATTCATTAATTCATTAAAATTGAAAAGCAGAAGAAGCATTGAATAGAACAATAGCTTCCTGGTGAAAGTCATGCAAATGGCTTACAGAGATAGAAGACTTTCACCTCAGGAGATCTTGCATAAGTCTACCAGAAGCCTTATTTATATCATGGGAACCCTAACTAGAGTTTCCCTGAGTCAGTTTGTTCTCACACCACACTTTCATTAACCATTATAGAGCTAATGTATATACATTCTGTGCCTGAGCTGCTGCCGCTGCTAACACACTGTTGCTGTTTATATCTCTTAAAGTGATTGTAAAGTCTAATTTTTTTCCCTATAAAAATAATAAAAATGTTATACTTACCTCCTCTGTGCAGTGCATTTGCACAGAGTAGCCCGAATCCTCCTCTTTTCAGGTCCCTCTTCTGTGATCCTGGCCCCTCCCTTCTTTTCAGTGCCCCCACAGCAAGCAGCTTGCTATGGGGGCACCCAAGCTTATTCACTGCTCTCTGTGTCCATTCAGACACAGAAACCTGACCCGGCCCTGCCCCCTCTCTCCCCTGATTGGCTAGCTGATTTGATTGACAGCAGCGGGTGCCAGTGGTGCGGCTGCTGTGTCTCAGCCAATCAGGAAGGAGAATCTCGGACAGCTGAGACACTCGTGGACATTGCTGGGCAGAGATGGACCTCAGGTAAGTGTTAGGAGGTGCTTGGGAGGCTACTGCACACAGAAGACTTTTTATCTTAATGCATAGAATCCATTAAGATAAAAAAAAAAAAATTCTGCCTTTACAACTCCTTTAATGAATAAGTAATTTATTCTTTGACAGCACAAGTGCAGAAGGGCATAGGCCTTCAGTCATTTTTAATTTTAAAAAATGTTTTAGTTTATGCAGCTAAACGTTGCTAAATGATTTAAAGTGGAGCAATGTGAAAGTCCCTGTATCGCACAATACTGTTGTATTCAGATCTCCTAAATTAAGAATTTGAATGCAGTTTACTGCACACCCATGTGTATGAGCCTTAATAGGAGACTAAAACTGAAGATAGCAGGAAAACGCTTGCAACACTTTTCAGATTTGACCCCACTGGAGTTTTTCACTGACAATTCCCCACCACACACTGGGTTCTCTCAGTAGCGTCTACACATACTCTGCATTCTTCTGTCACAGCAGTCTCCCCATTGTCCACATTATCGTCTATCTCTCCCCAATTTGTCTGTTTGCACACTATTGTTCTCTGGCTGCATTTCCCACACACATCTTCAATAGTTCCGCTTGCAGGACTTGACCCCCCCCCTGTTCACCCATCCATAATACACAAGATCATGTCTGCAGGTGTTCACACCTCTTCTTACCCCATCTCTCTCTGCAATATTGGCTACTGTATTTAGCACACTCTCTGGCCCCTGTGCTCTCTATGGTACCTTACCCTGGATCACTCTGTGTCACGTACCTGGAGATGGAGCCTGACGTGGAGAGGAAGGCGATCTCTTACACCTCCGGCCTAGTACCCCTGATAATGCAAACAGGAGACACAGAAGCCTGGAGTGGCACAAGTGCCTAGAAGTTCAGATGGTGAAGGCTGCAGATGAGGTCCGTGCGTACTTGGATGCAGACTGGATCGTGATGCAGACAGCAGGTACTTGGCAGACTGACTGGTCACAGGCAACAGATGCTTAGCAGGCTGGCAGATCACAGGCAGCAGAGTAGTCAGGTTCAGGCAGGAGTTGGCAACGGCAGACAGGCAGACAGCAGGATAAAGCGGAGACGTTGTCGAAGAGCAAGCCAGGGTCGGTTCAGGCAGCGTTCAATCGTGGTCAGACGGATCAGGACAGCAACAGAGTAAACACCAGGAACAGGAAACAGGAAGCAGGAAACTGTAGACCATAAGGCAAGGTCCTAGTGCAGCAGAGGTGTTTATATAGGCCATTTGGCGCCACTTAGTGGCAGGTGTGGAAAGTGAACAGGAATCCAAAGTCCATAGGTTTGGCTAAATAGGCTTTCTCCGTTGGTTAACAAACACTCTCCGTCTGCACATAACTATGTGCCTGGGCTTACTTCTTCTTCCCTGACACTGCCCCCCCCCTTATGGGCAGCCTCCGGATGCCCAACTGAGTACATTTCTCAGGGTACCTGCAGCGGAAGGCCTGAATTAGTTCCTGGGCGTGAACATTCGATTCTGGTTCCCACGAGTTTTCCTCAGGGCCATAGCCCTTCCACTTGATCAGATATTGAAGCTGATTCCTCCTTTTCCTACAGTCTAAAATGGCCTCTACCTCATATTCCTCTTCGCCATTGATGACCACTGGTTCAGGAGGACCTGAGTTCCGTTCTGGAAAGGGATTAGAAACTGTGGGTTTTAGTAGAGACACGTGAAACACAGGATGAATCTTCAGTGAGTCTGGCAATATAAGTTCATAGGAAACATCATTTATCTTCCTCTTTACTGGAAAAGGTCCCACAAATTTGGGACCAAGCTTTTTCATAGGACAAGCCAACTTGAGATTGATGGTGGATAACCAGACTTGCTCACCTGGTTTCAAAATTAAATCTCCCCTTTTCTTCTTATCAAAGAATCTCTTGTTGTCCTCCTGTGCCTTAGAGATTGTTTCCCGCAAGATTCTGTTGTTATGTTGGAGAAATTCAAGGGTGTCTTGTACAGCTGGATTTGAAGAGTCAGGAACAGTATTGGACAGAAATAAAGGGTGAAACCCATAGTTAGCAAAGAAAGGAGATTGTTTTGTAGCAGAGTGTCTTGAATTATTGTATGCAAATTCAGCCAGCGGTAATAATGAAACCCAGTCATCCTGAGAAAAAGAAGTAAAACAACGGATATATTGTTCAAGAGTCTGATTTGTTCTTTCAGTCTGACCGTTAGACTGAGGGTGGTATGCAGAGGAAAATGAAAGTTCTATCTTTAGTTTTTCACAGAGAGCCCTCCAAAACTTTGACGTGAATTGTACTCCTCGATCAGAAACAATGTTTCCAGGAACACCATGGAGCCTCACAATTTCCTTTATAAAGACTCTGGCTGTTTCTATTGCGGAGGGAACCCCTTTCAAGGGCACAAAGTGAGCCATTTTGGAAAACCGGTCCACCACGACAAAGATGGCTGAGCACCCTTCAGATGTTGGTAGTTCTACCACAAAGTCCATCGAAATCATCCTCCAGGGTCTATCGGGGACTGGAAGGGGCCTAAGTAAACCCCAGGTCTTATTTCTGCTACTCTTGTTACGAATACAAATGGTGCAAGAACTTACATATTCCTTACAATCCTTGTCCAAATTAGGCCACCAGAACAGGCGCTGTACCAGATCTGTGGTCTTATGAACTCCGAAATGTCCTGCCAAGGGATGATCGTGGCATAGTTCCAGAACTGCTACTCGGACATTCTCAGGTACAAATATCTTATCCCCAGACCACAGTAAGCCTTCTCTAGCAGCAAGCGTTGTCCCAGGTGGAGAGGGAGCCCCCAATGAGGCCTGCTTGATTTGTGACAAGATATCTGTTTGCAGCAACAAAAAGTTTCCTGCAGATAATATAGTATCTGAAGTAGGTGGGTCTTTGGGGTCATCAAACATTCGGGACAAAGCATCAGGTTTGACATTCTTTGATCCTGGCCTGTAGGTTATATGAAACAAAAATCTTGAAAAAAAAAGTGCCCACCTGGCCTGACGTGGCTTCAAACGTTTGGCTGCCTTCAAGTACTCCAGATTCTTGTGATCTGTATAAATCAAAATTGGATGCGCTGCCCCCTCCAAGAGGTACCTCCATTCTTCCAGAGCTGATTTGATAGCAAGCAGTTCACGATCTCCCACATCGTAGTTTTTCTCAGCAGAGGACATTTTACGTGAAAAAAACGCCACTGGGTGTAACAGAGTCTTTGGGCCCTGGCGCTGTGACAGAACTGCCCCTACTGCGTTTTCGGATGCATCTACTTCCAAGACAAAGGATAACGCTGGATCTGGGTGGCTAAGAATGGGTGCTGATGTAAAGAGTCCCTTTAGAGTCTCAAAAGCAGCTTGTGCTTCAGGTGACCAACAGAACCGAATGCCCTGCTTGGTCAATTGAGTGATGGGGGCAATAATGGCAGAAAACCCCTTAATAAATTTCCGATAGAAATTTGCGAATCCGACAAAGCGCTGGACTCCCTTCTTGTCTGATGGTGCAGGCCACTCTAATATGGCAGAAACTTTCTGTGGGTCCATTTTGATGCCTTCAGTAGAGATGATCAACCCCAAGAACTGAATGCTTTGCTGTTCAAACTCGCACTTTTCTGCTTTGGCGTAAAGTCCATGTACCCTGAGCCGACCGAGGACCTTCTTGACATGACCTCGGTGAAGCTCCAGAGAAACAGAAAAAATCAGAATGTCATCAAGATAAACAATAACGAAAATGTCCAGAAAATCCTTGAAGATATCATTAACAAAGTGTTGGAAGGTTGCCGGTGAATTACATAGCCCAAACGGCATTACTAAATACTCAAAGTGCCCAAATCTGGTACGAAAGGCCGTCTTCCACTCATCTCCTTCTCGAATGCGTACCAGATTATAAGCTCCCCGTAAATCCAGCTTGGTAAATACTGTTGCTGATCTAAGTCTCTGGAACAATTCTGGAACTAACGGAAGGGGATACCGGTTCTTGACTGTAATTTTATTCAACTCGCGGTAATCCACACAGGGCCGGAGAGAGTGGTCTTTCTTTTCCACGAAAAAGATACCTGCCCCTGCTGGTGAAGTGGAGGGACGGATGAAGCCTTTACTTAAGCTGTCATCTATGTACTCTTTCAATGTCTCTAGTTCACGTACAGACAGAGGATAGATTCGTCCAAATGGGATTTCAGCCCCAGGCAGCAACTCAATCGGGCAGTCGTAGGATCTGTGAGGCGGAAGTGTGTCAGCTCCGCGTTTGCTAAATACGTCCAAGAAGTCATGGTAAACTGCTGGGACGGCTTGGTGTAATTCAGCATCAGAGTCCATGCATAGTGAGGGCAATGGTAGACCTGAAGGTCCTAGGAGGCAGTGTTCATGACAATATGAAGATTGAAAGTCCACTTTGCCAGTCACCCAGTCAATACTGGGGTTATGTGCCTGTAGCCAGGGTATACCCAAAATGACTGGAAATAGCGGGGATGAAATAGCGTCCAAACATAACAGTTCCTTGTGACCAGATGGTGAGGTTAGGACTGGCAAAGGTATAGTCTGTTGAGTGACTGTTCCAGATCTTATGCTGGAACCATCGGCCAGATATACAGAAAGTCCCTGGGCTTTGGGCTGCAAAGGTATCTGATGCTGAGTGGCAAAAGCCAGATCAACAAAGCAGCTGCAGGCTCCTGAGTCAATGATAGCGGAGACTGGAACGGTTCTTCCTGAAAGCTGGAACGAGATAGGGAGAGCAACATGAGTGGAACTAGAAAGCACTGGTGGCAGATTAACAGGTAAGATGGTCAGACACTTACGTGCCTTTGCTGGACAGTTCTGCACATAGTGCCCCGCTTCCCCACAGTAGAGGCATAGGTTGTTCTGGCGGCGGCGTTGACGTTCTTCAGGCGTTAGAGAGGTACGTAGCAGCCCCAATTGCATTGGCTCAGGTTCCTTAGCTGTGGGTGAGGCAGGAGCGGCTGAAGCCATGTTTGCTCTTGGCGGGGCTTTCCATACGGGAAACGCATGACTGGAGGACCTTTCCCACCTTCGTTCCCTGAGGCGGCGATCAATCTGGATAGAGAGATTAATAAGTCCTTCCAGTGAGCTGGGTACCCCTACACGAGCCAGTTCATCCTTTAAGGGTTCAGCTAGGCCCAAGCGGAACTGGTAACGCAAGGCAGCGTCATTCCAGCAGGTGTCAGCACTCCAGCGCCTGAACTCTGTCACATAATCTTCCACTGCCCTGCGGCCTTGCTGAAGCGAGTGAAGGGCCGCCTCTGCTGATGCGGATCGCTGAGGATCATCGTAGAGTTGTGCCATAGCGTCAAAAAAAGAGAGTCAGGGTGGACCGCTTGGCATCGTCTTTCTCTAGCAGATGGTGAGCCCAGGCTTGAGGTTCGCCTTGAAGTAATGATATGACGAACCCAACCTTGGTTGCCTCTAAGGAGAAGGTGCGAGGTTGTAAAGCAAAATATAATTCACATGCGTTGCAAAATGCACGGAATTTGCTACGATCACCAGAAAATCTCTCAGGCATAGGAACTCTGGGTTCTGGAGGCAGCATCAGGACAGTGGGTGCAGCTATGGCTCCTGAAGAAGCAACTGGATTAGCAGGAGTCGCATCAGTCGCTGAAGTCGCCACTGCAGGAAGTGTCTGGATGCGATTTTCCAGTTGAGTGTACCCCTCTTGTAAGTCCTTAATGGCTTGTGACAATGCTGTAATGTGTTGGCAGATCTCATCCAGGGGAGATGCCCCTCTCTCAGGCTCCGACATGGCCTTATGGTACTGTCACGTACCTGGAGATGGAGCCTGACGTGGAGAGGAAGGCGATCTCTTACACCTCCGGCCTAGTACCCCTGATAATGCAAACAGGAGACACAGAAGCCTGGAGTGGCACAAGTGCCTAGAAGTTCAGATGGTGAAGGCTGCAGATGAGGTCCGTGCGTACTTGGATGCAGACTGGATCGTGATGCAGACAGCAGGTACTTGGCAGACTGACTGGTCACAGGCAGCAGATGCTTAGCAGGCTGGCAGATCACAGGCAGCAGAGTAGTCAGGTTCAGGCAGGAGTTGGCAACGGCAGACAGGCAGACAGCAGGATAAAGCGGAGACGTTGTCGAAGAGCAAGCCAGGGTCGGTTCAGGCAGAGTTCAATCGTGGTCAGACGGATCAGGACAGCAACAGAGTAAACACCAGGAACAGGAAACAGGAAGCAGGAAGCTGTAGACCATAAGGCAAGGTCCTAGTGCAGCAGAGGTGTTTATATAGGCCATTTGGCGCCACTTAGTGGCAGGTGTGGAAAGTGAACAGGAATCCAAAGTCCATAGGTTTGGCTAAATAGGCTTTCTCCGTTGGTTAACAAACACTCTCCGTCTGCACATAACTATGTGCCTGGGCTTACTTCTTCTTCCCTGACACTCTGGTTGCTGCCTTGTTTGTGCTCCATTGTCTCCAGAATTCTATTTCCCTCCCTAGTGTATCATAGTCAGTTGCAGTTTCTCTCTCCCCTTTATCCCCTGCCTTGATCACCTTCTGCTTTACCTTCTCTAGGTACCCCCATTCACAAATATTTAAACATAAAACCACAATATGATTAGGCCCTGGTGGGTGGGACAAAAAATGTCAGGGGGCGTAACCAGAGGAGCCGCATTGACTGAGGCTTTCACATGTATACGTCTACACTAGGATTGGTTAATGTTTAAATATTCATTGCTCACTGGATGAGTTTATCCTATGCTGGAATCCCTATTATCCTGTGCCAGTGGGGCTCTACATCTCAGACTGGAGTGGCACCATCAAGTACTAATGGCCTATTTACAAATAGTTGCCATTCTGCGTATTCTATCTATCCCCAAGTTCATGTTTAGCCACCATTCTGCCGATTCCTTCTCACTTTGCTGTCCAAGGTCATCTCCCACTATGATTCTTCTAATGCTTCATGATCAGTTGTCACAGCCTGACTCACCAGGAAGGGTGAGCCCCAAGTGCACTTCACCTCCCCAGCCTCTGCACAATCATCCACCCAATAACATCCAATGATCAGTTCATGCAATATGCCACATTTAACCAAATGATATGCGTCCAAAAAATTGGACAGTAATGCATATGCATTATGCATAATGCATTTTTGGCCATTGAGTGTTAGGAATCACTCAGTGGCCAAAATCTATTCCATCTAAACTGATCTATTTATGAACAGGGACACATGTTGTTAGTATTTTTATTCTAAATCTTCTGCTCCTAGATGCGATGTCAAGGAGGAAGAAGACATATACAAACAATCATTCTATTTTCTGGTTTTGCCCATTACCAATGCCTTATGGGCTTACATAGTATCCCTACTAATTCTCAAAAAAAAAAAATGGCATCTTGAAATAAAGACACCAAAACATTTCACAAGTACTTTATGTAAAAAATAAAAATCCCACAAAAGTCCTTTGTTGTAAATCCATCTTCAATCATGATGCCTGTCACCTACTGACTGGCCACTGTTAAAGCCCAAATATGGCCATATGGCTAGTTATGGAATACTCAACTGGTTGTATCTATTGTACTGCTTACAGAAGCAGCATTTTTAAAGACAGCCCAAAACTTTGAGATTCAGTGGAACTGGTGTAAGTAAAGAAGCTGACAAAGATTCTAGTATTTCCCTAGTTTTTTGAAAAATAAAGTTTATACTCACTCTGAAATGACTAATTACATAGTGAAGTTTTTCTAAGCCACTGCTTTTTCATCTACCGTATTTTTCCGTGTATAAGACACCCCCATGTGTGAGACGCCCCCCATTTTTCCAACCCTAACTTCAGAAATCAATATTTTAAACATAAGGAGTTGTTCTTCCTGTTTTCTCCACTGTCTGATCATGCACTCAGTGGGCGGAGGTCCAAACTGTCTCTCTGCAGCCCTATTGCCATGCTCTTTTGCATAGCGAATTACATTTAGTTTGAATTTAGCAGTGTAAGACAATCGCTTACCAGTACTCATTTTTTTATTCTCTGACATCTGGGCTCAGTTCTCGCATTTCTCTCTCGCATCTGCGCACTCCAACCTCCAATGGTATTGCATCTGCAGTCTCCGCCTTTACAGCATTATCTGACGTCCATAGCTTGCAATTGTAGGAAGCCTCTTTGACAATATGGCCAGCTACGCACCCGCGCACTGCTTACTGACAGTGTATAAGACGCCCCTCGATTTTCAGCATAAAAATTTGAGCAAAAAGTAGCGTCTTATACACGGAAAAATACGGTATATAGGTAGAATAGTCTATGAAACTCTCCAGTGGATTGAGTTAAAGATTGTGTGCTGCTCTCTTGAAAAATTCTGCCCCTTTTATGCGTGTTGGTAAAAACGTGTTACTTTATAGTCAATGGCAACTCGCAGAAATTGCTCTAAAACACAATTGTGCCTTTGTGTTTGACTAGGGGCAAGCATACAGGTATATACAGTAAATAAGGGAGCAATGGGAAAATAACTTACGAAACTAAGCATCAAACCACTTCCAAAAGTATATACATAAACACATACATACACATATAAAAATATATAAACTGCATACATTGGCACTGTGCTAACTAGCATGTCTCCCTGACAAGTTTGCACATTTTCTTAAACTGTACTGTAAGTGACTGTATACAAATCCCCTTACCTAACCTTCTCTTTATTATGCAGCAGAAGAAGACTGCTCCTGTGTATCGAGACTTTTCACTATATGTTAAGGATAATGGGAAAGTTGTTTTCTGGGTCAGAGGGGATGCTAGGTATGATGGGGCATGCCAATGCAATGTCAAATGTACACATGGAAGTAACATGACATAGGCTATTTTGCTGCAAAACATTAATATGTTAAATGTTTCTAATAAAATGCACTATGGTCTATTGCAACCTCTCCATCCCACAGTTTAGTTCATTAAAGGAGTTGTAAAGGCAGAAGGTTTTTTTATCTTAATGCATTCAATGCATCAAGATAAAAAGCCTTCTGTGTGCAGCAGCCCCCCTAACACTTACCTGAGGTCCCTCTCTGTCCAGCGATGTCCACGAGTGTCTCAGCCATCTGAGATTCTCCCTCCTGATTGGCTAGCTGACTTTGATTGACAGCAGCGGCAGCCAATGTTGTGTTGTGTCTCAGCCAATCTGGGGAGAGAAGGGGCAGAGCCGGATCAGGACTCCATGTTTGAATAGACACAGGGAGCTATGACTTGGCTTGGGTGCCCCCATAGCAAGCTGCTTGCTTTGGGGGCACTGAACTGGAGGGAGGGGACAGGATCACAGAGGAGGGACCCGAGAAGAGGAGGATCCGGCTGCTCTGTGCAAAACCAACTGCACAGAGCAGGTCAGTATAGGATGTTTGTTATTTTTATAGGAAAAAAATGAGACTTTACAATCACTTTAACTGCTATTGATGGGCATGTGGCTTTTTTAGCCAAGTTAATTATATAACTATATTAGGTCTCTAAATAAAGTAATTCAGTTTTGATGACCTCACTTAACCACTATAATTGTGAACAAATTGTTATTTTTTTCTTATGATGAGGTTGATCTCAATAAACAAAATCAGTACAAAATCTGGGTGTGCCAGCTGACACAAAGTTGTTTAAATAAGATGTCAATGCTTCTTTACTAGTTGTTAGAATTAAAGGGTGACATCGCTCATTGCTGTATGTCAGTTGGTAATTATCTGCACCCAAGCTTTAATTATCTGTGCATTTCATAGGAGCTGCTCTTATATAGAAGATTTTGCTGCAACAGGTTTCCAATAACAGTCAATCATTATACAAATAAATGTAAATATTGATAATAGCTCTTTTAATCATGCCTTATGTTTCTTGTTCCAAGAACTATTAGCTACCATCAGACATATCTGCATTTTGTAGCTATGAACACCAAGGATATTATTATGTGCTGTCAAGCTGATGTTGACTCCTTGCAACCAATAATGTCAACTGATGTTTCTTCAGAACGATCTGTCTTCTGTTTGAGCCCATTCACTAAAAATCACATCAGCGTACAGCGTTGCATGCTGATATGAAATCATCTTACATTTATTAGTTAAACACATTTTTTTATATACTTACAATTTGAGTTTTTTCACTTCCTGGTTGTGCAAGGCACTGGTGATGTAACCAGGGCCTCCCAGATTCATCCTGGGAAGTTCCAGTTACATGTTCCCGGTGGCAAACCCAAAGTTCAAGGAAGAAATGGAAGATGGATTAATCTCCTTTTAGTGAAAATGGCATTCATAAGAAGAATAGGGAGAAAAAGAAAACTAAGGTATGAGAAGAATGAAACATCTGAAATTATTTATAAGTATCTGTTTGTGGATTGCCATTACTGTTCATTTATAAAGGTGACTATTTAGAAAAGGATGTCATTCTTCTTTCACACCGCATCCAATTCACTCTATTGCTGGTCATTCTCTTGTAATTTTCCCTTTAACTTTTCCACAGATAATTGTCCTTTGCATTGAGTTAATTAGAGAGTTTATGTAATTGGATCTTTAAACATTATTGGTATCCTCTGCATCTTTTTTGTCTCAAGTAAAAATCTGTGTTAATAGGTTAATAGTGTTAGGTTACCTTTGGATGCACTCCTTTTACTCTCATAACAATAAATATTTTTACCTGTTGCCATATGCACTTTTATAAATCTACATTCTACAAACATCAATCTAAGGATTACCTCGACCCAGAACACCCTGCCTAGGGACATGGAAAGATGAACTTGATAAAACTATTAATATCTGTCCCTGTACCTGTAGTACTCAGTAAGCAAAACTACCTAATGATCTTTTTAGGCTTGATTGATATATAATTATAAACTTTAAATGAACTCTTGATGGAGTTTAAATTTAACCAGTATTACCAGATCAAACCTGTTCCCGCAGGGACATTAAGTGTCTATTAAATTGTTCCATATAATTTTAACAAGGCAATGAAATAAATTAACTCCTCATCTGCTAAACCAGGTTTTCTCATTCAGAGATTCATGAGCTTGCTAGGAGTTTCTTAAGAAGGGACCAATATGCAGCTTGACCTCCTGCCTACCTTGACCACCCATCTAAGCGGTCACTACAAACTGCACTATTTGTGTGTCTTTTCTGGCTATTATTATTTGTTTCATTTCATGAAATATTAAAGTGGGTATAAAGTCAAGACATGTTTTACCCTAATGCATTCCCTGCATTAAGGTAAACAATATCCCACTCCTTGTATCCACTTCTCACCTCCCTAAACACGAACACGAGTCTTATCTTGATCCAGGGCTGTGCCCATCTCTAATGTCACTGGTCTGTGTTCCTCTAATCACAGGACAAAGAGGCAGCAGTGGGAGCCATCAGCTCCCCTCTGCTGTCAAGCAAATCCTGTTAAGATGGAGTGGGTGGGGCCAAGCTGTGCTGTGTGTGTCTATAGACACAAAGACATTATCCTAACATTATACACATTAGGCTATTTATGATGGTAATTATAGTGTAGATAACTCTGTATATAATTGAGCCTCAATACAGTTGTAGCACGCTGCAACCATGACTAAGATAGTTCCAGACAAAGGGTTAATTTAAAGCCTGATCTCTATCCAGTGATGTGCACAAGAGCAATGGCTCTCCCTGGTCTTTCGCTCTTCATTGGCTGAGATGCAGCAGTGAGAGCCATTGGCTCCAACTGCTGTCAATCACATCCAGTGAGCAGGTAGGGAGCCGAGGCTGAATCACGCTCTTAAGCAAGCAGCTTGTTATGGGGGCACTCGGTAAGTGGCAAGGTACATAAGAAGATTCTTTTAAGGGGTCAGATCAGGTACTTTCAGTGCCCTTCAGGTAATTATCTTCTTGCATCAAGATACTACCGCCAGTGCAACTTAGTCTCCATTCTTGTACTGCGTCTGCCTTAATAGCATACATAGTTACATATTTACATAGTTACATAGTAGGTGAGGTTGAATAAAGACAATAGTCCATCTAGTTCAACCTGTGTAGGTATGTGTGGCTGTAATCATCTCCCATACCCCTGAATGTTCTGATCCTTGAGATGTAAGTCTAAGAGTCTTTTGAAAGCCACCATACTACCCGCAGAAACCACCTCTTGTGGTAGAGAATTCCACAATCTTGTTGCCCTAACAGTAAAGAACCCCCCGCGTTGCCTGAGGTTAAAACGCTTCTCCTCTAATCGCATTGTATGCCCTCGAGTCCTCATGCAATCCCTTCGAATGAACAGCTTTTTTTCTAAGCTGGGATCCCCATTAAGATATTTATAAATTGCTATCATGTCCCCCCTCAGACGTCTCTTCTCCAGGGAGAATAAATCAAGCGATTGTAGACGCTCTTCATAGTCAAGGTCCTCCAATCCCCTAATTAGTTTAGTTGCCCTTCTCTGGACTCTCTCCAGCTCCAACACATCCCTCCTGAGGACTGGCGACCAGAACTGGACGGAATACTCCAGATGCGGTCGGACCAGAGTTTTATAAAGTGGAAGGATTATAGTCTTATCTCTGGAATGCATCCCTTTCTTTATGCATGCTAATATTCTGTTGGCTTTGGAAGCTGCCGCTTGACACTGCATGCTGTTTCCTAATCTATCATCAACCAAGACTCCCAGATCCTTCTCCATTTTTGATTTACCCAAGGGCTCCCCTCCTAACGTGTATTGTGTTTTTATGTTTTTAGTCCCCAAGTGCAAAACCTTACACTTCTCCACGTTAAACCTCATTTGCCATGTCGTTGCCCACTCTGTTATTTTGTCCAGGTCATTCTGTAGGATATCTGCTTCATGTTGTGAAGTTATTGCCCTGCCCAACATCAGCACATTCTTTTGGTTTATATCCTGAGTGTCTTCTAACCTTCCTTCTTCTAACAAATCTATTTTAACTCGCAATGCTTGTACAAGCTATCTGCCACACTATCACGTATCTGGTAGCAAAGCCTTAAATTATGAGGAAGGCCTCTCTTACTCCACTGACTCTGGGGCCCCTGGTAGTGTGAACAGAAGACGCCGGAGCGAAGAGTGACACGAGTGCCTGTAAGTCTTGCTAGTAGCAGAGCGGGTATTCATGCCAGGCAGGGGAGTAGGCTGTAGTCTTCAATGAAGCAGGCTGGCTGGTAGACAGCTGGAAGATGGCAGACTGAAGCACGCTGGTACTGGCAACAGCGGGCAGGTGAGGCATGCACTGAAAGCAGACTGTAGAATGTCAGGCACAGCAGGATGTATCAGGAAGCACTCAGGTAAGCCGGGTCATACACTGGCAGGATAAATCATGTAGCGATGAGCAGGCAGGAGCATGGTCTGGGCACAAGCTGGGCCAGGAGCCAATCAGTGGAGGAGGAGCAATGGAGCAGACATAAGCGGGGGTCAAGGACAAGCCAGGGTCGATGCAGGCAGAGTTCAGAGACTGGTTAGGCAAGCTGCGTCAGCAACTGGAATCAGGATACAGAGTCACAAGGTCACAGGATACACAGGAGCCTGAAAGACAAAGCAGCACTGAACCAAAGCACTGACACAGTTTAAATAGCCCAGTTGGTGCCAACATCTGTCAGCTGTGCATGTGTGCATGCTGAAGCGCACATGTATGCGCACCTCTGCATGAGCCCATACGCCCATATTCATTTGCGCATGCTCATACGTTTTAGCCTAATTTCTATGTGAATGAGAGGGAACATGGATTAGCCTGTAAAGAGGCACAGAAGTCCAGCTGTTTAGAAGTCTGCTGGAATGCCCCTACTGAAACATACCCAGATTTACTGGTGAGAGTTTCCTGTCTATTTTTTTGCCTGTATACCTATCTGTTTGACTTCTGTGTACCATCTCCAGCTTGTATCCTGGTTGTCTGTGTCCGCTGCCTGCCCTGACCTCTGGCTTTTATCCTGGTTATCTATGTCTGCAGCATGCCCTGACCTCTAGCTTGTATTCTTGTTATTCATGCCCACTCCCTTCCCTGACCTTTGGCCTGTTTTCTTGTTATCCGTGCATGCTCATGATTCATGTTCCATGATCCATGTATCCTGGTGTCAGGGTACCAGGAAACCAGACCACACGGGGATGCAGATAAAATAAAGCAATTTATTGGAGCAAACAACAATAAACGCACAGCAAGAGTGAGGAAGTGGGAACAGGAACAAGCCGGGGTCAAGTCCAGAAGCAGGTAGTCCTCCAAGCCAGGGTCGAGTTCAGAAGTGGGTAGTCTGCCGATGCCAGATCATCTGCCGACGTGGGGTCAAGAGCCAGGATATCCATCAGCCAAGCCAGGTCATAAACAGAGGAACATGGAGATCAGAAGACTGCTAGCAGAGATGCACCTTGGAGCACAAACGCAAGGGCAAGGACTGCAACCCATCAGGTAATAGATATAGTCAGGTGTGCAGTATCATCACTGTGTGCCACCCAGGGCCGGCCTTTAGGGTGTGCGAGCTGTGCAGCCGCACAGGGTGCCATGGGCAACAGGGGCGCCGTGCAGCCATCACAGCTAGCAGTTACTCCTGATGATCAGGCCACACAGCGGGAGGTAAGCGGCGACCGCGGCCTGGACAGGGTTAACACAGGCCGCGGCCGCCGCTTACCTCCCGCTGTGCGGCTGTGCCTGTGTCTCCATCTCCTCCGGCTGCAGGGCTGAGCTGTGTATGTCTCACACAGCTCAGCCACAGAGCCGCCGATGCTGCCAGCTCCCCTCCTCCTCTCTGCAGGGACGAGAGAGGAGAGAGATCGTCAGCGCTTCCTCCTCCCGCCCCTTCTCCTCCTGGCCTGCCCCGCCCACACTCCCTGGGATGTGTGGGGGCGGGAAGTTTAAAGTCAGAAGAAGAAACGAAAAGCTGTGCCTGAGCCTCCATATACTGGGGTAAGTAAGCTGTGCCTGAGCCTCCATATACTGGGGTAAGTAAGCTCTCTATCCTGCCTCAGTATATAAAAGAAATGTAAGGTGGGCTCTGTGTGGGGGGTCTCTGATGTAAGGGGTCCTGTGGGGGGGTCTCTGATGTAAGGGGGGGCTCTATGATGTAAGGTGGGCTCTGTGTGGGGGGGGTCTCTGATGTAAGGGGTCTCTGTGGGGGTCTCTGATGTAAAGGGGGGGCTCTATGATGTAAGGGGGGCTCTGTGTGGGGGGTCTCTGATGTAAGGGGGCTCTGTGTGGAGGTATCTGATGTAAGACAGGGGGCTCTGTGGGGGAGGTCTCTGAGGTAAAAGGGGGCTCTATGATGTAAGGGGGGCTCTGTGGGGTGGTCTCTGGGGGGTCTCTATGATGTAAATGGGGGGGGCTCTATGATGTAAGGGGGGCTCTGTGTGGGGGTCTCTGTGGGGGGTCTCCGATGTAAGGGGGCTCTGTGTGGGGGTTTCTGATGTAAGAGGGGCTCTGTGGGGGATCTCTGATATAAGGGGGGCTCTGTGGGGGGTCTCTGATGTAAGAGGGGCCTCTGTGGGGGGTCTCTGATGTAAGGGGGGATCTGTGGGGGTCTCTGATGTAAGGGGGGCTCTGATATAAGGGGGGCTCTGTGGGGTTGGGGGTCTCTGATGTAAGGGGGCTCTGTGGGGGTCTCTGATGTAAGGGGGGCTCTGTGGGGGTCTCTAAAGTAAGATGGGGGCTCTGTGGGGGGTCTCTGATGTAAGGGGGCGCTGATTTTTTCCCTGTTTTTATCTTGCTGCTGCACCCACTTGCAGTCAGTTAGCAGCAGTTATACTCTTAAATAGTTTTTCAATAGATACAGCCATGTTTAGGGGGTCAAGGGGTGAGGATGGGGGGTGCCACAGGATTAGCTCGCACGGGGCGCCTGAACACCTAAGGCCGGCCCTGGTGCCACCCAGGCAGCAGGCAAGCGATGATGCAATCAGAGTTTGTAAAAGGCAGCAGTCTGCACATGTGCAAGATGGCTGCCAACAGGAGGGCAAGGTAGGACCTTGACACCTGGTTATCTGTGTCCACTGCCTGCCCTTTTATCCTGGTTATTTGTGTCTGTTGCATGTCCTGACCTCTAGCTTGTAAGATTATCCATGCCCGCTGCCTTCCCTGACCTTTGGCCTGTACCCTGGTTATTCATGTCTGCTATCCTGCCATTTGTTCCAGTTTTTTGTTATCTGGCGTGCTCTTAATCTGTATTCTCTTTAGAACGTGGTGCCTAGAGCATGGTGAACCCAGGGGTGGCAACTCTGGGCTCAGCATGCTGTTGAGTCCAAACCCCAATGAGGGGGGTTCCTGGTAAAAACTAGCTGGCCCTTAGACTCTGTGCTTTGAGGGATCCTGGGTCACCTTCTCTCACTTGGGACCATCCTCAAACACCTTTGAGTAACATTGATCAAGCTAAAGCCATGCTCCGCTATTCCAGCTACCTATTCCTTCACCTTCATTCTCCGCTCTCCTGAGTACCGTCTGTTGGCTTACATCTTTCAGGTACACCTCCTGCCTCTTTTGAGGTATACTGCATAGTGTAGTTGAAGGGTCTGTATTAGCAAAGAAGTCTTCCTGACAATTGCCTTTAGAAACAATTCCTTTATTAATGATTTCAGTTTGAGCTATGTAAAGAATTAATTTAGAGGTTATAGAATCTGAGACAAATGTACTTTTTTTTCTAAAGTTCAATTTGCCTACCTTTAGGAACAATGTACAGTCCGCTGTTGAATGTACATGGAATAATTACTCCACCAACTTTCTGGGTTTTTTCTACAGACTCATGTGAAGTCTCTACTTTTTATGAATCTCACCCCATCTGCGGATTACAGTAGCATCCTTGTCTGAGAACCTTCGCTGGAACAGTAAAGACGGTGTGTTGCCTTCTTCCCCCAGTTAGACACAGATAGAGTTCTTTCCTCTCTCCTGAGCACTCAGTTACATACAATCCACTTCATCACAATCAATCAATGCGAATGTCTTATACATATGCATCTCCCCCATTGCACCCCTGATGAAAGGTTTTCCTGAAACGCGTTGGGTGGAGTGGAGACAACATGTGATTCACATACGTATTTAGCTTAGCGTGTAACTGGAATTGTATTATTATTTTTGTATATGTATATGCTTGTTGGAAATGTTATTATGTATCAATACATGTCTACATTTTACTGAAAATTGTGTGTTTGTTGCCATTAAAGTCCCATCCAATAATGGGGGTTTTCTCATCTTGTTGAACTTTTAGGAACAATAGCTTGGAGTAACTGGACAATTTATCCAGTGTCTCCTGTCAGGTGCTCTGTGAACTATTTTTATATTCATTGTGCATTTATCATTGATACTAGACTTCATGCAGAATATTGTAGACTCAGCTCTTGCTTGCACTGCCTGCAGCAATGAAATACAGTTTCACTTCCTACAATGACTCATTGGCTCTAAAACTAGCTCAGTCTGGAATACACAGACTATGTAATAGCAGATTGTGTGCGTGTACTTCTTCAGCTATTCCATTAAATATTCTACAGAGAATCAACATGAGTCATTTTTTTAACTGATGTCCCTGACATAAGTACCAATTAGATATCTTTTATTTCAATTTGCAAGTAAATCAAAGAGAAAACATTTTTGCTTGTTAAGGGCAACACTTCCACTTTTGCTCAGTTTCAGTTTTAATTTCCCAGTTTTTCTAAATTATTTCATATACCGGTAGACATGAAAGGTTTTTAAATTTAGTTTGGTATAATTTTGTGTCCCCATCCCTCCACCTACAGATTCAGCCTGGTATTAATGTAAATATGGGCAGGCAATATTACAAAAGGTTTAATCAAAGTATAGGTTTGCCAGTCCATATGCTTGCTGTGCCAGACTAGAATGTTTAGAACTAGGGATGGGCCGAACACCCCCCTGTTTGTTTTACAGCAGAACTCCCGAACAGGGGAAATGTTCTTACCCGAACGGCGAACCCCATTGAAGTCTATAGGAGCCAAACAGGAAAAATCAAAAGTGCCCATTTTGAAGGCTTATATGCAAGTAATTGGCCATAAAAGGTTTATGGGGGTCTGAGTACTGCCCTGGGGGACATGTATAAAAAAAAAAAAAGAACGAAAATAAAAACTATTTTTTTTTTTTAGGAACAATGATTTTATTTATGCTTAAAGTGCAACAATAAAAAATGTCTTCAAATATAGTGCCTGGGGGGTCATCTTAATGTGCCTGTAAAGTGGCACATCTGTAGTATGCATAAAACAGCGAACATGCTATAGCAAAAATGAAATTTCTAAAGAAAAAATGATTCGCTGTTACAATTGCCGGCACCTGGCCATTAAAAAAATAAAGAAAAAAATGGCATGAGTGTCCTCCCCCCAGTCCATACCAGGCCTTTTGGGTCTGGTATGTATTTGGAGGGAAACTCCATGCCAAAGTTAAAAAAAAAAAGGCATGGGGTCTCCCCCAAAATCTATACCAGACCCTTACCAGGGCATGCAGCCTGGCAGATCAGGAAAGTGGGGGGGGGGGGGTGAGCATCCTGACATGCCCTCAACATGGGACGTGGGTGATTTGGGGCAGACGAGACAGTTTTTGACAAATCCTTTATTAAAAAAAAAAAACAAAACATAGTGTCCCTAGATGTAAATCCATCGTCAATCACGCCGCCCGCCGAACCCGAAAAAGAAAAGAAATAAAAAGAGAAAAACACTCTCGCCTCCTGGGAAGCCACCTGCCGTATGCCCGCTCTGCCCTTTTACATTTTTTTATATAGGCAAAGAAAACACTTTCTCAAAAAAATAAAAATAAACAAATAAATTACTGTGACAGTTTACGGTTGGTGTGACATAGATAAAATTAGAAGGTTGGCTTTCTGTTTGTGGGTTTGCTCAATTAAATATGGATTACCATTGCTAGGATTATGTCCCAACACAGCACAGACGTTATTGTGTCTTGAACATTGGTGTCTTCCATTTTGAACAAAGCCATTAATTGTAAGGAAAAAAAAAAAAAAAAACATTGTGGGTAATAACTTCATTTTAGTATACATTTATTTCAAATCAAAACTCAAATTGCTTGAAAGCTATTTTTTTTATTTGCATATGAAAATGCTGATATTCACACTCTCTAACTTAAATATCAACTTTTTTTTTATTATGGGCAGCTATTACCTGTTTCGATGTGGGCACCACAAACTGTTTGTAATTTCATTATTATATATTTACTAGTTTTTTTTTTTGGAGCCTATATCAATCTGGTGCTGTACAAAGCTACAGACAGACAAAAACTCTATTTTTTTTAGTTCTAGACAGATATAAAAGACACAAATAATGCAGCTCTGTAATTAATGAATACATCATTACATGTATTTTTTAAATCCAAGCGGTGTAAGTACCTGAATTTGACTTTGTCTCAGGCTCTTGCAGTCTACTGTACAATCTGTACATGACTAGGGAACTAAAGATAGCTTGTCCCCTTCCGCTTTGACCTATACCTCACCCTCCAACCCTTTAGTAACCACTCAGACAACAAGCTGGAGTTAATGGCCAAAGCAGCCTTTTATTAACCAAAATAATAAATAACACATAAAAACATAACAACTTAAATTCAGTGTAAATACAGTATAACTGGAGCCCCAAGGTCCTAGTAGGCATCACTCAAAAGAAAATTCCTGCGACCTACTTAAAACAGGTCTCCAGCAGCAACAACACCGGCTCGGAGACAACCAGCCACAGATAGCTCCATTAGAACAACTGGGAGCCGTACCTCAGAGGGGTCCCTACCAAGTACTTTTTTTGTGCCCACAATAGCCTTCAAGGACCTTGCACCCTGCTAGCTGCCTGACAACAATCATCCTCCCAACCCAAAAAAAAAAAGTAAAATACCAGGGGCGGGTGGGAGGGAAGTATTCCCTGGCTGATCTCTCTTCCGAATTTGTTTTTAACATAAGACTTCGGCTCCCAAAACCCTTTAACCCCTGTTATGCCGACCCTCCGTTCATGTTCTTCTTCATTTACTCCGGGCCTCCCTGTAGAGTGTCAGGTGTCTTTGATAGTGAGCCCTTGTAGATCACTATCTTGGGGTTCCCCAGGGCGCAGAGTCTAAGCCTCAGCCTGCTTCTTCACCAGGGCACCTGATGATGGGGATAGACTTGCAGCAAGCTGGAACCAGGTCGATTCCCCCAGGTATGCCCAGCTGAGAATGTGGAGACCACTAGTGTGTGCAGAGTACAACGACAGGAGACAGAAGGAAATCCAGAAAACAAGACGAGGTCAGGCTGGGTGGGAAGGAAAGCGCAGACAGTAGATGAATTTGGGGTCAGTCACGGGAAGTCAGACACACAATACATGTAACAGTAAGGAAACAGGAGCTCAGAGAACTGTGAAGTTGTTCAGATAAGTGATATAGGGGAAATAAAATATAAACCCACAGAATAGCAGATGACCTCGATAGTGAGCGCATAATCCAACAACACATGTGATAGGAATCAGAAGACTAGAAGTAAGGAGGTAAGAATTACACGGGAAGAAAAACTGAAGGCTAAATTGTGACATAGAGCATAGAAAGGGGAGGATAAAGTGGCATGAGGAGCCAATCAGATGTGCTGCAATCCAAGAAGCATACTGACAGGATGAGATAACAGAGTGACAGATAGATGAGCTTGTCAATCTGCTACATCTTCATTTACTGTTCAGCAAAGTAAAGTGAAGCTGCAGCAGAAAACATAGAAGCCCCCCCCCCCCCCTGCTAAACAAACAGGTTGTGATGTGGGGGCAAAGCTGTGTAAATCACAGGATGGGTTTAAAAGAAATACAAATCCCTTGGAACATAAACACCTCTCATGTCTGAATTTAATCTGTGTATTTAGTTGTTTGCCTGGAGTTCAGCTTTAAAGAAGTGGAATTTGAAATCCTGTGTTAAGGTTTCATGGGTTGGAGAGTGCTAATTGGCATATGGGAGAGAATTTCTGAAAAAAAAGACAAGGCTTGTGAGAAGAATTCAATGCATGCATAGTGAAATTTCATCTTACAGGAATAAAACAGTATAAACCACAAAAAAAATAAAAAAATAAATTAAGGAATCATGGATAGGTAATTTATCACTAACTTTAGATCTACCTGGGCAACATAGAAGAAAGCAAATATCCCTGGGGTGGTTGGGAGGGCTGGGTTATTACTAGGGGGCACCCTTTTAAGAAAAAAAAAACAAAACTATCAAGCTCCAAATAAAAGACGGCATAAAGAACACACAATGTGTCACAGTATTGTCCTCTGCCCCTTCCCATCTCCCCCATACAGTAGTATTCTCTGCTTCACTTCACATCACCCCTCCATAAGTAGTGTCCTCCGCCCCCTTCACATCACCCCTCCACAGTAGTGTCCTCCACCCCCCTTCACATCACCCCTCCACAGGAGTGTCTTCTGCCCCCCTTCACATCACCCCTCCACAGTAGTGTGCTCCGCCCCCCTTCACATCACCCCTCCACAGTAGTGTCCTCTGCCCCCCTTCACATCACCCCTCCACAGTAGTGTGCTCCGCCCCCCTTCACATCACCCCTCCACAGTAGTGTCCTCCGCCCCCCTTCACAACACCCCTCCACAGTGGTGTCCCCCGCCCCGTTCACATCACCCCTACACAGGAGTGTCTTCTGTCCCCCTTCACATCACCCTTCCACAGTAGTGTCCTCCGCCCCCCTTCACATCACCCCTCCACAGTGGTGTCCCCCGCCCCGTTCACATCACCCCTACACAGGAGTGTCTTCTGTCCCCCTTCACATCACCCCTCCACAGTAGTGTCCTCCGCCCCCCTTAACATCACCCCTCCACAGTAGTGTCCCCCGCCCCCCTTCACATCACCCCTCCACAGGAGTGTCTTCTGTCCCCCTTCACATCACCCCTCACAGTAGTATCCTCTGCCTCCCTTCACATGACCCCTCAACAGTAGTGTCCTCTGCCTCCCTCCATATCACCCCTCCACAGTAGAGTCCTTTGCCACCCTTCACATTACCCCCCACAGTAGTGTCCTCTGCCCCCCTTTACATCATCCCTCATGGCAGTGTCCTCTGCCCCTGTGCGTCCCCCCCATAGCAGCATCCTCTGTCCTCTTCACATCACCCTCCCACTGTAGTGTCCTCTGCCCCCCCCCCCAGGGCTGTGTCCTCAGCCCCCTTCACATCCCCCTCCCCCACTGTATTTTCCTCTGCCCCATAGCAGTGTCCTCTGCCCCCCTCCTCCCACAGTAGTGTCTTTTACCCCCCCCCCCATAGCAGTGTCCTCTGCCCCCCTCTTCCCACAGTAGTGTCTTATACCCCCCAAAGCAGTGTCCTCTGCCCCCCTTCACATAACTCCCCCACTGTAGTGTCATCTGCCCCCCTCCCTCCCCCATAGTGTCCTGTACCCCCCAAGACAGCCCCCTTTGCCCACCTTCACATCACCCCCCCCCCCCCCACTGTAGTGTCCTCTACTCCTCCATAGCAGTGTCCTGCGCCCCCCCACAAAGTGTCCAATGCCCCCTGAAAGCAGTGTCCTATGCTTCCCCATCCCCCAAGCCATGTCCCCTGTCCATCTCACATCACAATACCCCACCTCACTGTCCCCTTCTCCAACAGTGTCTCCTTTGTCCCCTTCACATCATCCCCCCCCCCACATACACACAGCTCTGTGTAGGTAGCACTTCCCAACTGCCAGAGTGTTTATTGCAGAGCGGAGATCAGGAGACAGCATAGTGCTGGGTAGAAGGCAGAAGCTGCTGGAGTTCATAATAACGAGCTGGTGATTGGTTGCTAGGACCATCTAGTAACCAATCACTTAGGCAGCTCCTGCCCCCGCCCTTCATCCAGCACTATGCTGAGCTATGGTCATTGGTCACGATTCACCTGTCGTCTCCCCGTAATTGACAGCATGCCGACATCCGGAGTAGAGAATGGGTTTAAGAGAAAGAACAGAAAGTGAAAGAAAGTTCTCTCCTGCACAGCTTTATCTGGAGTATGTGACCCCCATTGGAAGATTTCTCCCCCTCTCCCCCTCCCAGTTACAATGTTTACTGTAATATTTGTGATATCCCATCACTTTCTATCCTGTTGACAGTGGTCACCAGGACAAAGAGAGGGTGGATTGCCCCAGCTGTACAATGCACTTCCAACCTTCTCTGGTATGGTTACACGTTTTAGCCTGTTGCCTTCACCAGCTATGTGGACTAATCACATCTATTGGCATCATGTAAACAGTTCAGCAGGTTTCCAAATTTGTATTAATGGCCTTCCCATCGTATCACACAATACAGTGCTGCCAAAGTTTTATAACAACATAAAGGGTTTTTTTAATTTCTTTTTGGAACATAACAAAAAAGCAAGTTGTGTTCAGTGTTAGTATGTCTGTTTAGCGTCCAAGCTCTTTTATGTGGGAAAAAATGCATATTGATCTATATCAGGACAATTTTATAGCTAGCTGTTTTAAAAACTGGTATTTCCAGTACAAAATGTCCATGATGATTAGACTTTTAGTTTGAACCCAACCCTAACGTCAGAATTGATCAAAATTCCAAGACAGGTTATGGAATCGTTCATAAATAGTAGCTCCTGTTCTGCTTATGATGTTACCACTTGCCTACTTGTACACTTGTTACCACTTGCATTATGATGTTACATTACCACTTGCCGCTTCTTCAAGTACAGCAATTTTTAAAAATGTGTGAAGGACTGAGATCAAGTATAGAATTTCCTTGGGCTAAATTGTAATGATCAATTAATGCGTTTTTAGTAAAGTATTTGTAGTAAAGCAAATCTGTGCCCAGATCATGCACACTAATGTACAGTATTTACATATTCTGAACAATCAGTAAAATCACTTGAAAACAAACACTCATTCATCTCTGTGTATATAACCATTGTGAAGAAATTAATTTTCAAAGTTCACAACAGATGCAATATAATAGTTCCCAACATTTCCAGGGACATCTTTTTTAAGGGTCCAGCAATGGCAAAAAACATACATTCATTAGGCGTGGGACATTGATTTAAAAAGAGAAAAGTGCTACACTAGGCATACCATTAAACAATTATACCATATCATGTAAAATGCTTTATATACAGAAAAATATGTGATAAAAAGGGCAGACACACAGCCAAGAAGGTATTGTTCATTCATAAAAATATTTATGTATTTGTTTAGCTAGCTATAACTTTTACTCTTTGCAGTCTATTTAGGGTAAAGAGAGAGGTGCCAATGTGTCATAAATAAAACATCGCACTGTTTAATTTTTTTTTTTTTTCATTTTTTTTAAAACTTTATTAAATCTTTATTTTCATTGCAAAATGCTGCACAGAAAAAAAAAGTATTGCATGTCCAACTTTTTGTCAGCACACACCACTGTGCTGAATTGAATTTATGGGACTTAAGGCAAATTGCCTCCTCTATGCGTTGTAAATGGGTCCTTAAAGTGTGGCAACCCAACAGCTTTTGAAGGGAGTACAGTAATAAATACTAATTACATGGCAAACCCATTTGTAAAAAAATATTGAGAAAGCATCATCTGACACTGACCTTTCTGCTGTTTACTACAACACCTGTTGTTGCTGCTGATGGGCTGGAGGCTTTTGGGGCCAAAATCCTGAGTAATGGGCCATACACACTATAAGATTTTCTGAAGACTTTTTCCTTTAGACTTACCAAAACCATATAATATGAGGTCAAACCTAAACACTTTCAATTTGTATGCAATCTGGCAGGCCCTTGTACTACATAGAAAAGGTAAATCTGAAGGAAAAAGTCTTCAGAAAATCTTATAGTGTGTATGGACCTTTAGGCTGGCCATACATTATACAATTTTCTTAAAATTTTCTGTACAATTTACTTGAAAATTACCTCCAACTATGTAGTACAAAGGCTTACCTAATTCGATACAAGTGAAAGTGTTGTTTAGCTTTGACCTCATATTATGTGGTTTATGGTAAATCTAACAGAAAATTGTACAAGAAAATTGAACATGTATGGCCAGCCTAATAAAATTAGTTAGGCATTCAAGTATAAGGTACAACATAGCATATACAATGCAGTAGTCAGTAGTATAATGTACAACATTGGGCATAAAGTGCAGGGGTCAGCCGTATAATGTACAGCATAGTGTATACAGTACAGGGGCCAGGAGTATAATGTACAACATAGCATACACAGTGCACGGCTCATGATTATAATGTGCATAATAGTGTAAATAGTACAAGGGCCAGGAGTATAATGTACAACATAGCATACACAGTGCAGGGCTCATGATTATAATGTGCATAATAGTGTATCTATTATGCACATTATAATCATGAGCATAATAGTGTAACTAGTACAAGGGCCAGGAGTATAATGTACAACATAGCATACACAGTGCATGGCCCATGATTGTAATGTACATAATAGTGTATATAGTACAGGGGCCAGGAGTATAATGTACAAAATTGCATATACAGTGAAGGGGTCAAGGGTCTAAAGTGCAACATAGTGTATAAAATGCAGGGGTCAGGAGTATAATGTACAAAATATTGTATACAATGCAGGGGTCGGGAATATAAGGTACAACTTATCATCTACAGTGAAGGAGTCAGGAGTATAATGTACACCGTAGTTCATGCAGTGCAGGGGTTAGGAGTATAATGTAGAAAATATTGTATACAATGCAGTGGTCAGGGATACAATGTACAACTTAGAATATACAATGAGGCTTCAGGAATATAATGTATAACTTAGCATCCACAGTGCAGGAGTCAGGATTATAATTTACAGCGTAGTGTATACAGTGCAGGGGTCAGGAGTATAATGTACAAAATATTGTATACCATGAAGGGGTCAGGAATATAATGTACAACTTAGAATATACAATGAGGGGTCAGGAATATTGTCAGGGAAATGGCCATAGGAGAACTGGCAACATTGCCAATAATAGCAATGGACATTCCTGACTCAACTGACATAGCCCTCTGCTGGCCTGTCAGGGAAATGGCCTATAAAAGGATGCCATAGGATCAGACTCATTGCTGGATTATCTCTCAGCTTCCTGTGTTCCTGTGCTTCCTGTTTCCTGTTTGGATTTCCTGTTGTGACCTCGGCTTGTTCCTGATTCCGTTTGATCTCCTGCTCCTGGTTTGACCCTTGGCTTCTCCCACTGACCTTGCTTCCATTACCTACCGTGTATGACCCCGGCTTGCTTCAAGACCTCGGCTATTCTGGTTGTATCCTGTGCATGACCTCGGCTTGTACCATGGTTCCCGCTGCCTGCTCCAGTCCCAGACCTCGGCCAGTACCTGTCTCCGCTACTAGAGACTATTCCTTGGCACAAGGTAGCCTGGCTGCTTCAGAGCCCTTGAAAGACTTATACCCTGCTGTGATTCCAGCCTGTTCCAGTTCACTCTCAGATTGCTCCTGGTTCTACCTACCTGCCTGCAGCTGGTAACCCGTGCCACTTGGGGCGCCACACCCTCTGTACCATCTCCAGGGGTGCGCCGCACTGAGCAGCAAGGGGAGCCCTCTCAGGGCCTCGGATCAGGTAAACCCTGACAAATATATTGTACAACTAACTTAGCATCTACAGTACAGGGGTCAGAAGTATAATGTACAGCCTAGTGTATACAGTGAAGGGGCCAGGAGTCATATGTACATCATGGCTTGTATAGTGCAGGGTTCAAAAGTATAATGTACAAAAAAGCATATAATGTATAGGGGGGAGTCTATTGTACAACATAACATGTACAGTGCAGAGGTCAGGAGTGTAATGTACAACATAGCTTAAACAGTGCAGGGGTAAGAAGAATAGTGTACAAAATAGCACAGTGCAAGGCTCAGGAGTATACCGGGGTTCAGTAATATTGTCAGTTCAATTTTACACAACACACTGAAGTCCACCTAAAGGCAGTGTTATGGTGTGAACAGGGAACATTGAAAACCAATGTTTTCTATCTACCCCTGCAGTAATCTTCATCACATGCACACGCACGTGTTGTGAACAAGCCCTAAAAGCAGTGACAGAGGCAAGGGATGGCTTGCTTTAAAGCTCTTTTACTGCTTGTTAAAGATATGTAAATTGTTTATTGACCATAGTCTGGGCACAGGTACATTTTATCATAAGTATGTTTTGACTGTATCTTGGCATAGTGCTAAGGATATTATGTTAGATAGTGTTTGAAAGTAATATCTATCTGCTGTCACCTAGTGGTTACAGTTTTAGGTACTGCCCTGCAATAATGTGACAATCATATTTTCAAAGGTTTCGTTACTGAGTCAATTATTGTACACTTATAATAACTCATCGCTAAATCAAAAACTAGCCAACCATGTGTGCTTTCAGTTTTAGAAAAATTACATTTCTACTCATTGAATGATCACTGCAGCGACAGCTAAAATGAATGAAATGTGAACAGAAATATTGGTTTTGTCTGCTGTTCAGCTTAACAGGCTGTACAAAACAAAATGTGGACATCCAGAATACAGTACTGTACAGTTGGTGTCATTCATTTACCAGATTACAGGACTCTGCAAACTTAAACTAACCACAAGAGCACTTGGATCTGAGCTGATACAGTAATTATTATTTGTAGGGTGTGTAGCCCTCTTTTGGTGGGGTTATGACAAATGACCCTCCCAAAGAGGATATTACGCTAAATCTGTAGGTAAAAAAGGGAACCAGAACCTTCGCTAAGTGGAAGAGTGGGTTTGATATTAAAGAATATTTAAACCCAACATTCCATATTCTTGATATGTGCCTGTTGTGCCATGTACTTGTATGAAAAAGTATCCTGTTCTCTTTGTATTCCTTCCTTTGTGTGAAATCCTTGGTGTTCCTGACATTCCCCCTGCTTTCCTACTAAAAACTGACTACAACAGGCATAAGAGCATGGTGTGGTCAGTTCTCTAGTTGTGCTGGGAACTCAGTGTGCTCTCCTTCAATGATCAGACTTGTTCTGACATGTCCCCACTGCACAGCTATTAATTGAGAAGTTCAGTGTGCTGCTGTTTCTCCACCTACACCTCTCTATGCAGCTGAAAACAGAGGGAATGTGATTACTTATAAAAAAAAAGAGGAAAATGTATATTTATTATTTATTATTATTTATAATAAATTGTAATGTATTTATCATTTTTTTTTTATATCTATACACAAATGTTTTTTTTTTTTTTTACAAGGTGAGGGTTTCCAAATATTGCACAGCTGTTAGTCCCATTTAGGAATATAATCTTCTAATAGACTTGCGACTATACTCCCTACTCTAATTGGACCGGATCAAATGGGGTTTGTTAAGGACAGGCAAGTACCTGATGCCACTCGGGGGCTATTCAACCGCATCATGCGGAGCGTTCTCGAATGCCTTTTCTGCTTCTGTCTTTTGATGCTGAGAAGGCGTTTGATGGTGTCCACTGGGGATACATGGATGCCCTCCTAACTAAATTTGGTTTCCAAGGCCCGATATTGTCCGCAATCAAGGCCTTATACTCCTCTCCTTATGATAAAGTCCTTACAACGGGCCTCTTATCCAAACAATTTTTGATCTCTAATGGCATGCGATAAGGTTGCCCCTTTCAACCACAATCTTCAATCTCATGATAGAACCCTTGGCCGAATCTATCCGATTGCACCCCCTAATCTTGGGATTTAAATTTAGACATGTTGTTCACAACATCAACCTTTTTGCTGACGACGTTATGCTAAGCTTAACGAACCCCATTATCTCACTTCCCAATACACACCAAATTCTCCAAGCCATTAGCAATATCTACTACTATAAAGTGAACTTCTCCAAGTCCCTGATTCTTAGCATGGGTACCTATGTAGAAACACGTAAGCACCTCTCCTCTCACTTACCATACCCTTCGACTGACCAAAGCATACCTTACCTAGGAATTAATCTAGCATTCCCAGGATCTAAACTGAGTGAAGCTAACATGAAACCCCTGATCAATTCTGTTGCAGAGGATAACCTGCAAATTTACTAAGACCAAACTATCCTGGGCAGATAGGCTCGCAGCTTTCAAGATGATAAGCCTTCCTAAAATCCTTTATATATTTCGCACGCTTCCTATACATATCCCAAAATGTTACCTTACCAAACTTCAAACTCTGCTGAGGTCCTTCATCTGGCAAAGGAAACGCGCTAGATGTGCCCATCCACATCTCATTAAACATAGAAAAGTAGGGGGTTTCGGTCTATCAGACCTGACACACTACTATTACGCCCAACAACTCACAGTCCTGCAACGTTGGTCCCGAAAATCATCACACCTCCCATGGACGAACATTAAACTAATTCTCTCGCAATCAGAGGAATTGTATCACATCTTACTTGCTGATGCCTGGAGACCACTAAGCTTGTCATATTTTCTGCTCCCTATCCAGGCATCCATTCTTGCCTGGAGGAAACTACTAGACCAACACCCCGGGTCCTCTCCCACATCACCAGTCCCAATCAACCTGAAAACTTTGGCGTTATTGATTCCTTGTATACCTTTAACAAGGTGGACTGAAGCAGGTATCGAACACATATATCAGTTATACCATCAAAATATCTTAAAAAGCTTCCCCACTTTACAGGCTGACTTCGACCTACACAAAACTGCCCTATACTCATAACAGAATACTGTAGTCAGCTTTCTTTCCAAAAATCCTCCCCCAGACTTTAAATTGCCAAATAATATATGGCGTTTCTTGTTCTCCTCAAAACCTAATGTCAAAGGTATAACCTTTTTTTACAACTCTCTAGAACATAAACTACAATTTTCAAAAACGTCCCCTATGCTCAAATGGGAAATGGACCTCCATACGTCCTTTTCTGAAAAACAATGGCTAATGGCCATCCAAAGTACCTACTCTGCATCCCACTGTGTTAACCACTGGGAACAAACACAAAAACTTATCACCAGATGGTATTTAACCCCACATCGCTTATCAAAATTTTATGACACACAAAGCCCTCTGTACTGGAGGGACTGCGGACAGATAGGTAATATTTTGCATATCTTTTGGACGTGTAAGGGCAAATGGCGGAAAATATTTGAAATCATTTCAAAAACCACTGGCATACTACTTGCTCCCAACACAGCTCTAGCAATTCTACACCTAGGCCTGGAACATATCCATCCCAATATGCAAACAGTGACAATACACATACTAGTGGCAGCCAAAACAGTGTTAGCAAGACACTGGACTCATGCTCCTTCACCTAACCATTCTAAAGTAATAAATCTCATAAATACACAGTTCTCCTACGAGAAAATGTAATCTTACTCTATTTCACAAAGTGCGAAGTTCTACAAACGTTGGAAACCAGTCATATTCAGTATATACTACGCCAAAGTCTTATGATAACACATAACCCGACACTTTCGTGACTAGCTATATGCTCAACAACCATATTGCCTGTATGCAGGGTATAAGTTTATTACGTTATGACTACATTGGAACTATCCCTGAACTGCTTGTAGGTGTTTTTCTTTTCCTTTTGTAAAGGTGGTTACTAATGCGATTCTGTTTGTACAATTCATGTTGTATGCTCAAGTTGTTATTTCTTTTAAAACCAATAAAAACTATTGAAACAAAAAAAAGTACTAGAAATATTCATTCTTTCTCTCTCTCTCTCGTCCGAACAGTAATTGAAAAATTGAAAAATGATAGAAATAATCTCTCACTCTCCCACCCCCCTTCCTCCCCCCCTCCCCCGAATCTTAAAAAATAATAAGTATAACCAGGTATAGTTTAAAAAAAACATCAACAGTGCTACCTTATGTATAGGGAGCAACAATTTGTGCAATAAACACAAAAGTACAGTGTGACAGATGTGTATCAACCAAAAAGTGCAAAAAAGTATGCCATATGCATAAATGTGCAAATAGGCAATAATGAACCATTCTAAATTGGAGAAAGTGGTGGAAACAGTCCTCAATAAAGTGAAAATAGTGCTCTAAAGAACAGGTCCATATCCAACAAAGGAAAGGGCTTCATGTATCCAAAAGTGAAATCTTGTCACCATGAGTGCGACCATCACCAAAGGATAAAGTAAGCGCTCCTGACTCTAACCTTTGATGATGGATGCACTCGTGGTGAAAAGATTTTACTTTTGGATACATAAAGCCCTCTCCTTTGTTAGATATGGACTTATTATTTAGAGCACTATTTTCACTTTATTGAGGACTGTTTCCACCACTTTCCCCAATTTAAAATGGTTTAAGTTGGTTCATCATTGCCTATTTGCACATTTATGCATAACGCACACTTTCTTTTGCACTTTGTTGATCGTTGCTATTTCCACATGTTATATATTACGTTTGATGGTATTATTTACACACTTGTTACTTTCCAATGTGGTTGATAAGCATCTGCCACACTGTACTTTTGTGTTTATTGTACTAATTGTTGCTCCACATGAGGTAGCCCTGTTGATGGTTTTTATAACTATAACTGGTTATACTTTGTATTTTGTAAGATAGTTCATTTTATCGGTAATTCAACTAGTGCAGCACTTTCTGTCCCCACACTACACTAGATATGTCATAACTCCTTCAACATTGAGGGAAACTTGTACCCATAGTGGCTGCTTGAGTGCCTATATAATCTGTGTCTTTTTATGACCCAATATACTACACTACTCACTCTTCCTTTTCCTCAATCTCTCTATGTGCCAATGTTGTATAGCCAAGCTGGCTGCTTTTATTTGTATTGTTTTTACACAACACACTGCAACCCACCTCAAAGCAGTGTTATGATGTGAACAGGGCACATTGAAAAGCAATGTTTTCTATCTACCCCTGCAGTAACCTACCTCACATGCACACGCACCAAGCATTAAACAAGCCCCGAAAGCATTGAGAGAGGTCAGGGATGGCTTGCTTTAAAGCTCTTTTACTGCTTGTTAAAGAAATGTAAATTGTTTAATGACATAGTTTGGGCACAGGTACATTTAATCATAAGTATGTTTTGACTGTATCTTGCCATAGTGCTAAGGATATTACGCTAGATAGTGTTTCAAAGTAATATATATCTGCTGTCCCCTAGTGGTTACAATTTTAAGTACTGCCCTGCAATAGAGTGACACTAATATTTGACAAAAGTTCTGCATTACTGAATCAAATATTGTACACCAATAATAAATAATTGCTTGGATAATGAATAGTCCAATCAAATGAGCAATCGAACCTCCATCCAATGACACATGTATGGGTTATATAGCCAATGAAAAATAAATATTGCAGCGCTTGAGACTTCATGCCTTTAGTGTGAGGAGCAGCCTTCCTGTGTGTTGTTTCGTGTGAGGAGCAGGAAGGCTGCTCCTCAAACTAAAGGCATGAAGTCTCAAGCGCTGCAATATTTCTGTATTCTGATGTACGAAAAGAAAAAAGGATTTCTCCTTTTTGGTGTGATGATTGACGACCACTTTTAGTGTCATTGGATGGAGGTTCAATTGCTCATTTGATTTGACTATTCATTATCCAATGATCCACTTGGTGTATTGGAGGACAGATGACTATTCCTTTTGGATAGATGTGGTGCCTGGTTTGACCACCTATAACTTAGTGGTCCACTTGATCTGGTAAGGAGATTACCTTATCACATAGGGTGTGAAGATTTCCTCCTGGTTTTCCAGTCACCCTCTCTCACTATCCGTTTGTGGTTCCTCTGGGATTGGTGGGGTCATCTACCCCCTTTTTCCTCATGAATCTGATCATTTTCTATGGACATTATATGAATTTGTTTATTTATTATCCTTATTTATTAATTTTATTATGATCATCTTTACAATAATGTCATATTAATGTTTTTATTGCTATTAGCACTGCACTATTTGTTTATTGATGAATAAATAATGTCAGTAAGCCACCTGATGTTGGTTGGTCATAGGAAGCAGTGCCAAAACCACAACAACAATGATGTCACAGGCTGAGACCATTGCCAGGACAGTACTGTAATGCTGCTAGTACTTGATTTTTTTTGTAACTGCTATTTGACAAGTTAGATGTTTTTAATACCTACCTGTGGAAAACTTCACAATTAAGCTAACTTTCTAAATTGAATTAAGGCAAATTGAACACAATGGTCAATTCATGTACAGTGGAATATAAGTTTACTTCACAGCAATTTGCCTCACTTCATACATTAGCACACAAGGGACATTTTTGAAAATCATAATTCCTGAGAATGAGGGCATAGCATGGTTTGACAAATAATGGGTATGGCTAAATTGGACCTGAAAGTGTGAGGGGCCTAAGGGATAGATCTACGGTCAATACAAATAAACATTAAAAAAAATACAGGACTGAGACCATTTTATTTTTTCTATAGCAGCTAAACATACAGCTTCTGGAGCTGAGGACCTACAAGACCCAGCCAACCACAAGAGTAAATTGTAACCTGAGTATAGGTGCTGTAAGTTGGAATAAAAGGCAATGAGTTATGAGAACAGGAAGATGCAATAGTGATAATGCCATGGTTTTTGCCAGATCACAAGACAATAGCTCCCTTCTGGCTTGGCCTCCATGCTTCTCTTTCCTCTTAGTGGCTCTCCACATCCATAATAAACATACATCATCTAATTGCAAAGCCCATCCAATAATACACAAAGCCAATCATTTCTACAAGGCATGTGACTTACAAGAATGATGTCACAAAGCAAGTTTACAAATACAGCGGGCCATCTTGGAATTTTGATAAATATAGCTTATTTTCCCAGTAGTTTTGGCTACAAGAACTTTTTCCATCCAGAGGTAATAGGTCTAAATTGAATAGTAGAAGTAGCAGATGTAACAGTTCTAAAAGCTACAGAAATTTAGACTTTGTATAAATTGGCCAGTGACAAACTAGTTTAATAGGATAGTTGTGTGTGCTTTTTTTGCACTGGCACACTGAATTGTCTTATTTGCTCATTAAAATGTCAAAACAGGGTGTTGAAAAATACTTAAAAAAGCACAACCCACGTTCCCCATACCCCCTGCAATCCCCATATCCCCAATTATTGCCAAAAAGTTCAAAATATGGTATGTGTTTGGTAGAAATTTACAAGCCTCAGGACAGTACATGATCACTTGAATAGTTAGCTGTTAGGAAAGTCGTGCCGGTATGAAGAATGGCACATCTGGGTCAATATCTACGCACAGGAGCAGGTTGTCCAGTAGCCTGCATATGCATGCCGGGGTGCGAATATTCTTGTCCAAGGGGGTTAGTGCATGAGAATGAGCATTCATGCCTGCCACTAATGTTGGTGCCAAATGTGTTATTTTAACTGATTAGCTGCACACAGCCAGTGTTCTCTTGTCTACAGCGTTACCTGCATATCTGTGATCTGTGACTTTGTGGCTGACCCTGACTATCCATTACCAACCCAGCCTGCCATGAACTGCTCCTAATATCAACCTGTATGGACCCCGGTTTGCACTTGGACCAGGCTTCTGCCTGCCCCTTCTGCTCCTGACCTGCTCAACTGTTACTGATTCCGGCCTGGAACCTGTCCACACTTCTGCTTACGCTATTGTACTTTATTTAATTATTGAAAAGTGAAATAAGGTGCGCAAAAAACTAAATTATATTACAGTGGCAGCAACTTAGACTCCAACCGTGATGGAGTAAATGTGAATAGGAAAATGGATAAGTGCACTCAATAATATACTGTAGGTGAGAAATATGCGTCAAAGTATATAAATGAATAATTGTGAGCAGTATATGTCAACAAATGTTGAATTAAATATACATAAATCACACATGAAAAAAAACAAATTCATAAAGTCCAAACAAATGAGTGACTGTTTAAATCTTCTTAGTGATTAAGTGAAAAGGTGATTTAAATATGGATTCGCAGACTCCAATTCCCCCAACAGCCCCTCGTGAAGGCTGATATTGTGATGGTACCCTTACCAGCTCCTCTTTATCATGCAATCAAAACGTCAAGAGCAATCCCAATCATCCCCTGCTCACTCTGTGGGGATGGGTTGACTTCCGAGACTTTCCTCTTGATACGGTGGTCAAGAAGGGTAGCCAACCAATAGTGATTCTTCTCCTTGATGCCACAAATTCTCTGGTCCTTTTACAGGCTTTGAAGAATAAGGGAGCCCATGGACCACAGGTTTGCGGAGGCATGAAAAGCAAAGTACTCAGGGGGTCACTGAAGATTACAGTATCTGGAACTGCCTCCTCCCAGCCACGTACTACTCCCAAGGGTTTTGGGGATATAAAACTATCTCTTGAGGATTGACGTATGTCATCCTCTGCTTTAATGCCTCAAAATGCATTATAACAACCAGCTGTGTAGAAGTGTGGCGGCAAAACAAGCTGCAGCACTGAGCCCTGTCGTGCATCCTTCCAAGTTGCAAGCAGAGTTACCCAGTGTGCTGTGAACTAAATAAATTGTCCCGGACCATGCTTGCTGGACCACATGCCTGCTGTAACATGGACCTTAGAGGCTTACTGTCTTGCCCAACAATGCCACAACATTGTCTTTCACATGATGGTACAGAGCTGGAATGGCCTTTCGTGCAAAGAAATAGCGACTGTGAACCTGCTATTGTGGTACAGCACATTCTGCAAATTCACGGAAGGGGGTAGAATCCACTAGAGGGAAAGGCAGGAGTTCTAAAGCCAGCAGCTTTGACAAGCTTGAATTTAGATGCTGGGCATGTGGGTGGCAGTGACTGTATTTTTTTTTTCACTGCAGCAGCAGATGGAGCAGAGAAATTTGCCTGCTAAATTACACAGCTGGTGGTGTGCTGCTAGCAGCCGTGCTGCAAGGACCTGTGACACCCTTCGCTGTACCATCATCCGTGTCAGTGAAGGCTGCTGAGAGGTCATGAGATATACTGAAAGTAGACCTGAAAGGTGAGGAGTGAGGAGGAGCAGAATTTCATCCCTTCTGTGTGGCTTTCAGATGCTCTTGCCAACAGGCTGAGTGGTGGGAGGTTAAATGCCTTCTGAAGCATGTGATACCCAAATGGCTGGTGTTGCCACGCTCGATCTGCTTGAGGCAAAGTTTGAAAATTACAAACAGTCCTGCTCAAGTGCTAAAAAAGGCCCATACAGCTGAGCTGTGGGAAGAGGGCCAGGAGATAACAGCTCCACAGGGTGATGGAATAAGGTGGCTGCTCTCTACTCTTCCATGATGGCTGCCTCGTTGGGGTTGTGCCTCAGTCTCACTTTCTTCCTCTGCTCTATCTGGCACCCAAGTTGCGTCAGTGATCTCATTATCATCATCGCCTCCATCCTCATCATCACTGGAGCCAACTTGGCAATATGCTGCGGCTGGGGGAACGCAATTGCCAATTTGTTGTTTACCAGTGTCAACCTTGCTCAACCTCAGAATCAAGTAATGGCTGTGCATCGTCATGTCGCTGACATTGTGTTTAAATAACTCAAATGACTCCTCCATGCATGATGCTGAATCTATGGCAGGAGTAGCTGCGGACAAGCAGGCAGAATTATCTGCTCTGGCAGCTGCGGTAGACTGCGCACTAGTCTTTGCTTGGGTGACAGAGACTGTGGCTGGATAGCATGGGCACATCACTAAACAGAGGAAATGTTGCCTTGCCTGAGGATGGCCCACGTCCACCTTTTCCTATGGACATAGATACTGCTGGCCCCCTCACAGTGCTATGGGAACAACTGCCTCTCCTTTTTGGCCTCCCAGACATGATGGCGGGGGGGGGGGAGGGGGGGCTTTTTACTGAAAAGTAATAGCGACGGGGAAATGTGTACTTGGATGCACTTTAATCAATGGAATGGGGTGTTTGGTGCACTTTAACTTGAGTACTCACTACACAGACACACTCCACTGACACATTACAATATACTGCAGTAAAAGTGCACTGATGCACTTTCATATACTGCAATAAAAGTGCACTGATGCACTTCAATATACTGCAGTTAAAGTGCACTAACTGCTTCAATTTACTGCAGTAAAAGTGCACTGACGCACTTCAATATACTGCAGTAAAAGGGCACTAACGCACTTCAAAAAACTGCAGTAAACGTGTACTAGTGCACTTCAATATACTGCAGTAAAAGTGCACTAATGCACTTCAATATACTGCAGTAAAAGTGCCCTTACGCACTTCAATATACTGCAGTAAAAGTGGTCTGATGCGCTTCAATATACTGCAGTAAACGTGGACTAATGCACTTTAATATATTGCAGTAAAACTGTGCTAACGCACTTCAATATACTGCAGTAAAAGTGCACTAATGCCTTTCAATGTACTGCAGTAAAAGTGCCCTGACGCACTACAATATACTGCAGTAAAACTGCCCGGACACACTACGACATACTGCAGTAAAACTGTCCTTACGCACTTCATTATACTGCAGTAACCGTGCTCTGACAAACTTTAATATACTGCAGTAAAAGTGCCCTGATGCACTTCAATATACTGCGGTAAACGTGCACTAACGCACTTTAATATATTGCAGCAAAAGTGCACTAATGTGTTTCAATATTCTAAAGTAAAAGTGCCCTGTTGCATTACAATATACTGCAGTAAAACTGCCGTGACTCATTACAACATACTGCAGTAAAACTGCCCTGACGGACTATAATATACTGCAGTAAAACTGCCCTGACACTCCACACTGACACACTTCAATATACTGCAGTAAACCAGCCCTGACACGCTAAACTGACACTACAGTAAAAGTGAAAGGTTTCACTACACTCAAGCTGCACTATCACTATATTCACACTACACTGATACTAATAGCACACTATAGCATACTAACTCGCTAGTGACAATGAACAGAGCCCTGCTCTATCTATCTCAACTACAATCACACTGAAAATGGCTGCTCTGGGTAGGAACCTTTTATAGTGGAAAATTTAGGAAAATTTTGGGCAGTTTTGGGACTTTACATAAGACACCGGCGAGCACTGCACAGCGTCTCCATCCCTGTATATAACAGAACTGAAGAGAAAACGGGGATTAAATGAGGTGTGTGTGTGTGTGGGGGGGGGGGGGGGTGTGGAAACCAGCCAGCCCTTAGTTTGCTATACTTACCCACCAGTCTGCTGACAAACCAAATAGACCTGTCTAACATAATAGGTTAAAAACAGGGGTTTAGTTAGCACACATTTGCAAACGCATGTATAAGCTGCAGGCCACTCCAAGGCACCCTGTGTATTCTGCAGTCCTAAACACTACCTAACACTACTCAAACTGAGTACTGAGTGTCTACTGAGTGTCTCCAAACATGGGAGTACATTAATGCTAATGGATGGATGGGAAACAGGTGAGCTGGAGGTGGCCCAATCCTCCCCCAACCTGCTCCCAGCCATGACTGGTATTGAAAAACGAATGGCTATGTGGAAGCCATAGGGTAAAAACTAAAAAATGACCAGCTGGAAAAACGCACACCCCCATCCCAATAATATAGATGATAAAGGCAAATTGGGACTTTAGATGAAACACCAGCCTGTAAAGCAAGCATCTCCATCCCTGACAACATGGAAAATTTTGGGCAGTTTTGGGACTTTACATGAGACACCGGCGAGCACTGCACAGCGTCTCCATCCCTGTATATAACAGAACTGAAGAGAAAAAGGGGATTAAATGAGGTGTGTGTGTGTGTGTGGAAACCAGCCAGCCCTTAGTTTGCTATACTTACCCACCAGTCTGCTGACAAACCAAATAAACACATTTGCAAACGCATGTATAAGCTGCAGGCCACTCCAAGGCACCCTGTGTATTCTGCAGTCCTAAACACTACCTAACACTACTCAAACTGAGTGTCTACTGAGTGTCTCCAAACATGGGAGTACATGAATGCTAATGGATGGATGGGAAACAGGTGAGCTGGAGGTGGCCCAATCCTCCCCCAACCTGCTCCCAGCCATGACTGGTATTGAAAAACGAATGGCTATGTGGAAGCCATAGGGTAAAAACTAAAAAATGACCAGCTGGAAAAACGCACACCCCCATCCCAATAATATAGATGACCTTTTATAGTGTGGGCTGGGACTATGAGCAATGAGCTATAATTGGGGAGAGTCGTCATGACTGTGTTCAATCAAAGCTCTGACAGTGCTATGTGACCTGATTGGGCAAAGCCTTCATTGCATTAGCCAATCAGGGCTTCCAATGCACTGTGCCACGCGCAGTGCGTTGTGGGGCGTTCAGTGGGCTGAATAAATGGTTTAATGCCCCAACAATTCGGGTGTTCGCCAAACAGGTGAACAGCCAGTGTTCAGGCAGAACTTATGCTTGGCTCAAACTGTTCACCCAAGACTATTCACCACCAGTTCCTTGAGCCTGTTGTTGCTTCTTGCTGCTGTGGACTATAAGCCTCTTTACTGATGTACAATGCCCTGGAAATGTTCCACTAAAGTCCCCCATCTCTCATGAAAGTCCCCCACCTCTCATAAAAAAGTTTACTTCTGATACCTCTGTCCCAGTTTCCAAAGTGTTTGAGATAGCTATCCTCCTGGGATAGCTGGGAGCTCAAAATCCCATAAGAATGCACCCTGCATATTGTACGAGTGTATTCACAAAGTATTTTGAGCACCCAGCTATTCCAGGAAGCAAGGAAGCAGTGGTAAAGTGTGCTGACTCCACCTGTGTCTCCGGAAGTGTTGGAATATATTACTGCCAAGGTTGACTGTTGACTGACGTTATGCAAACAAAGAAAAGAAAATTCATTTGGACTGACTCAATAATACCTTTGTGCTTAAAGTTTAATGATTTGGTCCCTTTGCATAGTTTCATATTTAAAAAAAAATAAATAAAATAATTGAACAGGCATTATATGTCAAAGTTTTACATTTTCTGAATGAAGTAAACCCCAAACTTTTTTACAGAAGCCTTTACATCACGATTCCTTAGACTGTATATTAATGGGTTAAGGAAGGGAATAATTACAGTGTAAAACACGGCAATAACTTTGTCTTGCTCAGGACTGTAGGCAGATGAAGGTCTAAGGTACATAAATATGATAGTTCCATAAAATAAAGTTACAACTGTTAGATGAGAACCACAAGTAGAAAAAGCTTTCTTAGGCCCATTGGAAGAACGGAGTCTCAGAACAGATCCAATTATGCATAAGTAAGACACCAGGATTACAAAGAGAGAAGAAAGCTCAATAAAGCCCACAAAAGAGAAGAGGATTATTTCATTAAGTCTTGTGTCACCACAAGAAGTTTCAATTAGCGCAATTACGTCACAGTAAAAGTGTTGAATGTGCTGTCGTTGCTCACAAAAATCCAGATGAAGGAATGAGAAGCAAGTCTGGATTAAGCCATTGAGAAAGCCACCCACATAGGAGAGTAGTAGTAGACTCAAGAGGATCTGTCTGTTAATGATGTATATGTATGTCAGCGGATGGCAAATGGCCACATATCTGTCATAAGACATGGCAGCCAGAAGAAGGCACTCACTCCCTCCAAATCCAGCATAAGTGAGCATCTGAAGTGCGCATCCAGCTACAGATATTGACCTTTTATTTGACACAAAATCCATTAGCATCCTTATTGTGACAGATGAAGAGTAGCAGATGTCAATGAACGATAACTGGCGCAAGAAACTATACATAGGCGTATAAAGCTGTTTATCGCAACTGATGAGTATTATAAGTGCTGAATTCTGGAACACAGTCATGGTGTAAATGGTAAAGAATAAGACAAACAATGCCAATTTTAGCTTGGGGCTTTCTGTTAATCCAGCAAGCAGGAACTCTGTGACAGCAGTTCTGTTCTGTAAACCCATTACAATGAAGATAATGACCAGATTGCATGTATCATTCAGTTTTTATACTTTATATTATACAGGTGTTTGGAAATCACTTTGTACTTAGGTAAATAACTGTTATTAGAAAAAAATCTAAAATTCATCAGTTACTGTGTAATAAAAACTATGCATTATTTGGAAGAAAAAAAATAATGTTCTTTAAAGGTCTCAAGCTTTTGGAAAAAATGAAACATGACTCTTCTTGGGTTTGTGACTTTTGGACAACATGCTTTACACACTGCATTTTGTTCCAACATTCAGTCCTACTTTAGGTAGAAGTTGCTTCCACCTGCTGGAAAACATTTGCAGTTGCATTTCAGGTGCTATTACAATGCAGGTACTATTACAACTATATATATATAGAAAAAAAAGCATAACAAATAGAATATACTACCTATTGACTAGTTAATTTCACTTCATAACATTATGTATGAAGTTAACTTTTTTTCTCTTTTCCACAGCAGTAGCACAGTTGTCAAAAAAAAGTGACAGGGGCTTTAGACCATAGGCATGTGCATACAGGGTGTGCCTGGCCGCACCCTAATCACCCTGTGCAGTGCCCATTTCACCTGCTTCTTGGTGCTTCCTGTCTCCCCCCTGCAGTGCAGCCAGCCTTCCTCTTCTCCTCCTCCTCCGACCACTGGCTGCTGCAGGGGATGTTTCAGGATAGAGAGCAGGGGAAAATAATTAATTTAAGGGTCCGTCCTTTTCTGAATGAACACAGTGAGTGATCTGTACCGGTTGCTCCTGTGTTCATTCTCTAACTAAAGCATAGTAAGTGATGTTTACTCTGCTTTAGTTTGTGAATGAACAACTCTGTTTAGACCAGTAGTTCTCAATCCCAGTCCTCAGTACCCACTAACAGGCCAGATTTTAAGTATTACCTTGGGGAGATGCAGACTAGAGTATTGCAATCACTGAGCAGCAAATTATATCACCTGTGATGTATTTCAGTTAACTTGCAAACCTGGCCTGTTAGTGGGTCCTGAGGACCAGAGTTGAGAACCACTGGTTTAGACTATTGGTTTTTCACCAAAGCCCCCCCCCCCCCTCCCAACAGGGATCCTTAAAAAATGTAAATAAATAATAAAAAATAATATTGTATAAAATTGTAAAAAATAATACAAATAAAAACTACTGACACCAATCTCTGCTCTACTGACACCGTCCACTGCTCTTCTGATATTCAACTGTTATTCATGTGTGTGTGTGTGTGCTCTAGGATGCAGACCCTAATGCTATGGGCAGAGGAGGCAAGTTAAGGGATGAGGTTTGCACAGACACTGCCGTTTTGTTCTTAATAAAAAGCAAAGCTTTTTTTGTTTTCATTTTTTGATAGAGTAAGGGAAGGTCATATCCCCTGTCAGTTTTGTTTTGCATTTGTCCCATTGAGAACCTAGGCAGGGATGTGTTTGGCTCATTATAAAGCCCCGTACACACGACACGAGTAGAAATTCGGCCGGGAAATTTCGTCCGACGACCGATCTGCCGATTTTCGGCTTGTTAGTATGGTGCTTCTGACAACTGACTCTGACTTTTCGGCCGAAAAAATCCTGGTGTGCAGGCTATATAATTTTTATCGACCATCAAAACACGTCAGGTTTTCATCTCATTAGTACAGATTTCGATGGGGAAAAATCTTATGAGCAAGACTAGGCATGCTCAGAGAGAAAGAACACAAAGAAAGCAATCCAACACATGACATCACTTCTGAAGTAGATTTTTGTCGTGCGGGAAAATTTGTGTGCAGTCTAGAGCACATTCCAACCAACAGACACCACTCTGGACAAAAGACGGACGACCGGTCGGCGGAAATTCGTTGCGTGTGTACGAGGCTTTAGAAACAAGCAGACTATTACATGTGAACATTGTTGTGTGCTCATTGCCATTTTGTGAAGAAAAGAAAGACACTGCTCCAGGTGTATATTGTGTGTTGATTGCCAGGAGATAGGATATCAAATAGAGTGCTGGCCCCGGCCCACCTCCGTGGGAACACTTGTAGGAAAAGAATTAGCCGCACATCCAGGGATTCCAATAGGTTTCAAATACCTTTATTTCCAAAAAGTTGCAAGTGATGACACCAAAGACACCAGCATAAAGTCTCGTAGACGCTTTTCACACATACATCTTGTGCTTAATCATTGGTGTCATCACTTGCAACTTTTTGGAAATAAAGGTATTTGAAACCTATTGGAATCCCTGGATGTGCGGCTAATTCTTTTCCTACAATTGCCATTTTGTGGATTGCTATTGGAGACAGAGAGGGCTCATGATCACACCCATGGCTGTGTGTAGGAGTCAGAAGGGTCTTAGGCTTCATTCAAACTAATGCGTTTTATCATGCTTTTTGCTTCTTACTTTTTGCAGAAATGTATTTCATTTTTTAACATGTGTTCCTATGGAACACATTCACATCTAGCTCAGTGGTTCTCAACTCCAGTCCTCAGACCCACTAACAGGCCAGGTTTGCAAGATAACTGAAATTCATCGGGGATATAATTTTCTGCTCAGTGATTGCAGTACTCTAGTCTGCATCTCCCTAAGGTAATACTTAAAATCTGGCCTGTTTGTGGGTCCTGAGGACTGGAGTTGAGAACCACTGATTTAGCTCAACCAATAAAAAACAAAAAAGAAAACACAACCATACAATCTCATATACACAATCCTATACCTAAAGTTCATCCAGATGTAAAGAGTGCCCCCTTGTCCTCTGTGATGACCTTAAAGTGAATAACTCAACACCAAGTTCTCTATATGGAACCCTTATGTATTTATACATGTTGATCATATTCCCCCTTAATCTCCTCTTCTCAAGAGAGAATAAATTCAGTTCCTCTAATCTTTCCTCATAGCTGAGCTCCCCCATGCCTCTTATCAGTTTGGTTGCCCTTCTCTGCACTTTCTCCAGTTCCCCAATATCCTTTCTGAGAACTGGTGCCCAAAACTGAACTGCATATTCCGGATGAGGTCTTACTAATGATTTGTACAGGGGCAAAATTATATAACTCTCTCTGGAGTTCATGCCTCTCATAATATAAGAAAGGACTTTGCCTGCTTTGCAAACTGCAGCTTAGCATTGCTATTATTAAGCTTAGGATCTACCAGAACACCCAGATCTTTCTCCGCTATGCAGAGGCGTAACTAGAGCCTTCAGGGCCCCGATGCAAGAAACCATGAAGGGCCCCCCAGACTCCTGGCCGGGGCCCTTCCCTTTCAAGCCCGGGGCTCTTCCCACTAATCCTGGGGCTCTTTAATCTCATTGCATGGCCTTTTATTATGGTCCCGCATCAGGATCCTTTCACAAGTTCTGCAGTGGGCCCCCTTCCTGCAATCTTGGGGCCTCCCCACAGTGGTGAAATGCCAGGGCCCGGTCGCAAGTGTGACCTTTGAGATCCTAGAAGTTCACCCACTGGTTTGCTACCGGGCCCCCTGGAGCATGGGGCCCGGTAGCGATTGCAACCCCTGCAACCCCTGTAGTTACGCCCCTGCCGCTATGGTTTCCACTAGTTCTACTCCACCTAGTATGTGTGATGCATGCATATTCTTAGCCCCCGAGTGCATAACTTTACATTTATCAACATTAAACCTCATTTACACATAGTTGCCCAATGAAACAGTGCATTGAGGTCAGCTTGTAAGTTGGAGACATCCTGTAAGGAAGTTATTCCACTGCAAAGCTTGGTGTCATCTGCAAAGACTGAAATGGTACTTTTAATCCCAGACCCGATATCATTTGTAAAGATATTAAAAAGTAAGGGTCCCAACACTGAACCTTGGGGTACACCACTGATAACCTTAGACCATTCAGAGTAAGAATCATTAACCACTACTCTCTGAATTCTATCTTTTAGCCAGTTTCCTATCCATTTACAAACTGATCTTTCCAAGCCTGTAGACTTTACCTTACACATTAGCCGTGTTTGGGGAACTGTGTCAAACGTTTTTGCAAAATCCAAGTATACCACGTCCACAGCCACCCCTCTGTCCAAGGTTTTACTTACCTCCTTATAAAAAGAAATCAGGTTTGTTTGACAACTTCTGTCTCTCATGAATTCATGCTGTCTGTTGCTTAAAATATTTTTTCCCAGCAAGAACTCATCTATGTGGTCTTTTAAAAAAAACTCTCCAATATCTTCAGTATCTATAGAAGTTAAACTAACAATGCATATTTGTGCCTTAGCGTTTTTGGAAAGGGTCGGGGACTTTTATTTTCCTGCAAAATGCAGTTTTGCATGTAATACACTACAATGCATCCAAAATGCAAGTATTGCGTTTTTACCACTTTTTTGACCGCAATTTTGACATGATTTGGGTTTTTAAATCTGCCCAACAATAAAATTGAAAATAAAAATTATTTAAAAAAACACAAATCGTGGTAAAATCGTGGCAAAATCGTGGCAAAATCGCAGTAAAATTGCAGTAAGAAAACATGAAAAGCACAGCAAAAAGCATTACAGAAATGCTCAAAAGCAACATGCATAGGTGTGAATCGAGCCTTAGAGCAGTGTTAACTGGTTTCTTTGAAAGGAGTTTTGGACATCAGCTAATTCAGTATATGTACAGCTGATCTATAAGGCTCCATTCACACTTTATGTTTACTTTATGTTTGTGAATCAGTACTGCTTGGACCTTGATGAATGGGACATACCTCGAAAGCTTATCCTGAAAAATTGTATGTTAGTGCAAATAAAAAAAGGATCACGGGCAGTACTCAATTGTCTCTGAATGCAAGACAAAACACATAGAAATTGTGTGTTTTAATGCGCATTTTGGAAACACACTGTAAAAAAGGATTGCACCGTCACCGCCCGATCTCCTTCCCGCCGGACCGATCGGAAGACCCAGAGAGCCCGCCGCCGTCAAAGAAGACTGAAGAGGACGAGACGAGCAGCGCCGTGGACGGTTCCCGGAATCCCGCCGTCGTCAGAAGAAGAGGACTCAAGGAGAGGAGCAGCGCCGTGGACGTCTCGCAGGCAGCCCAGGAGGAGAGCAGGTAAGTGATTCAAGCCGACCTGTGACCTCACCTGTGCCATGCCTATACCATCACCTGTGCCATGCCTATACCATCACCTGTGCCATGCCTATACCATCACCTGTGCTATGCCTATACCATCACCTGTGCCATGCCTGTACCATCACCTGTGCCATGCCTATACCATCACCTGTGCCATGCCTGTACCATGTCTATACCATCACCTGTGCCATGCCTATACCATCACCTGTGCCATGCCTATACCATCACCTGTGCCATGCCTGTACCATGCCTATACCATCACCTGTGCCATGCCTGTACCATCACCTGTGCCATGCCTGTACCATCACCTGTGCCATGCCTATACCATCAACTGTGCCATGCCTGTACCATGGCTATACCATCACCTGTGTCATGCCTATACCATCACCTGTGCCATGCCTATACCATCACCTGTGCCATGCCCATACCATCACCTGTGCCATGCCTATACCATCACCTGTGCCATGCCTGTGCCATCACATGTGCCATGCCTGTACCATCACCTGTGCCATGCCTATACCATCACCTGTGCCATGCCTGTGCCATGCCTATACCATCACCTGGGCCATGCCTATACCATCGCCTGTGCCATGCCTATACCATCACCTGTGCCATGCCTGTGCCATGCCTATACCATCACCTGTGCCATGCCTATACCATCACCTGTGCCATGCCTGTACCATCACCTGTGCCATGCCTATACCATCACCTGTGCCATGCCTATACCATCACATGTGCCATGCCTGTATCATCACCTCAAAGTCACACAAATTTTTTACTGCGCTTTTTGCCGCAAACCAATACCTATTACATTTTTCTTTTTGCGCCCCCCCAAAAAGTTTGAGCACCAGCCGCCACTGTTGGTAAGTCCAAAGGAAAAAATCTAAAGAAAATTGTATAGTGTGTATCCAGCTTTAGTATAGGCTTACCTGTAGGTAAAAATAACAAAGCTGGGTTTACAACCACTTTACCTTCATTGGTCATTTCAAATAACTATGTGCACTGTCTAGGGAAAGAGTAATGTTGAGATCTCATCATCTGTTGCTGTTTTCTGCAAGTAGGACTTTTTAACGAAAGACAGTAATACCTATGAATTTCCACTGCTAAGTTTTTGAAAAATGACAGCATAAAGGTCAAAAGTAAATATTTTATATTTTAGGAGTTTATTAATGAGTTTGCCTTATCACATGAGGAATTTATTTTGAAGGGCAAAGGTGAAGTAAAAAAAAAAAAAAAAAAAAAGTACATAAAATATTGATTAGGGGTTTCTAAATATAACAATATATTTTCAACGCAGAAGCCAAAGTTACCCGCACACAGCAGATTTAGCAACAGGACCATAGGTGAAGAAACACATGTAGCAAATATGCAGAGGCCGGGTTTGTACATAACACCTAGGTTGTCATTATTGAGCAGCAATAATGTACTGTTTTTATCTGTTTCACAAGATTGATAACTGAATAAATTTTTTTTTTTTTTTTACATGGTTTTTGCCCCCAAAAAAATATCTAATGTAGAGCTTACCTTTTAACATACTTTGACAGTTATGATGATCATACATCTATTCTTAAAATTAAAAAAAAAAGTAGTATGCACAGTGCAATTCTACATTGAAAATACTCAATGTGCTTGCATTTTTATACCATTTGTACATGCTAACTTGAACACTAAACTAAATACCTTAAGTGGCAAGTGAAAGATCTGCTATTTTATACACAGCAGAGTGTTAAGGGATTTATAACTATTGGTACAGATGCTATTGTAGGCCTACACAAGGGAGTTTTGTGTTTAATTTGCAAATTAAATGTCTTAAAGTTTTATTTCATAATGAAGTTTCAGTATTACCACATTACAAGCCCCGAAGCTACCAATAAATATAAAAATATAAGTGTAAAGAAGTGAGAAATTTTGGTTTAAATGTTTTTTTAAAATGACTTATTTACTATATGAAAAAATAAAAAACGTCATGTCTTAGATTGTAAGCTCTAACGAGCAGGGCCCTTTGATTCCTACTGTATTAAAGTGTATTGTATTTGTACTATCTACTCTTAAAGCGGAGTTCCGGCCATGAAAAAACTTTTTCAATAAAAATACCCCCAGTCAGGGCTAGTATATTCCACAATGGATAGCCTCTGAACTGTCCCGGGTCGCACTTACCTGCAAGAAGAAATACTCACCTTTAAAATTTCTTCTCCAGCGTTGCCATCTCGGATGTGGGCAGCTGAAGCCAGCGTGATCCTCTTCCACGTCCTCTTCTCCCAGAATGCGCCGGCACCGGCCCCACTCATCACTTCTGGTACAGGCATGCCCAAAAGCTGTTTAGCAGGGAATGCGGCGCCGCACCGGAAGTGACGAGTGGGGCCGGTGCCAACGCATTGATTCCTGGGAGCGATGACGTTCAGCTCCCAGGAATCATTGCAAACCGGAAGTGACGGCATGGGCCGGGGCCGCCGAGGGAGGAAGTGGAAGAAAGGTGAGTATATTTTTCTACAATAACAAGGTAAGTAAAGAAAAAAAAAATAGTAACTATCCATTTCCTTTTCAGGTGCCAAAAAGCAAGCGGATGGCCACAAAATCGATTATGTCGATTTTGTGGCCGGAACTCAGCTTTAAGTTGTAAAGTGCTGCGTAAACTGTGGGCGCTATATAAAGCCTAAATAATAATAATCTGTCCTGCTACCTACAGCACGAAACTTTGCAACCTTGAAGATCCAACCTTGCTAAAGTATGTTCAGCATTTCACACTTCCAGGAGTGCCTTCCCCTGATTTTCAGTGTGGTCAGCGGAACAGGTAAGTATTAATTGTTTTGCCTGTTTATCACTTTTTAAAATAGTAGAAGAGCAGCTTTAATGTTCATTTTCACGATTGATCTTTTTGTAGCACCCACCTAGATAGGTGCTAGAATTAGTTTTGAATACCCCCTCTACTACAATTTGTAGACAAATGTTTTTATGCAAATTGGTGTTTATTAAAGAGGCAAATAAAAAAGCATCTGTTACAGGTTGTATAAAAAACTGCAGATAGTTTAGCAATATAAAGACAGGAACGTTTTAATAATATAAAGGACCTGTAGCAAGTACACAATATGTACTGTAAGTAACATTATTACATAAACATGGGAGAGTGCGTTATCTAAATACAGTGCATCTGGAAAATATTCGCAGTGCTTCACTTTTTCCACATTTTGTTATATTACAGCCTTATTCCAAAATGGATTAAATTCATTATTTTCCTCAAAATTCTGCAAACAATACCCCATAATGACAATGTGAAAGCAGCTTGTTTGCAATCTTTGCAAATATATTAAAAATAAAACATAAAAGAAAAATCACATGTTCATAAGTATTCACAGCCTTTGCCATGACTGTCAAAATTGAGCTCAGGTCCATGCTGTTTCCACTGAACATCCTTGAGATTTTTCTACAACTTGAGATGTTTCTACAAACTTGAGTCCACCTGTGGTAAATTCAGTTGATTGGACATGATTTGGAATGTCACACACCTGTCTATATAAGGTCCCACAATTAACAGTGCATGTCAGAGCACAAATCATGCCATGATGTCCAAGGAATTTTCTGTAGACCCCTGAGATAGGATTGTATTGAGGCACAGATCTGGGGAAAGGTACAAAAAAATGTCTGCAGCATTGATGGTCCCAATGAGCACAGTGGCCTCCATCATCCATAAATGGAAGAAGTTTGGAACCACCAGGATTCTTTCCAGAGCAGGCCGCCCGGCCAAACTGAGCGATTGGGTGAGAAGGGCCTTAGTCAGGGAGGTGATCAAGAACCGATAGTCAATCTTATAGACCTCCGGCGTTTCTCTGTGGAGAGAGGAGATCCTTCCAGAAGAACAACCTCTGCAGTACACCACCAATCAGGCCTGTATGGTAGAGTGGCCAGACAGGAGTCACTCATTAGTAAAAGGCACATGACAGACCGCCTGGGGTTTATCAAAAGGCACCTTGAGAACTCTCAGACCATGAGGAAACAAAATTCTCTGGTCTAATGAAACAAACATTGAACTTTTTGGCCTGAATGGCTAAGGGTTATGTCTGGAGGAAACCAGGCACTGCTCATCACCTGGCCAATATCATCTCTACAGTGAAGCATGGTGGTGGCAGCATCATGCTGCGTGGATGTTTTTAAGCAGAAGGAAATGGGAGACTAGTCAAGATCGAGGGAAAGAGGAATGCAGCAATGTACAGAGACATCCTTGATAAAAAACCTGCTCAAAAGCGCTCTGGACCTCAGACTGAGGCGAAGACCCTAAGCACACAGCCAAGATTACAAAAGAGTGGTTACAGGAGAACTCTATGAATGCCCTTGAGGAGCCAAACCAGAGCTCAGGTTTGAAACCAATTGAACATGTCTGTAGATCTGAAAATGGCTGCGCACCAACACTCCTCATCCAACCTTATGAAGCTTGGGAGGTCTTGCAAAGAAGAATGGGGGAAACTGCCCAAAAATAGGTGTGCCAAGCTTTTAGCATCATATTAAAAAAGATTTGAGGCTGTAAATTGGTGCCAAAGGTGCTTCCACAAAGTATTGAGCAAAGGCTGTGAATACTTATGTACATGTAATTTTTCTCATTTTTTATTTTTAATAAATTTGCCAAGATTTCAAACAAACTTCTTTCACGTTGTCATTATGGGATATTGTCTGTAGAATTTTGAGGAAAATAATTAATTTAATCCATTTTGGAATAAGGCTGTAACATAACAAAATGTGGAAAAAGTAAAACGATGTGAATACTTTCTGGATGCCCTCCATATACCTCCATATATCTAGAAGCCATGCAGTATTACAGAAGAAAAACAAAGAAAGAAATCAGAGAGAGTATAGAGGAGAGGGGAAAAAGGGAGGGAAGGGAAAAGCAGGGGGGCTGCGTGAAAGAAGGGAGGGGGAGGAAGGGAGAGAGAGAGCCCAGGGTAAGCATCCAGTTTAAACCCATGGGTCTTAAGCCTAGTACACACCACTAGTTTTTTTTTGTTCAACACAGCAGGTTGAATGAAAAAACCTGACAGCTCTGGTCGGAGCCACTATATTAACAATCCGATGTTAGTCTAGTGATCTCCCCTGCTGTTCTACTGTGTTCTGACAGGGGGGTGGTTTAGTCCCCCACTAAAACAAACCTTGAAGCTCTCACAGCATGTAAATCCCCCTATAATGTTGATAAGAAATAACCACCTTAGCCAGATTGACAGTAATGGAACTTACAACCACGCATCACAAATTTGGAAAGCCCCCATGCTACCTTTCAGCAACAATCCACTTCTAAGCTGTTGAACTAATTTGGAAAATAGTGATAGAAGGGAAAACATTTAGATTACGGGCCTTCCTAAAACAACAAGTGTATCACACCGCAAGACAAAGTGTGCACTATTCTCAACTTATATTTAGACAATCCTTTTAATACTCTGTCAGAATTGACAGAGTGCACCAACCCTTAGGCTTCTGCTCCACAGAAAATACCAGTCCTGAGAACATGGTATGCAGGACTATGCTAAAAAAGAAGAAATCATGCTGTCAGTCTGCCTTGAAGGGTATCCTAACCTTTGATGAGGCACAGGTCCAACTCTTTCCAGATGTATCTGGAAGGACCCTGCAGATGTGACGTCTGATGAAACTACTGGTGGATAAAATCTGGGAGCCAGATGTCACTTACAAATGGGCTTTCCCTTTACACATTTTAAAGGCCAAATTGGCAATTCTGTGGTAACACTTGCTTTGGTATGCGGTCTGAACATGAACCATTCCAAATTTCCCAAAACAACAAAGACAAATAGAATTCTTTGCAGATGGAACCTTAGTCATATTATAAATATTATTCTACTACCCTTAATATCCACACATGAATAGACATGTTTTTTGTTAGACATAGAGAGTTTCCCTCATTTTAGACTCGGAAAAAAAAAATATTATTCAGACCAGTGGCGGCTAGTGCATTGGCCCCCCCCCCCTATCCATGCATCAGGCACCCTAATCTATATGCAGGGGCGACGGACGCATTGGAGTTCAATGGGACTTTTTTTTTTTTAACCATGTGATTAGAGCCAGAGGCTCTAATAGGCTAAAAAAAAAAGGATGGGCTTGGGGCGCAGAGCACTGCGCCCTGAGCCCACCCAGTTATGTGACAATAGCGAATGAAAATTTGCTATTGTCACATGGATCCTCCTCCTGGCCAATCAGGAAGCGGGTCCTGAGACCTGTTTCCCGATTGGCCGAAAGGAGAAGCCATGCCATTGGGCATGGAGGAGGAGGGAGGAGACACAGAAGACTGAGGGGGGAAGAAGCCGAAGCCGCTGCCATCGCTACCGCCGTCTTCTGCATATGTCCAGGCAGGGTGAGTGAACCGTGGGGGGTCGTGCCGGGGTCCTGAGGGGGGTATGGTGTGCGGCCTTCTGTGGTCCTGGGGGGGGTGTATGGTGCGTTCCCTCTGCCGCCCCAGCCCATGGAGTACCAGCCGCCACTGATTGAGACTGACCATGCTCCAATTTCTTTGATTATTTCACTGAACCATACCCTGTGGACAAGAATATGGGAATGGTGTTTAAATGAGAACTTTTAAATGACCACTAAATAGAGAGGACATCAGTAGAGAAATGAGCGACTACTTCCCCAACGTCACTACACCTGACAGTGACCCTTTTCTTGTCTGAGGAGCTCATAAACCAGTCCTCCAGAGCCTGTTTAAAAACCTGAACCCAGAGCTAAGAAAGACAGGGAAACCAAAATTATCTGACTGCTAGAGGAGATCCACCAATTAGAACCTAAACACAAGACCCACCCAGATCCTAACATCTGGACAGAGATAACTTCTCTATAATCTCAAGGCTTCAGGCTTAAATCTCTAAAATACAAAAAAGCATGGACAACAAGAAAAAAGAAAATTGCCCAGGGAAAGCGCCATATATTAGAGCCACAGGGGTATATATGTATGTGGGTCAAACAAAAATTCAAAGTAAATCACTTTAATGATAAAAGTAAATAAATGTTATTGTATCAAACATTCAAAACAAATAATTAACAATGTAATAAATAAACCTTCCACCTCACCAAAACATTATATTAAATTAACCACGTGGTGATTAAAAACAACACACATGCATATAGGTAGGCTATAGCTGTCATGTAGGCAATGAAATAACTAATTAGCAAATGAATTAGGCAAAAAATGTTTGAATAAATAAATAAACAATTAGTCCACTGTGAAGGAAAAATGGACAGAAAGGGGCAACTCAGCAACCCAGTTAGAAGTGATCACGGGGCATCCAATAAATTTGGGCAACCGATTTACCACATCTAAACTGTGGAAGCGGCGGGGTAAAAATTGCTGGTATGCCAAAAGAAGGTTGGGAATCACTTCCAAATATAATTAAGGTTATACCTGTCTGACGTTCAAGTGTCTTTTCTGTCTTGGCCCTGGGTGTAACCTTAATTATACTTGGAAGTGATTCCCAACCTTCCTTTGGCATATCAGCAATTTTTTGCCAAATCTATGAGATTGCCTATTATGTTCATGGAAGTGATCTACAGTATTCAGTTACAATTTACCGTACTTTATTTTTACTTCTGTTGTTATGGGCATTTCGGTACTATCAGAATTCACACATTACACTATTTAGTGTTCATTTTATTAGTACCTTGTACCATTTTGGAAATCTATGGATTTATGCCGTTTTTTTGATGCTTGGCATCCTTATGTTACATGGAAGCTGACTTCATTTCATCATAATTTTTTACATTGATTGTTTGACTTTTTTGGATTTGAATTTATACACATCATTCTATTATCCTTTATATATTCCTGTTAACTTTGCACGCCAGGAGCACCACAGTTTGGTGTATCATACACCTTGCGATTCACATCGGTCCGCAGAGGCCACCTCCCAATTATATATATATTTTTGTCCCTGGTGTCATCTCCTGCTGGCCAAGGGGGAGAGTTGTCCCTGGTTCGGCCCGCTGTGTCCTCTCTGCTCCCCATTGTGCTTGCAGGGATAGCCGCCGGACAGGAGCCGGGACCTTTTTCCTGTTGGTCACCAGTCTGAGACTGGTTTGGTGCTATTTTTATTTTTATTATTTATCATGCTACCATTTTATCATTTATGACATTCACTATTTTGTTTTGATTTTCCTATATTGGCCATCATTTACTGTCGGCTCTTCCTTTTAGTGATCTATGTATTGCTATTCCCATATATGCTGAACGGTGTCTGTGTGACTTAATGCTCGAGATTGGAGGCCATATATTGGTCGATCTGATCTGCCGCGATCTCTTTTTACATGCAATCTGCTTTACTGACACCTTACACCATAGTTTGTGGTTTGCTTACCCCACCGCTTCCACAGCCTGGATGTGGTCAATCGGTTTCCCAAATTTATTGGATGCCCCGTGATCACTTCTAATTTTGTTTTGGTTTTCTTATATTGGCTATCATTTACTGTCAGCTCTTCCTTTTAGTGATCTATGCATTGCAAATCCCATATATGCTGGACGGTGTCTGTGTGGCTTAATGCTCAAGATCGGAGGCCATACATTGGTCAATCTGATCTGCCGCGATCTCGGTTTACATGCAATTTGTTTTATGACACCTTACATAGTTTGTGGTTTGCTTACCCCGCCGCTTCCACAGTTTAGATGTGGTAAATCGGTTGCCCAAATTTATTGGATGCCCCGTGATCACTTCTAACTGGGCTGCTGAGTTGCCCCGTTCTGTCCATTTTTCCTTCACAGTGGACTAATTGTTTATTTATTTATTCAAACATTTTTTGCCTAATTCATTTGCTAATTAGTTATTTCATTGCCTACATGACAGCTACAGCCTACCTATACGCATGTGTGTTGTTTTTAATCACCACGTGGTTCATTTTAATATAATGTTTTGGTGAAGTGGAAGGTTTATTTATTCCATTGTTGATTATATGTTTTGAATTTTTGATACAATAAAATGTATTTACTTTTATCATTAAAGTGATTTACTTGGAATTTTTGTCTGACCCACATACGTATATACCCCTGTGGCTCTAATATATGGCGCTTTCCCTGGGCAATTTTCTTTTTTCTTGTTGTCCATGCTTTTTTGTATGCTGTCTTGTTGCCATATGAGCCCCGCTCTTTTTGTTCAGTACTGAGCGAGTGGGTTTGTAGACTTTATGTTTATCAGTACCTTCCCTTCCTATTACCCTTTTTTGTTAAATCTCTAAAATAACTTCTTGACAAACCAAAAACACATTTTCCCAAACAAATAGCTAATAACTGTAGTGCATTTTACACGTCCTTATACAACTTGCTTCCTTTATCCCCCAAGGCTCAGAGAAGGTACTTTTCTATTTAACATCCTGTAATCTCCCCAAACTCAAATCCCAACTGGCCAAAACATTAGAGGATCCAATCTCTTAGCAGCTTTGACCAAAATATGAAAACAAGCAAATCCCTGAATCTCACACTTACATATTACCAAACCTTCTTACCCAAACTAAAAAAATACTTTGGAAGGCATATAATTCAGTTTCCTCTGGCTCACATCTTTCAGAGTATTTCTTAAGAGCTTACTGTATATTTATGATCCATAAACAAGGGACAGACCTGTCTTCACGTGCTCGTTATCAGCTATCTCCTTATTAAACATAGATCTTAAACCTTTCACAAAAATCCTAGCTGCATGTCTTCTCCCACATTTGCACACTCACTTAGATCAGTTTGGATTCACCCCTTCCAGAGTAATCAGAGTCATTATTGTCAAAGCCCTAGGCTTAGTCCACTATGCAAACTCTACGTCAACAATGTGTAGAACTTACTTTTGGCAACATATGCTGAAAAGGCATTTAAACATTTCAAATGTTCCTTCATGGACTCAATTTTAAACCTAAAGGCCTAGGGACAACATGCTAAGATAGTTCCAAGTCAACTCCATGGCTTAAGTGAAGATAAATACAATCCTTTCTGACTCTTTTAGAACATCTACGTGCACACGAAAAAGGTGCCAATAGTCTCTGTTACTCTTTATACTTTCCCTAGAACTATTCTTATGCAGGATTCAAAACAACCTTAACATAAGAAGCCTTCAAATACAGGAAATCAAACACAAAACATCTCCATTTGTAGATGTAGCACTGCCCCCTTAGGAACTGCTGAGTATGGATCTATTTTGGGTCTCCCTCTGATTATCCTGTTGCCAAATGCTGGGTATTTTCACAAGCTTCCAGGTGCACACACACACACACACACACACACACACACTTTCCCTCGTTGTCTTCAATGACCAGTCTAGGGGATTTGTTTTGTTGTTTATTTGGAGAACTTGGATAGGAGAAGGGATTAGTGGGATACTCCAAATTCAACTATGTACAGGTGAGGATAACTCTCACTTGGCCTCACTTTAGTGGAACTGAATAGCAGATCTTCTGCTGAACCATACAGCACTTGCATAGAAGAAAAGGTCCTTTGCTAGTGTTAGCAGCAGACTCAGTGAACTCTGTATCTTCTGGACACTAGCCAGTGTCCCCTTTAGATTACACCCAGCCTGCTGATTTTCCAGCACCCAGAGGGAGATTTTAACAGCAACAGTCTCTAGGATCCCTGTGGTAAGTCTGTACTCACAAGGCCCTTGTCTGCAGGTCACCTTCTCCCATAGTACCAGACAAGATCCATGGACATCCTTCCAAAAGAGTGCCTGGGTTTCAGCATCCCTGACTATGGCCCCTTAGGTCGACGACCTAAAGCTACATGGCAGCCTGCGCTGGGGAGAAGCAGCAGCCCCCTCCCCACCTAGACTCCGCTCTCCAGCCAAAATACCAGGAGCCACATGTGCAGCTCAGATATAAGTACAGTCATCCAGCATGCACTGGGACCCCTCCAGTGCCTAATAGCTACGGTTGTACAGATATCCCCTGCTCTCATATGCATGGTTTCCTCCCACTGTTCAATAAATTACACTACTATTGGATCAGTGTGAAACATCAAGCCAGGATGAGCAGCATCAGAGCACACAAGGCAGGACCTATCTAAGAATCACAGTTCTCTGTTAAGCAGACAGCTTCTATATTTACCTGGCTGTGTCCCTGTTAAGCAAATAAACCAAAAACTATATACACCTACCTAGCAACATTCTTGTCTCCCTTACTACACCTGACATGTCACTTCCCAACCTCATGTCTGAATTTCAATCGTATACTGAAGTGTCCAATCTAAAAATTTACTTCCAAAAATTAGAGGCACTTAACATCACCATCCCCCCACCCCACTGAGTTACAGAGGCTACATTCCAATTTCAAACTTAAATTGACTTCTTCGGCCCTTACATATTTGGGAACTACCATCACCAGAAACATTTAAGAGAGCTTTAAGAGAGCTCTGCATTAAAACTTTATTGAAGAAAGTCCCCTCTTTACTAGAACATGGAAGAATCGACCTCCCAGACATAACAATATACTATTCGGGCTGTCACCTGGTAAAGATAATTAACTGGCACAGATACGAGTCAAGTACATTTTGAGCCACTCTAGAACACTCATACTTGAAGACTCCCTTGAAAAACCTACCTTTGTGAGCTAACCCTTTATAAACTAATTTAAAATTCCATCCTACCATGGGGGCAATTCTTGCATACTGCCAACAGACAATCAAGTGACATGGCCATTTGCTGTCTCCATCACCACTACTCCTAACAATAGGGAACTTGGACTTTCTCGCACGTCTGATCTCTTGATCTCCTGAATCTACTTACCACTTGTATAACAGCACTTTTTTCAGCCATTTTTCAAGCTGGCTAATAGTTTCCACAGGTCCATATCAATTATCTTTTTGGAGCACTCCAACTTCGACAATTTCCTACTACACTCCCCCAGTGGCAGATTTTAATCATCCATTAATACGCTATGGTCAGAGAAAAGTTCCCTACAACATTCTCTATCACTTCTTTACATTCACCTAACTACAATATACTTCATATTGACATATTGCCACCTTAGTTCCTATGCATTTACAGTAATGTGGGCCCATCATCACCATATTGCCCCTTCAGTGCACACTTATGCACGGTAGCATGCCCTATGATGATAGAAATTTTAGGATGATATAACACACATGCAAGATGGTGAACAATCTCTGAGATCACTACCACCCTTGCGCTGAATATCACCTCCAAGTTGTGATGCAAGCAGAATGGCAGCGAGATCCCACATGTGTGGTAGTGGTAGTACAGACCAGGTGCTGCTGCACATGCATGGAATCTCATCGCCATATTCTTGATATCACAATTTGTTGGTGTTACCCTGCATGTGTTCAGTAACATACAATTTCTGAGGTTGCTACCATGATTGTGCTGTGTACTGCCGCAATATTGTGACGTACTTACTTTTTTTTATTTCACGTTCTTCTCTTCTATGTTTAAATGTTTTATTTTAAAGGATATTTTAATACTTTATTTCAGAGCTGATCCTGAAATTTAGACTGTATTTAATTAATTCAGTAGTTCCGAGCCAAACTTGGATTTCAGTGTTATTTTTGGTGGTTTAGGTTCTACTTTAGTATCTTAAGTACACTCTGCTATGAGTGGCTCCTGCTCCATGTGCACATGTTCCTACTGCTCTGATTACCTTGCCACTCCAAGGCTACAGCCAACTGCCAGACCCAAACCTAATATCTTACTATCCCTGGTACTAACACTGGGCCAAACCTAGTATCATACTACCCCTGGTACAATTTTTGAAATGAGTGGCTTATACTACTAAAAGGTATCATAAGCCACTTATTCCAAAAACTGTACAAGGACAAGTAAGATATTTGGTTTGCACCAGGGATAGTAGCAGAGATAGTAATATATTACATTTAGGTCTGGCTGGTGGCAGTAGCCTTGAAGTGGCATGGTAATTAGAGCAGTTCACGGTACACACTTTTGACTTCTTTTTTCATAAAAAGGTTAACATTTAAGGGCTTCAGGGCGGCTAGTAGCTGCTGCTGGTTTTCTAATTGCATCCCAATTGTTCCACATTGTGGACCCTTCATTTTACCAGCCTGGGCTGCCAGGAGCACCATTGTGCACCATTCCCTGCTGTGTAATGTACACTTTTGAAACGTATTTAGGATTCCTATTTAAAGTGATTTTGAGTTTCACAATTCTCACTTTCAAAGTGCTTGCAAGTTTTGAAAAACTTTGGCCCAACCACAACTGATAGAAATTTTTGCTATTATTTATTCATTTTAAATGTTAATCAAAATTATGATCATTTTAATGATATAATAACAATACACTGAAGAACAAGCAATGTGCTTTTCTCTCAGATGAATATGTAATGAGTTTAGAAGAGTTTAGCAGTGGTAAATAATATGCTTAGAAATCATTGCATCAGCACTTGACTTCATAGAAATTAGTTTTATGCTTTCCTGAATTTTATTTTTGAAATGATAACTCACTGGTCTCTTTGAGACTAATTACTATTTAGGAAACAAACAAAATGATTATTATTATTATTATTACAATTCATTTTTTTCCCCAAGAGGTTGGCACTTAGATTATTAAAGAATATTATGTTAACAGGTTCAATGGAAAACAACGTGTTGTAATAGGGATGGTGTTTATATATGTGTTTGTTTAATCAATTGACCGCTGGAAGATTTACCCCCATAATGACCAGGCCATTTTTTGTTTTTTGCCACTGTTTTACTTTAATTGACAATTGCGCGGTCATGCAATGCTATACACAAATAAAACTTATATTATTTTTTCCACACAAATAGAGCTTTTTTTGGGGGGTTTTTTTATTTCGTGCTATAAACAAAAAAAATACAGAAAATCTTAAAAAAAACAATGTTTTTTACTTTCTGCTATAAAACATATCCAATAAAACATTTTCTTTCTTAAATTTAGGCCAATGTGTATTCTGCTACATATTTTTGGTAAAAAATCCTAATAAGCGTATATCGATTGATTTGTGGGAACGTTATAGTATCTACAAACTATGGTATATACAGTATCTCTCAAAAGCGAGTACACCCCTCACATTTTCTGTAAATATTTTATTATATCTTTTCATGTGACAACACTGAAGAAATTACACTTTACTACAATGTAAATTAGTAAGTGTACAGCTTGTATAACAGTGTATATTGGCTGTCCCCTCAAAATAACTCAACACATAGCCATTAATGTCTAAACCACTGGACACAAAAGTATGTACACCCCTAAGTGAAAATGTCCAAACTGGGCCCAATTAGCCATTTTCCCTCCCCGGTGTCATGTGATTCATAAGTTTTACAAGGTCTCCGGTGTGATTGGGGAGCAGGTGTGTTAAATTTGATTTTATCGCTCTCACTCTCTCTTGTACTGGTCACTAGAAAATCAACATGTCACCTCATGGCAAAGAACTCTCTGAAGATCTGAAAAAGAATTGTTGCTCTACATGAAGATGTCCTAGGCTATAAGAAGATTTCCAAGACCCTGAAACTGAGCTGCATCATGGTGGCCAAGACCATAAAGCGGTTTAACAGGACAGGTTCCATTCAGAACAGGCCTCTCCATGGTCGACCAAAGAAGCTGAGCGTACATGCTTAGCATCATATCCAGAGGTTGTCTTTGGGAAATAGACGTATGAGTGCTGCCAGAATTCCTGCAGAGGTTTAAGAGGTAGGGGGTTAGCCTGTCAGTGCTCAGACCATATGCGATACAGTGCATCATATTGGTCTACATGGCTGTCGTCCCAGAAGGAAGATTCTTCTAAAGATGATGCACAAACAGTTTGCTGAAGACAGGCAGACTAAGGACATGGATTACTGGAACCATGTCCTGTGGTCTGATGAGACCAAGATAAATGTATTTGGTTCAGATGGTGTCAAGCGTATGTGGTGGCAACCAGGTGAGGAGTACAAAGACAATTGTGTCTTACCTACAGTCAAGCATGGGGGTGGGAGTGTCATGGTCTGGGGCTGCATGAGTGCTGCCGGCACTGGGGAGCTACAGTTCATTGAGAAAACCATGAATGCCAACATCCAGTGATCAGTGCTAAAAATATTCACTGTCACTGTACTAAAGACACTGGCTGGGAAGGGGTTAACATCTAGGGTGATCAAAGGGTTAACTATGTGCCTAACAGTGCTTGGTGCATTTACTGTGAGGTGCTTTTACTAACAGTTTTTATTCCCTGCTTCCTGAGGTGGACTGCTCGGGGTATATAAGCCCGCCCTTCACTGAGGTTCAGGGGCTTCAATATAATATCAGGGATACCACATGCAGGCATCCAGCAAGGGTGATCAGATCAGTTGGCTGCACTAAGGAATCAGGACCCAGATGAATAAGGTTTAAATAAGTTTATTAAGCTAAATGACACACTCCAATGGCAACATCAGTAAATCATTAACAATTAAAAAAACTAACTATATACAAAATGGAGGGAGCAACAAGAGCAAGACAGGACAGGGACAGGAGACAAGGGGAGCAGGAAGCCAGGTACAGGAAGCAGGGTACAGGGAACAGGACACAGGATCAGGGTACAGGTTTTTAGGATCAGGCTCAGACAGGGACACGGCTTACAGTTAAAATACTGAAGCTCTGAACCTCGGTGAAGGGCAGGCTTATATACCCCCAGCAGTCCACATAAGGTGCAGCCTAATTCCTTTCATAGACCAGCTCCTGGGAAACACCCGCTGGTGGCCTCCGGAACTATGCCCTTCAGTTCCAGGATTAACAGTGCCACCAGCAGGTGACCCACGTAATGACACCAATCCCCTGGATGCTCCATTCTGACCCCACCCTGAAAGTCCAAAAAGGCCTCACCTCCCTGTCTGCGGACCCTCCCACACTCTTCAGGCCAGATTTTTCCAAACTCGTCAAATGTTGTTCATCACTCCTGTGATGAATTGATTGCGGACAGGCAACTATCTTCAACCTCCTGTGTCTATTTCTATACGGCGTTCGGAAGGAGACTGAGGGAGACTGCAGCTGGCTTGTATACACTACGCAGTGTCTGATCTCACAGTGTTATCCGTGTGAGACTGCAGACAGGATCACTGCATGTGGATGAGAGCCAATGTCCAAGATTGCCTGTATGCAGGTGCTGTGATCGGCTGATGGGGAGTGGTGAGGAATCTTACAGTTTATCGCTAAACACTGTACAATTCCCTCCTCCCGATCACTGTGCAGTATTCTCCTCACGTGTGTGTTTCTTCAGTGATCTTACCAGCAATTACATTTCATCTCCTGCTATGGATCTTTCTGTGGAGTGCTTTCACATCTGCTAAATGGGCAACAAAAGCCGGCTAACCATTAGTTTGGTTTGAGGAACGTTTATTGATTCCCTTCAATACAATTGTCCCCTGTACCACCATCCAGCCATTTTCTTTATGGACTGTCAATACCCCTTAACTAAACAATCTTTAATCAGAATTACCGGTATTACTTTATATTCTAATCAAGATCATTTTGATGCTTTAATTCTTGGCTAAGATTACTTCAATTGATTAATTGTTTTTGGGTTTATGTCTGGATGGTTGAATGTTGCAGCTGCCTGCCTGGATTGATGTAACGCTCCTGCGTTTTCTGAAACAAGATGGATTTGCAGCTGCAGAAAAACTCCACTCAGCAGTCATGTAGAGATACGTTGAAATACCAATTCCAACTCCCAAGACTCATCACTGTGGTCTGTCTGATTCAGCATACAAATATACACACTCAATAAGATGTTCCTGGAGTGATAGATGTATATAGCAGTATAGTGGTGATGAGCTGAAGAGACAGGTATGAACAGTGACAATAGGTGAACAGCAGTTGAGAGAAATGTTCATGAGAGTATAGATGGTAACAGGTAGGATGCAGATAGGTTAGCAATCATGTATGGTAGTAGGTGGTAGGATAGCAGATGACATACAGGAGAGACTAACCCAGTGCAAGGATAGATGTTAGTAGGCTCAAGAGCTAGCAATCTAAATAGTAGTGCAGATGATAGTAACAGTCCTTAATATGCAGAGCTAGATAGTGTAAGCTTTAGTAGGAAGGTTATGGAGGATTCCCCTGCGGGGTACTTATCACTAATAGCAAGCAGTAGTAGAGAGGTTCGGTATGAACGAGTGATCTGGTAGCGGGATACAGGGATCAGTAGCGGGTTCCGACAGCAAGGTACGCTTGTAAGCATATGAGCTTCAAGGCAGGTTGAACGAACATGTGAGTGAGAACGCCGGCGGTTGAAATAGCCGCTCTGCGGCGCTCAGTGATGACAGCATCGGTCTTAAAGGTGTATGCGCACCTACCAGAAGAGAATGGTGGGACGCATACACTGAACTGGAAAGTGGAATAGGGGTACCAGAGGTACCAGAACATTACAGTACCCCCCCCCTTAAGGCCGGCTCCGGAAGGCCTCTAGAACTGTTTTTTCCGGGTATTTCGCGTGAAAATTGCGAATCAGCCTAGGGGCATGTATATCAGAGGTATCCAGCCAGGTGTCGTCTTGGGGCCCATAGTTCTTCCATCGTACTAGATATTGGAGTCTTCTTCTGTGGATACGAGAATCCAGAATCTCCTTTATCTCATATTCTTCTCCGCCTTCAACTTGTACAGGAGGTGGAGGTGGGATGGTAGGCCTTATTCCTTGGTCAGGAACATGGGGCTTCAGTAGCGACACATGGAAGATGGGATGTATCTTGAGGTCTGTTGGTAATGTGAGCTGTACTGCAGCTTTTCCAATAAGTTTCCTGATTGGGAAGGGTCCCAAGAATAGAGGCCCAAGCTTTTTGCTAGGGATCTTTAATCTTAAGTTTTTTGTTGATAGCCAAACGAGGTCCCCAATAGCATACTGAGGAGAAGGTCTTCTACGAAGGTCATAGTACTTTTTTTGTTGACTATGAGCGTGTGAGATGGTAGTATTAAGTAAACCCAGAGAGTCTTTTATTTGAGTAAGATAGTCTGAGGCTACTGGGTTACTTGATGGAAGGATGCGTGGTGGAAGAATAGTGGGATGAAACCCATAGTTCAAGTAGAACGAACTCTGTTTGGTCGTACTGTGGGTTGCGTTGTTGTAGGCAAATTCCGCCAGAGGGAGGAGATCCACCCAATCATCCTGTAGGTATGATGTGTAGCAACCTAAAATATTTCTCGATGCAGTGTTGACTCTTTCAGTCTGTCCGTTGGTCTGAGGATGGTAGGGAGAAGTGAGCTTTGGCTCAATTCGTAGTATGTGACATAGTTCTTGCCAAAACTTGGAGATGAATTGTGATCCACGGTCAGACAAAAGAGTTTTTGGAATTCCATGTAACTTAAAGACATGTTTCATCAGTAGTTCCGCTGTTTGTTTGGACGAAGGTAGTCTGCGAATAGCAACGAAATGTGCCATCTTTGTCAGATGGTCCACTGACACTAAAATGGTATTAAATCCTTTGGAAGGTGGTAGTTCTACTATAAAGTCCAAGGACACAACTTCCCATGGAGTCTGGGGTATTGGTAGACTGCATAGTAGACCGGATGGTTTTGTAGTGTCAATTTTGGACCTGGCACAGACGTTGCATGAAGAGACAAATTTTTGTATAGATGTCTTCATATCAGGCCACCAAAACTGCCTGGTAAGCAATTTAAGGGTCTTTGTCATACCCATATGTCCTGCCATAGGCACATCATGTGACAATTCCAAGATCTTGGTGCGCATAGTAGGGGGTATGTAGAGTTTGTCGTTGTAGTAGAGGAAGCCTTCTGCATCAGCACTTAGTTGTGGTGGAGGTGAATCCAAACCTATACTGTGCAGAATCTCTTCCTTCAAGGAACGGACAACCCCAATAATACGCTTGTAGGGTATTATAGGAAGGGAAGGGATTTCGGAGCAATTATCTTCAGTTAATCGTGATAGCGCATCCGCTTTTTTATTCTTGTCTGCAGGTGTGTAGGTCACTAGGAAGTTAAATCTTAGGAAGAATAGTGACCATCGTACCTGCCGGTGGGAGAGGGTTTTGTTAGTCTGAAGATATTGAAGATTTTTATGATCTGTATATATGAGTATTGGTAATCGGGTGCCTTCAAGTAGATGTCGCCAATTCTCCAGAGCCAGTTTTATAGCAAGCAGTTCCTTTTCACCCACTGGGTAATTCACCTCTGGGCTGCTTAGAGATTTAGAGAAGAAGGCGACTGGATGGAGTGGTGAAGTATTCGTTGGTCGTTGGGAGAGTACTGCTCCTACTGCCATATTTGACGCATCTACTTCCAGAATGTATTGGAGGGATGGGTCTGGATGGCGTAGTATGGGAGCAGAGGTAAAGCTTGTTTTTAACAAGCGAAAAGCTTAATTTGCTTCATCTGACCATTTAAATGGTTTCTTAATACTTGTGAGTTGTGTGAGAGGTCTCACAATGGCAGAGAAGTTCTTGATGAACTTCCTATAGAAGTTTGAAAATCCAAGGAATCGCTGTAGTGCTTTGCGGGTGGTTGGTATAGGCCAATCCTGAATACAGGATATCTTACTCATATCCATCTTGATTCCTGTTTTGGATATGATGTATCCTAGGAATAATACTTCTTCTTTATGAAATAAGCATTTTTTTAGTTTCACGTATAGATTGTGTGTGAGTAATCTGGATAACACAAGTCTTACATGTTTTATATGTTCAGACAAGGATCGTGAATAAATAAGTATATCGTCCAGATATACCACAACACAGACATCAAGTAAGTCTCTAAAGATATAGTTTATGAATCGTTGGAAGGCTGCGGGAGCGTTACATAGCCCAAATGGCATTACAAGATATTCGAACAATCCGTATCTGGTTCTGAATGCTGTCTTCCACTCATCTCCATCACGGATTCGGATTTGATTGTATGCCCCTTTCAGGTCCAATTTTGAAAAGTAGGTAGCTCCACGCACTTGTTCAATGAGTTCAGGGATAAGCGGCAAAGGATAGCGATCTTTTACTGTAATGGCGTTCAATTGCCTATAGTCGATAATAGGCCTGAGACTTGAGTCTTTATTGCGGACAAAAAAAAGTCCTGCAGCTGTGGAAGAAGTGGAAGGTCTAATAAAACCTTTTGTCAAATTCTCATCCAAGTATTCCTTGAGATGGGAAAGTTCATCCTGCGAAAGAGGATAAACATGACCAAAAGGCAATTTACTGTTTGGGAGTAGATCAATAGTGCAATCATAATCCCTATGGGGAGGCAGTACTTGAGCATTTTTCTCAAGAAAAACTTCGGACAGATCCTGATAGCATAGTGGTGCAATCTCATCTGACACCACAGACAGAATCTTTCCATAAGACGGGAGGTTACACGTACTCTCGCAATAGTAAGAGAGGAAGGTTAGGGTCCGTTTCTTCCAATCTATGGTTGGTTGATGTGTGTGTAACCAGGGAAGTCCCAAAACAATGGGAAAGTGGGGCGAAGATAATAGGTCGAAGGTAGTGGTCTCCGTATGAGACTCGTTAGTGGTGACTAGGAGTGCTTGTGTCTGATTAGTGATTGGGCCAGAAGATAACGGAATACCGTTAATAAGACTCACAGAGACAGGCTTAGGTTTTGAAATAATAGGTACTTTATTTAAAGTAGCAAAACGTATATCGATATAATTTCCGCAAGATCCTGTGTCGATCATGGCCTTAGTGGTAATCCTAGTCTGGTCCCACTGCAATGTCAAACGAACAAAAAGATAAGGGTTAGTAAATGAAGTTGTCAATCCCCCTAGGAGGACATGTGAACACTCACCCTCTTTTTTGCGGACAAGGGGACAGACGCTTATCATGTGACCCGGGGATGCGCAGTACAAGCAAAGATTACTGGATCGTCTCCTGGCTCTTTCAGTAGTTGATAAAGGTGGGCGTATGGTTCCTACCTCCATAGGAGTAGGGTCAATGGCCGAAATCCGAGAAGGACTGGACAATGGCATTCCCATTTTTTCAGCCTTTCTTTCTCGCAGCCTCCTGTCTATGTTGATACTGAGTTGTATCAAAGCATCCAGGGTGTCCGGTAAATCCGCTCGGGCGAGCTCATCTTTAACGGCTTCTGATAGGCCGAGTCTAAATTGAGTTCTCAGAGATGTATCATTCCACCCTGAATCAAGGGTCCATCTTTTGAACTCTGCTACAAAGTCTTCTACAGGTCTCCTACCTTGTTTCAAGGACCTCAATTGAATATCGGCAGTACTCTGCCTATTGGGGTCATCATAGAGACTAGCGAGTTCCGCTATGAATAAAGCATAGGAGTTGAGAAGCTGATCATTTTTCTCAAAGAGAGAGTCTGCCCAGGCCCGTGGATCACCCGTTAGGTATGAAATAATAGTACAGACTTTGATATGATCAGTAAGGTAGGTACGAGGTTTTAGCAAGAAAAGTAACTGACAGGCGTTTTTGAATTCACTAAATTTTTTGCGATCACCTGTAAACACTAGAGGAGGATTTATTTTGGGTTCAGGGGGCTGAGCAGCGGCAAGTTGTGATAGATGGGTTACCTGCTGCTTCAGAGCCTGATTGTCTTCTTTTAATTCAGTAAGAGCGTGTATTAACGCAGTCACTTGTTGTTTTAATTGTGTCACTTGAGTGGGTAAATCTGCTGAATCCATTTTAGGTTCGTTCAATCTGTAACGCTCCTGCGTTTTCTGAAACAAGATGGATTTGCAGCTGCAGAAAAACTCCACTCAGCAGTCATGTAGAGATACGTTGAAATACCAATTCCAACTCCCAAGACTCATCACTGTGGTCTGTCTGATTCAGCATACAAATATACACACTCAATAAGATATTCCTGGAGTGATAGATGTATATAGCAGTATAGTGGTGATGAGCTGAAGATACAGGTATGAACAGTGACAATAGGTGAACAGCAGTTGAGAGAAATGTTCATGAGAGTATAGATGGTAACAGGTAGGATGCAGATAGGTTAGCAATCATGTATGGTAGTAGGTGGTAGGATAGCAGATGACATACAGGAGAGACTAACCCAGTGCAAGGATAGATGTTAGTAGGCTCAAGAGCTAGCAATCTAAATAGTAGTGCAGATGATAGTAACAGTCCTTAATATGCAGAGCTAGATAGTGTAAGCTTTAGTAGGAAGGTTATGGAGGATTCCCCTGCGGGGTACTTATCATTAATAGCAAGCAGTAGTAGAGAGGTTCGGTATGAACGAGTGATCCGGTAGCGGGATACAGGGATCAGTAGCGAGGTTCCGACAGCAAGGTACGCTTGTAAACATATGAGCTTCAAGGCAGGTTGAACGAACATGTGAGTGAGAACGCCGGCGGTTGAAATAGCCGCTCTGCGGCGCTCAGCGATGACAGCATCGGTCTTAAAGGTGTATGCGCACCTACCAGAAGAGAATGGTGGGACGCATACACTGAACTGGAAAGTGGAATAGGGGTACCAGAGGTACCAGAACATTACAATTGACAACGTTGTCAGCTTTTAATTAGATTGATGGAGGTGTTTTGTAGACCCTTACATTTTAGTATGTTTTTTTTTTTGTATTTTTTGCTAAAATCAATAAAGTATTTTTATATTTATTCCCTATACCGGTATTCCTTCTGTGATGCAACTCTTGAGGTTAACTCTTGAGGTTATATGAAATGCATAATTAGGCTAGAGGTGAACACTCTTCTTTGAGAGTGACAGATTTTTGGCCAGGTTTATGGGAACTAGTTCTCTCCTGACCTTGTGTAAGGTTGAGCTGCATTCCTATTTTATGATTATTAATACAGATTTTTCCAACCTGCCGCAAGGCGTGCCATTAGAGTCCGGCAATTGGTCATAGGCCCCACCGCCAGGATATGGAAGCTTTCTGGGTACCCCACAAGTCGGATTCCTGAAGACGAGTAACATCAGAAATGCACATGCCTTCGTTGCAGCACATGTCCCAATGCTGGGACCAAAGACCAGCTGGGCATCAGGCAGGGAAGTATCAGCAGCAAGATGGGCATCAGGCAGGGAAGCGTCAGCAGTAAGCTAGGCATTAGGCAGGGAAACGTAAGCAGTAAGCTGGGCATCAGACAGGGAAGCACCAGCAGCAAGCTGAGCATTAAGCAGGGAAGTACCAGCAGCAAGCTGGGCATCAGGCAGGGAAGCATCAGCAGCAAGCTGGGCATCAGACAGCAAAGCATCAGTGTCAAGCTGGGCATCAGGCAGGGAAGCGTCAGCGGCAAGCTGGGCATCAGGCAGGGAAGCCTCAGTGGCAAGCTGGGCAGCAGGCAGGGAAGCGTCAGCGGCAAGCTGTGCAGCAGGCAGAGGACCATTAGGCTGGGCACCAGGTGGGGGACCATAAGTCTGGGTAGCAGGCGGAGAACCATCAGACTGGGCAGCAGGCAGAGGAGCATCAGGCTGGGCACCAGGCAGAGAACTATCAGAAGGGGCAGCAGGTAGAGAACCATCAGGATGGGAAGCAGGCTGAGAACCATCAGGCTTGGCAGCAGACAGAGGACCATCAGGCTGGACAGCAGGCAGTGGCACATCAGGCTGGGCAGCAGGCAGAGGCACATTAGGCTGGGCAGAAGGCAGAGGCACAACAGGCTGGGCAGCAGGCAGAGGCACAACAGGCTGGGCAGCAGGCACATTAGTCTGGGCAGCAGGAAGTGGCACATCAGGCTGGGCAGCAGGCAGAGGCACATCAGGCTGGCAGCAGGCAGGAGCACATCAGGCTGGGCAGCAGGCGGAGGCACATCAAGCTGAGCAGCAGACAGAGGCACATCAAGATGGGCAGCAGGCAGAGGCACATTAAGCTAGGCAGCAGGCAGAGGCACATCAAGCTGGGCAGCAGGCAGGAATGAGGAACCATCAGGAGTGGACTAGCCCAAGGTTGAGGTAGTGGCAGGCTGAATTGCACCATCTGGCATTGAAGAGGCCGATTGGAACAGATCCTCTGGCGTTGGGGCTGACTGGAGCAGATCACCTGCGTGAAGGCTCACTGGAGCAAATCATCTGGCATAGAGGCCAGCTGGAGCAGATCGTCTGGCGTGGAGGCCAACTGGAGCAGATCATCTGGCGTGGAATCAGACTGGAGCAGATCATCTGGCGTGGAGGTCAGAGGGGACAGAGGCATAATTGTATGAGTTTGGAAGAATTTCCTTTTCTTTTTAGGTTTAGACACTGAAATCTTGCCAGTGATTGCAGGGCTATAAATAGATTGTAAAGCAGATGGAGGGGTAATAGCAGTACTGAGAGATAGTGGAAAAGGAGAGGCAGTTACAGAGAAGGATTTCTGAGGGGTAACTAGGAGCAACGGAGTAGGAAAAGGGGTTTTCACTAGATTAAATGCAGGAAAAGTGCAGCTAGTGGAGACAGTATATGGACATACAGTTGGAAGCAAAGTATACTGAACTGCAGCTGCAGTTGCTACAGGTAACCGAGAGGGGAATCTTTGAGCAAACTGGTGTCTAGAGGCAGAAGTGGATAGGTGCAAGTAAGCTGACACTGGAAAGGAAATATCTGACCAGGTTTAGAGTAAGGGCTGAACAAAACTCAATTTACAATCCCCTTGTCTGACTAGAGAATGTACTGCATTCATAGAAACCAGCAAAGCCTTTTGTGAATATACCGAATAATGTTCAAGAAAATAGGGTTCATCATCTTCAAATAGCCACACAAAAGTTACCACCTGAGACACACTAAAAGGAGGAGAATAATCAATCACCACTGTTAGGGATATTAGACAAAGCCAACTCTGCACAGATTTGAATGAGTGGCTGAATCTTTCCTGAACAAAACTCTGCCTTGGTCAACAAGAGAGTGAGCCAGAAGGATGCACTCCAACAGTTGCTCATTAGTCTGTGCTTTCAAAATTTGACGACAATATTTCCTGTCTTCTGTTACAAGCAGTGAAATAAAAAGCATTAGGGCTTCAGTAATATGTCAGGGATACCACGTGCAGGCATTCAGTAAGGGTGATCAGATCAGTTGGCTGCACTAAGGAATCAGGACCCAGATGAATAAGGTTTAAATAAATTTATTAAGCTAAATGGCCCACTCCAATACCAACACCAGTAAACCATAAACAAGTAAATAAAATATAAACGTAACAGTGCAAAATCCAAATAAATACCCTAACTAACTATATATGAAATGGAGGAAGAAAACAAGAGAAAGACAGGACAGGGACAGGAAACAAGGGGAGCAGGAAGCCAGGTACAGAAAGCAGGGTACAGGGAACAGGACGCAGGATCAGGGTACAGGTTTCAGAATCAGGTTCAGGCTCAGACAGGGACACAGCTTGCTGTTAAAATACCGAAGCCCTAAACCTCAGTGAAGGGCGGGTTTTTATACCCCCAGCAGTCCACATTAGATGCAACCTAAATCCTTGCATAGACCAGCTCCTGAGAGACACCCACTGGTGACCACCCGAACTACGCCCTTCAGTTCCAGGAACAACAGTCGCAAAAGCAGGTGACCCAAGTAACTACACCGATCCTGACAGGTAGCAGGGTAGAAGCTGGCAATTACAGGCCAGTGAATTTAACATCTGTTGTAGTAGGGTTAATGGAATCACTCCCAAAAAAAAGGGATCATTAAACACCTCAAACACACAATTGTCCTGGACCCAAAGCAGCATGGCTTTACTGAAGGCAGATTATGTCATACTAATCTGTTGGAATTTTTTTACTATATCACTAATGTTTTGGACCAGGGTGTTGTGGACATAGTCTATTTTGCTTTCAGCAAAGCATTTAATACAGTTCCACATAATAATCAAATTTAAAAAAAAGCTGTACAAGCTAGGGCTTAACCCTTGGGTGGTTCAGTGGCTATGCAATTGGTTAAAAGATAGATACCAGAGTGTGGTTGTAGATGGGATTCATTCAGATCAGAGACCACTCACTAGTGGTGTACCACAATGTTTTGTACTAGGTTTTGTTCTATTGAATCTCTGTGTAAGTGATGTAATTAAAGGGTGAGTGGGCAAAGTATGTATTTTTGATGAAATAAGGTTGACATCCCTGGAGGTGTCTGTGACATGGAACATGATCTGGCATTGCTGATTGGTCAAAGCAGTGGAAACTGCAGTTCAATGTTTTTAAATGTAAAATAATGCACATAGGGAAAAATAATCAGTAATAATCAGAGTATAATATTGGGGGTACAGTGTTGGACATCACTACAGAGAAATAAGATTTGGGGGTGCTTATTTCAGATGATTACAAAATGAGAAAATAGTATCGCCATGCAGTGGGAAAAACAAATACAATTCTAGGATGTATTACTAGAGGAATCATCAGCAGAAGGAAGGGGGTCCTGATTTCCCCTATATAAAAGCTTTAGTTAGACCTCATTTAGAATACTGTGTCCAGTTCTGGGGACCTCACTTACAAAAAGATATTGATAAGATAGAATGAGTCCAGAAACGAGCAATAAAAAAGTGAAAGGGCTGAGGGATAAAACATACCAGGAAAGCCTTCAGGAACTTTAGGGGAAAGAAGGGAAACCTTTAAATACATCAACAGGATGAATAAAGTTCAGGTGGGCAGTACTTTCAATATGAAGCCAAGATCAAGAACATGACCTCAAACTCACAGGAGGAAAGTTCAAAACTAATTTTAGAAAGTATTATTTTACAGAAAGAGTAGGCAATGCTTGGAATAAACTACCAGCAGTGGTGGTGAGTCAGTCAACAGTAAGAATCCATGCACACTGGATTAAAAATCCCTGCTTCTACAGGAGTTTTGTGTTCTGCCTGTAGAAGCAGCTCAATTTTATCCTACGTGTCCATGCATTAGAGGCATATTTTAGGCTCAGCGTTTAGAGGTAGGAAAAAAACTCTTCTGGTTTGCGTTTTTTTTCGCAGAGCTTTCTTGCAGAAAAACACTAAACTCAACTTAACTATGTACAAAAAAACTCTATATACGCTTTTTTTCTGCCAAGGGAACTGCCCTAAAAAATAAGCCCAGCGTGCATGGAGCCTAAGTGGATTCAAACATGCTTGGGACAAACACAGATCTATACTCAGAAAAAAGTATTTAAAAAATGAATAAATAGAGGCAGACTAGATGGACTACTTGGTCTTTCTTCTGTTGTCACTTTTGTAGGTTTCTATGTTTCTATTATTTTCTCTACATTCCACACATAGTAGCTCCATTTAAATAAAGGATTCCATTTTACTTACATTTTCTTTTAATTTAAAAGGCATTCATTCCAGACGTCTATCCCTAGTATGCTAGAACTCACTGTTGGTCCATAGATGTAATAACTAGTCTATTTTGGTTATCTGTATAACCAAGGTTAACTTATTCCTCATTTTTATTGTTCCAGTGATGGATCCTTAGCTTGTTTTTGTGCGATGTATGCTGGTTGCATTCTCTTTGTTAAAGATTTTAAGCCTTATTCAATAAATAGTGCTTATTTTTAAGTGATCACTTTTCTTAGGTCAGACTAGGACAAGATGAATTTTATATATTGCAGCTTACTATTCCTTAGATGTGGCGGCTGCATAGGGTTTTTTTTTTATCTGGTGATCCAGCCAGTTACAAACTTTCGGTCTTAGAGTGGCTACACTCTCTACTCCACTGTATTTCTGGAGGCAGCACGGCCACTCAAGGATAACAGCTTTTTAACCTAATATTAGATAGACTGGCAGATTTAGATGAACTTACATACTGTAAGTGATCAACAAATATAAAGTTGAACTTCAGCTAACTGATTCAAGTGATCTCTCACCAGCAACAACATCTTTATCTTTTTCTAGGTTTGGGATTTTTGAGTATCTTCATTGGCCATGCCAGGATGACATAAATTGCACACATTTGTAAGAGTTCATTCCTTCCAAGCATATGCTAAAATTGTACACTGAGCTGTGCATTATATATATCTCTTCTGCAATAAGAAGCCTGGCTGCTCGTAAATTGTGTATGTGTGTGTTTGGGATTAAAGTTCCACTGTAACTAAATTATTAAAGCAAAAGTATCACATCGCAGCAGCTTTCAAAATGCAGCCACTTTTTTCATTTGCAAATAACTTTAACAAACTTACCGGAAACTAGTGATGGGCCGAACACCTCCCTGTTCGGTTCGCACCAGAACATCTCGAACAGGGAAAAAGTTCTAGCGAACATACAAACTCTATTAAAGTCTAGGGGACACGAGCATGAAAAATCAAAAGTCCTAATTTTAAGGGCCTATATGCAAGTTATTGCCATAAAAAGTATATGGGGACCTGGGTACTGCCCTGGAAAACATGTATCAATGCCGACCCCCCCCCCCCCCCCCCCTCCCGGCCCATGGAGCACCAGCCACCACTGCCTATCTGCTTTTCAGACAGATCCAGACAGAAGGACATCTAAGTCAATTTTGGTCCACAAAAAATGAAAAAGATTTGTGTTCTTTTTCAATGTGGCAAACATACTGTAAATGGAGGTGAACAAATGCTAATGGGTGGCATGCCTTTCGTTTATGTTTATTTTTGCAAAATACATTTCATTTATGAAAATTTCTTTTATATGCATGTCCAAAATGAATGTGGAAAAGGAATATTAACTGATGACAGAAAAGGATGTAAACTGATGTTAACTGGACTGAATGGAAGTCAGATGTGTAAACTGATTCTTTATTCACCATTTGTTTTACTAGACTGAACTGGCAACACCTTGGGCGGACTGAATACACTCAGCCAAACCAAATACCGAACTAAATAAAGCAAGGGCCCCCTGTCAGGCCCAGCCCATGACCTGCCCCTGGCTCCGCCCCTACATGCTGCCCACAATTTGCAATCTTTTTTCGTTTATGTAATAAAAAAACCCAGTGGCAATCAAATCTCACCAAAAGAAATCTCTATGTGTGTAAAAAAATGTATACATTTTGTTTGGGTACAGCATTGCATGACTGCGCAATTGTTGGTTGAAGTAGTGCAGTGCTGTATAGCAAAAAAAGACCCAGTCAAGAAGGGGGTAAAACCTTTCGGGGCTAAAGTGGTTAAATCACTTCCTTCCCCTGCCCAGGACTACATGACCCATGAGGCATTGCTCCTCACACAATCACATTTACAAGGTCTCAGGCACTTACTGACATGTATGAACGGTGTACTGAGCTGTATGTGTGCTGCACTGTGTATACTGACATATATGTATTGTGTACTGACCTGTATGTGTGCTACACATTATTTTCTGAAATGTAAACAAATAATACATTCTGTATAGGTGCACAGAGATGTCAAGCAACACATGCAAAATGGAGTCACAGATCTAGCAGAACACTGCAGCAAGGAGGCTAAATTCAGAAATGGAACTGTAAAAGGAAGGGGTGCAGAGGATGCCAAGCGGAGTCAAAAGGTTCTTTAATATTCAGCCTGGTGATTTGAGTTCATCCCAGTGGGGTAATCACGCACGCAGGGCTGCTTTCATCCGCCCATTTCTATGGTGCTATTTACCCTGACACAGGGGAGGATATTTCAGGGATTCGGATCTCTGGCTTTGTCCATTGGAAACAAAGCATATATGACCACTCTTATTAGGAGGTCACACTTCCTATGGTAAGCACTAAGCCCTATGTGAAATAACTGGCTGGTGACACCCCTGCTGTTTTTCCACCCCTTTCACGGCATGTGGGACTTCTCACCTTGATTGCTTTGAAGTACCTATATGGGACTGTGTCTATATGGACTTTATTAGGTTTAAACAACACTTTTTGTTTATTATTTAGAACTGCACTTTTGGTTTTACATTATGTATACAGGCCAACCAATCGGCTGACCAACTAATCGATTATAAAAATAGTTGACAACTATTTTCATAATCAATTATGTTGATTAGTTGTTTGAGCCCTAGTTATAAGTCCAAACACACACACACACATATATATATATATATATATATATATATATATATATATATATATATTATCTCACAAAAGTGAGTACACCCCTCACATTTTTGTAAATATTTTATTATATCTTTTCATGTGACAACAATGAAGAAATGACACTTTGCTACAATGTAAAGTAGTGCGTGTACAGCTTGTATAATAGTGTAAATTAGCTCAAAATAACTCAGCACACAGCCATTAATGTCTAAACCGCTGGCAACCAAAGTGAGCACATCCCTAAATGAAAATGTCCAAATTGGGCCTAAAGTGTCAATATTTTGCGTGGACACCATTATTTTCCAGCACTGCTTTAACCCTCTTGGGCATGGAGTTTACCAGAGATTCACAGGTTGCCTCTGGAGTCCTCTTCCACTCCTCCTTGACCACTTCGTTGCAGTGCACACTGTTTGCCGAGGTGAGAAGCAGCAGCCTTTACCCCCCTATCCAGGTAGAACTAGAAGCCAGCCCAGGACTCAGAAGATGTGCAGGGCCAGTGCGCAAGGCACGCAGCACAACACGTAATGATGTCCCGCGCCTCCACACACTGAGACAGCAAACCTTCTAAGCAGGGCTGATCCTAGGGTCACAGAGGCCTGGGTGCAGAAATTCCTCCCCTTTAAAATGTTTCTATAGCAACAACTGAAGCCTCATCAGTGTCCATCAATGCAGCCTCACCAATGCCCCCTCGATGCAGCCTCACCAGTGCCCATGGATGCAGCCTCACCAGTGCCCATCAGTGTAGCCTCATTAGTGCCCATCAGCACAGCCTCACCAGTGCCCATCAGCACAGCCTCATTAGTGCCCATCAATGCAGCCTCATCAATGCCCATCAATGCAGCCTCACCAGTGCCCATCGACCCAGCTTCATCAGTGCCCATCAATGCAGCCTCACCAGTGCCTATCAATGCTACCTCACCAGTGCCCATCAGTGCAGCCTCATCAGTGCGCATCAGCACAGCCTCACCAGTGCCCATCAGCACAGCCCCACCATTGCCCATTAGCACAGCCTCATCACTGCCCACTAATGATCAGTGCCCATCAAGCAACCTTACCAGTGCCCATCAATGCAGCCTGATCAGTGCCGATCAATGCAGCCTCACCAGTGCCCATCAATGCAGCCTCACCAGTGCCCATCAATGCAGCCTCACCAGTGCCCATCAATGCAGCCTTACCAGTGCCCATCAATGCAGCCTCACTAGTACCCATCAATGACAATCAATGCAGTCTCATAAGTGACCATCAGCGCAGCCTAAACAGTGACCATCAATGCCCATCAGTGCAGCCTCACCAGTGCCCATCAATGCAGCCTCAGCAGTGCCTATCAATGCAGCCTTGCCCATGCCCATCAGTGCAGCCTCACCAGTGCTCATCAGCACAGCCTCATCAGTGCCCATCAGCACAGCCTCATCAGTGCCCATCAGTGCAGCCTCACCAGTGTCCATCAGCACAGCCCCACCAGTGCCCATTAGCACAGCCTCATCAGTGCCCACCAATGATCAGTGCCCATCAAGCAACCTCACCAGTGCCCATCAATGCAGCCTGATCAGTGCCTATCAATGCAGCCTTGCCAGTGCCCATCAATGTAGCCTCACCAGTGCCCATCAATGCAGCCTTACCAGTGCCCATCAATGCAGCCTCACTAGTACCCATCAATGACAACTAATGCAGCCTCATAAGTGACCATCAGTGAAGCCTAAACAGTGACCATCAATGCCCATCAGTGCAGCCTCACCAGTGCCCATCAATGCAGCCTCATCAGTGCAGTCTGATCAGTGCCTATAAATGCAGCCTTGCCCGTGCCCATCAGTGCAGCCTCACCAGTGCTCATCAGCACAGCCTCATCAATGCCCATCAGCACAGCCTCACCAGTGTCCATCAGCACAGCCCCACCAGTGCCCATTAGCACAGCCTCATCAGTGCCCACCAATGATCAGTGCCCATCAAGCAACCTCACCGGTGCCCATCAATGCAGCCTCACCAGTGCCCATCAATGCAACCTTACCAGTGCCCATCAATGCAGCCTCACTAGTACCCATCAATGACAATCAATGCAATCAAAACAATCCAGTGCTCATCAGCACAGCCTCGTTAGTGCCCATCAGCACAGCCTCACTGGTGCCCATCAATGCAGCTTCACCAGTGCCCATCAATGCAGCCTGAGGAGTAACCATCAGCGCAGCCTCATAAGTGCCCATCAATGCAGCCTTACCAGTGCCCATCAGTGCAGCCTCACCAGTGCCCATCAGCGCAACCTCATCAGTGCCCAACGATGCAACCTCACCAGTGCCCAACAATGCAGCCTGATCAGTGCCCATCAATGCAGCCTCACTAGTGCCCATAAATGCAGCCTCATTAGTCCTATCAATGCCCATCAATGCTGCCTCACCAGTGCCCATCAGCACAGACTGATCAGTGCCCATCAATGCAGCCTCACAGTACCCATCAATGCAGCCTCCACAATGCCCATCAATGCCCATTAATGCAGCCTCACCAGTGCCCAACAATGCAACCTCACTAGTGCCTATCAATGTTCTTCAATGCAGCCTCACCAGTGCCCATCCGTGCACCCTGACCAGTGCCCATCAATGCAGTCTCACCAGTGCCTATCAATGCAGCCTCACCAGTGCCCATCAATGCAGCCTGATCAGTGCCCATCAATGCAGCCTCACCAGTGCCTATCAATGCTCATCAATGCAGCCTGACCAGTGCCCATCAGCGCAGCTTCACCAGTGCCTATCAATGCAGCCTCACCAGTGCCCATCAATGCAGCCTCACTAGTACCCATCAATGACAATCAATGCAGCCTCATAAGTGACCATCAGTGCAGCCTAAACAGTGACCATCAATGCCCATCAGTGCAGCCTCACCAGTGCCCATCAATGCAGCCTCAGCAGTGCCCATCAATGCAGCCTCATCAGTGCAGCCTGATCAGTGCCTATCAATGCAGCCTTGCCTGTGCCCATCAGTGAAGCCTCACCAGTGCTCATCAGCACAGCCCCACCAGTGCCCATTAGCACAGCCTCATCAGTGCCCACCAATGATCAGTGCCCATCAAGCAACCTCACCAGTGCCCATCAATGCAGCCTGATCAATGCCTATCAATGCAGCCTTGCCAGTGCCCATCAATGCAGCCTCACCAGTGTCCATCAATGCAGCCTCATCAGTGCCGCCTGATCAGTGCCTATTAATGCAGCCTTGCCCGTGCCCATCAGTGCAGCCTCACCAGTGCTCATCAGCACAGCCTCGTTAGTGTCCATCAGCACAGCCTCACCAGTGCCCATCAATGCAGCTTCACCAGTGCCCATCAATGCAGCCTGAGGAGTAACCATCAGCGCAGCCTCATAAGTGCCCATCAATGCAGCCTTACCAGTGCCCATCAGTGCAGCCTCACCAGTGCCCACCAGCGCAGCCTCATCAGTGCCCAACGATGCAACCTCACCAGTGCCCAACAATGCAGCCTGATAAGTGCCCATCAATGCTGCCTCACCAGTGCCCATCAGCACAGACTGATCAGTGCCCAACAATGCAGCCTCACAGTACCCATCAATGCAGCCTCCCCAATGCCCATCAATGCCCATTAATGCAGCCTCACCAGTGCCCAATAATGCAACCTCACTAGTGCCTATCAATGTTCTTCAATGCAGCCTCACCAGTGCCCACCCGTGCAGCCTGACCAGTGCCCATCAATGCAGTCTCACCAGTGCCTATCAATGCAGCCTCACCAGTGCCCATCAATGCAGCCTGATCAGTGCCCATCAATGCAGCCTCACCAGTGCCTATCAATGCTCATCAAGGCAGCCTGACCAGTGCCCATCAGTGCAGCTTCACCAGTGCCCATCAATGCAGCCTCACTAGTGCCCATCAATGCAGCCTCACCAGTACCTATCAATGCAGCCTCACCACCATTTCCTATCAATGCCCATCAATGCAGCCTGACCAGTGCCCATGAGCGCAGCCTGACCAGTGCCCATTAATGTAGCCTCACCAGTGCAGGGGATCAGAGAGAGGAGAGGAAGAGGCGAGGCAGTCAGATCATTAAACAGAGCGGGGTTCGCCCATTATGACAGCTTTGATTTAAATTGTCCGGTGTTCCCGGTGCTTGCAACCACACTTCTTCATTGGACCAGTGTGCGGTCTATCAAAGGAGCTGATCCAGGAGGTGGGACTTTGCGTGGCTGTCTGGGGGCATCCTGTGATTCAAATCAAATCAAAGCTGTGGGCCCTGCTTCTGAGTCCTGGGCTGGCTTTTTCTACTTGGGCTGGGCTCTCTTCCCTTTGATCATCACTAATGCATGGTAGGGCCCAGCCGGGCCAGAAAAAGGTGGTTGCCATGGGCCCACGGCCGCAAGTTTTTTTAAATAAAATTCCAGCAGGAGGAGCCGGCGGCTACGCCCAAAGTGCCAAACCGGTCAGTACACCTCTGGGTGACTCTTGTGTGAAAGAAGCCATAAAGTATTTGCCATCGACCAGCCTGTTTTTTTTTTTTTTTTTTCAGGCTAGCTGATAAATGTACTGTGAAATGTTTGTCTGTTTGTGATGTGCATTGCCCTTCCATGTGCACCTTACTGCAAAGGCTAGTTATAAATTGGGGTGGTTGCCATTTTTTTGTATAGCTTGTGCACAGAATTGGCATGGGGACCCTCTAGAATATAATGAGTATAGTTCCATTTTTTTTTTTAGCCACACAACATTAGCGCAACATTTTATCAAATTCATATGTTCAGTATTAAAACATATTGCATTTTTTTCTACAATTGTATTTTAAAACATTGCTTTTTACATTTTTTTTTTTTTAAAGATTTTTGCTAGGCTTAAAGTATATCTAAAGCCATTTTTTCCCATTTAGGACAAAGTGGGGAAGGGTCAAAAATGCTGTCAGTTATTTACATTTATGTCTCATTAGATAGTTTTCCATTCACTTTACATCCTGTATACTCAACAGGAAGATTTTTATTTGTTTCTTTTATGATTCTAGTTTTTCTTCTACTTTCTTAGTTGTAGAATTTAAACATCCACAAAAATTAGTTACTTATTAAACAAACTTTTTTTTCCTCTTTGTTTCCATTGCAAAGAGAATTCCACTAGGGATACAATGTTAAAGTAGTGAGCTATATATAAGCTATCAACACTTTTGCAATTGTGTTTATTACAAAGGCACACAAGGGAAACATAAGAACACACAGGTTAGTGGGTTTTCCAATATTCCACAGGCAATGTGTAGTTAGATCTTCTGTCCAGCCAAGATAATCTAAATGTAAAGATCATCATTATCATCTTTAATGTTGAATATCTTGAGAAGCATATATGTTACAAAATGTAATAGACAAAAGCAAACAGATTGATGCCTGTTAAAAAATGATAATTGAATTCTCACTACCATTTTAATTTTGTGCTATGTTTTAAAGGGAATATACAGTGACTTTGTATTTATTTTCTTTATTTTTTTTTTCTGATCAGAACTAAAAGAATAAAAAAATGTAAAAAAAAAAAAAAATTGGGGAAGTACTGTACATAACTTTTGTGTCCAGTCAGCTAGAAAAGATTTGTGTTCTATTTTACATTTGCACAAATCCCCCTTGCTCTTTTGTGGAAAAAGCCTGTTGGTTAGATTGTTCAAAAGGTCAAACTGCAATTTACAAATGTTTATACTATATATATATATATATACAGTGGGTACGGAAAGTATTCAGACCCCCTTAAATTTTTCACTCTTTGTTATATTGCAGCCATTTGCTAAAATCATTTAAGTTCATTCTTCTTCCTCATGAATGTACACATAGCACCCCATACTGACAGAAAAACACAGAATTGTTGACATTGTTGCAGATTTATTAAAAAAGAAAAACTGAAATATCACATGGTCCTAAGTATTCAGACCCTTTGCTGTGACACTCATATATTTAACTCAGGTGCTTTCCATTTCTTCTGATCATCCTTGAGATGGTTCTACACCTTCATTTGAGTCCAGCTGTGTTTGATTATACTGATTGGACTTGATTAGGAAAGCCACACACCTGTCTATATAAGACCTTCCAGATCACAATGCATGTCAGAGCAAATGAGAATCATGAGGTCAAAGGAACTGCCTGAAGAGCTCAGAGACAGAATTGTGGCAAGGCACAGATCTGGCCAAGGTTACAAAAAGATTTCTGCTGCACTTAAGGTTCCTAAGAGCACAGTGGCCTCCAAAATCCTCAAATGGAAGACGTTTGGGACGACCAGAACCCTTCCTAGAGCTGGCCGTCCGGCCAAACTGAGATATCGGGGGAGAAGAGCCTTGGTGAGAGAGGTAAAGAAGAACCCAAAGATCACTGTGGCTGAGCTCCAGAGATGCAGTCAGGAGATGGGAGAAAGTTGTAGAAAGTCAACCATCACTGCAGCCCTCCACCAGTCGGGGCTTTATGGCAGAGTGGCCCGACGGAAGCCTCTCCTCAGTGTAAGACACATGAAAGCCCGCATGGAGTTTTCTAAAAAAAACACCTGAAGGACTCCAAGATGGTGAGAAATAAGATTCTCTGGTCTGATGAGACCAAAATAGAACTTTTTGGCCTAATTCTAAGCGGTATGTGTGGAGAAAACCAGGCACTGCTCATCACCTGTCCAATACAGTCCCAACAGTGAAGCATGGTGGTGGCAGCATCATGCTGTGGGGGTGTTTTTCAGCTGCAGGGACAGGACGACTTGTTGCAATCGAGGGAAAGATGAATGCGGCCAAGTACAGGGATATCCTGGACAAAAACCTTCTCCAGAGTGCTCTGGACCTCAGACTGGGCTGAAGGTTTACCTTCCAACAAGACAATGACCCTAAGCACACAGCTAAAATAACGAAGGAGTGGCTTCACAACAACTCCGTGACTGTTCTTGAATGGCCCAGCCAGAGCCCTGACTTAAACCCAATTGAGCATCTCTGGAGAGACCTAAAAATGGCTGTCCACCAATGTTTACCATCCATCCTGACAGAACTGGAGAGGATCTGCAAGGAGGAATGGCAGAGGATCCCCAAATCCAGGTGTGAAAGACTTGTTGCATCTTTCCCAAAAAGACTCCTGGCTGTATTAGATCAAAAGGGGGCTTCTACTAAATACTGAGCAAAGGGTCTGAATACTTAGGACCATGTGATATTTCAGTTTTTCTTTTTAATAAATCTGCAACAATGTCAACAATTCTGTGTTTTTCTGTCAGTATGGGGTGCTATGTGTACATTCATGAGGAAGAAGAATGAACTTAAATGATTTTAGCAAATGGCTGCAATATAACAAAGAGTGAAAAATTTAAGGGGCTCTGAATACTTTCCGTACCCACTGTATATATATATATATATATATATATATATATATATATATATATATGTGTATATATATATATATATATATATATATATATATGTACAGTATATATACACACACTCTGTGTTTATAGAAAACAGTTGATTTTAAAAAAAATTGACTCAAAGCAGATAAACAATTTGAAGTGGGATTTTTTTTTTCTAAATAACGTGAAGCTCTGCTGACTTCCAGCCTCCTATCATGTGTAAGCACTGTTTTGTTTCCTTAAAGGTGATTGGCTATTCTTTGCAAAGTTCATTTTACCACATTCACTAAGCAAAGGAAAAAATCCCTCACATAGTAAACATACAGTATGTAGTTTGGAAACTAAATGTTTCCTTAGCATATTAACCACCTTAATGACCAGGCCATTTTTTTGCGATTCGGCACTGCGTTACTTTAACTAACAATTGCGTGGCGGTGCGACTCTGTACCCAAATACAATTGATGTCCTTTTTTTTCCACAAATATAGCTTTCTTTTGGTGGTATTTGAAAAAAAGTATTTGAAAAAAAGAGCGACAATTTTCAAAAAAAAAAAACACAATATTTTTTGCTTTCTGCTATAAAATATTCCCAATAAAAAAATTTGAAAAATCTAATTTTTTTATCAGTTTAGGCCACTTTGTATTCTTTTACATATTATTGGTCAAAAAAAATCCCAAAAAGCATATATCAATTGATTCGCGCAAAAATTATATCATTTACAAACTATGGGATAGGTTTTTGTACTTTTTTTGTTTGTTTGTTTTTATTAGTAATGGCGGCTATCAGCGATTTTTAGCTTAGTTTAGCTGAGACACACAATCTCTCCGTGCCTGTCTGACAGGAGAGCTGCCTGCTTTGTTTACATAGGCAGGCGTCTCTCATGTCAGTTTCCCCAAAGATCACGGGAGGCCGGCGGCAATCGAGCCCGCTCCTCCGGCAGTCTGGCTCCTAATCACAGCATGAGCACGGCTCCGGTGGCGCATGCGCACTGCCTGAGACCGCGTGCACATAATCACGTAAATCTGCGTGGGGCGGTCGGCAAGTGGATAAACAAGGAGAAATTGTGCCTATCTCAGTTCAAACAAAAAACAAATAAGAAAGACTTTATTTTATTTTTTTCGTTGGTTTTTATTTTTATTCAGTGTTTTTTATTTGTTGAAATATATGTGTGTTTGATGTGATATAAGATGTATTAACACATTACACATATTGACACAAGATTATTCGTTTTATATTGTTTTTAGAATTATTAGCGTCAGACTTTATAGTTTTTGTTTTCATATGAGAGTGTTTTTTGGTGGGACGGCTCATTGCTATAGTGGTGGTGTCATAGCAGCTCACTGATATAGCGGTGGTGTCACAGAAGCTCATTGATATAGTATAGTCAGGGCTGGGACAAGGGTTGGGCAGGAGGGGTGGTTGCCCTGGGCCTAATGGTTTACTAGGTGTAGGATTCTCTAAGCTTGCAAATCATGAATGGGGGAGGGGGGGGGCAGTTTGGCATCTTTGACCTGGGCGGTGGATGACCTTGTCCCGGCCTTGGATATAGTGGTGGTGTCATAGCAGCTCACAGATTTTATACTTTTACAGTTGAGTACTCAAAATAAATACAGCCTCACATTATTTACTAAGCTAAGTGAACGTACACTTTGAAAAGTGAACATTCACAATAGGAAGTAAACAACAGCAACCACGATGATATGTGCCTTCCATTCAGAGGAATAGCGCTGGCAGAGCACTAAGTACATTTAAAGCTTCACTCTTCTTGATTTGACTCTAAATGTCCTCCAAAGTCTAGTGTGAAAATGTGAGCTCCGCTTTGCTTGCAAGGAAATCATTATAGTATTGTATATGTCACTGTGATGTATGCCACAACTTCTGGGGAGAACTGTAAGGCATTGCCTGTTACTGTCTGAAATGTAGATTTTCAAATACTAAATGTTGCCAACAGTCCACTGTTGTCACCATGAATCCTCAGTTGTGTAGTACTATAACAGATCTGTGTTCAGATTCAACAAAGGAGTAAAGCGAAAAATACGTGGCATTTTTATCACATTTATCTAGCTGCTCCCTATGTAAATCTTGATGTTAGAATAGAGACAACAAAATGAAAAAATGCAGAAACACATTAAAAAAACAAAAAAAAAACAAAACAAAAGGAAATTCTTTAATCATCATTGTGTGATGAAAGGAGGTGAACACATATATGACTTCATCAATAAAGAGTTCTTATATGCTAACCCATAGCAAACATTCAGAATTCATTGTGATATTGTCAATATACATTCTGGTTGGTTGCTACTGTCACCACACTTAAGCTGGCCTTACACTATACAATCTGATAGTACAATCTCCTTTAGGTCTGCTAACAACCGCAAAATATAAGGGCCTGTGTGAATGGGTAGAGATTGATTAGAATATATAAGTTTGTTCTAATTTTACATTACATTTTTGGTAACTATAAAATGATATTGTACAGGGTTTGTACAATCAGATTGTAGTGGAATGTAAAAAACATATACAGTACGTTACGTAGAACTATAGGCAAAACTTTTTTTTACATTTTGGATAGAGCATATTATAACCCATGTCAGATTTGTTTTTCGCCATCTGTGTCCCTCAGTAAAAGAAAATCCCAAATTTTGGGTTGTCCCCAGAAAAGTAATAGAGGGGGGATCTTCCAATGTGGACTTTAGTTCTGGTGACCTGGGGGTCCCCAAGGAATTCCCTTAATTTGCAGTGATTTCCCTTTACTTCCTACCTATCCTATAGCCAAACAGGAAGTAAGGGGAATTAAGGGAATCTCTTGGGGACCCCCAGGTCACCAGAACTAGAGTCCCCATTGGAAGATCTCCCCCCTGTTACTTTTCTGGGGACAACCAAAATATGGAATTTTCTTTTACTTGCATTTTCAATGATAGTGGCAAAACAGGGCAAATAGAGGGGGTGTCTCTCCTGAATGGGGACACCTACTGCAATAAAAACTGACAGGGGTTCTAATTGCTCTCCACTCTATCCAAATTAAAAAAAAGTTTTGCGTTTAGTTATACTATAATGATACTGCTATTTCGAATAATTTTAAAAGCTACCTGTCATATACAGGCATACCCCACTTCTAAGTACACAATGGGACCAGAGCATGTATGTAAAACGAAAATGTACTTAAAGTGAAGCAATACCTCTTTTAATTTCTCAATGCATGTAAATACACTAGCTCTATAGGAAATCTTGGTCAGCTTGACATGGCACTGCTCCCAAACCATAAGTGACAAGGACACTAAGCTTGGGGAGCATGTTAAGGGTATCCAGGACTATGACATGGTAGATTAACTAGGCAAGCTGGCCGGCCACATAGGATATGTTGTAGTCCTGGGTCCCCTCTCGGTGCTCCCTAAGTTTGGTATCCCTGTCACTTATGATTTGGGAGCAGTGCCATGCCAAGCTGACTAAGATTTCCCATAGATACCAATGTTAAAAACCGGGAGTAGTGCCATGTCAAGCTGACCAGGCTGTGTCTGTACTCGCGAGTGTACGTAAAGTGAGTGTACATAAAACGTCGTATGCCTGTACCTATACTTCAAAAGACGCCATTTATTTCCTCTTGTTTTATTTATAATTAGGAATTCACACTAAATACAGTATAAAATGTGTGTTTTGTGACTGTCGCAAAAATCATACCCCTATCACGTTCAACAGCTGAATTCTAGACTTATGTTCGTGGCGCATTCAGGAAGCCGCAATATTGTTCCCTGAATGGCTGTCAGCCGCTCCTGTATTGCTCTCTGAAAAGTGGTCCACTGTGAATCCCTTTTCAAAGCCCTTAAAATGTATACAAACGCAAAAACAAAAATTGTAATGCAACTTACTAGCACTTAGTGGTGGTAGCTACATCTTCTTTCCATTTTTTTCCAACCAGTGATTCTACCAGTCGCATAACACTTCCTGTCCGAGAGTGACAATGCCCACTTACTGGACTGTATCTTTGAGCCTAGCTTCACACGTATGTGGTGCAGGAAACACAGTAATCCCTGAGCAGTTTCCTGCACTGCATTGCAATTGCAATTTGTTTGCGATCGAATGCGGGTGTCAATACAAAGTTAACTGTGAAATAACAGGAAAAAATAAACCCCTCCAGATTGCACCTGGTTGGTGGCCGTTGAAAAACAACAGTAAATACTACAAGGGACAGGAGACACAGGAGTACTTCTAAAAAGATCAACTGTGGACAACAAGGGTAGGTGAAATAGAAAAATGAACTTTATTAATACACAAAACGATCAGACATGGTAAATGCATGGTGTAGCACAACTCACTGATAAAATGTAGGTTAAAAACAAGGCAAACACAATGGGACAGACATTGCAACCCGGGTTGAGTAATGGAAGCCGGCTGGGGGGGGGGGGGGGGAATAGTGTACAGTAACAGGGAGGCACGAAAATCCTGCTCAAAACATCAGAAGTACACAGGCCCAACAGCAGACATTAGTTCACAACGGCATTGCCTGGACAGATGGTTAAGTCCTTATGGGGACAGATCCAAACCTATTGGGGACAAGGCAAGCGGGAAGGGATGGGTCAGTGTGCAGATGGTTGTAGCTGGCCAAAGTGTGTGGCAGTGGCTGCAGTCCAGCAAGTGTCATGATAGTATGGAGAAAAGCAAGACAGGGCTTGCTAGCAGGTTAACTCCGTCTAGGGGAATCAAGTGGACAGTACCGCAGTATATGGACTTCATACAGCATACACAGTACCTCTTGGAGCAAAAGCCATCTGGCGAGAAGGCATGCCGGCTAGTGCGGGTCCCGGGGGAAGAAACACAGCAGACTCTGTTACGGTGCAGCCCGGACTAGCATTCCCGCCGGTCCTCCTTCGCTCATCCGAGCTTCCTGGTAGGTGGGCGGGCTAGCATGTGGCGGCCCGACGTCACGCCGGACGTGGGAGGCGAGCAACGATGGATACGGTGTTCCGTGAAAAAACCATACCTTCGTCACTTCCGGTGCACCTACGGAGGGTATGGATTTCTCACGGTAGTTAAACTTGCGGCGCTTACATTAAAACAGCTGCTATGCAACATAAATCATCTCCGCTCCTTCCCCTGTCACTTCCCTCATCTCCGGTAATAAATATAAAAGCGGATCACGGAGCCGAGATCGCCGTCATTTACATCTCATACACCCGCCGCCGCTTTTATATTTATTACCGGAGATGAGGGAAGTTACAGCGATAGCAGAGGAGATGATTGATGTTCCAGCCGAAGTGTTTTAATGTACCCGCCGCAAGTATAACATTAGAAACGGTGCCGTGATAATTTCATGCCCACCGAGCATGCGCACTTCTCAAATCCTTTCATGTTCTATTAGGTATCCGGGGCTCTGAGCATGCGCACTGCTGTGCTGCTCAGCTGTTTCAGACCGGAAGTGAAGACGGTATGTTTTCTTCACGGGGTATGGTTTTTTAACGTTACAACGGCCGTGGGGCGCCCGGAGGTCAGAGTGGTCAAAGTCCCATTGGTAGACTCCAAATGACGCGGTGCTGATGCATTTCACCGGCCTATCACCGGTTTCCTCAGAGCTGGAGGGGGGTTGTCCCGCGGAGTACCTTATAAAGGCAGATAATTAGAGGCATCTGTGACAGGATTAGCACATATATGGCAAGTAATGTGATACTATAGCCACTAGGTGTCCTCGCGGGAAGAAATAATTCACCCCTGTGCAGGTCATTCGGATTTCCCGGGGAAGACAGACCAAGTAAAGGATATATCTGTCCTCCACGGGGTTATATGTTGGTGAAAAATATAGAAAGTTAAAAATACAGGATACTTAGAAAGCAAGTCATTACTGGTAATTGAGGTAAATAAACAGTACAACCTCAGATTTGGAGATAGAAATCAATATCAACATTAGTATTACATATGGTGACCACACAACGCCAGTGGCCCAAAGGGGTGCCTCTTAGGGGGTCTTAAGCATTCCCTGTAGTTTCCAAATATCCACCTAAGCAGCAACAGATTAAATCCATGAGTAGAAAAGGAAGCATATATCCTCATAACCATTTTTTATATATATATATTTTGGTATCCACAAAACATAGATATACGCTGCATAAAGGAGATAAAGAGGAAAATATTTTTTACATATATTTATATATATGTATGATGTAGTGGTGGAAGGAGAGTGGTGATGTAGAGAAATGAGAAAAAGGAGAGAACATGAGGAGCAAAAGAGCATAGAGGCAAAGGAAGAGGATGGACCAGTATCTAAAGTGGAGGGGGGGGAACCCCAGGTACACAGCAGGGGGCTATAGTTACAGGCAAAGTTTACCACAGAAAGAGACATAAATTAGTTAGAGTTCAAGGAAGGGTTGAAGACTAAGTACCATATTAAGGCCTCTGGGTGCAAGTGAAAATCAAATATTTTTCTTTCTGCAGCAAGATGGTATCAAAGTCCCCCCTTCTAAGGGGGAGTTTGAGTGCATAAATGCCTCTTACTTTGATACCCTCTGGGTTCGAGTTGTGATGTTCCAGGAAGTGCAAAGGTATTGTTTTATTGTCCACTTTCTTTCTTATGTCTGCCAGGTGTTCCCCAATTCTGACTTTTAACTGCCTCTTGGTTTTACCAATATAGGTCTTATTACATGGGCAGATCAATTGGTATATAACCCGTGTTGTCTGACAGTTGATGAAACTGACTATTTGGAAATGTTCAGAACCGTCACAGCTGGTGAAAGAGTCGGATTTGAGGACAAATCTGCAAATGGAGCATTTGCCACAGGCAAACATGCCTTTAAGTGGGGGTAGGGTGGATAGCCAGTCACCACCTCTTTCTTGTCCTCACAAATTCAGAGTGGGTCAGGCTATCTTTTAGGTTTTTGGCTCTCCTTGCAGTAACTAGCGGTCTTGAACCTACAATTTGGCTTATGAGTGGAGACACAGTGAGTACTCTCCAGTGTTTGTTCAGGATTCCCTTGACCTGGTCCCACTGGGTCCCAAACCTGGTAATTATATGTGGGTATGGTGGTTTGGTGCTGGGGGGTGAAGCTGATTGATCCCTGCTGTTGGTGAGGAGGTCAGCTCTCTCTCTAAGGGCCGCCTTTTTGTGGGCTTTTTTTAATTGTTCTATTTGAGTAGCCCCTTTCTCTGAATCTTTTATGGAGTTCCCTAGCTTCGGTCTGGTAGTCGGAAGACTCCGAACAGTTCCTTTTGATGCGTAGGAACTGTCCTACCAGGATACCTTCCACCAATGATCTCGGATGGTGGCTGTCAGCCGCAAGGAGGGTATTGGCTGCAGTCTTTTTGCGAAAGGTTTTGGTCTTTAGTTTATGGTCTTCCTGGAAGATTAGGAGGTCCAAGAACGGAAGATCATTTTGGGTAGCTGTATATGTTAGTCTGATGTTTCTGTCGTTCTGATTTAATTCTTCAATGAAAGTTCCCAGTTGGGGGAGAGTACCCTTCCAGAGGAGCAGGACATCGTCGATGTACCTCAGCCACATGTGACAGAGGCTGAGGTACATCGGGAATGGATAGACCACCTGCTCCTCCCAGAGACCTAAGTGGAGGCAGGCATAAATCGGTGCCCAGGGTGCCCTCATACAGGTCCCTCTCACCTGTTGATAATATATGTTGAGAAACTGAAAGAAGTTATTGTTGAGCATGAACTCCAGAAGTTCAACAATAGATTTGTTGTGTGCTCCTAGGTTGGGAAACTCAAGGTGTCAAAAATGTGCCACTGCCCTTAAGCCTCACTCATGTGGGATAGACGTGTACAGAGTCTCTACATCGAGAACCACAAGGATGAGGTGTTCATCTATTGATATGTTTGCAATTCGCTGCAAGACATCTCTGGTATCCTGTACAAAGGAAGGGAGGCCAGTCACCATCGCTTTAATGAGGGAATCCACATATTTACCGATTTTCTCTAGGGGGCCCTTAATCGCAGAGACTATGGGTCTCCCTGGTAGATTGGTCAGTGATTTGTGCAATTTGGGAATCGTATAAAATGTCGGCAAATTATAGGTATCTAACCGAAGGTAGTCTGCATCTTTTTTTGAGATTAGTTCAGTCTCCCTAGCTAAGCCAATTTTGTAGTTCAGGGCAGCGACAAGGGAGGGAAAGGGATTAGAAGGTAGTTTTTTATATGTTGTAACATCATTTAGTTGTCTTAGAGTTTCTTTTTCATAGAGCTCTTCACTAAGTAATACCACGTTCCCTCCCTTGTCACTGCCCTTGATGACCAGACCAGGTGCCTCCTCTAGCCCTCTTAGGGCAATTCGTTCCTCCCTAGGGAGGTTGTCTGAACCACTTTTTTCCCACTTGATCTTTTTAAGGTCCTCCTGTACAAGGTCAAGGAATATTTTGATGTTTTTATGCTTAGATAGAGGTGGCATTTTTTGCGATTTGATCCGGAGGTTGTCGTCTATCCGGACCGGATTATCAAGCTCAGCCTCTGTCTCGGGGGGTAGCCTTCCAACAGCAGGGACGTTAGTATTTCAATAGCTTCCTTGTCCATGTCTGATATGCTATTTTCTTGGTCAGGATTAGTGTTTTTTTCCTGATGCAAGATCTGGAATATGACCCTCCTTAGGAAGAGGCTGATATCCTTAAATACTTTGAATTCAGACATGGAGGATGCTGGTGAAAAGGACAGCCCCCTACTCAGCAATTTCAGGTGTCTATCTTCCAGTTTGAATTCTGACAGATTAACCACTTTCAAATCTCCGTCTTGTGGACCTATTTGTGTGGTTTTTGACTCCGAGATCTCGTTGATCTCGTTGACCTAATTTTGTATTGGTTCTCCCTTCCCCTTGTTTTTAGCTCTTGTTTTTCCTTTTGAATGCCCTTCGGTAGTTCTTGGTTTTGTTGGTTGCCTCCAGACGTTTCTGGATTGGCACTCAGCTCTAAAAAAGTTACAGACTTTTCCACTGAGTCAGAGTCACTGCCTGATGAATGCCCTCTACCGTGGCTGGGTGTTCTAGGACTTCTATGGGCACCTCTCGATCTACTTCTGCTCCTTGCTTTTGTAGGGTCAAAAAAGTCCTCCCTCTCACTGTCAAGTATATTCTGTTTGAATTTATTTTATTTACTAGTTTTTAAGATTTTTTCGGTCCTCTCTACTTCTTTTTTGAGATTTTCATTTAGTTTTCCAAACTCCTCATCATCCTTGAAGGATTCTAGTGCTAACATACTTTTCTCTATTTCAAGCTGTATCTCTTTGAGTTGGACCTGTTCCTCTTCAATAATGAGGTTCATGAGGTGCTGTGTGCTGACTTCTTAGGCCTCCCTCTGATTAGCTGCAGACAGTTGCTGGGGGTTTTTCACATATCCATCCTTACTCCTGTTTTCCTCATTACTCAATAATCCAGGAATATTTGGTTTTGTATTTATTGTGGAACTTGGATGGGAGAAGGGAATAGTGGGATACTCCAACTGAACTATTCACAGTGGATGTGGACAACACTCACTTGGCCTCACCAGATTATTTGTGGAAGCGGAAACACTGCTTTTACCATACTGCCACTTGTATGGAAGAATTAAGTCTTCTTGCTCTATCTAGCAGCAGACTTGATGCAACTACTTTATCTTCAGGACACTCTCTAGCATCACTTGATTATTACCCATCCACCAACTCTTCTACTTGAAGGGATGGCCCTCCAATGACAGACCCCATGACACAGATCTGTACTCACTGTAGGCAGAATGAGATCATTTGTAGTGTCTCCCTTCCAGTCAGCTCTGCAGGACATCTGGGTTCAGCTACAATCAGACTTTCAGGCCCTCAGGTCAACTATACAAGGCTGCATGGAAGCCTCCGTGACCCCAGCCGACAACCCAGAGCACATGTGCCCTTTGCATTTATACAGTCACCCAGCATGCATCAAGGCACTTTCATCTGCCATTCACCAGGGCTGTAACAATGCCTGTGCTTTCAATTGTCAGCTTTCCTCCCACTGTCCAATATGACTCCTTATGGGACCAGTGTAAAACATTCAGACAAGCTGAGCTGCACCTGAGCACCAAGAGAAGACCCTACCAATGGATCCTGCTCCCTGGTAGGCAGAGAGCAATATAAATTCACCTGGCAATCTTCCTGGTAAGCATAAAGACCCAAAAACTATACTCTCTTCTAGCACCTACCTAGGAGAGTGCTACACTGACAAGATGAGTTGTTTGTGGATTGGAGACGAATATGTATCTATTTAAGCAAACACTTTGAATTTTGCTAATCTCAGGGTTTATTGAGACATGTTTGTATAAAGAATCTGTACTTTTGTGCAAACATTCAAGCTGAACTCCATCTTTTGATATACTTTACATAGTTTGTTTGGGCCAGCTATTCTGTGAGGCCGCTGGATGTGTGGTATAAACTGTATGTAACTAAGGCTACATACAGGATACTTCCTGTCTCATACCCGAAACTATCTGAGTGAATCTATCCCAGCGGTGCTCACCTATTCAGAGAAAGCAATGTATTCTAGCAATGAATACACAGCTTCCTTTGATTGGCAGAGTCAGAGAGACAGGCTGATGATGTCACAACCTCTGACTCAGCCAGTCAGAGGAAGCTTTGTATTCATTAATAGAACACATTGCTTTCTCTGAATGGTTGAACGTCGATCAGATAGACTCTACCATGTTCAGGGTATGAGACAGGAAGGTCTCGGCTCGAACCCTGAACACAGTTGGTATAAGCTACATACAGCTTATACCACACATCCAGCGGCCTCACATGTTAGTGAGGGACATAGCTGTTTTGGGCCAAGCTTGCCCAAATAAACCATGTAAACGAAATAAAAAAATGGAGTTCAGCTTTACATTTGGCATTTAATAGACATGTACAAACATAAGTTGAACTATGTAAAACAGATATTGTCTGGCTGTTTCAGGACTTTCCATTGTTGATTTATTTATTTGGGTAATTGAACAATCTTTACGCAATGCCACCTGACCTTTAAATTGATCTTGTTCTGATGTGTAGGGAGTAATTTTCTTTTCAGTTTGGAGATCATCACTCTCTTAACACCAGCAAATATGCGGCCTCTCGGTGCCTGTTGATTAGTGCCGAGGTGCCATATATTTGTGTGAATTGCTGCCTATAAAGCTGTGCTGAGAGCGCGTGCGCTGGGCACTCCCGACAGAGTTATCAGCACCTAAGAGAAAGCTCCGGAGTTCTCAGGACACGTGACCGTCATGACAGCCAATCATGTCATGTGCTCTTAAGCCACACCTCCCAATGTCATAGGAAAAATTGGGGATACACACTACCATGAGGTAGTACCACGAGTTTGTATATCATAAAGCTATGTGCCACATCCTAAAACTCAGAATATGAAAAAACTAGAACAAGATGGACTTTATAGGCACTGGTAAAACAATTTCATAAATGTTATTATTTAAATATATCAACATTTACAATGTATACAAAAATTAATATCATCAATGTTAAAATCAAAAACAGGATAATTAAATTACCTTAACCAAACCATATGTGTCTAACCCTGGTAGGTGGGGATGGAAATTCCTCCACAATAGACACTACAGGTTTGGTTACACTAACTGATTGGACTGGAGTCCAAGCTCTACGTGTTTCGCGGCATAGTGCTTCCTTTAGGAGCTCTTCAAATCATTCCCCAAAAATGTCCATAATGAAATGGTGGGAAAAGGGAAGCACAATTCCCTGGCTGGTTTCTTGAGTGTGTGAAGACAATATATAAAAGAAAAAGACTAATACTGGTTCATAGAGCGAATCTAATAATAATACAGCACCTGGCGAATCCCACTGTTAGGAAAATGTATACAAATAGCGGGTAATTAAATTGGTCACGGAGTGGCCAGTATAAAGTTAACTGTTGCCATGTAATAGTAGGAAAATTGCCACATATAAATAAGGGGTTACATATTGGTGAAATAGCAATATGTTTACATACTGTACATGGACCTTGGCGTATCATGCCATTAGGAATTTAGGATGGGGAATGATATAGTTAAAACAGATATTTACCTGGAAAGGTACATTGTTTTGCTATTACACCAATATGTAGCCCCTTATTTAAATGTGACTACTTTCCTACTATTATTGATATAACATGGCAACATTACCCAATTAATTCTTTACTGGCCACTCCGTGACCTATTTAATTACCCGCTCTTTTCCTCTTTGTATACAGTTTCCTAATGGTGGGAATCGTCGGGTGCTGTATTATTATTATTATTAGTTCTATGAACCGGTATTGGTCCTTCTTTTATATATTATGTTCACACACTCAAGAAATCAGCCAGGGAATTGTGCTTCCCTTTTCCCACCATTTCAATATGGACATTTTTGAGGAATGATTTGAAGAGCTCCTGAGGAAGAGCTATGCTGCGAAAAATGTAGAGCTTGGACTCCAGTCCAATCAGTTAGTGTAACTGAACCTGTAGTGTCTATCGTGAGGGAATTTCCATCCCCGCCTACCAGGGTTAGACACATATGGTTTGGTTAGGGTAATTTCATTATCCTGTTTTTGATTTTAAGATTAATGATATGAATTTTTGTATACATCGTAAATTTTGGTATATTTAAATAATACAATTTATGAAATTGTTTTACCAGTGCCTATAAATTCCATCTTGTTCTAGTTTTTTCATCTTCCCATTGTCAGAAACCTTTAAAGAGCTGGGAGGCGCTTGCATGAAAAGGTTAAAGCAGAATGTAGTTTGTTCCATTGCAAACCACCCAATTATAATTACAAAAAGCCAGGGTTTTTTTATGTGTTTTTTTTTTAAATTTCAATATCTCTTTATTTTAATTTTTCACATAACAAAATAATATACAAACCACAAAAAAATAGTACAAAATCCAGTAGCAAAAACAAGAACATCATTGTTGCAGTAAATTTGTCAGTTATAACATTATACTACCAGAGGAAAAAGAAGAGAAAAGAAATAAAAAAAAAAAAAAAGAAAACCACTCCTCCCCTTCCTTCCAGTATAGTTTTGACCCCCACTAAGGGGGTTACCATATTTAGAATACCGTTATTTCAAATCTCTCTCATTTAACATTAATTTTTATGGAGGGAGGTAAAGCAAGTCTAAAACTGCCTAACGATATTTCTTTTATCCCAGCTGCTTTAATCCTATTCCAATGTTACTATGCATCTTCTATTATTTAACCATGATTTCCAACTAACTTCAAACATTTTCTTTGTTGCACTTAAGGTAGCCACAATTTTTTCCATCTGACATTGTTGATTTAATAATTCAACCGCGTCGGATGGAGTTGGTACCTCCTGAGAGTTCCATCTTCTAGTGATTAAAAGCTTTGCCGCTAATAAGAGATGCATAACTACTACTCGGAACTCCAGGGGAATCTCGTATATATTTAGGTGAAGGATCGCCATTTCAGAGTTTGGGACTATATTTTTTCCCACCAGTTCTGATACCAGGGAGAATATTCTGTACCAAAATCCTCTAATCGATCTGCAGTCCCAAATTATATGAAATAACGATCCTTGCTCACCGCATTCTCTCCAACATAATGCTGATGTTGAGGAATAGAATCTCGACAATTTCATAGGAGTTAAATACTAAAAATTCAAGATTTTTTGGTATAACTCCCAATGGTTGATACATTTGGATGAGATGTATGTAATATCAAAGGCTTTCCACCAGCTTATTTCAGGAAAAACTTTCCCCAATATTCTCTCCCATTTCAAAACAGTAGTGGATTTAGAGTAAATATTATGTTTATTCAATATACCGTAGATAATTGAAATACCATTAGAGGTAGTCATTGGTTCTTGATACAATTTATACATAGTAGTTGGTAATTTAAGATATAAAGTGAGATTGTTCTTCTGTAAAAACGAACGTATTTGATAATAGCTCATTAATGCTGATGGTGGTATTTTGTACCGATCTGTCAAACTCTCAAATGAATAGATACCTGTGTCGCTATACAAATCTTTCAAACTATCAACACCACTTCTTAACCATAGGTTTATATCAAGGTTAGGGATAAAGCACGAAAGAACTGCCAGTGGAGTGGGGAATTCGCACATCATCCCATGTTCTAGTAGCTTTCCTACAATTTCTGCCCAGACTGTTAGGGCTGTTTTAACCACTTTAGATTGTATAACAGGGACCTCGGCTCCTAATATTACAGCCAACATTGTGATTCTAAGGTTCTCCTGTTTACAATCGTTCATCTCTATTCTCAGCCATCTTTTATGCTGCTCAGGAGACCACCAATACTTCAGTTGGTCAAGGACAGATGCTCTATAATATGCGAGAACCGAAGGGACCCCCATCCCTCCGTGCCTCCTATGTCTCCTCATAATAAGGGATGAGCATCGAGGTGGTTTCCCTTGCCATATAATTTGGTTAAATTGCTTTTGAACCGAAGTGCAATATTGAGATGGAAGGGTAATTGGCAATGTACGGAACAAGTAAAGTAATTTAGGCAAAATAATAATTTTTAACGTAGCCACTCTTCCTGCTGTGGTCAAAATTTGCTTGTAATAATAGGTTATCCAAAAACGGTTTATAATTATGATCGTAAAGCTGGGAAGTATGTGGGGTTAGGATAATCCCCAAGAAAGGTATACATGGAGACCATGCGAATGAAAATTTCGCTTTTATCCGTTTTTGTGCCAAAGTGGTGATATTAATGCCCATAATTTGTGATTTTGTAATATTTAATTTATAAAATGACACTGCGCTAAATTCATTTATCATTCTCTCAACCTCTATCAAGGAAGAGAGTGGGTTTGTGATGATTAACATAACGTCATCAGCAAACAAGCTGATCTTATGTTCTATTTCAGCGACCCTCCAGCCAGTTATCCCCGCGTTGTCCCTAACACTCTGAGCAAAAGGCTCCATAAGCAACGCGAAGACAGCTGGTGAGAGGGGACATCCCTGCCTCGTCCCATTGGTTATCCCAATGGTTTTAGATAACAATCCAGATAATGATACATTCGCTGTTGGCGCAGAATAAAGAGCCATTATATTCTTTTTCAGCCATCCCTCTATCCCAAACTTACCCAAAACTGCTTCTAAGTAGCCCCAATAGATCCTGTCGAACGCCTTCTCCGCATCCAAAGATAGGAGCAGTGAAGGCGTCCGACAGGATCCCATCTGCGCCAGCAGATTTACAATTCTTCTAGTTCCATCGGGGGCCTGTCTCCCTGGCACAAACCCCACTTGGTCCGCGTGTACCAAGTGAGGTAAAAACTCCTGTAGTCTATTCGCGACCAATTTTGCAAAAATCTTTATGTCTGTATTTAGTGAGGGAATGGGCCTATAAGATGAGGGATCTTTAGGATCTTTTTTCTGTTTAGGGATAGTAACTATTAACCCCTTCAGCATTTCCGACGGGAATGAACCAGTAGTGGCTACCAATTCAAATAGTGATTTTAGCTGGGGGGCCACTTCTGAGGACAAACTCTTATAATATTCATTAGAGAAGCCATCTTCTCCTGGTGCTTTCTGATTAGGTAGCTTGTTAATAACCAATCTAATCTCCTGAATGGAAAATGGTTCAGAAATTGAATTTAATTGGTCTTCCATAAGCTTAGGTAGGGAAATCTGTGCTAAATAATTTGAAATGATCTCTATTGTTGGCTGGTGTATAGTTTTTTTTTTTTTTTAGGTCATACAGTGATTGATAATAATCTGCGAAGGCATTTGCAATATCTTTAGGGTTTATAAGTCTCTTATGTGTAATAGGGTGTATGAGCTCATCAATTCTTTTGGTAACTTGTTTTGCCTTTACTTTCCTAGGTAACCAGCGCCCCACTTTATTACCCATGCTATATTCTTTTGCTTTAAGGACCTTTAAATGATATTCTTGGTTATTTAATAATAATAACCTTAATTCTTGTCTAAGTTTTATTATGGTTTGTGTACCTTGTGGCGTAGGGTTTTTTTTATTTGTTATTTCATTTATTGCTATACTATCCGTGATATCTCCTATCTTTTTTCCCCTCTGTCGATTAATGTACGATGACATTTTGATGAAAATGCCCCTCATATATGCTTTATATGCATTCCATAATACAAACCTATTAACTTCCAAGTTATCATTAAATTCAAAGTATTGTTTATGCTCACTCAATATTTTTTGGCACAGTTCGGTGTTCTGTAATAATGATGTATTCAACCTCCATCGTCGGGGTGGAGTACTCGACAATCTATCATCTAGGGTCAGAATAATCGGTGCATGGTCAGACCATCCAGCTGTGCCAATTTTTTATTTTTGAATGTTTTGTAACATGATTTTATCTGTAAGAAAAGACCATATGGACCGGAGAGAGAAAGGTGTAATCTCTCTCTGTACCATGCATGGCCCGCCAGATATCAAATAATTCGTATTTTGCCAATAGAGGTAGTATAGACTGTGTTGTTCTTCTAGTGGGGTTTGAGGTATCCAATTTTATATCGAGAATTGTATTAAAATCCCCTCCTATTATTAAGGCCCCTTTCCTCTCCTCCTTAATTTTTTGTAAAAGGGGTGATAAAGATCGACGTTGACCAGTATTAGGAGCATACAAATTTACCAACGTAAAGACTGAATTATTAAGCTTACATATTAATATTATATAGCGTCCCGTAGGGTCCCCGAATAGTACGTATGTGTTCAAACTTAACTGTACTTCTAATCGCAATTAAGGTCCCGCTCGTTTTTTTTGGGCTGTTGGCCAAGAATATGTGTGGAAAGTGTTCGAACTGAAAAAGTGGACACTTTGAAATAGAAAAGTGTGTCTCCTGAGCAAATATTATATCGGTATTGTTTAATTTAGCTTCTTTCAATAATGTATTTCTCTTATATGGGCTATTAAGGCCTTTGGCATTTATTGAAAAAATGGTCAGTGGCATTTAATATGTATCTTTTTTATTATTTTGCCGGTATTCTTTTTTAATTTAGAATAATTTTGTATCTGTATTTGGTTTATGCAGTTATTTATATCCTTATTGAAAATATTATCCAAATTCATCTTTAGTGTTTTTGTTATTAGATTTTCTGGAAGGAAGGGAGGGGGTATGAAACAATAAATCAAGAAGGTGAAAAAAAAACACGAGAAAAATATATACAGTACATGATAATAAAAAAAAAATACCTGAACCATTGCAGGCAGATGGGCAGTTAATACTGCTTCTATCAGAGGCAGAATTTATTGGTGTATTATAACACCGACCTACTCTCTCACAGGAGAGACACATATTTTCTAAGTAAGGCGTCCTCCCTATCCCTTCATGCCTCCCCTTGCAACCCTTTACAAATAGTACAGATTTTCTCTAATCATTTATGTGAAACTTCAAAGCCCCCAATCCTCTTCTATACCATCCCCCACTCCCCATACCCCCCAAAAAAAAAAGGGGGGGGGGAGGAAGAGGATAAAAGGCCGCCAGTTCCCCCTTATTACATTAATTATGATTCCTTCGGGAGAGCATCAGTGGGTAACAGCTGCCATTGTTTAAGGAGTAACAGTCCCTTCTCTACACTATAAACAGGAAAAAATTTTCCCTTCCAAGTGATTAGTAATTTTGTAGGGAAACCCCATCTGTAAATAACCTTATGTGTTTGTAATATCTTAGTGATAGGGGTTAATTTTTTTCGATTCATCACTGTTTGCTGAGATATATCAGAATACAATGATATCCCTTTGAATTGTTCCGGGAGAACAGGATTTCTCCTTGCAGCCAGCATCACTTTCTCCTTCACATGGTAATAGTGTACTCTAGTAAGGACATCTCTTGGTACTGTGTCCGGTAAAAACTTTGGTTTAGGAATTCGATGTGTTCTATCTATACACAGTTCTACATCATTTAATGTGGGTATGAGAGATTTCATGTATTGCTGGACATAATTCGTTAGATCCCTATGCAGAACCGATTCGGGGATTCCTCTAAATTTAATGTTGTTTCTTCTTGCTCTGTCCTCTAGATCTGCCATTTTATTTTGGAGTTGCTGAATCTCTGTTTCATGGTCTGCATAGGCATCCACCAGCTCATTATGGGCTACATATAGCTCGGACATTTTTGTCTCTAAATGTTCAATCTTATTACCATGTAATTGTGTAGCGATGCTGGTTGGAGCGATCATATCTGAGATATCTGCAAACAGTGATTTTCGAAAAGATAATAACATTTCTTTCATTGTCGTTTCAGATATCATTTTGTCAGAGGTGGGGAAACCCTCAATCATTCCTTCCTTTGGTGTATTTGACAAAGTGGAAGGTCTATGCTCTTGTTCAATTTCATTTGAGTTGCGACCAGTGACTTCCCATTGGTCATTCTCATTAACTCTATTGTCCCCCACTTTAGCTGATATATCCGGGGCTTCAGATATTGCCTCCCAGATTACCGATGAATTGGGGACAAATGCTAAGTTTGTTATTAATGGGGTTACGTTTTCTCTAAGATCCAACAATGGCTCCACCGATGGTTCAGCTAATTGAGTCACGAGTTTATCATCATTCATACCCATCGGGGAAACCACCGCTGGGTCTTCTATATCCATAATCTCAGTGTCTAAATTTTTTGCCTTTTCCTCTCCTGTTTTTGCTAATTTTTTTGCCCCCAGAGGGCCTTTTTCAGTCAGGGGGAAAAAGTCTGTAAGCCGTTGGGGGTTTTTAGGGTTTTTACGACGTCTAGGCATCTCCCTATTTTCCAATGCTTGTACCGATGTTTTTTCAATTTGTTCACTCAGAGAGTTTTGTACAGTAGCTAAACCTGAATCAGGGACGACAGTAGATATAAGTGTGGGGTTGGGATCCAGATTTGAGGTACTATGAGAGTTATGAACCTCCCTATGGGTTGGTACAATAATAATGTCAGAGGTAGGGGAATGAAAATGGGTAGGATCAGAGTTATGAATAGTATAATTAATATGAGTCGGGATATGAGTAGCAAAATTGGTCATAACCTGTGACCTTGTAAGCATTGTCTTTTTGGCTTTATCCTCTCAGACTTTTATAGATTCTGTGTATTTTCCCTTTCCTCTCTAGACACTACTTGGCCCCAAAAAAAATAGGGAAAAAAAATAAATAAATAAAAAAAAGGAGCAAAATGTCTCTGTATCTATGTCTAAAGAGGAAAAAATAGCAACACTTGAAACAGTTCCCTTGAGGAAAAAAAAAAAAAAAAAAAAAAAAAAGGCAGTGAAAAGGTCATATCACATTCCAAAATTTCGTTACATAGTAAGATAGTTGCATAGTAGACAAATAACAATAAACAATTAGACAATGAATGTCCAATTGTGGGCTTATTTGTATACCTATCTACTTTGCAAAGCAAACAGACTCTCTCACCCAATAACAATAGGCAATTAGACAATAAATGTCCAACTGTATACTTATCTGTATACTTATCTACCTTGCAAAGTAAACAGACTCTCTCACCCACATTCAGCGCCTGCAATCTGCAGGTTTAGACTGAGTTTAAACTAAATTTTTAGCTTCCACTGCTGCTGCTTAATGAATCCTTCTTATACAAACTGTGGTACTTGGATTCCACTGCTGCTATGTCATCCCTGGATAAACTGCTACTGCTATAGAGTCCCTGGGTTTAAATCTTCGTTGGTACAGGTAACTCCTAGGTGTCTAAATCATTCCCAACTGATCCATCCAGTCGATGTGCAGCATGTGCAGTTATCAATGGAGCTTCTATTTATATGTTACACCCACTAGTAATGTCCATACATAGTGGGATATGATTTTGTTATAATAGTTGTATAAAAAAAAAAAAAAAAATATTGTATCAAAAAGAATTCTTAAACATTCCCTGGGAGCTTGTCAAGTATATATAACAGTCTTAAATTTTTAGAGCTTTTTTAGAGCATCAAAGAATAGAAATCCAGTCCATTTGTCTCCTCAACAAATTCTTGGGCGCAGTTGCTGTGTGATATTCACTTATCTGATATATAATTACAATGGCTTATTTTAGCATGTCATCTAAGACATTGAATAGAAACGTGGGGGAAAGCAGATGGGGAGCCGGGGGCACTTCAGTTACTTCAATCAGTCCAAAAATGGAGCAGGGTAGGGCAACCCCCCCCCCCCCCTCTTACAGAGCCGCTAGATCTGATGGCTCAGAGGTCAGCCGGTAGGTTATTGGAGTCTAATAGCGCGGCAAACAGGCACACAGGCTACTGGCAAGTTTACAAGCAAAAGGAAGAGGAATGCGGGCACTAGAGGGTAAGTGCGAGAGACAGTGGGCATAAATCCCCCAAATAAGATGAGGTGTATTGTAGCAGACAGGTCCTGGCAAAAAAAAAACAAAACACAGGCAGCTAGCAGCTCAAATTCTTCGCAAGGCTTTACCTTACTTGGTGTTTGCCGCACTCAGTCCTGCAGCCCTGTTTTGCCAAAGGGATCCAACCGCTCCACCGCTCATTGATCCATTCACAGTAGCCCCAGCTGTCCTCTCCATTCCGGCCGTCCAGCCGTCCTTGTATGCTCCAGCATGCCCTGGTAAGCACCTTCAGTGTGCTGACAAATTTGCACGCCGCTTGTATGCTTGTATGCCGCTTGTAGCCGTCGCTTCCTCCGCTCCTCCACTACCTCCGCTGCAGCTGCCTTCAGTAGTGTTAACTGCTGCACGCAGCTTGCTGATCCAGACAAACCAAGATAGACCCGCTGCTGCTGAGTACTCACACAGAGTAGCTGCCTGTAAAGGTCGTCTCCTATCTGTCAGGCATCCGGGAGGATCACAGGGGATCACAGGTGGAGCAGCTTCTGATCATCATCTTGCTCGGGGAGGCTTACGGGAGTAATCAGGGAACGCCTCACTCACTCAGCTTCTCAGCCATTCTCAGCTGGCCACACGCCCTCATCAGCTGGCCACACGCCCCTTTTTTTTATGTGTCGGGTGGGCCAGATAGCGGACCTATGGTATCATCGGCTGCTTATCTGGTCTGAACCCAGATAAGGGGGAAGCCAGCTGAAGAGGACCAAGAAGTCAGTGACCTAAACTATGTCACTCGAACAGCAAATCACAGCGGGACAATGCTGGATTCATAGTGTAGGTAAGTGCATGTTTTGAAGAAAACCCAGTAATACAGGTAAGAGAGGAAAAAAATAAGTGGGGGGAAAATTAGGTTCCACTTAAAAGTCTTGCCAGAGAGGTGCATATTTTCCTTGTTTGTAGTTTTTCTGATTGCAATTAAAGTGATTGTGAAGTCTTGTTTTTTTTTTTGTTTTCAATAAAAATACTAAACATGATATACTTAGCAGTGGGTTTTGCACAGAGCAACCTGGATCCTCTTCTTCTCGGGTCCCTCTTCAGCTTTCCTGGCCCCTCCCTCCCTTTGAGTGCCACCACAGCAAGCAGCTTGCTATGGGGGCACCCAAGCCGAGTCACAGCACTGTGTATCCATTTAGACACAGAGCTGCAGTTCAGCCCTGCCTCCTCTCTCTCCTCATTGGTTAACTGACTTTGATTGATAGCAGCGCGAGCCAATGGTGCCTCTGCTGTGTCTTAGCCAATAAGGAGGGGAGTCCCGGACGGCTGAGACAGTCGTGGACATCGCTGGATAGAGATGGGTCTCAAGTAAGCATTAGGGGGGGCCAAGGGGGGCTGTTAAGCCACAACATGCAGAAGAGTTGGTGGAGTGGATAACTAAGCCGTCCTCATCCACCTCATCCTCTGTCAGCCAGGCTCATACTAGTTTGCCTTCCACAGCAGCTGCCAAAGCAGCCTATTCCACATGCTCCTTGTCCACAGCTACTCCTTCGATAGCCCCACCATCATGCATGGAGGAGTCATACCACAGAGTTCCACAGGTGCAGGGCGCTGCTAACTCCCCGCTGACTTCCAAAAGTTCATGGTGTGGGCCTTTTTTCAACACATGTGCAGCAGACCGCAGTGTTGCTGTTTGCAATCTCTGTCTGAAGCAGATCAAGCCTGGCCAGAACACCACATGCTTGACAAGACATAGGACGAGCTGCCATGCAGTCCATTGACAACAGCACCTTAAAGACCCACATGTTAAAAAAAGCAGACTTCTCGTTGCTACTCATCTGGAATCTCTACCCCTCCCAGGGCTAGACTGGCCTACCAGGACACCGGGAAATTTCCTGGTAGGCTGGCAAGTCCCCCTGCCCTGGGGCTGCTAATACCTGTAAAAAAAAAATGGCCACGGCCGGCCCGACATGTGCACTGTTCGACTATTCCCGGGCTGACGGCGCATGCACGGTGACGTGTTGGCGCCGGGCGTCGCCATTTTTAAATGTAAGGCGCCTCACCAAAAGGTAAGTGAAACTCCTCCACAGCCCCTGCATCTCCTCAGGAGATACAGTGCTGCGGGCATGGTACAGGAGATTCCTGTATCATGCACGCAGCACTGCATCTCCTGCACTATGCCCACAGCCCTGCATCTCCTGTACCATGCCCACAGCCCTACATCTCCTGTACCATGCCCGCAGCCCCTGCACCATGCCCGGAACCCCTGCATCTCCTGTACCATGCCGGTAACCCTGCATCTCCTGCACATGCCCACAGCCCCTGCATCTTCTGCACCATGCCCCCAGCCCCTACATCTCCTGCACCATGCTCGCAGCCCTTGCATCTCCTGCACCATGCCCGCAACCCTGCATCTCCTGCACCATACCCGCAGCCCCTGCATCTCCTGCACCATGCCCGCAACCCCTGCATCTCCTGTACCATGTCCGCAGCCCCTGAGCCATGCCCGCAGCCCCTGAATCTCCTGTACCATGTCTGCAACCCCTGCATCTCCTGCACTATTCCCACAGCTCCTGCATCTCCTGCACCATGCTCAGAGCCCCTGCATCTCCTGCACCATGTCCAGAGCCCCTGCATCTCCTGCACCATGCCCGCAGCCCCTGCATCTCCTGCACCATGCCTGCAGCCCTTGCATCTCCTGTACCATGTCCACAGCCCCTGCATCTTCTGCACCATGCCTGCAACCCCTGCATCTCTTGTACCATGTCTGCAGCCCCTGCACCATGCCCTTACCCCTGCATCTCCTGCACCATGCCCTTACCCCTGCATCTCCTGCACCATGACCGTAGCCCCTGCATCTCCTGCACCATGCCCGCAGCCCCTGCATCTCTTTCATCATGCCTGCAGCCCCTGCATCTCCTGCACCATGCCCGCAGTCCCTGCATCTGCTGCACCATGTCCACAGCCCCTGCATCTCCTGCACCATGCCCTCAGCCTCTGCATCTCCTGCACCATGTCTGCAGCCCCTGCATCTCCTGCACCATGTCTGCAGCCCCTGCATCTCCTGCACTATGTCCGCAGCCCCTGCATCTCCTGCACCATGTCCGGAGCCCATGCATCTCCTGTACCATGTCCACAGCCCCTGCTTCTCCTGTACCATGTCCGCAGCCCCTGCATTTCCTGTACCATGCCTGCAGCCCCTGCATCTCCTGTACCATGCCCGCAGCCCCTGTATCTCCTGTACCATGCCCGCAACCTCTGACATGTCCTCCTGTACCATGTCCACAGCCTCTGACCTCTCCTGTACCACATCCACAGCCCCTGCATCTCCAGCACCATGCCTGCAGCCCCTGCATCTCCTGTGCCATGTCCCCAGCCCCTGCATCTCCTGTACCATGTCCGCAGCCCCTGCATCTTCTGTACCATGTCTGCAGCCCCTGCATCTCCTGCACCATGCCCACAGCCCCTGCATCTTCTGTACCATGCCCGCAGCCTCTGACATGTCCTCCTGTACCATTTCTGCAGCCTCTGATATCTCCTGTACTATGCCCACACAGCCTATGACCACCTCCTGTACCATGTCTGCACTTTTACCACTTTTAATCAGAATTTGCTTATATATATAAATATATATATATATTGTGACAGGAAGTCAGGTAAATCTGGGAATGTAGTCACTGAGAGGAGACACATTCCCACCTGCTTAGAAAGTCCATTAATTAATTTAGGGTGTTGGCTACAGAGCTAGCCAGCAGGAAGTTGAAAGGCCTTCACCTGTTCAGAATGAGGGAGTTAAGGCTCTATAATTTGTTCAGAGAAAGTCCTATTGTTTGCTGCCTCCAGAAGCTGTGTCCTGAAGCCATGTGGGCTGGGAGCAGGAGGACAGTCAGCGTGTGCCTCCCGACAGGATGTGTGGGCCTGGGAGAAGACCCCCCGGAGTGATGTGTGCCCGGGACGGTAACCAAGGGTGAATACGTCTCAAAGGTGAGAAGACGAAGTGTTTCTGTGTGAAAGAAACAAAAGGACTGTGTTGCCCTGTGAAGCTATAGGTCCGCTGTAGGACAAGGAAGTCTGCCCGACGGTAGGTTGGAGACAGACACTTAGGCAGGTTCCAGTTGTGAGAAGGTAGCCGCCCACAGAGGCAAGGATTTATTTTCTGTTTTATTTTATTTTGGATGTTTTGCTGCATTACAGCCTGGTGAAGAAAACACCATTTAATAAACCACACTGTTTGTTTGCAAGCACTTGTCGGCTACCTCTCTGGGAAAACGCACCCCCCAAGGGGTCATCCACACCCGCCACCGAGCTAATCCCTCACATATGGTGGAGGTATGCAGTGGGCATAAGCAGAGATCCCTGCAAGGAAGTGCAAATGTTTGATGAACTGTATCTGGTGCATGAGATTGCACAATCTATGTGTGCAGGAGAGAAGATCCTGACAGAAAAAAAAAAAAGTGTTTTAAAGAGACAGCGGTCTCAAAATTATTTGATGAACTTTGTTGTGTCTGGTGCAAGTGACTGCACAAACTGTGTGTGCAGGAAAAGAGATCTTGCAAGAGAGAGAGAAAAACTACATGTGTTAAAGAGACAGTGGTCTGAAAAATTTTTGCTGGACTGTGAAAAATTTGTTTGTGGAGTTATTGAAGATGGGGCGTTCAAAACGCCTGAAGAATGCAAAGATAGATGAAATGAGAGACCGGATTCTATGGATGGAGGGGATGTTACCGTCTGAACCAGCCCCATCCATGCCTAAAGAGAGTCTACTAAAGAGGAAGGGTGTTGTCCCTAGCAACACTGATGAAACTGCTATGGAGACGCAGTGTGCTCAGATGAAAAGTAAACCCAAAATGGGGGAGATGCTGAAACAACGGAGCTTTGCAGCTCAACAAAAGGCTCATCAAGAGAGCATGGCAGGCTGGAAACAGAGACGCCAGCAGCCAATGGAGGCCATCGGTTTGGAGGAAACCGAGTATGTGTGCAGGGCTGAGTTGGATGCCTTGCAACGGAAAATGGAAGAAAAGGAACAAGCCTTGGAATTGCTTAAAATGGAGCATAGAAACTTGCAGGAAATGAATGAACTACTCAAGTCTCATGTGTTACAGTGGGAAGAATCCACTGCTCTTCTTTTGGTCGAGTTGCAAAAACGCAGAGAGACTATAATGGAGAAAGATACCATCCTCATGGAAAAGGAAAGTGAAATTCAGACTTTGCAGAAGCAAAGCATGTGTGAAATGTTGGAGTTGCGTAATCAGCTGGAAAAAAGTCTTCAGTGTTTGGAAGTTACAAAAATAGACCTGCAGGAGTCGCAGGAACAGAATGTCGCTCTGAAAACGACATTGTCTCTCAGCGACAACGAGAAAAGTGAAAGAGAGGCTAAATTACTGAGTACTGTGTATGAGCTCACTACTTTGAGCAATGTGGTAAATGAATGGCGTGCGGACTGTGAAAGTTGGAAAGGGGAAGCCCAACGTGTCCAGCAGCAGTTAAAGGAGAAAGAAGCCTGTGTGGCAGAATTACATTCTTATTCCCAGATGCTAGCCAATGAGGTGAAGGCTCTTATGCAGGGAAAAGGAGATTGTGAACATAAGAGGGAAAAAGTAGAGGCACAGCTTCTGGAATCGCAAGTGAAGGTGTCAGAAGGTGACCGATTGTGTGCTAAGCTGTCAGAGAAGGCAAACCGACTGCAGGTTGAGTTGGACAATGTTACAAATCAGCTTTCTCAAGCAGACAGCAAATCTAGAGAAATTGCGGAAGATTTTTCTATCTTGGAATCGCAGCTGCAAGACACGCAGGAACTCTTACAGGAAGAGAGGTGTCAAAGGCTGAGTTTTAGCACAAAGCTCAAACAAATGGAAGATGAGAAAAATGGCTTCCTGGAACAATTAAAAGAGGAGGCGGAAGCAAAGAAAAACCTATCAGAGCAAGTCGCAACATTGCAAGCTCAGATAGCGGATATGAAAAAACGCATGGAAGAAAGCGTTGGTTCATTACAGTGTGTTGAAGATGTGAAAAAGAAGTTTGATCAGATGCTTGGTGAAGAGAAGACTGTGTCTGCAAAATATGCAGAAGAACGCGACCGCGCAGAAGCGGAGGCGCGTGATAACGAGAGCAAAGCCCTGTTCTTGGCTCGCTCCTTGGAGGAAGCTCTAGAGTGTAAAGTTGAACTAGAAAGAGTTAACCAACAGCTGTGTACAGAAATGGAAGATTTGGTCCGCTCCAAGGATGATGTTGTGAAAAGCGTTCAGGAGCTAGAAAAGTCTAAGCGAGTCTTAGAACAGCAAGTAGAAGAGATGAAGATTCCGTTGCAGGAACTGGAAGAGGAATTACAGGCAACAGAGGATCTGTCCCAAAGAGGGGATAGTGTGCCTGATGCAGTTTTTAAAAGGATCAGTGTTTTGGGGTCTGTCCTGAGTGAGCCTCAGAAATGTGATGACATGTGGCTTGAATCACCCCTGTGGAATAAACCGTTCCTTCAAAAACTTCAGCAAACAAAGGAGCTGTGTAAGAAATGTGATGTTTTCTCAGTTCAGGCTGAAAACCTAGTGGAGAAAACTAAAGCGGAGAAAACTAAAGCAAGTGATATAAATCTGGGAGAAAAAAGCAAACGCCACCTAGTGGAGAAAACTAAGGCTGTTGATGAAAACGTGAAGCAAATTAAGTTCAAGTGCCTTTCAGGGAATATTTCCAAAATGGAACTGGTGAAAGACAGGTGGCAGAAATTTGATCGTGATCTTGAGATACATTCCATGTGGAATTCAGATAGAGAAAAGGAACTAGGTGACCTTGAGCGGTCAAATAGTTCAGCAGAAAGTGCATTGAAGAAACCTGTAAAAGAATGTGTTGCAGTTCCATGCTTCTTCACTGATGCAGAGAGGAGGTCTATAATGGATACCACCCAGATCGCTGGGTTCAACTGTGTTGTTGCCTTTAACCCCTATGTTGGTGGAAGGAAAGTTGATGATGTTCTGGTTGGCTACTTCTGTGAAGAGTTTGGCAAGAAATATAAACTGAATATCAAATCAAATAGTAGGCCTTTACTGCGACTCGCTCAGGAGGGCGAAAAGTTTAAGAAGTTGATGAGTGCAAATGCTTCAGATCTGCCTATGAATATGAAATGTTTGAATGATATTGATATCTCTGGGAAAAGGAACAGGGGTCACTTTGAAGAAATGTGTGACAGCCTGTTGTCTCAATTGGAAAATCCTCTGCACAGCATCTTAGAGCAAGCAAAGCTCAAGAAGGAAGATCATTCCCTTTTACAACAAAAAGTCAATGATTGTGTACAGCTGTATGGAGAGGCAACTCAAGTCACAGAGGGATGTCAAGAGTCCCTACTTGGAACAAAGCTTAGTGAAGCAAAGGTTCTCAAAGTTTTGTGGAAAACATTTATGGATTGCAGAGAGAGGCGTCTTAAGAATGTTGAAGACCTTAAGACTAGCCCAATTGAGTTGCCTATGGATCACGGTCCTCCATGGTGGATTGGACAGACGGTTATGAGGGACAAGCTGTCTGACATTTATGAGAAAGCTGTCAATGAAGATGACAGAAACGAGAAGGAGCAAAATGATGCCAAAAATGCAGTTGAAGAATGTGTATATGAGATGAGAGACAAACTGTGTGGCATTTATGAGAAATCCGTCAATGAAGATGACAAAACAGTTTCATCCGGAAGCTTGAGGATAATAGGAGGCTTATCAGTGAGTCAGCAGTGCCTGACACATGCGTGCCTGGAAATATGTGTCCCAACCCTAGGGTTGAAACAAGAGGGGGGGGTATGTGACAGGAAGTCAGGTAAATCTGGGAATGTAGTCACTGAGAGGAGACACATTCCCACCTGCTTAGAAAGTCCATTAATTAATTTAGGGTGTTGGCTACAGAGCTAGCCAGCAGGAAGTTGAAAGGCCTTCACCTGTTCAGAATGAGGGAGTTAAGGCTCTATAATTTGTTCAGAGAAAGTCCTATTGTTTGCTGCCTCCAGAAGCTGTGTCCTGAAGCCATGTGGGCTGGGAGCAGGAGGACAGTCAGCGTGTGCCTCCCGACAGGATGTGTGGGCCTGGGAGAAGACCCCCCGGAGTGATGTGTGCCCGGGACGGTAACCAAGGGTGAATACGTCTCAAAGGTGAGAAGACGAAGTGTTTCTGTGTGAAAGAAACAAAAGGACTGTGTTGCCCTGTGAAGCTATAGGTCCGCTGTAGGACAAGGAAGTCTGCCCGACGGTAGGTTGGAGACAGACACTTAGGCAGGTTCCAGTTGTGAGAAGGTAGCCGCCCACAGAGGCAAGGATTTATTTTCTGTTTTATTTTATTTTGGATGTTTTGCTGCATTACAGCCTGGTGAAGAAAACACCATTTAATAAACCACACTGTTTGTTTGCAAGCACTTGTCGGCTACCTCTCTGGGAAAACGCACCCCCCAAGGGGTCATCCACACCCGCCACCGAGCTAATCCCTCACAATATATATATATATATATATATATAAAGATAAAGAGCAGGTGTATGGCGCTGCCAAAGTATACTGATGGTTCCGTATGTCCAACAACGATGCTAAATATGTATTCAATATGTATCTCCACTGTGGATTCTAAATTAATAAAGTGTCAAGTGCATCATATATGTGACAAGTAAAATTATGTGGTGAGTGCAATAATGTAGGGGATCCAATCCTGTGAGAAGTTTCTAATAGTGCTAAAACCGTGAGGAAATATATAAAAATATATAGAAATGGGTGAAAAATAGGATGTGGGTAAAAATATAAAATGTGGGTGATGTCTGAACAATGAATAAGGAAATTAAATAAAAAACGTAAAATCAGTTGGATCCACTTAAATGAACTGTGAAAATCTGGAACCTTGTAACTATACAATAAAAGGCATCATATATGACATAAAACTGAGTGAAAGATAGATATACAAATCTTATGGCAACAATAGTCCAAGTATTGGTAAGCCCGTAATAACTGAAACAAAAACCTAAAAAAGGGAGGGTGGTCCCACAATGGGAAAGAACCCTTCCTGAAATAGGGAAGCAGAAAAGTGACTTGAGTGCAGGTGCTCTAACGGCGAATATTTTGGAGGTGCTCAGATGTTAGTGACAATTCAGTGCTCCCCGCACCCCTTGGACCGCACTCACCAGAGCTGTTCACCCCTACAGGGGTATCAGGCCTTGGATATATAATCCTGGGGTCCCCTTCTCCGGTTATCAGAGTAATTGGGTGGTCCAATATTCTGCCCGAGTCTTGCGTACCAGGGTCCTTGGCATTAGGGTCCACAGGTGCACCGGTGTATATGGGGGAAGAAGGCTCACATAGAGTAGTACCGCTTTTTTAAAATTGCTTTATTAGAATTAAAAAATAGGTACTCACAAACAAAAAGAGGGTAATTGGCATGAAAACGGCAATAGTTGCGCACTTCCGGGACGCCGTGCGTTCCACGCGGCGGATGTGCGTTCCACTTGGGCGGATGTGGTGCGATGACGCTCTACGTACGTTTCGTCGTGATGACGTCTTCAGGAGTACGAAGCAATTTTAAAAAAGCGGTACTACTCTATGTGAGCCTTCTTCCCCCATATACACCGGTGCACCTGTGGACCCTAATGCCAAGGACCCTGGTACGCAAGACTCGGGCAGAATATTGGACCACCCAATTACTCTGATAACCGGAGAAGGGGACCCCAGGATTATATATCCAAAGCCTGATACCCCTGTAGGGGTGAACAGCTCTGGTGAGTGCGGTCCAAGGGGTGCGGGGAGCACTGAATTGTCACTAACATCTGAGCACCTCCAAAATATTCGCCGTTAGAGCACCTGCACTCAAGTCACTTTTCTGCTCCCCTATTTCAGGAAGGCTTCTTTCCCATTGTGGGACCACCCTCCCTTTTTTAGGTTTTTGTTTCAGTTATTACAGACTTACCAATACTTGGACTATTGTTGCCATAAGATTTGTATATCTATCTTTTACTCAGTTTTATGCCATATATGATGCCTTTTATTGTATAGTTACAAGGTTCCAGATTTTCACAGTTCATTTAAGTGGATCCAACTGATTTTACGTTTTTTATTTAATTTCCTTATTCATTGTTCAGACATCACCCACATTTTATATTTTTACCCACATCCTATTTTTCACCCATTTCTATATATTTTTATATATTTCCTCACGGTTTTAGCACTATTAGAAACTTCTCACAGGATTGGATCCCCTACATTATTGCACTCACCACATAATTTTACTTGTCACATATATGATGCACTTGACACTTTATTAATTTAGAATCCACAGTGGAGATACATATTGAATACATATTTAGCATCGTTGTTGGACATACGGAACCATCAGTATACTTTGGCAGCGCCATACACCTGCTCTTTATCTTTATTCTTACTATATTTTCAGGAATATAGTGCACAGGTGGGCTGCAGCCAGTATCAAATACTTTATTGGAAGCCTAAAATTATCCTAAGCGCGGATTTTTTATATTTCATATATATATATATATATATATATATATATATACATACATACATACATATATAAAGCACTATATCCTTTCATATCTGTCTTATCTATATATAATACACTCTTCAAATGTGCTTTAAAATGCATGGTTTTCCCTTTTATAAACAAGAAAATCATGGCGTTATGCTGTTGAGTCGGTATAATAATGCTATGGAGCTTGTATGAAATTATTTCCTGGGCTGAATTTTATTCCCAGTCCGGCCCTGACCCCTACCATACCTCAAGTCTTCTCAAAAATCTGCACTGAGAGGGATGATGGTATAGCAATGAGTGCCACAGGTACTTGCACCCAATCTTCTAGCAGTACACCACCTGTAGGGATGGGCCAAACACCCCCTTTTCGGTTCGCACCAGAACACCGAAAAATTGGGGAAAAACATTCGAACTCCATTAAAGTCTATGGGACTCGAACCTGAAAAATCAAAAGTCCTAATTTTAAAGGCTTAAATGCAAGTTATTGCCCAAAAAAGTGTATGGGGGTCCAGGAACTGCCCTGGGGAACATGTACCAATGGAAAAGATTTTTTTTAAAACTATCGTTTTTACAGGAGCAGTGATTTTATTGATGCTTAAAGCGGAGTTCCGGGCACAGAAACCATTTTTCAATAAACATACCCCCGGGACAGTCAGGGCTAGCACATTCCACAATGGCTAGCCTCTGATCTGTCCCGGTTCGCACTTACCTGCAAGATGAAATACTTACTTATAAAATTTCTTCCACAGCGTTGCCATCTCTCTTGTGGGCAGCTGAAGCCGGCGCGATCCTCTTCTGCGTCTTCTTCCGAGTCCTCTTCTCCCAGAATGCGCCTGCACCGGCCCCTCTCGTCACTTCCGGTGAGGCGCCGCATTCCTCCACAGCTTCTGGGCATGCCCAGAAGCTGTTTAGCAGTGGAATGCGGCGTCGCCCCGGAAGTGACGAGCGGGGCCGGTGCCGTAGCATTGATTCCTGGGAGCGATGACGTTCAGCTCCCAGGAATCATTGTGAGACAGGAAGTGACTGCGGAGCCGTGGCGCTGAGGGAGGAAGTACCCTGAGGTGAGTATTTTCGATCTTCAATTTTAAGGTGAGTAAAAAAAAAAAAAGAACCTAACTATCCAATTCCTTTTCAGGTGATGCAGAACTAGCGGACGGGCACAAAAAAAAAGATAGATTTTGTGCCCGGAACTCCGCTTTAAAGTGAAACAATAAAATGAAAAACTCCTTTCAATATCGTGCTTTGGGGGGTACCCTTAATGTGCCTGTAAAGTGGCGCATTTGTACGATGTATGAGCCTGCTGCAGCAATACTAACATTTCTAAAGGAAAAAATGTAATTTAAACTTGTTGGCGGCTAGAATGTATTGTCGGCTTCCAGCAATAGAGATGAAAAAAACGGCATAGGGTCCCCCCCAGTCCCTTAGGGTCTGGTATGCCAAATTATAAAAAAAAAAAAAAAACGCGCAGGGCGCAGGAACGAGCCCTGCTGTTAAAAATTCGATACAAAATTCAAATAGCATGTACTTGTCATACAGGTGCAGAAAAATTGGGCCTCGGTTGTTGGTGGTGCCTGAACACGGCAACCACTCGCAGTTACTCTTGCTGGGTGCAGGAAAGGCCCTGCTGTTAAAAATTAGATACAAATTTGAAATTGCCTGTAGTTACAGTTACATAGTTAGTCAGGTTGAAAAAAGACACAAGTAATCTGACTCAGCCAATAAAAAAAAAAAAAAAAAAACAGTAATGAAAACCCAACCATACAATCCCATATACACAATCCTATACCCGCAGTTGATCCAGAGGAAGGTGAAAAAAACCCAGCAAAGCATGTTCCTATTTGCTACAGCAGGGGAAAAAAAATCCTTCTTGGTCCTCCGAGAGTCAATCAGATATTCCCTGGATCAACTTTACCTATAAATATTAGTATCCACTAATAGTAAGTACACCTAGGAAAGAATCCAGGCCCTTTTTTAAAGCAATCTAGTGAGCTGGCCAGAACCACCTCTGGAGGGAGTCTATTCCACATTTTCACAGCTCTTACGGGGAAGAAACCTTTCTGTATTTCGAGACGAAATCTGTTTTCCTCTAGACGTAAAGAGTGCCCCCTTGTCCTCTTTGTTGACCTTAAAGTGAATAACTCAACACGAAGTTCACTATATGGACCCCTTATGTATCTATACATGTTGATCATATCCCCCCTTAATCTCCTCTTCTCATAGCTGAGCTTCTCCATGCCTCTTAACAGTTTGGTTGCCCTTCTCTGCACTTTCTCCAGTTCCCTGGTATCCTTTTTACGAACTGGTGCCCAAAACTGAACTGCATATTCCAGATGAGGTCTTACTAATGATTTGTACAGGGGCAAAATGATATCAGTCCATGCCTCTGGTAATTCAAGAAAGGACTTTGCTTGCTTTGGAAACTGCAGCTTGGCATTGCATGATATTATTAAGCTTATGATCTACCAGAACACCCAGATCCTTCTCCGCAATGGATTCCCCCAGTTCTACTCCACCTAATATGTATGATGCATGCACATTATTAATATTATTAGTGCTGGTGCGCCACTAACAAAAACACCCACTTCTGGAGCAGAAGGAATAGCATCTGAGATGCACAAGGGGGTACAGCAATTATGCCCCTAATATTATTAGTGCTGGTGTGCCACCAAAAAAAACACCCACTTCCCGGAGCAGAAGGAATAGCGCCTGAGATGCACAAGGGGGGGGCAGCAATTATGCCCTTAATATTATTAGTGCTGCTGTGCAATATAAGAAACAAAAACGCTGCTGAAGCAGAGGGACGCACTAGCACCTATGACAAAGAAGGGGAGTACTAATATTGCTGCAACAGAACCTAGTGGTGCTAAAAAAAAAAAAAATGTAAAAGAAAAAAAAATATATATACAGTATGTATCAATGATATATATATATATATATATATATATATATATATATACTGCACTATCTGATATATCCTGCAAAAGCTGATAAATATATATATATATATATACATACACTACACTGGCTTATCTATTAATATATAAAACGCACAATCCACTAACTACCTGCCTAATCTCACTCTTATCTCGTCCTCTAACACACTACACACGGTTGCCGTGTAAGCAGCCTTATAAAGTGTGGGGCGTGGACTTAGCCCCTGAGCCATGATTGGCTAAAGGCAGGGTGCCTTTGGCCAATCATGGCTCTGACAGGACATTGTGCTGGGATTGGCCAAAGCATACAGATCAAGGTGCATGCTTTGGCCAATCACAAGCACTTAATGCACTGCAATTGCCCAGTGCATTATGGTGGGCGAATTTCCCGTGAACAGCCATGTTTGTTCATGTGTTCAGCGAACGTGCGAACACCCAATGTTCGAGTCAAACTTACGTTTGACTCAAAGCTCATCCCTAACCACCTGTTGATTTCACCACCAGGCAAATTTCGCTACCCCAGTTGCTGGACTGTAAAAAAAAATACTGTCCCAGCCATCCACATGCTCAGCGTCTAAATGCTAGCTTGGCCAAATTGCTAGAACTACAACTGCTGCCTTTTCATCTGGTGGACTCTGCCCCCTTTTGTGAATTTGCGGAATGTGCTGTACCACAGTGGTAGGTTCCAAAAATAAATTCATTTCAGCTCTGTGCCATCATGTGGAGGGCAATGTTTTGGCCTTGTTGGACAGAGAAGTCAGCAGCAAGGTTCACATTACTGCTGACTCGTGGTCCAGCAGGCATAGTCAGGGATGTTACATTTCCTTCATGGCACACTAGGTAACTCTGCTGGCAGCTGGGAAGGATTCAGGACAGAGTTCAGTGCTGGAGCTTGTTTTGCCATCATGCCTCCAAAAAGCTGGTGGTGATTCTGCCACATCTGTCTGCTCCACCCACTTCTCTTCTTCTTCCGCTATGGCTTCTTCTGCTGAATTGTCCTCTGAACCAGCAGTGCTCCGTAAGCATTCAAGAGGCTATGCAAGCAGTCAGGCTAAAAGATATCACGCAGTGCTTCAGTTGGTTTGTCTAGGGGACAGGAGCCACCCTGGGCCAGGGATGTTGTCAGCTCTGCAGGGGCAGGCTCAGAGGTGGTTGACACAATGGCAGCTTGAGCCAGTGATGGTTGTATGTGACAATGGCACTAACCTTCTCTCCGCCCTCTGACAGGAACACTTGACACATGTTCAATGATTGGCACATGTCCTGAATTTGGTGGTGCAGCATTTCTTGAACAGGTACCCGGGCTTACAAGATCTTCTGAGGCAGGCCAGAAAAGTCTGTGGCCATTTCTGGTGGTCATACAATGCCAGTGCTCGGCTGGCTGACATTCAACGGGAATTCTACCTGCCCACCAACCGCCTCATTTGTGACATGCCCACCAGGTGGAACTCAACATTGGTAATGCTGTAGCCGCTGCAAATGCAGCATAGGGCCATCAATGAGCACCTGTGTGAGTATGGCACAAGGACAGGCTCGGGGGAGCATGGCTTCTTTTCGCCAAGTCATACTTCTGCTGGCCAGCCTCCCTTTGACCTGTATAGAGTTTACGAGCACTCGGAAATAAGACATCAAGACAAGTATTGTCTTTCAGTCTGTATTCAACTGGATTCAGGTCAGGACAGCTTATATACAGTTCATAAAGAGGATGTGACATTATTTTCGAAGACAAACTAAAAATATACATATTATATTTAAGCACAATGGACATAACATATACACAGTAAGAAACAGATGTATACATAACAGGAAAGCAAACTCAGGAAAGAAACATTTCAGAATAGCAAAATACTGTGCGACCAAAAAATATTCTCACAACTCAGAAACAATGGGAGTAAATTTACATCCTCAACAGCAAAAATGTCTAAGTTACAAAGAGAGAGATTTTTAGGAAAATTAACAAAGTTAAAGCATGACTATATAACATTTAAATAAAACATAAATCCAACATTCCCTCCCATTTGTTACATAAGTGACAACTATAAATCTTGTCTCCAATATGCATAATCTTGTGTTGCCTTACTGTAAATGCATTGGCCTATCTTTACAAGCAAATATATAAGGAGAAGAAGCAATAAACACATTAAAATTAAAATTTGGGCTTGTCTAAACCATGATAGTACAGATCCAAAACAAATCTCCAAAACTTCCCAAGCCCTTAAAAGGATTCCACCCATTATTAACAATTTTCCTGGCTTCTGCCTAAAGTCCTGCTACCTCCTTTCGATGTTTAATCAATTTCTTCATAATAATCAGCCACTTCCATGCTTGTATTATGAATCCATGTACAACACTCATAATCTTCTGTTACTTCACAGAGACCAGTAAGTGCAGCTCCCATAGGTTCAATTGCCAGCTCATGTAACCTTAACTGTTTCCATAAGGCCCTTTGTTCCCGATTAAGTAGGGCAATGTCATCTGTCGTTTTATTTAATACCTCATCCATTATAACTGAATACTTGTTTAATCTTTTCATTAACTCAACTCCCCATCCTGCCCATGATGGGAACCATGCCCATGTCATGTCCCCTTTATTATAGAGTTCTCTCCTATTTACATGGGGATATTTTGGATATTTACTTGCTTGTAATACATGGCAAGGACCCCCTCTCCCAATTATCTCCATACCTGGAGCCAGAGAGGCCAGATAGCACCATCCTCTCTCTTGTATAGGCATCCATGGGTAACATACCTTACCATAACAGATAAACAAACTATTATCTAATGTTAAAGGGCACAAGCCCAGCGCCTTTTTTACTTGGTCAGAATAACTAGATAAAGTAAGTATTGACAAAAGCTTACCAGTTGAATTATGTAGTGGGTGTTTTTCATTCATTATGGACCAAATTTAGGCATTTAGGTCTTTGCTAGAAATATTAAACATAGAAGATATTTCTGGGCTTAAAGATATGTTGAACTACAACTTCTGACACATTTCCTCTCTCCTATTTGACTAATATCCTAGTCTAAAACATCAGCTTGGTGGGTAAATTTGAGTGATTATAGGAAAGGAAATTGATTATTTCCCTGGACTCCTGATATGTCTTGTATACTTACTGCGGGGGTGCCATTCAAAAAAGAAGTGATGTTCACAGGCTCAGCCATTAAAGGAATCCTAATTGTACTAGGGTGTAATTTACTGCAAACCCAACATTTATCGTACCCTGACTTTTGTGCATAGCTATATCAATTGGGATAGAACCCTGGGAACAAAGAACACGGAGGAAAAATGGGAGTGCTTCAAGAGCATACTTAACAAGGGGATTGACCAGTGCATTCCAAGGGGAAATAAATTTAAAAGAGCAAAACTAAACCCCGGGTGGCTAAACTCCAACATAAAAATGCATATTAGTGCTAAAGAAAAGGCCTTCAAAAAATACAAGACTGAGGGGTCATTGGCAGCATTTAAGCATTACAAAGAGTGTAATAAGAAATGTAAAGATGAAATCAGGGCGGCTAAAATAGAACATGAGAGACATATAGCGGAGGAGAGTAAAAAGAACCCCAAGAAATTCTTTAAGTATATAAACAGTAAGAAAGCGAGGCCAGAACACATTGGCCCCATAAAAGATGACAAAGGAAATATGGCCACTGAGGACAGAGAAAAGGCGGAAGTGTTAAATAATTTCTTCTCTTCAGTCTTCACAAAAGAATTGGGGGGCTACACTAACCCAGCTTGTAAGGCCAAACTAAACAACACACCTCAGGAAGTACCGCCATGGCTAACAGAAGATAGACTTAGAACTAAACTAGAGAAACTTAACATAAATAAATCACCGGGACTGGATGGCTTGCACCCGAGGGTTCTTAAAGAGCTCAGCCAGGTGATTGCCAGACCATTATTCTTGATCTTTAAGGATAGTTTACAGACGGGTATGGTGCCAGCCGATTGGAAAAAAGCCAACGTGGTACCAATATTTAAAAAGGGGCCGAATTGTATCACGGGTAACTATAGGCCGGTCAGCCTAACATCTGTAGTCTGCAAGATTTTGGAGGGGTAGATTTTGGAGGGGATATTAAGGGACCACATACAAGACTTTAGTAATGAAAACAGTATTATTAGTAGTAATCAGCATGGATTTATGAAAAATCGTACTTGCCAAACCAATCTACTTACCTTCTACGATGAAGTGAGCTGCCACCTAGATAAAGGAAAGCCTGTGGATGTGGTGTATCTGGACTTTGCAAAGGCCTTTGACACCGTTCCCCACAAACGCTTACTGTACAAACTAAGGAAGGTAGGTATGGACCATAAGGTGAGTACCTGGATAGAGAACTGGCTCCAGGGGAGAGTCCAGAGGGTGATGATTAATGGGGAGTACTCGGATTGGGCGGGTGTGGAAAGTGGGGTCCCCCAGGGTTCTGTCCTGGGACCAATCCTGTTTAATTTATTCATAAATGATCTAGAGGAGGGGATTTATAGTACAATCTCAGTATTTGCGGATGATACTAAACTAAGCATGCCAATATCTTCTATGCAGGATGTGGAAACCTTACAAGCAGACCTGAACAAAATAACGAGGTGGGCAACTACATGGCAGATGAGGTTTAATGTTGAAAAATGTAAAGTAATGCACTTGGGGCCAGAAACCAGAAAGCAAGCTACTCACTAGGGGGGGAACCTCTGGGTGAGTCTAGGATGGAAAAAGACTTGGGGGTACTGGTAGACAACAGGCTTGGCAGTGGCATGCAATGCCAAGCTGCTGCAAGCAAAGCCAACAGAATACTGGGATGTATAAAAAAGGGGATTCACTCCAGAAATAAAGGGATTATTCTCCCGCTCTACAGGACTCTGGTCCGGCCACATCTGGAGTATGCTGTCCAGTTCTGGGCACCGGTCCTCAGGAAGGATATGCTGGAATTGGAAAGAGTCCAGAGAAGGGCAACAAAAATAATTAGGGGAATGGAGGACATCAGCTATGAGGAAAGACTCCAATCACTGAACCTATTCTCTCTGGAGAAGAGACGATTGAGGGGGGATATGATATCAATGTACAAATACTGTACTGGCGACCCTAGCATAAAGAACAAACTATTCAGAGTAAGGGAATACAATAAGACACGTGGCCACTCACTAAAACTAGAGGAAAGGCGGTTTAACCTTAAAATGCGTAAGGGGTTCTTCACTGTAAGAGGGGTAAGGATGTGGAATTCTCTTCCACAAGCAGTCGTATCAGCAGGGAGCATTGATAGTTTCAAAAAACTATTAGATGGGCACCTTAGAGACCACAACATACAGGGGTATACAATGTACGGTTAAAATCAAACACGCACGCACGTCATAGGTTGAACTGGATGGACTGATGTCTTTTTTCAACCTCACTAACTATGTAACTATGTATACTTGAATTGTAACAACAACATCTTAGCAGTAAGAGATGTGGTATCTACTGATGTTAAGTTTCTTGCTGGCCTATACTGAGTCCCGTTGCATTGCACAGTTCTTGTACAGAAGTCCTGTGGATGATAGTAATAGGTGCTAATTAAATTATAAAGTGTAGCACTACCCTTGAAAGGCAGCTTGAATATGTGACCTTAAGAAAATATGCAACAGTGACACATTATTGTTAATAGTTCACAGTATTACCATAAAGTTCAAACATGTAAATAATAATAAAAGTGCAAAGTGCAATAGTGCAAATATGGAATGGGGATGGGATGTGCAACACAAGAAAACATTAAAACACTGAAAACAGCATTCAATAATTCAAGCGGTAGAAGGTGTGTCATTTGATGTTTGAAAAAAAAGTGCACATGTGCAAAATAATTATATATAAAATATGACTGTGATCTTCAATAGCACATATGACAATAGTCCATCAAGAAAATTAGTAGTCCTTAATATGTGCTATCATGTGTCCTTTCACCAGTGTAGACAACTGGCACCAATGGGCTCTCTAGCAGCTCACCTCAGTTATTCTTGAATAAGACATGTACTGGTATTATATCCATAAAGTGGTCATACTAGTGTTTCACCATTAGATGTCCTTGACACATCTGTTCCCGAAGTATATTTGGTCAGCCCTATCCCTGGGTGGTGATCACAGGAGTACTAGGGATCACTTGTTCTCATGTATTCATATGGAGAGATGAAAGGAAGCTCTCATAGTGTAGTAAGATTTACCATTTATTAAAACAAACAGCATTTAAAACTTACAGTCAAGTATAAAAAAGTTAGACGGTGGCTCAGAATAAACCACCCATGATGGTGTAGCCCCATCGTGGACAGAAAACACCAGAAGTGACGCTACAACCATCATGGGCGGTTTAGTCGTGATGGTTGTAGATTGTGATTCGTTTTGCTTGTGGAGTGTCTCCTGGTTTAAAAGGATGTGTTGGTTACTGTGAAGGAATAGGAAAAGAAGGAGACACATCACCATAGATGCCATTCAAAAGCCGCATAAGATTCACAACATATTCTTCCTGAATCAGCTCCAAATGGCCTGGTATTAATACCAGTGGGCCTCTTGTCCAAGGTGTGGGAAAGGGTCTTCCCATCTAAATTTCAAAAGGAGACATTTTGGTAGTTTTGTTAGGAGTCATCCTTATTTCTGCCAGTTCTGCTGGCAAGTATGCCTCTCACCTAACATAGGTACCTGCTGTAGTTTTTCGCAATTTTTCTTTAATTGTATGTGTAGCACAATTCCCAGCCATTTTGCTGGATATGGGTCCCCCTGGGTTACTGCTAGCAACAACAGCCCATTTAAGCATGTTTCTCCAAGTGTGAGCACTGAGACAATGACCAGTCCAGTATCTTTGGGTTTTTTTGTATTTATTTGGTAACTTGGATGGGAGAAGGGATGAGTGGGATACGCCTGGAACTCAACTAGGCTCGTTTGGCAGAGACACTTGAATACTGCTGTTTGGCGCTGACTTGACGCTGGCTAAATGCCTATCAACGCAGACTTGATGGTTAATGCTGGCCAGATGCCTGTTAATGCTGAATTGACTTGGGACTGCTTTTCTGACTAAAAGAGTCCTCTTTAAGCTCCCCTAAGCACTCCTGCTAAGGTAGCTACTTGAATACACTGCTGCACTGCTGAACACTTCAGGGCCCGCACCGGCGCCCTCTTTCTCTCTCTAAATTTCAGGGCTTGAATACTGGCACCCCCTTTCTAAGCCACCACTACAGGCTAGCTGGCTCCCGGATCCCTATGACTTTCTGGAGTGGTCCCCACTTTCCAGCAGACCCCTAGGCAGTTTCGAGTACTCACTACACTGTTTTTCCAGGAAACTTCTGCCCAGCAGCTCCACTCGGTCCACAGCACTCTGGATCCTTCCTGTAGCCCAGCTCAGCCTCCAGGCCTCTAAGCCAACTGCCCAGGACACCCTCACTTGCACTGACAGGAGGAGAGACAGCCATCAGCCTCCTCCTGGGACTGTTCTTCCCAAAGACCCGCTGTCACGTGCTCCCCTCAGGCTTATAACCAGTCCCAGGGTGCATTGTGGCAAACTCCGCCCACTGAGACAGATATAAGCCCTGGTGTGCTATTGGCCAGGTTTCCTCCACTATCCAACAAGAGTCCTCATTGGATACAGTGGGGAGACTCCCCAGACTCAACAGACCCCACCTGGGAACACATGACAGCCTAACTGACTGATCAGGCCCCCCTGATAAGCAGACATGGCCACATTTATGCTTTTCCTAGCACCTACCTAGGAGGGTGCCACATCCACCCCCCACCAAAAATGAGCCATGTCCCCATTGTCTCTGAGGCAGCCACCTCCTACAAAAAATCTGCCAAAAATCAGGAGTACCCCACAAACTTGGAAAAGGGGGAAAAGGGGGAAAAGGGAAAAAAGAATGTACAAATAAATTAAGTGCAAAAATATACTGACATCTTTGTATGATACACATATACACAATATATTAGGTGCATGAAAGGATGCACCCCCCACCAAACAAACTCTGTTTGGTAAGGATAAAACATATTTACACACCCTGACTATCTATCTCTACTGTGAGCGCACCTGTAGAGAAAAATGTTAAAGTTAGTCACATGTCACAATATAATCATCACATGACTATCTACCTGAATAGTTGAGTGAGAAGACCCTCCCCGCAGGGGCGACCTTCTCACTCCAGTCCCTGACTCCTCTGCTGCTCAGTGCTTGACATATCCGGTCCAATCTTCCCCTGCTCCTGGGGGAATCTGTACCCTACCACTGACTACCTGTTTGCAGAGTCCTTTGGAGAAGACAACAACAGCATCTTCCTGCTGTCACTCACGATCATCTCTCCTTGCATGGAAACAGGGCAGACCACTGGAGCCTGAGTGGCCTGGAGTCCTTCTGAGTCAGGGAAATACAAGGGGTCTTCCAAAACACCCTCCCACTTGACTTCCTGGATGCACTGCCCATCACTGCCACCCGTGTTTTTTTTTTTCATTTGCTCAAGAGTTCCGAAAGTCTTTCCAGACAACATTTGTAATCCAAAAGATCCTGGCCCGGTGGCCCAATGGATCTGTTAGGTTGGAGTTCCCTTTTCAGACCCTGACCTGGTGGCCCAAGAGATCTGTGAAATAGAAATAACAACTCAACTGCAACATCAACTTTGAACTTCAGCATTATATTTTCCTTAATGATGGCCAGCTAGCCTTGCTTTTATAGTCTTGTATGCAGAAATTATCTTTTTAAATGTAATACTCTGGGTGGGGGACTATGACAAGGACTCCCTGACTGTCCCGCACTCGGATGGACCAAGCCTGGACCGACCCATCTGGACGACGAACTTCCACCCGGTCAATATAGATAGACCATCCATATAGCCACTGTGTCTTTACTGCATCAAATTTTTCCATGAGGTCAGTCTTGGGTGAGTCCCGAAAGGGCTTGGGGATGAAGAGAAAATCCCAAATGGCTTCATCACACCAGAAATCTCTCTTTGCTTCAATGTTCAACATGACCTCCCTGGGAGCGAATGGATAATCATAGCTATACTCTATAGCTACCTTACAATACATCCATCGCTGCATTCTGGAAAGCCTGTGGAGGGTTTTCCTATTACCTCTCCCAGGTAGTGAAAAGGGGGTCTACTCTCTCCTGATCATGGAGCTATAGGCCTCATTCTGATCCTGAGCCTGGGCATAGTTCGTGGGCGGGGTTAAATCTGGGACCCTTTTTGAGTAGGCCTCACAGAACCCCAAGTTTTGGGCCAGCTCCCCTCTTTCAAATGACTCTTTAGTCTCCTTATCAGGTGCAATAACAGCATCGGGACCGGGTGAACTGCTCCCTGCTTAAGAACCCCAGTCCCATTCGGTTTTGTCTTTTGACTGCCAATCATCCATTCCCTTCTCAATAGATCCGTATTTGTATTGGAAGCTGTGAGACCCCACATTAATGACCCCCACCTCTTGCTCACTACTAAGACTGGCTATTGAGGCCTTGATGGCCACGGGCAAAATTTTTGCTGAGAAGAAGGAACAGGAGAGAACCTTGTCTCTGCTGCGGTGGATTTCGGTGCATCCTTTGGCCACCTCCCGGCCTGCTGAACTGGCATGCACCCTCTTCCCAGTGACAGAGTCCCCGTATTGACAAAGCTGGACCACTGTCAGACTGCATGGTCTTCATCTCCATCAGCACTCTGATCACGCCCCTCCCGCCTCCGTGAAGGAACCTGGACTCTGTGCCTGTCACTTCCCGATTGAGCCCCAACTCCCACACATATGCCTGGGCCAGCCTTCACTCTTCTCCACCCGCAGCAGCAGATAGTCACAATGCCTGCACTGACTCCACGCTTGCACTTTCATTGTGATTCTCGCACACTGAGGTCATACCGTGCCAAGGTACTCCAGGCCTTCTCCTGTGCACAGCACCAGTCCTCCCTCGGGCACCATCCGTATGCCTGTGTCCCATATAAAGGTTTGGCTCGATTTCCTGGTCTGATCCTGGATCTGCCCAGCAGGTTCTCCGCCAGTGGGTGAAGCGATCATGGTTGCGTACTTCTGCTCTCCAAACAACTCCATGGTGCTTCTCCTCACATGTGTCTCCCTCTAAGCCACACCCGAAGGAGGGGTATTATATGGACTCCCCTATTCACTCCTGACTGGCTGGGCGTGACCGATTTCTCCACTCTTACTCCTTGTTTGGTGATAGCTCCTCCTGCCGGGCAGTTTGTTCTGGATCGTGCTTTCCCGCGCGGTGCAGTAACTCTTCCAATGCCATTCTCTCTCTCTCTAGCCCGCAAGGAAGCTGCTGCAAAGCGGATCATGTCCCTCACCAGACATGCATCCACTCTTCTTACTTGTAGCAGGGTCCCAGCTGCACCTCCCTCTCCCGCAGCCAGCTGTCCCTCTCTGCCAGGCAAGAGAATTGTCCCGCTGTCACATGCCGGTCAACAGTCCTCTCCCCGACATATGTACAAGTAAGGCTCACCATACTGTCTCCAAAGATAGTCCCACTGCCCCTCCCGGCATGGCCGACTGCAATCTTCACAGTATCCCTGCAATTGCTGTATAGAACAAATGTCCCGCTGTCGTATGCACGGTCAACATCAGTCCATTTAGCCTGCACACACACTTGGCCCCTGGCACCCTGCTCCATGTGCCCCTGGCTGCCATTTTCTTCGTCCACACCTGGACCTTTTTATGTTAAGCAGCTGCAGCCTTTATTCACTAACATAGATCTCTTCCCTGCTCTCCAATACTTGATAGCAGAGTACATCTCATAACTAAAAAATGGAAGGTTCCCACGATTTTACAATACTGACTGGAAAATTTCCGTTGCCAAGGGCAACCTTCCATTTGCACATCAATATTCATCCCACTCTCCCTACCTCCTGCAGAGCTGACCTCACACTTGGCTTGAGTTTTGGAATAAAGTCCCGGACACAAAAATTGAGATTTTGAACTTTTCTTTTGGCCGTTGCCATGGGCAACTGACCCAGTAACCCAGGGTGAAATCCCAGACGAGCCCCAAAATGTAACACAATTCCCAGCTGTTTTGCTGGATATGGGTCCCCCTGGTTTACCGCTAGCAACAACAGTACATTTAAGCATGTTCTCAGTGTGAGCGCTATGACAATGACCAGTCCAGTATTTTTGTTTTTTTTTCATATTTATTTGGTAACTTGGATGGGAGAAGGGATGAGAGGGATACTCCTGGAACTAAGCTAGGCTTGTTTGGTGGAGACACTTGAATACTGCTGTTTGGCACTGACTTGACGCTGGTTGAATGCCTATCAACGCTGACTTGACGCTGGTTAATGCTGGTCGGATGCCTGTTAACGCTGAATTGACTTGGGACTGCTTTTCTGACTAAAAGAGTCCTCTTTAAGCTCCCCTAAGCACTCCTGCTTAGGTAGCTACTTGAATAAACTGCTGCACTGCAGAACACTTCAGGGCCCGCACCGGTGCCCTCTTTCTCTCTCTAATCTTCAGGGCTTAGAAACTGGCACCCCCTTTCTAAGCCACCACTACAGGCTAGCTGACTCCCAGATCCCTTTGACCTTCTGGAGTGGTCCCCTCTCTCAGGCAGACTCCTGGGCAGTTTCGAGTACTCACAACACTATTTTTCCAAGAAACTTCTGCCCAGCAGCTCCACTCGGTCCAAAGCACTCTGGATCCTTCCTGTAGCCCAGCTCAGCCTCCGGTCCTCAAGACCCCCCTCACTTGCACTGACAGGAGGAGAGACAGTTGTCAGCCCCCCCCTGGGACTCTGCTTCCCGCCAAAGACCCACTGTCACGTGCTCCCCTCAGGCTTATACCCAGTCCCAGGGTGCGTTGAGGCAAACTCTGCCCACTGAGACAGATATAAGCCCTTGTGTGCTATTGGCCAGGTTTCCTCCACTGTCCAACAAGAGCCCTCATTGGATACAGTGGGGAGACTCAACAAACCACACCTGGGAACACATGACAGCCTAACTGACTGATCAGGGCCCCCTGATAAGCAGACAGGGCCACATTTATGCTTTTCCTAGCACCTACCTAGGAGGGTGCTACATATGGTTCATTCTTTCCATCACCCCCGAACTCTGAGGATGGTATGGAATATGATACTTCCAATTAATCACTATTAATTTAGCAATGTGTATCAACATTTTAGAAGTGAATGAGAAGTGAATGCAGGACCTTTGTCTGAATCAATGGTTAATGGACAACCCCACCTTGGGATTTCTTTACACAAAATTTTGGCTACTGTAAGTGTGTCCTCTTTATGAGTTTCAACAGCTTCTGGCCACTTAATAAATGAATCTACTATAACTAGCAGATACTTCGTTCTATTGCTACTATCTTTAGGCATGTGTGTGAAATCAATCTGCAATTCTTGAAATGGACCTTGGGGTGGCAGCAAAGGATCATGTTTCCCATGTTGAGCACCCTGTGTATTCTTCCCAATGTTATGCATCTACTCAACTGGTCCTGGACTCTGTATTCGATATTTGTAATTTAAAACCTTTTCTTCAATTCTTGTATTGTTAACTGTTGTCCTCTGTGTCCTATATCATGAAACTGCGCTATATTGATAGGGGCACTATGTTGAGGTATGCCTATGATCCCCTCTTTTGTCATAAGACCATTTTGGTCTAAGGACAAACCTTTCTTTTTCCAGTATTCTACATCTTCCTGGGTGGCTGTATACTGTTTTTCTTTCAACAACTGGTGTTCTGGAATTGTGGGTGGATCTAGAAGGACAAAATTAGGATTTCTTGGGGCAGGGGAACCTGCATGGGCAACAAAAGCAACTTGGCGATTTTGTCTGCCAAAATCATACCTAGGGCAACAGGGTCATTAGAATTAGTATGGGCCTTACATTTTATCACTGCAACAGTACAAGGTTTGTGTATGGCCTCTAACAAATCATTTATCAATGAAGCGTGTGATTTTCCCTTACCATCAGCTGCTACAAACCCTCTTCTTTGCCAGATTTTGGCAAAATCAAGTAACACACCGAAAGCATATTTTTAATCCATGTAAATGTTTATATCTTTTGCCTCAAATAACTGACATGCACGGGTTAAAGCAATAAACTCTGCGGCTTGTGCTGAACAATGGCGTATAGCTTTGTCTTCCCACACAAAATCTGGGAGTTGTACTACAGTATACCCAGTTAGGTATGTGTTGTCAATTGGTTTAATACACGAGCCATCTACAAAAATGTCTATACTACCTGGTTGGGGATCTTGCATCATGTCTGCTCTGGGTGTGATATCCTCATGAATAACCTATATACAGTCATGTTCTTCTGGTAGGGAATCTTTTTCACCCTTAACACCTAGCATTCTATTAAGAATAGCTAGGGGGCCTGAAGTTGGGGAAGCATATTTAATAGATAATAGATTTAATAATAGACAAGTTACTGGTCAACGTCAAAATAACTTCATAACCAGATGCTTGTTGGGCCGTCATGTGTTGAGTAGTCAAACTTTTTAATACGTGTAGTACATGATGAGTGGTATGTAAAATAGTTTCATGTCCCAGTGTTACTGACATAGACGTTTCCACCCCCATCATGCAAACAGCAAGTGCACATAAACACACCAGCATGCCTTGTACTGGTAGAGGAACTACTCTGGAAAAATAGGCTACAGGTTTCATAGCACCCCCCCCATGTTCCTGGGTGAACACCACTGCCATGGTTGTACAAATATCTTGAGCATACACAAGGTAGGAGAGGAAACTAAAGAGGACTTCAAGGTTTTAAAGGCATCTGTCAGCTCTTGGGTCCACTCAATTCCGTTGGGTGCCTTGACCTTAGTTGCTGCTCTGAGTAGGTGATCATAGTAAGAACAGTCAGGTATCCATTGCCTGCAGTAGTTTACCATACCAAGAAAGGATAGCATGTCTTTCTTAGTAGCTGGGCGGGGCTGACCCAGAATTGCTTGGATTCTAGACTGACTCATTTTGCTTGTTCCTTTTCTTAACGTGAAACCCAGATACTGAATAGATTCCTGGCCATATTGCATTTTGTGTTTTGCCACCTTGTGTCTTTCATTACCCAGGTATTCTTACAGAGATCTACTATCCTGCCTACATGCCTCTCTGCTTGGGCTGCACAAAATAATATCATCCACATACTGGAGCAACACAGAAAAAAAATCAGCAAATATAGAAAAAACAATATAGCGTATATAATTGCGACAAATCATATTGTAATTGAATGTTATTAAAAAATTACCTTTCCTTTTCAATCTGCAGCTGTTGTAATGTTCTGAAAATACAATGTATTATGTCTACCTGGAGCTGTTCTGTACACAGAATGGGTACTAACCACACCCCAGAAACATAATTTCCTGCTTGTGTGATTGGCTCACCAATTTTCCCAGAAGTCTGCCTAAGATACAAGTCAGATTTCTGGCATCCCCTGCAACAAAAATGTCATTTTTGGTGAGATACTCCCAATAGGGACACGTCTAAAGGGACGCAGGCTCAGCAGCTTTCCTCATTAGAGCCCTGCAGCTACCACAGCTGATAGATAATTATGAAACCACTCCCATTTGACCCACTCACCACAGAGGCACAGAGGAACAAACAATGATTTCTTTAGAATACCAAAAGGTAGTAATCTGCAACAAAGTTTGATAAAATCCCTGCAATGTACAGAGATCACCCAGAGGGGAATGTTTTTTTCTCATCAAAAGTGGAGTTAATCTTTAAAACATACAAAGAATGCAGTCCTAATACAAACACATTATATGCGGAAACCACATGATTCTGTCACTTGCTGGATCTGAAATGACAGAGAAAACACCCAACGTATTTCAAAATTGTTTGTTGTACAATCTTCTTCAGGGGTATATATGTGATTTTCTATAACAGAAAAGAAATATCATTAAGTACTCAACACATAAAAAAAGAAACAATATAAACATTACAAAATGTTACCCAGAAATACTGACTGCAGGGAATGTATATAATGTTATAACAGACTGCTTGTTCTAAAAACAAATTGTAATTGTTGCCAGCTAATAGCTATCCATCAATGTGAGGGGAAGCGATGTTTGAACATCCACTCCTAGACCACTGAGGGCAATAGAGGAACAAACTTGGCCGGAATCCTCTTCTAGGTATAAATATGAAAAAGAGGGGGGTAAAACAAGCACAAGTGTGTAAAGTCCCCATATTGTCAAAAAAAGGGGGGGGGGGTTAACTGAAGGGTATATATGTGGGTTTCATAAGGGCCACAGAAGAGACTCACTTAATAACGCACATCAGCATTATCAATCTCATCAGGGACTCACTGAGTGGGAGATTCCTAAATCAAAAGAGAGAAGAGAATCTGTTGTATTTAAGCAGAGGTATAAAATATCTTTATTCTACAGGCCATAGGAAGGGCAGTAATTAGATATATCTACCTCTATGTATATAGGGGCATATGCAAAAGCAGTTCCATTAAATATTTTCACTCAATCGATGGAATTTGCATCCACTGCATATGCTTGCAGATTAAAGGTTCAATAAATCTCTGCTTGCATATATGTATATTGTCAATGAATACTACGTGGTAACTGCTTGCAAAGAAGATCAGCGCATTAAAACATTATCCCAAAAGAGGAGACAAAGGAAAACTATCTATGTAGAAAAGCATGTGCGAGGGGAGACAGGCTTGCTGTCCAAACACAATTGAAAACATACCTCATGCACTCTCAGTGAGGAATGGCAGGATTATCAGCAGATGAGTGAGCTTAGAGAAAGGGATTACCTTTTATTGTACTCAAGGGGGTAGCTTGATCCAATCAGAAAGCTCTCACCCCTTGATGAATGGCTAATAGGTGTCCCATGATGTCCCCCTGGCTCAACGGCGCCCAGCATCATCCTGATCAGCTGGCTGGGGGAGATGACATCACTTCCCTGGAGGGACCGATGCCATCAACAGAAACTGAGCGGCACCCCTCTCACCAGAGGTGGAGAGGCACTGTTTCTGGAATGCATAGTGTTCCATGGTGCTCCACCTATGTGATGTGAGGTGGTGCCAGGCGACGGAGAGCCACCGGCGGCGAGGGAAAAAAATGAAACCAGAGGAACTGGTCCAGTCAGCCAGAAAGGAGGGGGGGACAGCCACCCCGGGAACCAGGGATGGTGCCCCCCTCCCTGCGCAGGGTGGAGAAGGAGCATCCGACTGCGTCACCCCTCTGGTGGACAACAACGAGAAGGCAAATACAATTCCAAACAAGGATGTACAGAATCACAACCAACACTATCTTTAAATAATTATGTATGGCCAATACCATGCAATAATAATAAATACCAGTATATATGTGTATGAATTTGGATGAATTTGGATGAAAGAAAAAAAAAAAACACACACACAGTAAAGGGTTTAGCAAACCAAGTACAACTCATATCCCCCTGATACAAAACCCTCTAAAAAGGGTTTGAAAGAAATGGAATCATTTAAACCAGGGGGGTGAGATGGCATCAAGTCTGAATATCTATTTCTGCTCGCGTTGCAGGAGAGTTTTGTTCCAATCTCCACCACGCAGACCAGGGTGGATACGATCCAAAATAAAAAAGGACATTTTGGGGAAATGACCACCATGCACGAGAGCGACATGTCTCCCCAATGGAAGTTCTGGGTCGCATGATTTCATGCTGACCAAGTGGTGGTATGCCGTACGCCAAAATTCAACTTTGGTCTTTCCAACATAAAAACATGAGCAATCACACAAAAGGAGGTAAACTACTCCCCTTGCCTGACAATAAGCAAAATGTTTTGGCATGAATTACATGCCATCTGGTAAGGGGGTAACCTGAGTTGTATGCATGTATCTACAATACTGACAGCCGTCACAGGCAAAGGTGTCCAACATGTGGCATGGGTCTTATTTCCTACCTTAAATTCACTTGACCTTCACCTTTAAAAGAGCCAATTCCATCAGAGACAGACTAACATCAAGTGAAGACCCAATTAATTGTTTTTGATGTGTCTCCCTTATTAGGCAGGTTATTGATATCCTCTTGCTATAACGATGCCCTCTGCGGTTACAGATATCCTCTTGCTATATCGATGCTGAACTTGTAGCGGGCATTCTTTGTGCCAAAATTAGGGGAGGGTGTCCCTCCAGTTTGCCTATAAAATATTTGTACGTATCTGTATGGAGGGCTTAACCTACCAACATGTATCAAACATATTCACATTTGTATATCTAATGTAAGACCATTTGCTATTTAAATGCTTTGTATATATACTAATATATTGCTCTTTTGCAGTGAACTGCCATACAGTATTCTTTAAAGTCTCCTGAAGAAGCCATGGTTTGGCGAAACATGTAGAGATTAATACTTTGTAGCAGTACTGTATGATAACTTTTTGGTGTTTTTAAGAAAAAGTGGCATTTAAATGTTTATAGTAAAAATTTAAAATTTTATACTAATTCCTTTGTTTAAAATCCCATTTCTTATTCCTTTATCTATAAATATATCACATTTTTACTATTTTTTTTTTTTCTATCAAATACAAAAACTTCAACACAAATTATTGAAAGAAAAGCCCTGAGAATGTGTCAAAATATTCATATGTTCAAGTCACTGCACAATGCAATGTACACCATAACCAACAGCAATTATTTTTGTGGGATTTGCTCTGTTCTTGACCAAGTAAGAAAGTACTTATTCTATGCCATGTATTTTTGATTGCTGGTGAAAATATGATCTTTATGTGTATTTTTGTTTTGCAGGAATTAATTTTAAAGGCCATCCAAAATGAACCAATCATCCATTCAGTTCCTTTTGGTAGGATTCTCCCACTACCCGAATCTCCAACCTCTTTTCTTTATCATATTCTTACTGATCTACACAATGGCCTTCGCTGGAAATACCCTAATAGCCGTCGTTATAAATATGGATTCTCGTCTTCACACTCCAATGTATTTCTTTCTTATTAATCTTTCCATATTAGACATATGTTGCACATCAGCTTCTATCCCTAAGATGCTCCAGATACTTGTACAAGATAATAAGTCCCTCTCATATTCTGCCTGTATCTTTCAATTATATGTTTTTTCTGCTGCTCTAAGTACTGAACTAATTATTCTAACAGTTATGGCGTATGACAGATATGTGGCAATCTGTTATCCTTTGCTGTACAAAACAATAATGAACATGATAGCATGTATATATCTGTCAGGAGCTGCTTGGATCCTTGGCACAGTAAATTCAATGATACATACGTTCCTCATACTGAAACTAAGCTTTAAGAAACAAAATATCTTGGACCATTTTTTCTGTGAACTTCCTCAAGTGCTAAAGCTGGCAATTTCTGACACATACGCTAATGATGTTGCCACTGTAGTAGCTGATGTCCTGCTGGGAATGGTGTGTTTCTTACTGACGGTTATTTCTTATACATACATAATTTCCACCATTATGAAAATCCGTTCCACTGAAAAAAAAAAGAAGGCCTTCTCAACCTGCGCCTCCCACCTTACTGTAGTTACTATATTTTATGGTGGAGTCATCTACACCTATGTAAGGCCTGCCTTTAGAAAACGCTTAGAAGCTGACAAAGTTATATCAGCTCTGTATGCCATTGCATCCCCAGTATTGAATCCCATCATATATAGCCTCAGAAATAAGGAGGTGATCAAAGCCATTAATAAGACATTTAGCAAAGCAACAGTTTTTCTAAAATGAGTCACTGTCCATCAATGTTTCAAATTATATCAGGAATTGTTGTGGTTTTAGGAATTCTTCCAACAATTTTCTAAATGCATAAGTTTAGTAAAAAAAAAAAAAAAAAAAAAAATCAACACAAGGGACATGACATACTATTAATTAATGTGTCTCTTGTGCTACTAATACAGGCACAGAGTGCCCAGCTATGCCTCCCGTTTTAGCCCAGCCCCTCCATTCATAGAACCTGTAACTACAGCTGATCTATGAATGGAGGACAGGTGGATAATTGAAAGGTCCACCCTCACTAATCATAGATCACATTTTATTCATTAACCGGTTGCCGACCGCCGCACGACTATATACTGCGGCGGTCAGCCCTGGCCAGGCAGAGTGACGTACCGGTACGTCACTTGCCTGTTAAAAGAGGTTTGGGGTGCACCCGCGCTATGGATAGCAACACAAGCACTGAATCAACAGTTTTAAATGCAGAGTGTGGGGATCAGATGGTTATGCTGCCTCCAACTTACCACAAGGGTAAAGAAATGTGGGGGTTTATGGGAGGTGTTGGTATGGGGCGCTACCACCTTGCACAGCGAATTACTTCGTTGTATATGATCCAAAAAAATTATCCAAAAAAATGTCACTTGCCTGTTACTTCCTTGTGAGCCAATAGCGGGCGAGCGCGTGCCCGCGGAGGCGCGCGCCCACCGCGGCTAGTTCACAGGGAAGTTAGTGCGTGTGACCGGCGGACCCGATGTCCGCTGGTCACTCACCGATCGTCGGTACTGAGGGAGAAAGTCAGGCGGCTGATGTAAACAAGCCGCCTGTCATTCTCCCCTGTGTAGAAACAGTGATCAGACGGTTCTACTATGTAGGACAGTTCATCACTGTTCCTACACTAGTAACCACAGCCAATCACAGTAGAAAGCACGCCCCTAGGGACACACACAGCCCCTCCCTCTCAAATAAAGTTAACCCCTTCACTGCCAGTGTAATTTTACAGTAACAGTGCATATATATAGCACTGATTACTGTAGAAATGTCACTGGTAAAGCCCAAAAGTGTCAAAAATGTCAGTCAAGGGTCCGATCTGTCCGCCCCAATGTTGCAGTACCGCAAAAAAATCAAGTGATATAAAAGTTCATACAGTATCTCACAAAAGAGAGTACACCCCTCACATTTTTGTAAATATTTTATTATATCTTTTCACGTGACAACACTGAAGAAATGAAACTTTGCTACGATGTAAAGTAGTGAGTGTACTGCTTGTATAACAGGGTAAATTTGCTGTCCACAAACTGCTGGCGACAAAAGTGAGTACACCCCTAAGTGAAAATGTCCAAATTTGGCCCAAAGTGTCAATATTTTGTGTGGCCACCATTATTTTCCAGCACTGCCTTAACCCTCTTGGGCATGGAGTTCATCAGAGCTTCACAGGTTGCCACTGGAGCCCTTTTCCACTTCTCCATGACAACATCACGGAGCTGGTGGATGTTCGAGACCTTGCGCTCCTCCACCTTCCATTTGAGGATGCCCCATAGATGCTCAGTAGGGTTTAGGTCTGGAGACATGCTTGGCCAGTCTATCACTCATTTTACCTTCAGCTTCTATAGCAAGGCAGTGGTCGATGTCTTGAAAGTGTTTTTGGGGTCGTTATCATGATGGAATACTGCCCTGCGGCCCAGTCTCTGAAGGGAGAGGATCATGCTGTGCTTTAGTATGTCACAGTACATGTTGGCATTCATGGTTCCCTCAATGAACTGTAGATCCCCAGTGCATACAGCCCCAGACCATGACACTCCCACCACCATGCTTGACTGTAGGCAAGACACACTTGTCTTTGTACTCCTCACATGGTTACCGCCAAACACGCTTGACACCATCTGAACCAAATAAGTTTATCTTGGTCTCATCAGACCACAGGACATGGTTCCAGCAATCCATGTCCTTAGTCTGCTTGTCTCCAGCAAACTTTTTGCGGGCTTTCATGTACATCTTTAGAAGAGGCTTTCTTCTGTGATGACAGTTATGCAGACAAATTTGATGCAGTGTGCAGCGTATGGTTTGAGCACTGACAGGCTGACCTCCCACCCCTTCAACCTCTGCAGCAATGCTGGCAGCATTCATGCATCTATTTCCCAAGGACATCCTCTGGATATGACGCTGACCACGTGCACTCAACTACTTTGGTCGACCATGGCGAGGCCTGTTCTGAGTGGAACCTGTCCTGTTAAACTTCTGTATGGTCTTGGCCACCTTGTTGCAGCTCAGTTTCAGGGTCTTGGCTATCTTCCTATAGCCTAGGCCATCTTCATGTAGAGCAACATTTCTTTATTCAGATCCTCAGAGAGTTCTTTGCCATGAGGTGCCATGTTGAATTTCCAGTGACCAGTATGAGAGAGTTACATAGTTACATAGTAGGTGAGGTTGAATAAAGACAATAGTCTATCCAGTTTAACCTGTGTAGGTGTGTGTGGCTGTAATCATCTCACATAGCCCTGAATGTTCTGATCCTTGAGATGTACGTCTAAGAGTCTTTTGAAAGCCACCGTACTTCCCGCAGAAACCACCTCTTGTGGTAGAGAATTCCACAATCTTGTAGCCCTAACAGTAAAGAACCCCCCCACGTTGCCTGAGGTTAAAACGCTTCTCCTCTAATCGCATTGTATGCCCTTGAGTCCTCATGCAATCTTTTCGACTGAATAGCTGTTTTATTAAGCTGAGATCCCCATTGAGATATTTATAAATTGCTATCATGTCCCCCCTCAGGCGTCTCTTCTCCAGGGAGAATAAATCAAGCGATTGCAGACGCTCTTCATAATTAAGGTCCTCCAATCCCCTAATCAGTTTAGTTGCCCTTCTCTGGATTCTCTCCAGCTCCAACACATCCCTCCTGAGGACTGGCAACCAGAACTGGACAGAATACTCCAGATGCGGTCGGACCAGAGTTTTATAAAGTGGAAGGATTATAGTCTTATCTCTGGAATACATCCCTTTCTTTATGCATGCTAATATTCTGCTGGCTTTTTCAGCTGCCGCTTGACATTGCATGCTATTGCCTAATCTATCATCAACCAAGACTCCCAGATCTTTCTCCATTTTTGATTCCCCCAAGGGTTCCCCTCCTAACGTGTATTGTGCTTTTATGTTTTTAGTCCCCAAGTGCAAAACCTTACACTTCTCCACATTAAACCTCATTTGCCATGTCGTTGCCCACTCCGTTATTTTGTGTAGGTCATTCTGTAGGATATCTGCTTCATGCTGTGCAGTTATTGCCCTGCCCAATTTTGTGTCATCTGCAAAAACTGATATCGAACTACTGATCCCGTCCTCAATGCTGTTTATGAATAAATTGAACAAGGTTGGTCCCAGGACTGAGCCTTGGGGGACCCCGCTTACCACCTCAGACCAGTCTGAGTATGCGCTGTTTATTACCACCCTTTGGACACGCCCTTTTAGCCAGTTCCGTATCCAAGAGCAAACCCTGCTGTCAATACCTGCAGACCTTATTTTATAAATTAAGCGCTTGTGGGGAACTGTATCAAACGCCTTAGCGAAATCCAGGTACACCACATCCACTGGTCTGCCCCTATCTAGCTCACAGCTCACCTCCTCGTAGAATGTTAAGAGACTGGTTTGACACGAACGCCCTTTTGTAAACCCGTGCTGATTACTGCTGATTATGTTGTTGTCTTTAGCAAACTCTATGATATAGTCCCTTATCATCCCCTCCAGAAGTTTACATACTATCGATGTCAAACTGACAGGCCTATAATTTGCCGGGATATGCCTCTGCCCCTTTTTGAATATCGGAATCACGTTAGCTTTCCTCCAATCCCCTGGTACATCTCCTGTCCTAATACTGTCAGCAAAGATCAGGAACAGTGGTCTAGATATAACCTTACTGAGTTCCTTGAGTACTCTCGGATGTACGCCACCCGGGCCTGGTGATTTGTTTGTGTTAAGTTTATCCAGCCTTTCCCTGATTTCACCCTCTGTTAGCCATAGTGGCAAGTCCTGTGTATTACTACTAACCATACAGTCATGGTCAGTGTACCCCTCCATTTCCTGTGTAAATACTGACGAGAAAAAAGCATTCAGCACGGTTGCTTTTTCAGTGTCCTCTGTAACCATCCTCCCATCATCGTTAATTATGTGTGCAATATGCTCTGCCCTAGTTTTTTTGCTGTTGATATATTTAAAGAATTTCTTTGGGCTTTTTTTTACTATCCTCCGCTATTTGTCTCTCAATGTTGATTTTAGCCATTTTGATTTTGTGTTTACTTTTCTTATTTGCCTCCTTGTATTGCTCGAAAGCCGATACTGTGCCCTCTGATTTATATTTCTTGAATTCCAATTTTTTTCCCCTAATAAGTTTTTTAACGCTACGGTTTAGCCAGCAAGGTTTGGCTTTGTCTCTTCTAAATTTATTTCCCATAGGAATGCACTGCAAGATGCATTTGCTTAATATGTTCCTAAAGCATTCCCATTTTTCCTCTGTGGTCAGTGATCCCAGGGTTTGGTCCTAGTTTACCCTTTCCATCAATGAGTACAATTTTGGAAAGTTTGCCCTTCTGAAGTTTAGGGTTCTTATGTTCCCCACTTGCCTTGTTATATTGTTATTTACACTAAATGTGATCATCCTGTGATCGCTAGAGCCCAGGTTGTCCTGGACTTCTACCTCCGAGATTAGGTCTGGGTCATTAGTGATCAATAGATCCAGGACTGCATTTTCTCTAGTCGGAGAATCCACCAACTGTGACATGTAATTATCCTGTAAGGTTTCCGTGAATAGACGGGCCTTCTGTGAGTGTGCAGTCCCCTCTTCCCAGTCAATGTCGGGATAATTGAAGTCTCCCAATATGATGACTGATCCCAGTTTTGCCACTTTACCCAATAGTGCTAAAAATTCCAGCTCTACCTCCTCCCTTTGGTTAGGTGGCCTATAGCAAACCCCCACAATTACTTTTCCCTTTTCTCCTTCCCTTTGGAGTTCTACCCACACGGATTCTAAATCCATACTCATCCCTTCCGTAATGTCACTCCTCTCTATCACCCTTACATTGTTCTTGACATAGAGACATACCCCTCCCCTTCTGTGTGAGAGCGATAACACCAAATTTAACACACCTGCTCCCCATTCACACCGGAGACCTTGTAACACTAACGAGTCACATGACACCGGGGTGGGAAAATAGCTAATTGGGGCACAATTTGGAAATTTTCACTTAGGGATGTACTCACTTTTGTTGGTTTTGTTTAGATATTAATGGCTGTGTGTTGAGTTATTTTGAGGGGACAGGAAATTTACACTGTTAAACAAGCTGAACACCCACTACTTTACATTGTAGCAAAGTGTCATTTCTTCAGTGTTGTCACATGAAAAGGTACAATAAAATATTTACAAAAATGTGAGGGATGTCCACACTTTTGTGAGATACTGTACATATTTGTAGATATGTGCTCAATAAAAAGTCCACACTGTGAAAAAGGATGGTTCCACTAAAGAGAGTCCCCAATGTATCCAATAAGGACAGAAAACATGGAATGCTTACCAGACATCCATAGCCCCCTTATTTAATGAGAAGCTACAAATGCTTGAGGGCTTAATCTCTATAATGCCCCAAGGAGAACAGCACAAATACTTACTCTGAGAAACTGGTGCATAAGACTAGATAGAATAGCAGAGATGGAAGAACACTATTCACTTGGCCAGGACAGACTGACCAAATATAATAAGACATGGGCATGCTGGGTGTACTATAAATCCACCCTGGAATTCCTGAATGTAATGTCATGACCTGTGTAACAGAAGCCCGATGCTTGAGCTTACAAAAAGTTAAACCATATCCTAAGTGGCCACCCGAACCTCAATATTCCTAGGGAACTGAGAGGGGTTGGCACTCCAGAGATGCTGGATGACCACTTTCTACAGGCATTCGCTCGGGTTGGACTGACAACTCATGGGGCCCCTGGGAAACAGGAGATTTTTGGGCCCCCTGTGTCCCTGCCCACACTTAAGGCACACCCACAAAAAGCCCCAACCTCCCAGTTTGCACTGCATGGACGCATCCTCTGCGGGTCAAAGGGATCAAAACTGGTTGGTTCACAACAGGCTAAAGAGGGTGGGACAGGGCTAAGGAGGCTGAGTGTCTAAAGAAGGGGAGGCGTAAAGCTGGAGATCCAATAAAGCAGGGTTTCTTAACCTTTTTATGAAGCAACTTTTGGCAAAAAGTTTGAGATCTCAGGGAACCCCAGAAATAATGTTCAGTTCTACAGCTCATGGAACATTGGTATGATCAGCGAGCTGTTGATATAACAATTATTTTTAGAATTAGCATAAAAAATGTAATAAATATTAAAACGCACCTATTTAATGTGAAACTTGTACTTGAATCATTCTGCACAGATGCTCAGTTCTAGGTCAAACCTATGAAAAGCAGCGCACAGGGGGTCAAGCAAGCACAGTAGACAGGAGGGCAGCAGGGCAGTGCATGGGGGGGAAGCATGGCAAATTTTAGGAGTCAGCAGGTCAGAGGACAGGGAGTAAGGAGGGCACAATATGTTTGTGTGGGGGAAGGGGGGGAAGGAGGGCACACTACATGGGGGTAGCAGGGCACATTATGGGGAACACCAGGGCCCATTACAGGTGGGGGGGGCACAGTCGGACACATTACAGTGGGGGGTGCAGAAAACATAGGGCACGGTAGGGAACATTAAATGGGGGGAGGCAGAGGGGCACATTATAGGGGACAGCAGGGTACATTACAGGGACTAGCAGGGCACATTATGGGGCACAGCAGAGCACAATATGGGGCATAGTTCATGGGGGCAAGAAGGCACATAATGAGGCACAGCAGAGCACATTAGGGGAGCAACATGTCATGCATTATAGGGCACATTACATGGGGGGAGGCAGAGGGGCACATTATGGGGCACAGCAGGGTACATTACAGGGGCTAGCAGAGCACATTATGGGAAACAACAGAGCACATTATGGGACATTTTGCATGGGGGCAAGAGAATACATTATGGGGCACAGCAGGGCACATTACATGGGGAAAAGAGAGCACAATATGGGGCACAGCAGGGGATATTACATAGGGCAAGAGGGCACATTATAGGACATAGTATGGTGCCCACAGCAGGGCAAAGGGCCCACAGTAGAGCACATCACTTGGCACACAGCAGGGCACAGGGCACATCAGGGGCATACAGTAGGGCTCAGGGCACATCACAAGGAACCCAGTAGAGAACTGGGCACACAGTGGTGCACATAGTAGGGCATAGGGCACACAGTAGGGCACATCATGGGGCACACTACAGGACACACAGTGGGGCCTGTCATGGAGCACACAGTAGGGCATATCACAGGGCACACAGTAGGGCATGGGACACATCACAGTGCACACATCAGGGCAAATCATGGGACACACATCAGGGCATGGGGGCACAGATCAGGGCATGGAGGCACACAGCAGGGCAAGGGGGCACACAGCAGGACATGGGGGTGCACAGCAGGGCATGGAGGCACACAGCTGGGCATGGGAGCACACAGCTGGGCATGGGAGCACACATCAGGACATGGGGAATACATGAGGGCAATGGAACACACATCAGGGCATGGGGGCACACAACAGGGAATGGAACACACATCAGGGCATGGGAGCACACAGCAGGTCATGGGTACAGATCAGGGCATGGAGACACACATAAGGGCATGGAGGCACACAGCAGGGCATGGGGGCACACAGCAGGGCATGGGTGCACACATCAGGACATGGGGAATACATGAGGGCAATGGAGCACACAGCAGGGCATGGGGCACACATCAGGGCATAGGGGCACACAGTAAGGCAATGGGACAAAAATCAGGGCTTGGGGGCACACATTAGATCAGTGGGGCACACAGCTGGGCATGGGGGAACACATTAGGGCATGGGGGAACAAATCAAGGCAATATGGCACACAGCAAGGCATGGTATCACACAGCAGGGCATGGTGGCATATATATATATATATATATATATATATATATATATATATATATATATATATATATTATTTATTTATTTTTTTTCAGCAAAGGCCCTTTTGTGAAAAAAAAATACACTTTGACTAATTGTATTGATGCAAGCACAATATAATACAAAATATTTTGATAAGGTTTAAAAGATGATGTTACACAGAGTAAATAGATACGTAGCATGTCACACTTTAAAATTGGGATCCCAAACTACAGTAATTAAAATTCTCCACAGGCGCTGCTTTAAATATTTTTACAGGTTACAAGTTTTAGAGTAACACAGCAGGTCTGGAACTAGAACTATTGCTCTTGCTCTGACATTCGCGAAGATACCTCACATGTGTGATGCGATCACTGTTTACATGTGTGTGGGACTTACATATGCGCTTGAGTTTTTTGCATTAGCATAGAGGGAGAAGGATGCTTTACATTTTTTTTTATTATTTATGTTATGTAAATCAATTTTTTTTAAACTGTCTCTTTAATTTTTTTTAAATTAACTTTATTGCTTTTAGAAGGGATCAACAATATACCTTGTGACAGCATGTGCCATGACAGGTCCTCTTTATCAGGGGCAGACTAACCATTCAGGCACTTCGGGCATTGGCAGAGGGCCTGAGGCCAGTAGGGGGCTCCATAACAGCTTCTACTGTGATCTACCCATCAATCACAGCTAGCTGATGGGTAGATCGGGTCCCTGCTCCTGCTCCCTGCTCCCTGCTAAGAGACTCTAATTAGACCTCTTGTGGCGCACTGCTCCCTGCCGGCCCCTCCTTCCCTTCCTTCCACCCCAGGTGCTTGTATTTGACATCCCCTGGGGCAGATGAGAAGAGAGGAGGGGCTGGCGGGGGCGAGTACATCATGAGAGGTTTAATTACAGCCACTTCCCACGCTACTCTGCATCTAGGAAGGAAAGTGCAGCTGCTTGTATGCTGCTGTATGCCCCGTGTCTCACTATGTGCCCACCTATGTGCCCCCATGCCCTGCTGTGTGTCCCGTGACCTGCTATGTGCCCAGCTGTGTGCCCCATGCTCTGATGTGTGCCTCCATGCTCTGCTGTGTGCCCCATTGCCCTGCTGTGAGCCCCACTGTCCTGATGTTTTCCCCCATTCCCTGATGTGTGCCCCCATGCCCAGCTGTATGCCCATATGCCCAGCTGTGTGCCCTATTGCCCTTATGTGTGCCCTATTGACCTGCTGTGTGCCCCCATTCCCTGATATGTTCCCCAATGCCCTGATGTGTCCCCCATGTCCAGCTGTATGCCCCATTGCCCTGATCTGTGCCCCAATGCCCAGCTGTGTGCCTCCATGCCCCAATGTGTGCCCTATTCCCCTGCTGTGTGCCCTATTGCCCTGCTGTGTGTCCCCATGCCTTGCTGTGTGCCCATATGCCCTGATGTGTGCCCCCACGCCTTGCTGTGTGCCCCTATGCCCTGATGTGTGCCCCATAATGTGCCCTGATGTGTGTCATGTGATGTATCCTATACCCTACTGTGTGCCCTGTGATATTCCCTACTGTGTGCCCCATGATGTGCCCTACTGTGTGCCCTGCGGTGTGACCCATTATGTGTCCTGCTGTGTACCCCATGTACTACTATGTGCTCTACTGGGTGCCCAGTTCCCTCCCGTGTGCCTTGTGAGGTGCCCTGAGCCCTACTGTATGACCCATGATGTGTCCTGTGTACCTTGTGCCCTGCTGTGTGCCATGTGATGTGCCTTTCGCTGCAGTGTGCCCTGTGATGTGCACCAATGTGTGCCCCCTGATTCCCCATTCTGTGCCCCATATTGTACCCTGCTGTGTGCACCATACTGTGTCCTATAATGTGCCCTCTTGCTCCATGTATTATCCCCTGCTGTGCCCCATAATGTGCCCTCTTGATCTCATGTAATATGCCCTGGTGTGCCTCATAATATGCCATGCTAGCCCCCATAATGTGCCCTGCTGTGCCCCATATTGTGCCCCTCTGCCTCCCCCCCCCCCTTGTAATGTGCCCTACTGTGCCCTATAATGTTCCCTGCTGCCCCCATGTAATGTGTCCTTTTGTGCCCCACCCCCACCTGTAATGTGCCCTGGTGTGTCCTATAATGTTCCCTGCTGCTCCCCATGTAGTTTGCCCTTGTGTCCCCCCTCTCACAAACACATATTGTGCCCTCCTGACCCCCTGTGCCTGTGCTCTAACCTGCTGCCTTCTATACTTTGCCATGCTTCCCCCCATGCTCTGCCCTCTGCCCCCCCCCCCCAGTGTACTGTGCTTGTTTGACCCCCTGTGCTCTGCCCTGTTACTCCCTGTGCACTGCAATCTCAGAATTGAGCAGCTGCGCAGAATGATACAAGCACAAGATTCACAATAAATAGGTATGTTTTAATATTTAATCCAATTTTTATGTTATTTCTAAAAATAATTGGTATATCAACAGCTCGCTGATTATACCATTGTTCCATCAGCTGTAGAACTGAATATTATATCAGGAGATCTCAAACTTTTTGCCAAGAGTTTCTTGGTAAAAAGGTTAAGAAACCCTGCTTTATTGGATCTCCAGCTTTAAGTCTCCCCTTCTTTAGATACTAGGCCTCCTCGGCCCCGTCCCACCCTCTTTAACCGCTTGCCGACTGCTCACAGTATATTTACTGCGGCAGTCAGCCCCTCACAGGCAGAGTGACGTAGGTCTGCGTCGCTCGCCTGTGAGGCTCTGGGGAGCGAGCGCGCGCCCGCGGAGGCGCGCTCCCGCGCGGTCACGGACCCCCCCGTGCGTGTGACCAGCGGACCCGATGTCCGCCGGTCACTCGGCGATCGGCGGGGGAGAGGGAGAATGTCAGGCAGCTTGTGTAAACAAGCCACCTGTCATTCTCCTCGGTGTAAAGACACTGATCACACGGATCTACTATGTAGATCCGTTGATCAGTGTCCTTACAGCTCAAGCCACAGCCAATCAAAGTAGAAAGCACGCCCCTAGGGACACACACAGCCCCTCCCTCCCAAATAAAGTTAACCCCTTCACTACCAGTGTATTTTTAAAGTAACAGTGCATATATATAGCACTGACTACTGTAGAAATGTCACTGGTAACCCCAAAAGTGTCAAAAATGTCAGTCAAGGGTCCGATCTGTCCGCCCCAATGTTGCAGTACTGCAAAAAAAATCGCAGATCGCCGCCATTACACGTTAAAAAAAAAAACAACAAAAATGACAAAAATCTTTCCCTTTGTTAGTAAACGCGATAACTTTTGCGCAAACCAATCAAAATACGCTTTTTGCGATTTTTTTTTACCAAACATAGGTAGCATAAAACAAATTGGCTGAAAATTTAAAAAAATTTTGATTTTTACATTTTTTTTTTGGGGAATTTCATATAAAAAAATGTGAAAAATATTGTTATTTTTGCAAAATGTACGCTCTTTTTTTGTTTATAGCGCAAAAAGTAAAAATCGCACGGGTGATCAAATACCACCAAAAGAAAGCTCTGTTTGTGGGAAAAAAAGGACGTCAAATTTGTTTAGGTACAGCGTCGCACGACCGCGCAATTGTCCGTTAAAGTCACGCAGTGCCGAATCGCAAAATACCCCCTGGTCGTTTAGCAGGAAAATCCTCCGGGGCTTAAGTGGTTAACCTGTCATGAACCAACCAGTTTTGATCCCATGGAGAATACGTCCATGCAGTGCAAGAGGGGGGTGGCCTTTGTGTGGGTGTGGCTTGAGTGTGGGCTTGAGTGTGGGTGGGGACACAGGAGACCCAATGATCTCCTGTTACATGGGAGCCCCATGAGTTTTCAGTCTGCCCCTGCTCATTATGGAGAGATCTGGAGTCTATTAGACCACACATCTCTCCTCTGGCCTCCAATGCATCAGACACAGATCACTCTGATGGGCTGCTCTCCTGGTCGCTAATGGCCAGGTAAACAGAGAGGCGAATCCATAATTGATGATATTCCAGGGTCACAATGACGGAGGAACAGCTTCAGTTCCTCTCTCCCTCTGTGCTGTGCAGCTTCCACAGCCGCAGAAGGGATCGAGTGGCTATTTAGCCACTCAAATCACTTTTGCCTCACAGGGAATTTCCAGCTGAAAAGGCTGATACTGGGATGATGCCTATAGCTGCAGGCATCATCCCAGTATAACCACTGCAAACCGAGGACATCATATGACGGCCTATGGTCGCCAATGGTTAAATGACTACAACAATCCGTTCGGAAAGGTTCAGGGTGTCAATAGATGGCAAGAAAAGGGGGAGCCCCTGGTATGGAGAAAATGAAGGACCAATGATTTAGCCTTTCATAGTATTGCTAGTGTAGAGTTAAGAAGAGCTCGCAGAGAGGTATTCTATTTTTAATAATAAACATGTTATACTTACCTGCTCTGTGCAATTATTTTGCACAGAGCAGCCCCAATCCTTCTCTTCTTGGGTCCCCCATAGCAAGCTATTTGCTATGGGGCACTCATGCATGCTTGCTCCTGAGCCCCGCTCTGTGTGTCCATAAGACTTGGCCCTTACCCACTCCCTCCTCACTGGCTGTGATTGACAGCAGCCGGAACCAATGGTCTCCGTCGCTGTCTCTAAGCCAATAAGGAGGCAAAGACCTGGGAGAGCCGCAGCTCTTGTGCACATCGCTGGACCGCAGTTGGGCTCGGATAAGTATTTAGGAGGAGGCTGCAAATTGAAGGATTTTTACCTTCATATATAGCATACATAAAGTTAAAAAAAACGTTATGCTTTTAGAACCAGATTAAGCATGCCTGCCTGTGTATATTGGTCAGTGTTTACATCAAAACAAGAAGATTGCCTTGCAGGGGTAAGCATCACAGTCCAAAACAAAAGTCCAGCAAAAAACAGTTACTAAGCCTCCTGGCTAGTAAACAAACCCCACTGGCTCTGCATCAGACCTGCAGACATGTTACCTCACAGCCTGCTGGTTTCCTTTCTCAGCAACAACCCATTAACACAGGGAAAGATATATTATACCTCAGGTTTGGAACAAGGTGTGGTCAGTGATTAACCCCCTGCATCCTGCTACAAACCTTCCACTGCCACCTATTTACCTGTGCAGCAGCTCCACACTCCATCCACAACTGACAGAGGCTGTTTGTCATACTAGTAAAACAGAGGACCAGGTGGAAGCCTTGCAAATGTGGGATACAGATGCTTGATGCTGAAAAGCCCAGGAGACACCAAGAAGCGTTATGTAACGGGATCTGATAGGAAAGAAAGGACCGCTTTCCTTAAAGGCATAGACCGTGGAAATGAAAAGTCTGATCTACCTGGCAATGGTGGATTAGGAAGCAGCGTGTACTCTATGAGGATCTCCCGGTAGAATAAAAATTGACTCTGCTCTAACCACATCCAGACAATGTAAGGTGATTTCATTGTTATACTTTGGGGCAGGTTAGAGGTAAGAGAGGATGAGGTCATCATTGAAGTAAAACGAGTATACTGTCGTAGACATTTTTTGTCTCAAAGCCACCTTGCCCTTGTGCAAAACAAGAAAAAGATTTTTACAAGATAAAGCTGCTAACTCATGCCTAACAAAAGTGATGGCTTCCAGGAAATTAACCTTAATAACCCTACAAATCAAGTCTTCCAACAGAACTGCTTTAAAGAGGGGTTTCTGAAGAGCAGAGAACACCTGGTTGAGATCCCAAATTGAAACAGGAGGTCGAAATAGAGGAATGATTTAAGCAGATTCCCATAGAAAGTTTCTGATAGAGGATTGCAAGACAAGGGGGTTGTGGAAAACAATGGATAAAGCAGAAACCTGTTCCTTGAAAGTACTCAGGGTCAGACACTGGTCAACACCAGACTGGGAAAGGCAAAAATCGGAGGAAGAGTAATCTCAAGGTAAAAGATGGATTTTTTTAATACAGACTTACCTGTGAAAACCATTTCTTGAAGTACATCACGGTACACAAAGCCATAAATCATAACCTGTGGGTTATATAGCCTTCGTTAGGTGAAGGACACTGGCAACCAATCGGAATTGATGCCCCCCTCTATAACCCCTCCCACACAGGAAGTACCTCAGTTTTGTAGCAAGCAATAAAGACCCTAGAAAAAAGGGGGAGGGACCTCTGTGTCCCATGATGTACTTCAAGAAATGGATATTACAGGTAAGTCTGTAGTAAAAAATCCATCTTTCTTTTCGTACATAACGTGACACAGAGCCATAAATGATAACATATGGGATGTCCCAAAGCAATGCATCTGAGGGGAGAAGGACACCAAAAAACACCGCCATCTGGCCGCAAAAAGGATTACACTGCTGCCTGCAGAACACTGCGGCCAAATGCAGATTCCTTCTGGGTCCCAACATCCACTCAATAGAAACGAGTGAAGGTATGCATCAACCACCAAGACGCGACCATGCAAATCTGATCCATTGAGGCTTGATAGCAAAGTGCCCAAGAGGCACCTACTCCTCTGGTAGAATGTGCCTTTACAGGAAAAGGTCCCTACTAAACCATACGCCTGAGTAATAAGCTAGCAAATCCAATTTGAAATTGTAGACTTAGATGCTGCCAACCTCTTTCTGGGCCCTTCTGGCAGCACAAACAAGCTCTCGGTCTTACGAATACCAGCTGATTTCTCCAAGTTAAAACTTAAGTTCAAGCATTACATCAAGAGAATGCAACAACTTTTCCTCCTCTGAGTGAGAAAAAAGGAAGGTAGTATAATGTCCTGAATCAAATGAAAGGCGGACACCACCTTGGGCAAAAAAACCTGGGTGTGGATGTAGAATCACCCTATCTTGATGAAATATCAAGAATTGCTCTTTGCAAGAAAGAGCTGCTAGTTCTGATACCCTTCTAGCCAAAGATATCACAGTCAAAAAGACCAGTTTTCTGGTCAAAAGAACCAGGAGAACTTGCCCCAGAGGCTCAAATGGCTGTTTCTGCAAAACTGTCAATATCAAATTCAGGTCCCAAGGACACAATGGTGGCTTCACAGGCGGAAGCAAATGTAATATTCTCTGGTCGAAGGTCTGAACCAACGAATGAAAAGCAATCGGTTCCTGGAAGAAAACCAATAAGGCTGAAATCTGCCCCTTGATAGTGCTCAAGGCTAACTTCATATCTACTTCTGCTTGAAGGAAAGCTTGAATTATCCTGATGATATATTTGCGGGGATGCCATTTCCTGGCTTCACACCAGGCAATATAGGATTTCCAGACTCTGTAATAAATGTTTCTAGAGTCTGGTTTCCCAGCGTTTATCAGTGTATATACTGCAGGGCCAGATACACCCCACTCCTTCAAGATTAAGGCTTCAATAGCCAAGCCATCAAATTTAGAGACTGTACAGCAGGGTGGAATATGGGACCTTGAGAGAGTAGGTTCGGACACAGTGGAAGGGCCCAAGGCCTCGTCATTGCCAACCTCTGGATTTGTGCAATCCAAACCCTCCTCGGCCATGCCGGAGCTACGAGAATTACTGGTTTCCCATCTAGCTGGATTCTGCGCAACAGACGTGGAGGAAAGGCATACATCAGGGAATACTCCTCCCAAGGAGTCACCAAAGCATCCACTCTGACTGCGAGTGTATCCCTGGTCCTGGACACAAATCTCTTCAACTTGTTGAATCTGGATGCCAACGGATCTACATCTGGGACCCCCCAGTATAGGCAGATTAATTGAAAAATGTTGGGGTGTAAGGACCACTCCCCCGGAAACATCTGTTGACGACTCAAAAAGTCTGCCTGCCAGTTCTCTATTCCCAGAATAAAAACTGCTGTTAGGCGTGGCACAAACTTCTCTGCCCAAAACAGGATGAAATCCGCCTCTTTCTGGGATGATGTGCCTCCTTTATGGTTGATATAAGCCACAGCCGTGGCATTATCGGATTGTACCCTGACAGGGTGACCCCGAAGCCTGGACGTCCAGAATTTCAAAGCCCAACTGACTGCTCGGAATTCCAAAATGTTGATGGGGGGACCTTTCTCTATCCATGACCATTTCCCCTGGACAGTGACTTCCTCCAGGACCGCTCCCCAGCCGGAGAGACTGGCATCTGTAGTCACTATTTTACAGGTCACTGAAAGAAAGGATTTCCCCTTCTCCAGATTTCTGGTCAACAATCACCACTTTAGACTCTGACGTACTCTTGGTACCAGAGACATGGACCGGTCCAGAGACTGAACCTTTCTGGTCCAGGTAGACAAAATGTTGTTCTGTAAGGGTCTGTCATGGAATTGCCTCGAATGTGGACACCATCTACCCCAATAACTTCACGCAAAGATGTAAAGAAAGGATATCTCAGCCTTACTAAAAACCAAACCTGATCCTTCAGGTCTGTGACCTTCCTTGCTGGCAAGAATATTTTTGCCTGTGCTGTGTCCACAAGAAGACCCAGGTATTCCAGATGCTGGACCGGCTGTAATGCTAACTTTATCAAGTTTAGTATCCAACCCAGATGTTCTAGGAACTGCACTGTCTGGTGGACATTTTGGCTTAGAGCCGAAGCCGATAGAGCTATTAGTAATAGATTATCCAGATATCATCCAGATATCCTATTATAGATATCCCTTGGGACCTTAGAACAGCCAATACTGGAGCTAGGATCTTTGTGAAAACACTTGGAGCTGTGGCTAACCTGAAGGGCAGGGCCACGAACTGAAAATGATGGTTCTCTATTGCAAAGCGTAGGAACCTTTGATGAGCCTGGAATACAGGCACGTGAAGATATGCATCCTTAATGTCCATGGATGCCAGAAATTCCTCTCCCTGCAGGGAGGCTATGACTGAACGAATTGACTCCATGCAGAAGGTACGAACATTCAGAAACTGGTTTAAAGCTTTGAGATCCAGAATAGGTCTCACATCCCCTTTTGGTTTGGAGACTACGAACAGGTTTGAGTAAAAACCCTTGAAATTTTCGTTCTCTGGAACCTCTATTATCACTTTTTGAGCCTTCAGCTGGTCTAATGCCAGAAAGAGAGATCTTCTTTTTAGGGGATCTGTGAGTATACCTTGGAATTTCGAGTGTTCCTGTATCCCCGGTTTATAAGTTATAAACCGGGGATACAGGAACACTCGAAATTCCAGTTTGTACCCCTGTGAAATGGTGGAGATAACCCAGTTGTCTTGGATCAATTCCACCCAAACCTTTATGGACTGCCTAAAAATAAATGAAGGGCACAGTGTGACTTCATTTTAACACTTTTGGACTTGTCAATGAGTCACAATTATTTCTGGTATGGAGGCTCTTTCTTCTTACAGAACAGGGGAGTGGCCATGGGCGCCAAATTTGCGCCTAGTATGGCGAATCTATTTATGGCCAAATGGGAGGAGGATGTCATCGATGGTCGCCTAGATCCCAGCTAGTTTTCTGGAGGAGGTACATTGATGACATCCTCCTCCTATGGGATGGTGACGCCACGTCCCTGCAATTGTTTATGCAGGAGCTTAACACCAATGACAGAGGTATCTCCTTGGAATTTGAATATAGCTCATCCGAGATCCACTTCCTAGACCTCATGATTAGAGTTGTGGATCATTACCTCTACATTTTTTAAAGAGACCGATAGGAATGGGTTCATTGATGTTCGGAGTTGCCACCATCCCAATTGGTTACAATCGGTCCCTTTCAGTCAATTCCTCAGGCTGAAGAGGAATTGTACCGATCACGGGGTGTTCCTGCAGGAGGCTGAAATCCTCAAGATGCGTTTTTTGGAGAAGGGTTATCCCTTAGCAGATCTTGACTCGGCATTGTCGCGCACGGATTCAAGGTCGAGGGATGATTTATTAAGACCTAAATTAAGACCCTTGGTTGATTCGTATAAATGTGCGTTTCTTTCCTCTTTCTCTACTCAACACTTCTCAGTGAAGCGCATCCTGCGGAAACACTGGCATATATTGAAAGAGGACCAAGTGCTAGGTCCTGTATTACCATCCCGTCCTCAAGTCATCTTTAAAGGACTCCCCCCTCTTAGGCTGCTCGTTGCCCCTAACGTTATTGATCCTCCTAGGAACATCTCTTTTTTTCACGATAGGGGAGGCTATTATCACTGTAGAAACTGTTCTATTTGCAAAATTAATAAGGACAAAAGGAGGAAAGTTGATTCTTTTGAATCTAATGCTACCAAGCAAGTTTTTGAAATTAAACCTTTTATAACATGCTCCATCACACATGTTGTGTACCTGTTGAGATGCCCTTGTGGCCTGGATTATATTGGCCGTACTATACGTAAGTTACGTGTCAGACTTAATGAACACGTGGGGAACATCCTCAAGGGGTTCCCCAAACATAGTGTGTCCCGCCATTATGACCAGCATCATGGGAGGGATCCTGCGGGGACCATATTCATGGGCATCAACAGGTACACTAGCAGTTGGAGGGGTAGCAATCGAATGCGAGGAGTATCCCAGTTGGAAACCCAGTGGATCTATAGGGTCAAATCCTATAGTCCACATGGTATGAACATAGATTGGGATATTAACTCCTTTATTAATAATTCCTAGGAATTAGGAATGTCCCAGTCTGTGTTCATATACTATGGGCATAGATTGGGAGATTAATCTCCTTATTAATAATTCCTAGGAATTTTTTCTCTTTTTCCTTTAGAAACAGTTTTTGACATTTTATGATTTTATGGCTTTACACACCTTTTAGAGTGTATAATATTTTTAAAGTTTTATATATTTTTTAGGTTATTTTATTTGTGTGTTGGATTTATTTTGTTCCCGTGGGGTTTCCAGTGGACAATGTGGAAGCATTGCCAACAAATTATTTCTGTAATTTTTTATACTCCTGCACATTTGACTATGCATTAGCAGGTGTTATTAATAACACTGCAGCAGGGATGGTTTCCTTTCCTGCTCCTGTGTCTATAGGGAAGGGATTCCAGTTCAGTTTGAATCTCTCCTTTTTCTAGTAAGTCTTACTCATGCCGCTGCACATTGGTATTCTATGTCCTCTAGTTTTCTATCTCTCTCTTTCTATTGGATGTAGTTGCCTCTGTGCATATAGGTATTGATTGGCTATTGGAAGTGCTTTGACTTTTTCGGATTGGTCCCGTGATGGCACCTCCTGATTTGTTCGGTTAGAACTTCCGGGACGATGTTCTAAGTACTTCCTCTATCCCTATAATGGTGTGGTTAGTGATGGCGAAGGGGAGAGTCGGCTGGAACACATGCCGCTCCTCCCCTTCCGCTTCTTTGGGCCATTTAGTGTGGGTGATCGGCGGCGTTAGGCCACGCCCCCTGATGACATCAGGATCTGACGAAACCGGTAGGGGACCGGTCACGTCCGCCCTATGAACACCTTCTAGCGTCCATCTGCTTGAAGTTAGAGGCTACAGCTACCACACTGTCTTACTCATGCCGCTGCACATTGGTATTCTATGTCCTCTAGTTTTCTATCTCTCTCTTTCTATTGGATGTAGTTGCCTCTGTGCATATAGGTATTGATTGGCTATTGGAAGTGCTTTGACTTTTTCGGATTGGTCCCGTGATGGCACCTCCTGATTTGTTCGGTTAGAACTTCCGGGACGATGTTCTAAGTACTTCCTCTATCCCTATAATGGTGTGGTTAGTGATGGCGAAGGGGAGAGTCGGCTGGAACACATGCCGCTCCTCCCCTTCCGCTTCTTTGGGCCATTTAGTGTGGGTGATCGGCGGCGTTAGGCCACGCCCCCTGATGACATCAGGATCTGACGAAACCGGTAGGGGACCGGTCACGTCCGCCCTATGAACACCTTCTAGCGTCCATCTGCTTGAAGTTAGAGGCTACAGCTACCACACTGTCTCTCTGCGAGTTCCCCACTGGATACTGACTTCTGATGCTTTTTATCCATCGATCAAATGTGAGTGTCTTTTTGGCTTTCCAACTAAATAAAGTGTTTGTGTCTGAACATACTGCACTATGAGGAGTTTTTTCCTGTTTTACATGCCGTTGGTCCATTAACACTCCCCTGAGAGGATTGGAGTTGAGCACTCAGTGGCATTTCCTGTTGGAGGATACTATCTACTTGTCCATATGTTGTGGTGTGAGGAGTCCTTATCAATAGTGTTTGAGATTCCTGTAATGGGGATCATCAGATTATGGTAAGAGGCCATACTCACTGGTGATTGGTGGAGGTTACATCTTCTAATTCAACACTTGTGTCTTGGACTTCCTATTGGACTCCTTTCCCCTATGGACTGTATCTACCGTTTATAGTCACTTTTGATGTACTGTGCACACCACTACTTCAATTACTGACTTACCATTGTGATTTCAATTACTGACCTTTTTTACTTTGATTACTTCATCAAGCGCTGCATACCTTGTTTTTATGTTTTCTGGGTTGAGGTACTACAACTTTTTTGTGCTAGCAGCTGATATTGTAATCCATTTCTTTATTAGATCAAGCGCAGTATAATCTGTTTTTATTTTATGGACTGCCGCAGCCTTCCCCCCACCCATGTGAGTGGGGGCGCCCCTTTACAGAGGGAGACTTTGCTGATTTGTGGGCCGAGGGCTTTTTCTGACCCTGCCCTGAAGGCTTGGTTCTGGATGGAATGAAATTACATATGGTAATTCCGCAGACCAAATTTTTAACCAAAGGATTCTGCACATATGCACTGATATTAAAGCACATTTGCCTTATGGAGTCCGTAAGAACATCCACTGCAAAACAAAGTGTGAGGTAGATCTGACAGATCTTCCGTAGACTCTCCTTGAGAAGGAACTGTCTTGGACACTCGCTTCATACAGTCTTTTAAAGACTGACAAACTCCTTTGACTGCTACTGCTGGTTGAATCGCAGAACCTGCAACCGCAAAGGAAGCTTTCAATAAAGATTCCAACTTTTATGTGCTGGATCTTTAAAACCTGGGCATTATCCACAGGACAGGTTAAACCTCTTGTTAACCGTGGAAATGGAAGCATCCACAGTGGGTATATTCCATTTCTTAGTAAACTTTTCCTCCATACAATAATGAAAACCTTTTAGGAGGAACAAAAATCCTATCAGGATGGTCCCAATATTTATACATTTCTTGCTCCAAGAGCGGATGTATGGGAAACGTCTAAGGACTATGAGTAGGGCGCAATGAGCCTAGAGAGGAAAAAGAGACTTCAGCTGTCTCTAGTGGAGGAAATTTGTATCCAGACTGGACCGTTTCAGTAAGAGACTGAATAAACAATCTCTGGGCCTGAGAGGTAGATAGAGACTCCTCTGACCCCCCAGAAGTGGAAACCTCAGCTTGACCTTCCATAGGGTCACCATTAGCTACTTCTTCCACATCCTCTGTCCAATCCTAAACTGACTCAGTGGGTGGCTCAGGTAAGGCAGATCTATCATGTTTCTTCCCTTAAGATGCTGCAATGATACCAGCTATCCTACCCTCAAGGCTGGCCAATGCCACAGCCAAATCGTCCATAGTGACTTAGGTTGCTGCAGAAGTAGTACTAGTAGCTACTATGCCTGACAACCATAATGGCTCAGATTGGCAAGATGCCTCTGGCTCTTCAGGAGGAGTAGACACAGTGGAATCACAGCTAGGACCTTTAAGGCCCGACGGTGGCATCGCAGTGCCTTTTCCAAATGTGTCCCCCCCCCCCCCCCCTGCCCTTTTTCTGGCAGACATTGCTTTAAAGCAAGCCAAACTTGAGGTACTATCTTTAAGAAGGCTTGTGCCGAGCTAATACAGAGGCTAGTGTGTTGGAAACAGTTCCTTACAGAACGCACCCATTTATGCTGTATCACACATGTGCGGCGTGCTACGTGGCATCCACGTGCACGCCATTGCATAAGAAAATGCTCTCCATGCGGTGTACTTAAAGGCAAAGATTCCTGCGCATGAATAGGCCTACGCCATAGACACACGATCAAGGCAGAGACAAACGTGCGGACGCTTATGCGCCAGGGCAAAAACAACAACAACCATATGGGGTGAGAGCAGCTTAGGCTGAATTCTGTTTGTCAAAGCTGATACCTTTTAGGCAATCAGCTCAGGGAAAAAACACAATGTGATAACAATAGACAAAGAAATAATGATTTAAATCAAGCTTTGCAACAATCCCACAACTTCCTCAACAAGATGTAACTTGCATGCATAACATCCATAGTCTCATGGAGGGATAAATATGGCACATGGTCTCTGTTATCTTAATAAAAAGGAACAGTGCATAAAATATTTACAATTTGCAATTATGCCAGCAATTTTTACCTTCAAGGTTTGCTGAATAAGAAAATGTTTTAAATTGGACTTACCAGTCCAGCCGCAGGATTCTGCTTGAAACAGAATTCCAATCTTCACCCATCACAGCGAGCTTTGTCTTGGTGACCTTCAAGGACTGGGTCCCCTTATTGTAGAGGGGCCATGGCCTTGGACCTATAGAACACCCTGCATGGAGCGCCTTTGGGGTTTGGTATTCCAAGGGTCCGGATCCCAGGGTCCAGCGCCTAAAAAGGACAGCATTACAGGCAAAACCTCTGACATTGTACTGGCAAAGTAAGCCTTCCATGTGCAATTGTAAATCATGCAGGAGTTGGATTTCCTTGCTCTGTGTAAGGTGGTAATAACCGAAGCAGAGATACTCCTATCCTTTAGGACTTGGGTTTCAGCAGCCATACTGTTAAAGCTAGAGACTGAGAAGCAGGATGGAACAAGGGCCTTGAACCAGTAACTCTGGTCTGTTTGGAAGAGGCCAGGGCTCGTTTATCAGAAGTTTGAGTAGTCTGTGTAACATATTTTTCTTGGTCAATTTGGTGCAATAAGGGAGCCTTTCCTCCTCTAATTTGAGTCAAGGGAGGATCTACTTTAGAGGGAAGGTATAAACTAGTTGTAATTGGATCATAAGAATCACTAGAGCATCTACTGCAAAGGCTAGAGGGTCCCTGGTCTTGTCCATGAATTTGTGCAGCTTGTCTATAAACCTGGAGGCTAGGATGTCCACATTTGGTTTTTCCTTTCATGGAGATTTCTAACCACTTCCCGCCGGTGCTATAGCCCAAAGAATGCTACAGTGTGGGCTTAAAAAGCCAGGAAAGCGGCATGTGTGTGGCGCACTCTGTGATCACCGAGTCCTTGGGCCTTGACTGATCACAGACCGGGGTAAAGGGCCAATCACAGTGGTCCTTTACCACATGATCAGCTGTCAGCCAAAGACAGCTGATCACTGAAGTAAACAGAAGCCGGGTATCTTTTTAGTGTTTTCCTCACATTGATAGTGTGAGGAAAAAATAACAAAGCCATCGGTCCCCTCAGTGTCCACCAGTGCTGCTAATCAGTGCCCACCAGAGCCATCTGTTAGTGCCTATCAGTGCTGCCAATCAGTGCCCATCAGTACTGCTAATCGGTGCCCACCAGAGCCATCTATTATTGCCTATCAGTGCTGCCCATCAGTGCCTCATCATCAGTGTCACTTAGTGCTGCCTATCAGTGCGACCTATCAGTGCCACCAATGTGTGTCACCTATCAGTGGCGGTCAGTGCCTCCTCTCAGTGCCCTTCAGTGCTGACTATCAGTACCCATCAGTGCTCACCAATGCTTCCAATCAGTATCCATCAGTGCCACATCATCAGTGTCCCTTATTAGTGCTGCCTATTAGTGCTGCCTACAAGTGCCTATCAGTGCCATCTATTAGTGCCCCTCAGTGCCATCTTTCAGTTCCCTTCAGTGCCGCCTATCAGTGTGCATTAGTGCCACCTATCAGTGCCCATCAGTGCCACCCATTAGTGCAGCTTCATCAGTGCCTCCTCATCAGTGCCACCTCATTAGTGTCCATCAGTGCCGCCTCATCAATGCCCATTAGTGTGCCCTCATCAGCGTACATCAATGAAGGAGAAAAATTACCTGTTTTCAAAATTGTATAACAAACTATAAAAAACATCTTGTTTTGTTTTTGTTTTCTCAATATTTTCAGTTTGTTTAGCAAAAAATAAAAAAAAACAGTGGTGATTATTCTGACTCCAACTGTTGTAATAGTGACTTATCCCTTGCTGAGACCTATGCCTATGCCTTGCCTGTATAAGCAGATATAATCCTAGCAGACAGTTTTCATCAGTTAGCTGAACTCACCAAAACACTGTTTCATCAGTGTGGGTCTTTATTGCAGGCAGCACAAGCATAAAGAAAAAGAAAGAGGAAATACATTACAGGTGGGAGGAAACACAGAAGGGAAAGCCAGAAAGGGTAAATGCAACAACCAAAATAAACACAAGATGGCAGTATAATAACCAATTATGTAGAAGTCAAATAACAATGGCTTGTGGAAGTTAACTATATAAGTTCTCACAACATGTGTAACAGCACACTCCCTGTCTGGTATTGTAAATACCACTATGTTACATCATAAGGGTAGTTAGGCAAATGCAAATAACTGCGATTTGCATTTGTCTTGAAGACCTGAAAAACAAAAGGAAAAATGTGCATATATGCATCAATGATAACTGCAATAAGGCATCAAGTAGTGTCAATTAAGTTAAAGCCACATCCTTCATGTGTTAGAAAATGGATCCAAAAAACCCAAGTAAACAAGTTCAGGCTCCAAAATGCAAGAGTAAAACAAGTTCTGTGATGGGTCTGAGGAAAATCTTTACAGTTCCTTGGCTGGCAACTTTCACCTCTACCTTACGTACCATATCATCATCACTAGGAATGATCTTTACAATGAGTCCCATGGGCCATTCATTCTTTCAGCTTGCTGGTCCTTGAGCAGAACAAGGTCTCTAACTTGGAGGTTAGGGTTCAGATGTTGCCATATTCTGGGTCCTTGCAGAAGAGAAAGATATTCCATTTTCCAACAATTCCAGAAGCTGTTGGCAAGATGTTGTACTCCCTTCCATTGCTCACAGTATAAATTCCCCGCTTTAAAGTCTCTAGGTGGAACAGGAACAGACCCAAGCTTCAGAGTAAGAAGAGTAGCTAGAGTAGGCAGGGCCAGTGCTAGACTATTTTGCAAAAAAACAGCTACTTGCACCCCCCCTAATAATAAAGGGCATCTTTATTAATATAGCTGCAAAAACTAATCGATAAAAATGTCAATGATTGTCAACGATTCTCATTATCGATTAGTTTTTGCATTTCGCTGCATTTAGCAACCGAGTGTCTTTTAAATAGTAGAAACGCAATTCACATGTCTATTGGCTCCTACAGCTGAATGACAGGAGTAAAATTGCTAGTAATGTCACTCTCAGCCTCTCAGCCTCCAAGTACACATGGGGACCAGTGTGATCCCCAATATTATATTATCAATATCACCAGTAATTTAATATATACAAAAGCAGCAGTCTTTTAATATAATATTATATAAATATATTATATACATATTATATTAAAAGACTGCAGCTTTTGTTGAAAGGCAGACACCAGCACTCATCGTATTCTAGAAGAGGTGGAGCTGGCTCAACGTGATCATTGCCATAAAGGCAATGAATTGGTCCTTCATTTCAGGTCTATTCTTTAGCATTCACTAAAGTGAGTTGAATCTGGATAAAGCTTGTTCACAATTGTTTGGAAGTCTGACTCCTGTAGCACAGAGAAGTAATGGTGCAACATAGCTGTTAGATTCATCTTTGAAGAATTCACTGTCCATTCTGTCCAAGGCTTTTCTGTTGTCGTCACGTGTAATACAAAACACTGTGCTACCTAAGTTGTTGTCACAGGGGATGGGAGTAACATCAGATATCTGGATGATGTCAAGAGGCTTCTCCTTTACTTCATAATGATGAGGGCATTGTCTGAAGTGAGATGCACGTCCATTTCTTAGCACATGAGTGTTAAAGAAGTTAATCTCAGATGGCGTGCGCATCCTGTTCAGGCTTATATCACCCACTATTACCCAGCCTAGATCACGTCTTTGTGCATATGGGGTGTTGTCAGATCCATTGCACTGCTGGTGTACTTTATGTAGTCTGAGAATGTAAGACTAAGATTTCAACATCTATGTCCATTGGAGGAATCTCAGAATCCAGGTGCCTTAAGTGGTGATGGTGATACGCAGCTTTTTGAGTAGGAATGTCTTCCCTGTTGTCTAGAATTTGGTCACACTCAACTAATGTTGGCAAGGGTAGGCCCTTCTTTGCCTTGATATGGGAGACCGTGAACCTATTGGCCCTTCTGCCAGAGGTTTCTACATGACCAGAACAAGTGCTGAGGGTATATGATTTTACGTGTCCCTTTGGTCTGAGCTTCTATCTCTGCCTGGCAAGCCTTGGTCTGAGCTTCTATCTCTGCTTGGCGAGCTTTGGTCTGAGCTTCCCTTTCAGCTTTGAGAGTTTTGCTTTGAGCTTCCATCTCTGCTTTGCGAGCTTTGGTTTAAGCTTCTATCTCAGCTTCCTTTCTGGCAAAGGAGCTTTGCACTTTATTTGCTTCCAGACTTGCACGGGGCTCTATTAGCTTTTCACCTAATGTTGAGCTTCTAGAGCGAGAAGATCAAGATGAACGTGCAGTGAGCTTAGTGTCACGCCTTGTCTGGAATTCGATCCTGAGACCTGGTGTTCTTTGGATGGTTGCCTAGTGCCTAAGCCACTGGGGAACTTCCTTTTGAGTAACACCCTGGTTTTTCTACTCCTTGAGTTTGGATACTGGCCCCACCCAGTGTCTAGCTGTTTGCTGTCATCTCATCTAGTAATCCTATAAGTCTTCACTTCCCCTTCCTGTCTTCGCCCTAGTATAGGTCCTGTTCCCTGGGTGTTGGCCCTGTTACACCGGATACTCGGATAAGAAGACTATTGATCAGGAAACCGGAAGGACGGTTAGAGTCTCCTGGCAGACCTGATACTTAGTAGATGTGGATTCGTGAGATCTGGTCTCCTGCAGATAAGTGATGCGGAGTTCTGTTCTATACTTAAAGCATTGCATAACTGATATGCAGTATGAAGTTCTGTCCCACAGATCCAACAGATGGCTGGAGAACTCATCTCTGGTGGTTTTCTCTAAGTTGGTATTATTGTGCATTTGGGTCACTTACACTTTGTTTTGTGATATCTGCAGAATCTGCTTCCTGTGCATCTGTGTGGTCAGAGGCATGATGTATCTGTGTAGATTCAGTGATAAAAGAGTCTTGTCTAGACATTTTTTTCAAGTTTTGCAAAAAATTGTTACTGTCTCTGTAAGAAGACAAACAGCAGCTTAGACAGGTGGAATAACACAGTCCAATGCAGAGGAGAAACAGTATTCAACATTCAAAGATGAAGTGCAGTAAGCTTGTGGGTCCATGTGCTCTCACAAGATGGCGGGTGGCACTAAGCTTGATTACAGATTAAACATACACATCTACACAGCAGGCTGTAGGAATTCTACCGCATGTTTTGACTATTCTGACTTCACCTAATGTAATAGTGACTTATCCCTTGCTGAGACTTATGCCTGCCCTGTATAAGCAGATATAATCACTGTGGACAGTTTTCATCAGATAGCTGAACTCACCAAAACACAGTTTCATCAGCGGGGATCTTTATTGCAAGCACTAGGTATAGCAGACAACAAGATGTGGCAGATGATTGAAAAATGGTATTTTGCAGGTCAAAACATGGTAATGTGTTCCCGGATGTCAGCAGATTGCATGAGGCCTATACAGAAGTGGCCATCTTCACCCCCCCAAAGCATAAAGAAAAAGGAAGAGGGAGGGGATGGGAGTAACGTCAGATACCTGGATGATGTCAAGAGGCTTCTCCTTTACTTCATAATGATGGACATTACATCTGGAGGAAAATAGATTTAACCTCCACATAAAGAAAGGCTTCTTCACAATAAGAGTTGTGAAAATGTAGAATAGACTCCCTCAATGACTAGTTCTAGCTATCTCAGTAGATTGTTTTAAAAATTAAATTAAATTAAATTAAATTAAAATTTGTCTTTGAGAGACAAATAGCGGAGGATAGCAAAAAAAACCCAAAGAAATTCTTTAAGTATATCAACAGCAAAAAAACTAGGGCAGAGCATATTGCACACATAATTAACAATGATGGGAGGATGGTTACAGAGGACACTGAAAAAGCAACCGTACTGAATGCTTTTTTCTCATCAGTCTTTACACAGGAATCGGAGGGGTACACTGACCATGACTGTATAGTTAGTAGTAATACACAGGACTTGCCACTATGGCTAACAGAGGGGGAAATCAGGGAAAGGCTGGATAAACTCAACACAAACAAATCACCAGGCCCGGATGGCGTACATCCGAGAGTACTCAAGGAACTCAGTAAGGTTATATCCAGACCACTGTTCCTGATCTTTGCGGACAGTATTAGGACAGGAGATGTACCAGGGGAGTGGAGGAAAGCTAACGTGATTCCGATATTCAAAAAGGGTCAGAGGCATATACCGGGAAACTATAGGCCTGTCAGTCTGACATCAGTAGTATGTAAACTTCTGGAGGGGATGATAAGGGACTATATCGTAGAGTTTGCTAAGAACAACAGCATCATCAGTAGTAACCAGCACGGGTTTACAAATGGGCGTTCTTGTCAAACCAATCTCTTAACATTCTACGAGGAGGTGAGCTGTGAGCTAGATAGGGGCAGACCAGTGGATGTGGTGTACCTAGATTTTGCTAAGGCGTTTGATACAGTTCCCCAATAAGCGCTTAATTTATAAAATAAGGTCTGCAGGTATCGACAGCAGGGTTTGCTCTTGGATACGGAACTGGCTAAAAGGGCGTATCCAAAGGGTGGTAATAAACAGCACATACTCAGACTGGTCTGAGGTAGTAAGCGGGGTCCCCCAAGGCTCAGTCCTAGGACCAACCTTGTTCAATTTATTCATAAACAGCATTGAGGACGGGATCAGTAGTTCAATATCAGTTTTTGCAGATGACACAAAATTAGGCAGGACAATAACAGCACAGCATGAAGCAGATATCCTACAGAATGACCTGGACAAAATAACGGAGTGGGCAAAGACATGGCAAATGAGGTTTAACGTGGAGAAATGTAAGGTTTTACACTTGGGGACTAGAAACATAAAAGCACAATACACGTTAGGAGGGGAACCCTTGGGAGAATCAAAAATGGAGAAGGATCTGGGAGTCTTGGTTGATGATAGACTAGGCAACAGCATGCAATGTCAAGCGGCAGCTGCCAAGGCTAGCAGAATATTAGCATGCATAAAGAAAGGGATGTATTCCAGAGATAAAACTATAATCCTTCCACTTTATAAAACTCTGGTCCGACCTCATCTGGAGTATTCGGTCCAGTTCTGGTCACCAGTCCTCAGAAGGGATGTGTTGGAGCTGGAGAGAGTCCAGAGAAGGGCAACTAAACTAATTAGGGGATTGGAGGACCTTGATTATGAGGAGCGTCTGCAATCGCTTGATTTATTCTCCCTGGAGAAGAGACGCCTGAGGGGGGACATGATAGCAATTTTTAAATATCTAAATGGGGATCTAGGCTTAGAAAAAAAGCTGTTCAGTCGAAGGGATTGCATGAGAACTCGGGGGCATACAATGCGATTAGAGGAGAAGCGTTTTAACCTCAGGCAACGTGGGGGGTTCTTTACTGTTAGGGCTACAAGATTGTGGAATTCTCTACCACATGAGGTGGTTTCTGCGGGTAGTATGGTGGCTTTCAAAAGACTCTTAGACGTACATCTCAAGGATCAGAACATTCAGGGGTATGCAAGATGATTACAGCCACACACATCTACACAGGTTGAACTGGATGGACTTTTGTCTTTATTCAACCTCACCAACTATGTAACTATGTATATGTAAAAAAGAGCTGGATTAATACCTAAATACAAAAAAAATATAACTGGATATTAACATTTATAGCTAATAATATCATTATTAGTTGATCCAGGGAATATCCAGTTGTCTCCTGGGGGATCAGGGAGGATTTTTTCCCCCTGCTGGAGCAACTTGTTTTTTTGCCTTCCTCTGAATTAACTGTGGGTAGAGGGTTACATGTATAGAAGTTTTTTATTTGTTTGTTTTTTTTTATCGAATAACTACAGTAGATGGACTTTTTTCCATCAGTGTCTTTTTTCAGCCTAACTTTGTAACTATGTAAATGTCTTTGACAGCTGTCATTGATAGCTTCATTGTTTAAAAAAAAAAAAACCACAGAGATGCCTCCAATATGCCTTATTTTTGTTTGTTTGTTTTTTAAGAAGATGGCAATGAATGTAATTTGCTGGCATTTTAAACTGTTTAATTTTTTTTCTTTGACATTTCTGCTGTTGCACTTTCTACAGCAAGAATAAAAAAAATTCAAAATACATACCAGCCCCTTTGAGTGAAGTATGGATTTTAAATGTGTACCTCACAAAAAACTACAATAAAAAAGAAAAAAAGGATGAGGTCCCCCAGGAAATCCATACTAAACCCTTAGCGTCTGGTATGGATTTTAAAGGGGGCTGCATGCATAAAAAAAAAATAGAAATGCGTGAGGTCCACCTAAATGTTCACACTAGACATTGAATTGGATCACGCAGCCTGGCAGGCCAGGCCGAGGAGTTTGAAGAGTGCATTGAGCAGTGCACATGGCATTCATTGCTCGTGCATGGTAAGAAACGATTTGATGAAAAATAGATTACAGAACCATTAGGTAGTGCATGTGTGATGTAAATGGATTTTTTTAGTAAGGATATCCTTTAGTGTCACTTTGAATGTATATTACCGAAGTGAACTCATCGGGGGTGATAACTGACTACACAGAAAGCTTCAAACCCACTGGATTTCTAGCATGATCAACAAGCATTTATTTGCAGATATCAAACAGATACACCAGAAAGTGTTTTCAAGCATTTTATTTACCAGAGCAAAAAAGAGCAAATAAGTGAGGTTTATTGTTATGGTTTACGTATACTTTAAAAAATACAATCTAGTTTTTAGAGGATCATAACTTTTGCATGTTGGAAACTTTGCGGTTTCTTAACTGAAAAAATAAAATAATATCAAAAATCTAAACATGAAAAAAATTGTTTCTAATAGTTATTCAGGAGTTTTTGCTTAAACTAGAGCCCTTCTAAAGCTAATCTCCAGAAAACACCCTAATGCCCCATCCACACGTGCAGATTATCTGCAGACTTTTGTCTGCAGACTTACCAAAACCATATAATATGAGGTCAAACCTAAACACTTTCAATTTGTATGCAATCCGGCAGGCCCTTGCACTACATAGAAAAGGTAAGTCTGCAGACAAAAGTCTGCAGATAATCTGCACGTGTGTATGGGGCATTACTAGTAAAGTTTGCCTTCCAACTAATCCACCTACTACATTTGTAACAAAAGTCAAACCAAAAGCCCCATATACTTACCTGAATCCATGTATTGCACCAGATCATGTCTTTTTTATTCAATGCCCCATACACACGTGCAGATTATCTGAAGACTTTTGTCTGCAGACTTACCTTTTCTATGTAGTGCAAGGGCCTGCCGGATTGCATACAAATTGAAAGTGTTTAGGTTTGACCTCATATTATATGGTTTTGGTAAGTCTGCAGACAAAAGTCTTCAGATAATCTGCACGTGTGTACGGGGCATTAGTCTACAAAAGGGTAGGGACTTTTTTAAGATGATCACGTCACTGCCTGGTAATGTGAACAGTTGCCTTTGGCTGTCCACCTGTGAGTTTCTTATAGGCCCTGAAAACTAGAGTGGTGGGACATGTTAGTGTCATGAAAAGAAGCTGAAGCACAGCCAGTCAGCGGCAAAGCCAGACTGCAGCAGTGGGTCACTCTCAGAACAGACATTGTGATGGGTCATATGACAGCAGATTCAGGTAAATAAAACCTGCTTTGGACAATTTAAAAAAAGAAAAACAACTGGGGGAATGGTGAGAGCTGGGGACAAGAAGGAAACGGTACTTTGGATTTTGCCCCGAGATTATATGATTTTATGTGACGTCCCTAGGGCAAACGTTCAGGAAAAATAGTTATTCTATAACAGTTTTTTATATGGCACAATTCCGTTTGTTATGCAACCTCATTTTATTTTAGTGATTAAGACTAGTGAAATACTATTGCAAAAACATTTGCTTCCTTTTTGTTCCCCAAACACTGGAAATAGAACCGACCCATATCATTATTAAATACAGACTACAAAATTCTTGCAAAAATTTTGGCCCATAGATTAAACAATGTAATACTTAATATTATACATCCAGATCAAACTGGATTTATGCCAGGAAAATCCACATCTATAAATCTTCGAAGACAAGTGTCTTGGCTTCTCTTGATACAGCAAAGGCTTTTGATTCTATTGAATGGCCCTTTTTGCAGGCAGTGCTTAGGGCATTTGGATTTGGGGAGAAATTCTGTACTTGGGTGGAAATAATGTATCTAAATCCAACTTCTCAGCTGTTGGTAAATGGCATTTTAACCAAGGCCATACAATTATATAGAGGCACCCGGCAGGGATGCCCTCTATCACCACTCTTATTTTCAGTAGCTATTGAATCTTTGGCACTTCGACTTCAGCCAACCCCTTCTGTACGGGGCATTACATTGGCAGAAAGGATAGATATAGTGGGACTGTATGCTGATGATCTTGTTTTATATTTAAATGATGCACATGGATCATTGGAAGCAGCTATGCATATAATAGAACTATTTGGTTCTTATTCAGGCCTTAAAATTAATTGGCAAAAATCCTCCCTTATGCCATTGCAACCCCAACTACTCACACTAAGCAAGGATTCAAGTTTATTAAAGGTAGTGTCCTCTTTCAAACACCTGGGAATACATTTTACAAGATTACCACAAGCAGCTTTACAGGCTAACCTTAATCCACTCATGACAACAATTAAAACTAAATTAGCTACTTGGGCTAAATTACCACTTTCAGTTGCAGGGAGAATAAATTTAATCAAGATGGTCCTATTACCGAAATGTTTATACATTTTTTCACATACCGTATTTTCCGGCGTATAAGACGACTGGGCGTATAAGATGACCCCCCTATTACATGATCTACCGGTAATACTTATACTTAGGTTACCTTGGAGATATTATACTCGGCGTATAAGACGACCTCCCATTTTTGGGGGATTTTTTTGAGGTTCAAAAGTAGTCTTATACGTCAGAAAATACAGTATGTCGGTTATAGTCCCTAAAACTATTTAAAAAAAAAAAATAGATGCCCTATTTACCACATTTATTTGGGGAAAGGGTAGAAATAGAATAAAGTTAACCACACTTCAGAGAGCTAAAACAGAAGCAGGTATGGCACTTCCTAATATATACAGATACTATCTCGCTGGACAACTTAAACATCTTACAGGATGGATAGTACCAGTAACACCACAGATGGTAGAATCACACCTGGCTCATGTTTTACAAATTGATAATTTACTTGTAACCCTAGAAGCACCTTTGAGTAAATTAAAATCTAAGCAAATACCAATGTTAACATTAGCTCGTACAATATGGAGAGAGGCAAAACGTATAGAGGGAAACACATAAATAAACATGGATCTCCCACTATGGCGAAACCCAATGTTTAATTAACTGAAAAAATTGGTAGAGTATAAGTTCTGGGAACAAAAAGGGATATCAGTCCTTGCAGACGTATATGACATAGCACATATGTACTCTTTTTCAGATATACAAATGAAATATGATATACCACATACCTCATTATATAGATACTTACAGTTGCGACATGCGTTACAAGCGCAATTTGGAGTTTTAGGACCTGGGATCTCTAGATATCCAATGATTGGTATCCTTAGGTCCCAGGGCCCTAAAGGATTAATCTCTAAAATATATGCACATTTAACCAGACGAAGATTGGGAAGAAGCTTGCTCTTCCCATTTATATGTATCGCCAGCAGCAAACAATAGGTTAATACAATTATATTAGTAATAGTAAAGTGTAGTGCTAAAAATAACCTAGTAAATTTTGAAAAACTGGTGAAAAAAATATCCATAAACAATGATATTAATAGGATAGTGTCCAAGGTAAATTATAGTGAATAAAGTCCCAGAGAAATAGTGCCAAGAGAAATAGAGTCCAAATGAATCAAGGTGCAAAATACTGTGAGAGACGCTCCTTCCAGTGACACCCAGGGAAAGTGTAGGATGGGGACACCTCAGTGCACGAATATTAAGAGCAGCTTACCAGAACGCCATAGCTACTCAAATGAATGAGAAAGCCTCTCCCAGCAAGAAGATATATAACAATATATTCGATGGATCCGAGAAAGTAGGCGATACCTCTAGATCTCTCTTGGTCACTCCGTATTAGTCAGATAGGTATATGGAGGGAAATGAAGACAAAGGACCGTAGTGTAATCCCGTAAACCACATATAATCTATTTATTAAAAACACTACTCACAATTTAGAAGACATAGGCAGGCACATAGAATAGGCAGCTGAAGGTCCGGTCGCGGCGTCCCGCATGTGTCCAAACAGCTTAAACAGTAGTAAAGAGGCTGGCTCCGTAAGGGGGCGTGTGGACGTTACGTCTGGAGTTGCCAACGTTTCGTCATCAAAAGACATTGTCTGGGCAGAGCCGGCCTCTTTACTACTGTTTAAGCTGTTTGGACATTGTGATTTAGCTGCTTCCAAAGCATGTTTGCTGTATGTTAGTAAATTCACTTTACACTAACATACAGCAAACACAGGCTTTGGAAGCAGCTAAATGGGTTCTTGATACTACCCAGATAAAGAGAAAGCAAAAATAATTTTTATTACAAGCTCTTGATTTAGCTATGAGCCATAACTTTTTCTGGCACAGTAAGAAATTTTACAGACAAAAAAGGGAAGTGGCTATGGGGGCCAAATATGCGCCGTCCATAGCCAACATCTTTATGAGGAAATGGGAGGAGGAGACCATTTTTAAAGACCAGCCAGCTCATCTTAAACTCTATTACAGATATATAGATGATATTATTATGGTTTGGAGGGGCTCTCAGGATTCTCTTGCAGCTTTCCTAGAGTTTATGGGAAGAAACAAATATGGTATCTCCTTTTCCGAGAATATAGGAAACCAATCCATCAACTTTTTAGATCTTGAAATTTTTAAATCTGAAGGGAAACTTTTTACACGTACACATTTTAAAGATGTGGACGGAAATGGCTACATCCCAACGGGGAGTTGCCATCACCCCAAGTGGCTGAGCTCCGTTCCTAAGAGTCAGCTTTTAAGAGGCACAATTGTGACCGGGAAGAAGATTATGACCAGCAAGCCGATATGCTAATAAAAAGATTTGAAGAGAAAGGTTACAATTCCAAGGAACTTCTCAGCACCAAAGAAAGTATAAGGAAGATGGATAGGAAAGAACTGTTGAAAGATAAAGCAAAAGATTCCAACAATTTTGGTAATTATGGTCTGGCTTTTATGACAGGGTTTACCAGACAATTTAAACAAGTTGAGCATATAATAAAAAAACATTGGCCATTGCTTTTAAAGGATGACATTTTAAAGACTTTTTTACCTCCAAGGCCGAAATTTATTTACACTAAACCAAGTACACTAAGATTGAAATTAGCGCATAATGTGGTTAATCCCCCTGTAAAAACATGTACCTTTTTAGATCAAGTTGGTTATTTTAGCTGTGGGAGATGTGCAATATGTAAGGCATAGGAAACGGAAAGCCTCTGATTTTAGTTCATTTGTCTATGGGAAACAGTTCACCATTGACAAATTTATTACATGTTCATCAACCCATGTAACATATCTATTATCGTGCCCATGTGGGCTGCAATACGTGGGTAGAACCACGAGGGAACTCAGAGTCAGATTGCGGGAGCATGTTACGAATATTAAAAAGAGATATCGCCATCATAGCGTATCCAATCATTTTAGATTAGTTCACAACAGTGACCCCAGAGGCATAACATTTTGTGGCATAGATAGGGTTGAACCACATTGGAGGGGAGGAAATCTAAAGAGAGCAATCTCAAAAAACGAGACACAGTGGATTCATCGTCTCGGGACCTTACAGCCTCGGGGTTTCAACATAGAGTTAGATTTAAACTGTTTCCTTTCTAATTGGTGATCCATTCTCCTCCTCGAGTATTGATGTAGATCTGGTGAACTAATAGATTTGTTATGATCTTTTTCAATTTTCTTTATTTAATAATATGTGCATCTTTATTTTTATTTTTATTTTTATATTTTTATTTTTTTTTTTTTTCATTTTATTTTATTCCTTATTTTTTATTTTTACTTTTATTATTATTTTTTATATTTATTCTTATTATTTATTTTTATTTTTATTTTGCATATATTTTTGCAGATATCTATTTATTAACGTATTTATATTTTTGCATTATATTTTTGCAGATATCTACTTATTTATTCATATAAAATGAATTGTTGTGCAATATTAAGTACATTATGTGTTGGAGGTTGGGCATTTATCAATTATGGCTATTCTATATTTATTATATTAATTATTTATATTAAAAGGAGTTTTTAATGAATTTTTTAATTATGTTAATATCCCACTGGCAACAGGAAATGAGGTGGTGGTTTTACTTAACTTATATTATATTTTACGAACATATATACATAGGCAATAATAGACAACTTTTAAACAATCACTTGATCCGTTTTGACCAAACATTGCGGAAGTGGTTATTAGATGGTCCTATTAACCTTCGTGGGGACACGAACGGTTTAGGACTGACAATAGGAAGTTAATAGCCTAAATTGTACTCCACCCCTCCTCCTGTGATTGGCTGTTAGCAAAGCCAGGGGAGTTTAAATAGAAGCCGCCTTACCGGAAGTGATGTCTTTGATAACGCCCATTAAGGCGGGTGAAACGCGTCAACGCACTTCCGGGCAGCGGAGCATTGCACGACGTCATTTCCTGTTAACCACCGTGGAAAGCACGCCGGCAGAGTACGCGGAAGTGGATGACACCATTGTAGATGTAACCCATGCTCAAAAAACCTTAATTTTTTAGTGGAAAGGAGGAAGCAAAAGGCATCTTAAAGAGGTTGTGCAGGATCCATCCATCTGTCCATACAGTGTGAGCTTAATGCGTCCTTTTTCTCTCCATTTGGTGAGTGCATCCCCATAGGGGGCCTTCTTCTTGAGAGCACTTGGGCACTTTTTTTTTTGGATTATTTAAGCACCCTTCAGCACTTTAGTTCCTCTGGGGGAACCATCTATTTGGACTGCACTTTATTCATAAATTTTTTGCACCAATATATGTTTGATTGTTTTATGGACATTTAAATTGTACTCCACATATGCACTTTATTTTGGATGAATTTGTATTTATCTGGAACACATCGTGCACTTTTCTAGTATTGTATACACAGATTGTTGTTTTTTTACCTGTTAGCGCTGCCTTTTATGAATTTTTAAAAGTCACCTTGGCCTGAGTAGAGGCAAAAACAGAGGGCTGATTCCTAAAGTGCAATCGGAAATGATTGAGGAAACCCCGGCAATCAGAAGGGTTACCATCATACTTTTCAGGAAGGGGTATCTTAGGAGCAGCAGGACTGGGAACCTGCGCAGACATGGAGGACAACAAAAACGTAATGGCTACTAGTTTCTCCTCCAATGACTTTACCTGGTTAGCCTGCTCGCCCAGTAGTTGTCCCTGAAGAGAGACTGCCCGCACCAACTCATTGAGGTCCATCTGGCCTTAGTATACTGTTAGGCCTACCTGAGACACCGACTGCTCCTCCGTTTTCCTGACCGGTAGTCTTGTTATCCCGATATCAGGTGGAGGAGCGGATAGGGTCTTGTAGCTGAAATATCTGGACCACAAGTGATAGTGCAAGCAGAAACTCAAAGAACAACAAGTAAGGAAAGGACTCACGGTTAGAAGTAGATCGGGAGCCAGAACCCCAAGGGAGCGAAAACCAGTAGAGTGGTCCAGAACGAGCCAAGTTCGGTAACCAGAGTCCATCCAATCCAAAGGGGAGATCTGAAGTGTAGTCAAGAGTGAGCCGAGTTCGGTAACTAGAGTCCATGTAATCCAAAGGGGAGTTCTGGAGAGTAGTCAAGAGCGAGCCAAGATCGGTAACCAAAGTCTGTACAATCCAAAGGGGTGATCCGTAGGGTAGTCTAGGTAAGCCAAGGTCAGCATGAGACAAAGTACATAAACAGGAACAAAACCTATACTAAGGCACCAGTAGGAAGTGGAAGAGAGTATTTATGGGTAGTAGGATTAGGTAACTGACAACAGCTGGCCACTGGGCGGAGCAAGAGTAAAATACCAAAAGGTAGCTGATGGAAAAAGCTTGCTCAGAATAGAAATCATCCCGTGGCCCAGGCAGCAGGGAGATGACCCAGAACACAACAGGACACCAGATCGAATCCCAGGCCAAGGTGTGACAGCCACAGTAAAAGAGACTCAGCTCTCTTGTCCACCGGGTCTCTAAAGGACGGGGAGTCCTCCACCGGTAGCAGTGTTGCGTTATTCAATCTGGGAACCAGAGGAACTGTCAGTTTTTTCAAAAGGGTACCTCCTAGCGAAATGCTTAGGTATCTCAACCAATGCGTTTTGGGGAACCCCACTGACTTATGACAATATTGTCGAAATAGGCAGGAAAGGGGAACACCCTAGTCACCTTGGATGGTTTGCGGGTACCAAATTGAACCGGTGCAGCCGACATAGCATTTACTGATATTAATTGATAATAAGATTACAAATTGGTGTTTTGAAAGTATATGGCAGGTTTCATCATCTCCATCTTTAGGTGTTACCAGTATGTTTAATGGAAGAAAATTTAAACGCACATATCTTGGAACAGAATCAAAATCGAAATCTAAATTCAAAGAGAGAGGAGGCGCCTCTAAGTGTAGACTTTAGTACATTTATTAAGATATAATAAACACTCACATCGGTTAAAGATTACAATTGGTTGGTAGGCACCCTCCTGGGTGTTCCAGGGTGGGGTTGTACGTCATCTTGTGGAAGTCGCCAAAGGAAACAGTATCCCCTCTTCACCGCTATGCCAGCAATAGCGGTGGATGGAGCAGGAGTGGGAGCGAGGCTTGGAAGGCAAACCAGATGAAACCGAGGCATGGAGAGCGGTAAACTCCGGCGTTGTGAATAGATGACCCCACAACACTGTGACGCGTTTCTGAGCATGCTTGCTGCCGATGGATAGGCAGCTGCGCTCCTTTATGGCAATAGCAGAAGTAAAACAAGAACCAATAATAGACCAAGTGTAAGGGGAGGGGAAGGAAGGAATGGGAGGAGAAGGTGTTCTAAAAACTGGAAAGTATCATAAAACTATTCATCATGGTACAATGCGTTATCCACTGGATAGTATATGCGTATAAAAATACAATTCTGGTGATCAGACACAACGTCTAATACAATTATCAAATAACATTGATAATGGATAAAAATCATGAATGAATGAGAAAGATAAAAAAGTAAAATAATATTGAAAAATAGAAAATGCAAAATAAAAAATAAAATAAAAAATAAATAAAATAAAATAGAAAATAAAAAATAAAAATAAATATAAATTAAAATTAAAATAAAAATAAAAATAAATAGAAAAAATAAATAGATAATAATTAATAATAATAAAAAAAAAAGAATTGGCACTATTATAAAATGCAAAATACATATAAAAAAAAAAGAATTGGCACTATTATAAAATGCAAAATACATATAAGAAAATGGCATTATAAAAAATATATATAAGAAAAAAAATAAAAAATAATGATTACAAAAGGGTAGCGATTTCATTGCCTTCATTGAGGCCACCAGGCGAGAGAGAATCAAGGGAACAAATCCAGTATGTTTCTCTCACACACAATCTCTTAAAATGTTCAGCCCCAGTGAGGGCTTTAGATATCTGTTCTATTACCCACACTGTTAGGCCTGTAGTTGATCCTTGGTGAAACTCAGTGAAATGTCGTGGGACACTGCGTTTATCTTTCCCTTGTTCAATAGAACATCTTTGTTCACCAAACCATTGTCTAATCGTGCGGATGGTGCGACCCACGTAAATTAACCCACATGGGCAGGATAAACCATAAACTACAAGATCAGATGAGCAGTTATGAAAATTGTCTAACTGAAAGGAGGTCCTTGTTGGAACCTTAGGCTTATTGTTCATCTGATGGCAGCCCTACATGTTGGACTTTTTCATCATGCATAGACTAATATGGACTTTTTCTATACTGTGCGGCTGATGCGCCTGATTTATGTTTCTTAAATCTAAATTCAGTTTATTATTAAGTGCATTTCCTTATTCTCCTTACTCAACTGGAGAATAAAAAAATCCACCCCAATATTTAAACAATTATGCATGGGATATCTGATGTGTGCTTTTTACCTACTGCCTGGTCATGCTATAGGAGTCATAGTTGGGGCTTGTGTACCTGGGTATTTGTTCAGGCAGAACTGTGCTTCTCCCCATACAAACTAATAGGAAAAAAAACATTTATGAAACTTAGAAACTAAAGGTTACTCAACTCAATTCAACTCATACTCAACTCAAACTGATTACTGTAATACAAGCTAAAAGCTGGCTGCAAATGTTCATCTACACAAGAACTTCAAGAGCGTGTGTTTCTTGGAATCCCCTCCCACCAATATACTAACCACTTCTATCTATCATAATTAGCCACAGCAAAATATATTTCAGATGCATAATCAAGGCCCAGCCTGTCTAAGGCCAGACAGTGTGTACATTTTGTTCGTGAAATTCCCCAGTGTTAAAGCTAGCAAGCTCTGACACATACTGTATGTTACTGATATTGTCGTTATAGCATCTGATGTGGTGCTGGGAATGATATGTTTTATTCTCACTGTTATTTCCTATACATACATCATTTTCACTATTATAAAAATCCATTTCACTGAGAAGAAAAAGAAGGCCTTTTCGATCTGTGCCTGCCACCTTATTGTAGTAACTATCTTTTATGGCGGAGTCATTTACACCTATGCCTCCAGCAGCCACTTAGAAGCTGATAAAGTTTCATCGGCTCAGTATGCCATTGCATCTCCAGTATTAAATCCCATTATATACAGTCTCAGGAATAAGGAGGTGATCAATGCCAATAAGACATTTTGTAAAAAGACATTTTTTTTTTAAATGATCACTGTTAATAAGCTTCTAAATTATTTTTGAAATGATTGTGGTTTTAGGAACTTTTAGAGCAGTTTTCCTACAGTGATTGTAAAGGTTTACATTTTTTAAAAATATTAAACATGTTATACTTATTTGCTCTGTGCAATGGTTTTGTACAGAGAACCCCCAAAACCTCTTCTACTAAGGTCCCCTGCTGGCACTCTAGGCTTCTCCCCTTCTGTGTCTGTCCCAGAGCAGCCCTGAACCTTCTGTTCTGGGGGTTCCGCCAGCACTCCTGGCTCCCCCCTTCTGCAAGTACCCCCATTACAAGCCATCTATTGACACACACACAGTGTGGCTCTGCTCTGCCCCCTGCTCCTTCCTCACAGGATTTGACTGACAGCAGCCAGAGCTAATTTCTCCCTCTCCTGCATCTGAGTCCTGTGAGGGGAGAGAGAGCAATGCTGCTGCTCTTGGGCACAGTGCTGGATCAAGATCAAGCTTGGGTAAAGATTTAGGAGGGGCTGGGGGATAGATTATCACAGAAGGTTTTTTTTTTACCCTGATAAAGAGAATGCATTAGGATAAAAAACCTTCTGCCTTTACAACCACTTTAACTATGTTTTTCTTTTGAAAATGATAAAGATTGTGATATTTGCAGATATTTGGATATTTTATATATTTTGGTATGACTTTACTTGATATACTGTAAATCAAAAAATAAAGCTTCCTGTAGGAGTTACCTGTTCTGCAAAAATAGCAAGAAGATTTGTCCATCTAAGCTTTAAAGAGCACACTGAGTCTGTTATATATTGACAGCTGGCTGTCAAAATACCCAAACTTTCAATAAGATGCAGCCACTTTTCTGCAGAAATTTTCCATTCTGCGCCTTCGTTCTTTCAATTAAGGGATGTTGGGCAGAAGAAGGCCAATAGGGTCACCCACTGAGCTGGTTCATCAGTATAGAGCCATAATTCATACAATGTATGGCAAGCTTTGCATGCAGTTTACCTATAGCAGCTGCCTTTCCCTTAACCACTTCTGGACCACTCACCGTGTATAAATACCGTGTATTTACGTTGGTACTTTGACGTTAAATACTGGGATTATGGCAGCAGTAGCAGGGAAAACGATCCGATTCTGTGCACGGTTGGGCAGGAAGTTGAGTGAGGGCAAGATGGCCCCACTCTACTCTAAGCCCCTCGAGGACCGGAGAGAGGTCAAGCGTCACTTCCGCCCAACGGCCTTAAAGGGACAATTTTTTTTTATAGCAAAAGTAAAATGACATTATTTATTTATTTATTTTTTTGCTTTTAATTTTTGACCCCAGATCTCTCATTAAAGAGGACCTGTCATGTTTATTTCTCTTACAAGGGATATTTACATTCCTTGTAATAGGAAGTGATAAAAAAATTGGGGGTTCTAAATAATTTTCTAGCAAAAAAGGCTTTAGCTTGTAAACAACAAATGTCAGAAATAGGCATGGTCCTTTAAGTGGTCAATACTAATAGTCTACCAGAAACAAATGCCCCCATGATTTAAAGTGGTTGAAAAGGCAGAAGGCCTTCTGTGTGCAGCAGTTCCCCCCCCCTCCCAGCCCCCTCTCGAACCAGCGATGTTGCACGAGAGACTCGGCTTCCCGGAACTCTCCCTCCTGATCGGCTGAGTCAGCAGCGAAGCAACATTAGCTTCTGCTGTTGCCAATCAAATTCAGTGAGCCAATGAGGAGAGAGGGGGCAGGGCTAAGTCGCAGCGCTGTGTCTGAATTAACACAGGGACCTGCGGCTTTGCTTGGGTTCCCACATAGAGAGCTGCTGACTGTGCCCTAGCTGGTGCACTCAACAGGAGAGAGGGGACAGGAGCGCCAAAGAGGGAGCCAAGAAGAGGAGGATCAATACACAGAGCAGGTAAATATAACATGTTTGTTATTTTTAACAAAAAAAACTGAGACTTTAGTATCACTTTAAGGCACAAAGATATATTCGCAGGACTGGGGAATCCCTCTATATCCCTCAGAGAGAGTTCATGTACTGTGCCTGCTGAACAAAAGAAATCAAGCTGTTTATCTATTTATATATTTCCATGCACCCTTGCATTGAGTCTGCATTGAGCAATGCTTATCAAGGCACCTGGTCTGAACAAACCCTAAAGAGAATCCCACTACATCTTAAGCAAAGTTAAAAAAATACATGTTAAGCTGGATACACACTATACAACATTTGTTGTTAGATTTCCTTTAGATTTACCTTCAACTATATAGTGCAAGGGCCTGCCTGACTGCATTAAAATTGAAAGTGTTTAGGTTTGACCTCATATTATATGGTTTTGGTAAATCTAAAGGAAAAAATCTAAAGAAAATTGTATAGCATGTATCCATCCGTTCATTATAAAAAAATAAAATTCCCCTGGGCTATCTCTCTTCCATATTCCATGACATTTCTCCAAAGTAAACCTGAGGGAACAAAGCTCCACTGTGGCTTTTACCAACAGACTGGATGAATCTCAGAAGAGATTGATTATTGTTATGTGGCATGGGCTCTTGGGAAATTTCAGTGCTCCAGTTAATGTGCTCTAATTTATGAAATGTATCATTCACAGAAGTAGGATTGTAACAACCTTGTCTAAAGAGGACCTGTACTATGGAAGCTGTACACAACATAGGCAAACCTCCCTGCAGCTGATATTTTCTGATATATTGCTGACTTACTATGCTCTTTTCCACACCATGCCCCTGTGAAAGTGTGAATGAGTCACAGTGAATGAAGCCGAAGCAGGAATTATGTGTCTGTAGGTCTTCAGGTACAGCTTCCTCTCCAGCAAAGAGAACAGTGAGCAGCACAAAATCAGCAGCCTCTAATTTCACTCCTAATCGCAGTCCATTAAATCTGCATATATTAAGGCATAGGAAGAACTCTGTTTTTTTTTTGTGATATAATTCCAGGCATTAAGTAGATTTTCAGGGCACTGCTAAGGCACAAATACCATTTATAGATGTTCCAAATGTAGCAATATCCCTGTGGGAGCAGCTGGATAGGATAAGTCCTCCATTCTTTGCCTCAAGAACCTCAGCCCTTTTGACACACCAGGTTGATTGTACAAACATACTGTACACTATCACAGGAATTCACTGAAAGTAATGTTTATTACCCAATAGTAGTGCTATATCAAAGAAAGCAGGCACCAATCCAGGAAGTTAAGGCAAACCGAATATATTGTAGTGTTGGCTAACTTTGCCTGTGTCATCGTGGGACATCCTGTAACATCAGCTGCAGTGAGCCCGTTTCCCTCTAGTGCTCAGCCTGGACATTGTGTCACCATCTCCTGAAGGCAGAGCAAGCAGAGACCACAGCTGAGAGCAAGGGATCGTAGGATATGTGGCCCGAGAAGACAGGATTTGTATTGAAGCCAGCCTGCTGCAGATTACAAGTTCCACCTAGCTGGGAGAGAGAGAAGAATGCTGAGTGAGGACATAAATAGCCTGGTCCAGGGGGGAGCCTTTCTCTTGGGACCACAGCCTTCAGCTAAGAGCAGGGACCCATGCTGCTGCAGGCAATGTGAGCAGGCACCGCGGCCTAGGCGTTATGAAGAGCTTACGGTGAGTGAGTGAGACGATTCACCATTGCCAGATCCCTGTTGGCCGAGTGACTGTCGGGGGTCACTCTCATTATAGCTGGTACAGTTACAGCAGAACCCCAGCATCTCCAGGTGCACAGCCAGGCACCCTTTACTAGTTGCAGATTCTACAAGAGCCTGTTCCGGGACATCCTATTTCCTTGAGCCTTGGTGTCATCAGGATTGGTGAGTGGGCAGAAGCCCACACTGTTCACATCTCTTTACATTAACCACTTAAGGACCAGACCTATTTCTGACACTTGTTGTTTACAAGTTAAAATCAGTTGTGTTAGTATAGTGTGTGAGAGTAGTGTGTCAGTGTAGTGTGTTAGTGTAGTGCTGTGTTTAACACAGCTTTACATAACATTTGACTCTCAGTGTAGATATTTAGTGTTAGTATAGTGTGTGAGAATAGTTTTTAGTAGACATGTGCAGAATGGAAAAATATGTTTAGTTTTGGATAGGTATGTTGCTAATTTTGCTTTGTTGATTCATTTCAAAATCCTCTGAATTTGTTTAATTTTATTTCATTTTTATTAAATTTTATTTTGTTTAATCATTTTCTAACAAATTCCAAAGTTTCGGAACAATTTGAATTCGAATTGGTTGAAAAAATATCTACCAATTCAAATTCTGTGTGAAAAATAGCTTGTTGTTAAGCAGCAGACCAGGAAACTGGCCACTGCATCTTTAACAACCCATGAATTGGGGGCGTGGCTAGGATGTAGAGGAAGCCGGACTTGTCTTGCAGGAGCTTCACAGCATTCATTCTAATCCACATCCATCTGTGGCCTACATCTTCCCCAATTGCAGCGGTTTCTCCCCTCATCATCTCAGGGGAACAAGGAGGACAGATGTCGGTCAAAAAATCTGCGGTTCCAGCAGAGACCCCGCGGGATCAGCGAGCTTCCCAGCCGCAAGGCGAATGCGTGGCCGCCGCCATTTTGCCTGCCTTGGCGGCATCCCCCTTCTCTTAATCTCCGGCTGCCAGGATCACAGCGCGGATGGCGGACCCCGGAGGGGTGGCTGGCGGGAGCGTAAGCGGTGAGTCGGGCTCCTCCTGTCCTGCACAGAGCTTAGATGGGCCCCCGGAAGGGCTCATTCCAGGAGGGGACATAACGGCACCTATACTTGCCGCCATAGACAGTCGCAAAACTGCACTCATGCCTTGCATAGACCACCTGGCATCCGAGTGCACCTTGATAAGGCATGACCTTGATAAAGGGGGCACCTGAAGGGCGCTGAGGAGCGCATTTCAGAGGTGGAGGATGTTACTGCGGCCCACTCTGCATAGATTATTGCCCTACAGAGCCAGGTGAATGCCATGGCAGACAAGATGGAGGATGCTAAAAATAGACAGCGTTGCAACAACATCAGAGTAGTGGGTCTCCCTGAAAAGGCGGAGGGCTCTAACCCTACCCAGTTTGCTGATAAATTCTTTTGTGACCTCCTAAACCTGCCTGCTCCACCGCTTACCTATGTGATAGAGAGGGCTCAGAGAGTGCCGATGGGTGCTCGCCCCTCCCCCCCCCTCCCCCGGGGGCTGCCCCACGTCCATTTTTGGTGCGTTTTCTGAATTTCCACAACCGAGATAGACCGAGGCCCGCAAGAGGGAAGAGCTACAGTATGAGAATGGGAGAATCATGCTTTTTCCTGACTTTTCTGTGGAAACGCAGAAAAAACCCAGATCCTGCATTGAGGTCCGCAAGCGCCTGAGGGCCAAGGGCTTGAAATATAGGATGATGAATCCGAGCAAGTTGAGAGTGGAATACAAAGGTTCTTCCAAGTTCTTTGAATCAGCAGAGGAGGCCGCAGACTGGCTGGCCTCCATATAAGGTGCCTGAATGCTTTTTCTTTCCTCTTTTTTACGTGGGGTCTCCTGATCTGAGGTGCAACATGTTTGGTCATCTGCCCCTGGATATGCTCTGTGTTTGTCCATATCTATTCCATCTGCTTTGGGGGGATGCACTAAGCCTGCCCGTGCTGATATCCTACTTCTAGTGTCTGGATCTTCTCTGTTCTGTCCAGGGCCTTGTGATGGTGGCCAACGGGCTGGATTTCACCCATAGGAGCTCCAAGACTTAGACCCTGGTAAAAAGTTAACTTTTGCAACTGTTATATCTTTTTCTCTTCTTTTTTTTCTTTTTTGTTTGTTTTGTCCTCCTTTTTTTGGGGGGGGGGGGGTTCTCCCCCCCACTCTTTTGCACACTTTTTCTACTTTTTGCGGTCTGCAACTGCACTTTTCCCCTCTTTTTTTGTAGGGGACTTGAACTGACTGTCTGCCTCGTTGGGAGTCTTACTGTGTTTGTTGTAAGTGCCTGAACTAGTCACAGGCCTATGAATATGGTTATGGGTTTTGGGAATAGGCTGAATACTGGGTTTTGTATGTTTGTTCAACTTGTTTTGGGTATTGCAGCAGGGTTAGTTTTTACAGGCTCCAGGTACCATCTAGCGGAAACACACTGTATATTCGCCTCAATGTTTTTACTTTCAGTCATGGTTTTGCTGGAGGGTGCAGACTGCAACTCGTGCCTGTCTCTGCTTCCCTGCTCACCTGGCTGTCTTACCTTGTCACCAAGTTATGGCTGGGTTACTTAATGTTATGTCCTGGAATGTACGGGGACTTAATGATAGAGTGAAAGGTACAGCAGTGCTTAACTATATTAAAGTCGCTAGGCCTCACATTATCCTCCTCCAGGAGACTCATTTGGATGGGGGCAGGGTGCTCTCCTTGAAAAGGCCATGGATTCAGCGCATGTTCCATGCAACGTATTTCATGTATGCCAGGGGGGGTGTCTATTCTGCTTGGTAAAAGTGTGCCCTGCACTGTTCAGAAAGTGATTACTGACCCTGGAGGACGATATGTTATTGTAGTGTTGGATGTTCATCAACACACAATGGTAATAGTAAGTGTCTACGTGCCACCGCCCTTTCAGCCGCAAACCTTGACTGACCTCTTGGTGACTTTGGCTCCTTATATGCACCTCCCCCTGCTTATGGCGGGGGATTTCAATGCTATCCTGGATGGCGGACTGGACACCTCTAATCCGCAGAGATTGGCTACTCCTGAATTTTTATTATGGGTCGCCGCAGACCAGCTCACGGAGCTCTGGCAATGGAAAAACCCTGACATGTGGACCTACTCCTGCTGGTCTGGGGTCCACAGGAAGGCATCCAGGATAGACCTGGCTTTCTCGAATGCAAGTTGCCTGCATCTGGTGCGAACTGCCTCGTATTTAGCGGGTGGTTTGTCGGACCACAACCCCTTGCTAGTGACCCTCTCGCTGGCTGATGGGGGCGGGAGAGGTGCATGGTGCCTGTCCTTGGGCTGGTTACAGGTTGAGCGGTTGACACAGCAGGTGGAATCTCCAATGTCTACATATTGGGAAGACAATGAAGCTTCTGCGAGAGGGGAGGTGGTGTGGGATGCATTTAAGACTGTCATGAGGGGGCATCAAGGAGGTCCGTAAAGAGTCTAATGCAGAGAGAGAAGCCTTGCAGCTTGAGGTGTGCAGGCTGGAAGAGGAGTATGCGACTGCTTCTGGGGCTGAGGCTTATGCAGCTCTGGAGGTGGCCAGGCACTCTTTGAGAAGGGACACAAAATGGTAAGCTGCTGGCCTTTCTGGTGGCGGACCAGTGGGCGCAGGTCAGTGTTCCCTGTGTTAGATCACGGACCAAGGATCTGATCAGGGACACTGAGGCGATCATATAGATCTTTGTTGAATATTACTCAAAGGTATACTCACCATTGCCGGCATATGACGAGGAGGAGCTGGTGCAGCTTCTCTCTGCCCTTCCTGTGCCAGTCTTGGAGGAGGATGATGGGGCCTGGTTGGAGAATGACATTACTCTGTGGGAGATCGAGGCAGCTATACTCTCCTTCCCCCCTCACAAATCCTCTGGCCCAGATGGGTTTCCAGCGGAATGGTACCGGCAATACTCGGGCTTGCTGGCACCCAGACTTCAATCCCTGTACGCCGAGACCTTTGAACGGGGGGCGTTGCCAAGGTCCATGCTGGAGGCATATGTGATTCTCTTGCCCAAACCGGGTAAGAACCATACTCTCTGTTCCTCTTACCATCCCATAGCCCTGCTCAATGCATATTTGAAAATCCTGACAAAGGTCTTGGCTAGCAGGCTGGCCTTGGTACTCCCCTCCCTTGTGGACATAGATCAGCTTTATGCCGGGGAAGTGCATGCAAAGCCTGTTTACTAATCTGCAAATCAACCATAATTCGCTGGGGACTAGGGCGGTTGTCTCGCTGGACATAGCCAAGGCCTTTGATTCAGTGGATTGGACCTATATGGGGGTGGTGTTGAGACGCATGGGGTATGGTCCAAAATTTTGCAAGTGGATTTCCCTTCTCTATTTTGCGCCCCAAGCGACGTTGAAGATTGGGTGTTCTATTTCCTCTTTTTTTGCAGTAGGTAGGGGGACCAGACAGGGCTGTCCTCTCGCCCTTTCTGTTCTCCTTGATGATAGAACCGTTGGCCATAGCGCTGCGCACTTCCCCATAAGTCGGAGCATTGGAGGTTGGTTCCATTAAGGAATGCCTGGCGCTGTGTGCTAATGATATGTTATTGTTTCTGAGTGACCCCGGTCGATCCCTGCAGGCAGCCTTTAAAATTTTGGATACATTTGCTAAATATTCAGGTCTCAGGGTGAACTGGGACTAGTCCACCTTTCTGCCACTGGATACTGGCACCATGGCTGCGTCTGACACGGCGTTGCCGCTTCAGTGGGTTGCCAGTGTCACGTATCTGGGAGTCCGGAGAGTTGCGGACTATCTTAGCTTGAATCTTCTGCCCCTACTGGATGTCCTTAAATGGAGAACAGGGGTGTGGAGAAATCTGCTGCTGTCAGTTCTGGGGCACATAAACCTTATTAAAATGAAAATACTCCTGTTTTTTTTCTACTTTCTCTGGAATTCTCCTGTGTGGGTCCCTCTTTCCTTCTTCCGCAGGGTGAATGGCTTGATGGGCTCCTTTGTCTGGGGTAACTCTCCTCCTAGAATAGGCCTGAAAGTGCTAAGGAACCATGGGGACAGGGGGGACTTGCTCTGCCGGACTTGTATAAGTACTTTTTGGCATGACAAGGGGTGTTTGCACAAAGGTGGCTTCGCAGTGACGATAGAGATTCCACCACAGTGTTGGAGGCAGCGGTGTTGGGCTCGTATGAGAGTCTCCGACTTCTTCTGCATCGCGAACCTTGGGCCAATTTTCCCCTGACAGGGACGATGCGTACCACTATTAAAGCCTGGGACCAGATGCAGGCCCTGCTGGTGCCCAGTGCATCTGGGGCCTCCACCCTGTGGCTGAATCCTCGGATTCCCCATCTCCATTCTATACCTGACCCTGTCATATGGGCATCTAAAGGAATCAAGATGCTGAATGATGTTACGTCCAACGGGGAACTGTGTCACTTTGATGCTCTAAAAGGCAGGTTCAACCTGCCCAATCATTACTTGTTCAGGTATTGCGACATGCCTTTCTTGCACAGTTTGGTTCCTCCCGCCTTGAGGTCAAAACCTCCGCCTTAGAAACTATTGTGCAGGCCATGAAGAAGCTGCTGTCTGAGCTATATAAGGAATTGTTTATGTAAAATCTTTATATTCTTGCATACCTCACTCTTTGGCATTGGATGCATTGAAATTCCATTTATCGAAATACAGTATTTATGATTCCCATCTCAAAGAATTTATGATTTTGTCAGTTACATTTTTACTGCAACCTAATTATTTAATTTTTCATGACACCTTCTATGTGCAATTCTGTGGGGCTTCCTTTGGAGCTGAATTCTCCCCGTCACTAGCAAACCTCCACATGGGCTGATGGGAGGAGCGTTTCCTTTTTTCTCAACAGAACATCTATGCCCCCCACATCCACTGGTATGGGGGTACATAGATGACCTGATCCTTATTTGGGATCACACAGACTTACTCTATTCTCCTTTGTTTCATTTTTGAATAACAATTGTCTCAATCTTGAATTTACTTATGAAAAGCAATTTTCTTGATGTTACCCTTAAAGGAGACTTGAGTACAGGAAATGTGGACATCAAGACTTTCTGTAAAACTACTGCAGACAACTCTCTACTCTTAGCATCAAGTTGCCACCCGCCACCCCCCCCCCCCCCCATACGATCCACTCTATTGCAGTCAGTGAGATCATCAGAGCTAAGCGAAATTGCTCTGTTCTAGATGATTTCCAACAAGAATGCCAAAATATCTCTTCACGATTAAAAAGTAGAGGTTACCAAGACTGGCATATAAACAGAGCCATTTCCATTGTTTTCAATAGAGATAGGAATAATTTAATCTGTTATGCGAATGCAAATAGGTCTTCACGCATGAAAAAGAACATTCATACTATTACATTTGTCACCACCTTCTCCAGCAAGTTTAATACGATTAAACAGATTATCAAGAAGGATTTTCTTATCTTTTATGGTGAAAAGGACCTTATAGATATATTGTCAAATGGATGCAATTTAGCTTGCCGCCTTGTCCCTAGTCTGTATGTACCTTCCCCTACAACTAAAAGCAGTACTAGTGGCTCATATGGCTGTGTGCTTAACACTTGCAGATACTGTGACAAACACAACAAAAATCACAAATCTATGACCTCAGACTTTTCCTATCAAGGACTTCATTATTGAAGCTCAAAATTTGTGGTGTATGTGACAGATTGTGACCTCTGCATACTGCAGTATGTGGGATGCACAACCAGGCCATTGCGTGTAAGAATAAGCAAACAATTTAATGGCACAACATATAATAATGAGAAAATGCGAATAGGTCTTCACGCAAGAAAAAGGACATTCATACTATTACATTTGTCACCATCTTCTCCAGCAAATTTAATCAGATTAAACAGATTATCAAGAAGGATCTTCCTATCTTTTATAGTGAAAAGGACCTTATAGATATATTGTCTAATGGATTCAATTTCTTTTGCCGCCTTATCCCCTAGTCTGTATGTACCTTCCCTTACAACTAAAACCCGTCTCAGTACTGGGGGCTCATATGGCTGTGTGCTTAACACTTGCAGATACTGTGACAAACACAACAAAAATTACAAATCTTTGACCTCAGACTTTTCCTATCAAGGACTTCATTATTGAAGCTCAAAATTTGTGGTGTATGTGATAGATTGTGACCTCTGCATACTGCAGTATGTGGGACGCACAACCAGGCCATTGCATGTAAGAATAAGCAAACACTTTAATGGCACAACATATAGTAATGAGAAAATGATGTCTAATGTATCTAAGCACTTTAACCACTTAAGCCCCGGAAGATTTTACCCCCTTCCTGACCAGGGGGTATTTTGCGATTCGGCACTGCGTGACTTTAACGGACAATTGCGCGGTCGTGCGACGCTGTACCTAAACGAATTTGACGTCCTTTTTTTCCCACAAACAGAGCTTTCTTTTGGTGGTATTTGATCACCTGTGCGATTTTTTGATCACGCGCTATAAACAAAAAAAGAGCGTAAATTTTGCAAAAATAACAATATTTTTCACATTTTTTTATATGAAATTCCCCCAAAAAAAAAAGTAAAAATCAAAATTTTTTAAAATTTTCGGCCAATTTGTTTTATCCTACCTATGTTTGGTAAAAAAAATCACAAAGAGCGTATTTTGATTGTTTTGCGCAAAAGTTATCGCGTTTACTAACAAAGGGAAAGATTTTTGTCATTTTTGTTGTTTTTTTTTTTAACGCGTAATGGCGGCGATCTGCGATTTTTTTTGCAGTACTGCGACATTGGGGCGGACAGATCGGACCCTTGACTGACATTTGTGACACTTTTGGGGTTACCAGTGACATTTCTACAGTAATCAGTGCTATACATATGCACTGTTACTGTAAAAAATACACTGGTTGTGAAGGGGTTAACTTTATTTGGGAGGGAGGGGCTGTGTGTATCCCTAGGGGCGTGCTTTCTACTGTGATTGGCTGTGGCTTCAGCTGTAAGGACACTGATCAACGGATCTACATACTAGATCCGTTTGATCAGTGTCTTTACAGCGAGGAGAATGACAGGCAGCTTGTTTACACAAGCTGCCTGACATTCTCCCTCTCCCCCGCCGATCGCCGAGTGACCGGCGGACATCGGGTCCGCTGGTCACACGCGCGGGGGGGGTCCGTGACCACGCGGGAGTGGGAGCGCGCCTCCGGGGGCGCGCGCTCGCTCCCTAGACCCTCACAAGCTAGTGACGTAGCCCTACGTCACTTTGCCTGTGAGGGGCTGACTGCCGACGTAGATCGGCGTTAGGCAGTCGGCAAGTGGTTAAATTGGAACACAATGGTAATATGAATTATTTTTCTTTCTCTGTGGTGCAAAAAATTAAACAGTCAGTCCATGGAGGCGACATGCACAGAATAACGGGAAGTGAGTAGGAACTTCTCTTTGGGGACACACATCCCTGCAGGTATGCCACAGATGGGATGTTGATCTCTTCCTTAAATGATTGAACTGGTTCTTGTATTTGCCTGGATGTATTTGCTTCTTGGATCTTTTTCTGTGTTTGTTCTCTCATACTCCTCAACATTATAGTGTGATCACAATTGGACCATGTTCATTTCTAATTCGTTTTATCTGACATTTGATTATTTTCTATTTATTTTTCTAATTTATTTTTCTATATTGTGGACTTTATTCAGCCATATGGACTTCTATAATGGTTATTCTTCTGTGATTATACTTTGTTGCAGCTAATTTATAGCCATTATAATCTATGTTTATACTTATGTTGCATAATGTGTTTTTTTTGTTTTGTTTTTTTTTTTTTTTTTGTTTATCTGAACTAGTATACTCCAGGAGTCTTTGCTCACACATGCTCCAATGGGAAATAAATACAGAAGAGCCAAGGTCAAACCGGGGTGGCTAAACCATAAAGCAAAAAAAAAAAATGGAATTTAAGAAATATAAAATGGAGGGGGCACTGTCAGCTTTCCAACAATATAAGGAATGTAACAAGAAATTTAAAAACAAAATCAGGGCTGGTTAAAAAGACTACGAGAGACACATAGCAGAGGAGAGTAAGAAAAACCCTAAGAAATTCTTTAGATATATTAATAGTAAAAATGCGAGGTCAGAGCACATTGCACACATAAATAATGATGAAGGGAGGATGGTTACAGATGACACAGAGAAGGCAACTGTACTAAATGCTTTCTTCTCCTCAGTTTTTACACAAGAAAATGAGGGGTATACTGACCACGAGAGTATTGTTAGCAGCACATTACAGGATGTACCACTGTGTCTAACAGAGGCTGGAATCAAGGAAAGACTTGATAAGATTAACGCAAATAAATCCCCAGGACCAGATGGCTTACACCTGAGAGTACTCAAGGAACTTAGTCAGGTTATATTTAGACCATTGTTCCTAATCTTTGCGGACAGTATACTGACAGGAACTGTACCAGTTTACTTGGAGGAAAGCCAATGTAATACCAATATTCAAAAAAGAGACATATTCTGGGAAACTACAGGCCAGTCAGCCTAACATCAATAGTATGTAAATTATTGGAGGGGATGATAAGGGACTATATCTAAGAATTTTCTGAAGACAACAGTATCATTAGTAGTAATCCGCATGGGTTTACAAAGGGACGTTCTTGCCAGCCCAATCTGTTAACATTTTATGAGGAGGTGAGCTGCGATCTAGAGTGAGGGGGAGGCCAGTTGATGTGGTGTGTCTGGATTTTGGAAAGGCATTCGATACAGTTTCCCATAAACGCTTAATCTACAAGATAAGGCCTGCAGGCATCGACCACAAGGTTTGTTCTTGGATATAAAACTGGTTACAGGGGCCTGTCCAAAGAGTGGTGATAAATAACGTGTACTCAGTCTGGTCTGGAGTGGTAAGTGGGGTCCCACAAGGCTCTGTCCTGGGACCAATTCTCATAAATAATATAGAGGACGGGATTATTAGCTCAATCTCAGTTTTTGCAGATGACACGAAGATAGGCAGGGCAATAACTTGACATCAGGATATAGAAATCTTACAGAATGACCTGAACAAATTAACAGAGGGGGCAACAACATGGCAAATGAGGTTTAATGTGGAGAAATGTAAAGTAATGCACTTGGGGGCTAAAAACATAAACGCAAACTATTCACTAGGGGGAGAACCTCTAGGGAAATCAAGGATGGAGAAAGATCTGGGGGTCCTAGTGGAAGATAGACTAAGCAATAGCATGCAATGTCAAGCTGCAGCTGTCAAAGCCGGCAGAATATTAGCATGCATAAAGAAGGGGATATATTCCAGAGATAAAACTATAATCCTGTCACTTTATAAAACTCTGGTCTGGCCACATCTGGTGTATTCTGTCCAGTTCTGATCACCAATCCTCAGAAGGGATGTGCTGGAACTGGAGAGAATCCAAAGAAGGGCAACTAAACTAATTAGGGGATTGGAGGACCTTGATTACGAGGAGCAATTACAAGCGCTTCATTTACTGTATTCTCCCTGGAGAAAAAAAGCCTGAGAGGGGATGATAGCAAATTTACAAATACCTCAATGGTGATCCCAGTATAGGAAATAAACAATTTAGTCTCAGAGAGTGTAGGAGGACACGAGGCCACACAATGAGATTAGAGGAGAAGCAGTTTAACCTTAAGCTGCGTAGGGGGTTTTCCACTGTCAAGGCGGTAAGAATGTGGAACTCTCTTCGGGGGGAGTATTGATACTTTTAAAAGACTCTTGGACGTGCATCTCAAAGAACACAATATTCAGGGATATGGGAAATGAATATCGTCACTGACACGCACACACCTACACAGGTTGAACTGGATGGACTGTTGTCTTTATTCAACCTCAACTATTATGTAACTGTATATGTAACTATATATATGCATTTCTCTATATGCAATGCCTGTTTGATCATATGTCCTACTTTGAAGTCATTATTTTTACTGTGATAATTTCACGCTATGTGTATCTGTAGATCCATTTTCTGTTCATTTGACACTAATGCAAACCACCACCAAATGGGTTAATTGCACCAATTAGACAAGCTTATTTCCCCTTTGGGTGGAGCTTTGCTTAGGTATAAATATTTTGTAATTTTTGTTTTATATTAGCTACGACTAAGGCTCTATGCCGAAACGCATCAGCACTATTATTTTGTTGTCACTCTGATGTAACCAAATAAAGGACACTTCAAATGATTACAGTTGTTGGCTCTTTCTATGTTTGTATACTTTAGAAGGTTACGAGGTGAAGGCACCAACAACACCCGAAGACCAATTTTTCCACAACTGTGTGACAGGGGCATCAAATTTCATTTGTTTACAGCAAGACAAATTCTTGCATTTATCAAGAGTACCTTTAGAAGCATACAGAGGGAAGGCACAAACAACACCCAAAGACCACACCTGTTACTTCTGTTACTTGCTTGCTCACTGTGGTTAAAAAAAAAAAAACAGTATTTCCTTGCAAAGTCTGCAAAAGAGACACCAGAATTTATCAAAAAAAATCTCTAATCTTTTCCTGAGTGCACTAAAATGTGGCCTTGTCATACAGACTGGCTCCCCAAAAAGGAAAGCTTGCAGGAAAAATCAATCTAAATGTCATTTTTTTTCTTCAGATGATTATTATCATTAAAGTAAGAAAAAAAGGCAAAATAGCTGAACCTGAATTGTCCCAAACTAGTATCAGATCATCAATGTACCTTCCATAACATCTGATGCTGTTCGCACATGGTTTAAAATGACATCTTAACCCATGTGCAGACAGCATCAAATGGTGTGGATGTTTGGGACATTTAAGGTTCAGCTCTTTATGTCTTACCTTAACAATAATCATCTGAATTAGGAATTTTCCCACGAGATAGGTTCCAGAAGTATTAACTTTTTGGACATTACTCCTACTGGTGATCCCACCTCAGGTCTTGTTCATTCCTGCTATGTAAAAACCTAGAAAATGACCCCTCCCTATGATATATGGGACGTAGATATTAAGTGAAATATAAAGATGCGGCTGCCATCAATTTTGGGTAACCAAAATTCATTCCTACACTTTGTGCAAGCAATTCTTTGCTATTGGCATCTAGTTGTCATCCTAAACATGCCTTTCAGTCTATACCCTTGAGGGAAAATCTGAGCTAGAAGAAACTGCTCAAATACAGGCAGCTTCTCTAGGGAATGCAATTACCTCCAGGTTAGAAGACTGTGGCTATATGGATTTGCATATCAAAAGAGCTATAAATCATAAAGAAATATCTTTGAAAGTACACATAGGCAGTCAGCACAAATGGTTAGATTACACACCACATAGATAAACATTAAAAGAGGGCAGCGTTACTGCAAAGTCTCGATAAGATGATAAAAAGTCCATGTAACATGTGATAGAGAGGAATCATCGCACACCAATGGCGAGCAGGGAGAGATGTAGTCACATCACCAACACCATGTGGATAAATAATATTCTGTTTACCAGACCATGTTGACTCCCATACACTCGTTGGCTAGATGGAACTCCCATACACTCGCTGAGCTGTCCGTCACGATCAACTGGAATTTACCTGAAAAGTTCCACGTCCAACTGAAGTGCAGGATCACCTTAAAGGATGCAAATACACCACAATAGTGCAGTATGCAAATACACCACAATAGTGCAGTATGTACAAAAAAATAAAAAATCCAATTTATTGAAAGATATAGCACTCACAAGCATAGAAATTTAGAAGGCATTTCAAACATATGTTAAAGATGGCCGCGGCTAGTAGCGTGGTTACGTCTCGTGGTCCCGTCCCGCCTTACATGTTTTGTCATCAAATGACGTCTTCAGAGGCATGGCGGCCGGATGCAAGCAATCATTATATATAGAATAAACAGAAAATGACCCACCAGAAGTACACCATCTCAGCTGTGCGCTCCAGGGCTGCGTTCCACAACACGGAAGCAGCCATCGAAATCAACCATGTATGGCATCTTGTAAAAGCAAGAAGTTAAAACAATCGAAAGTATAATTAGTCAAACTACATCTTGAAAAATTTTGCATTCCAGGGTTACTCTACACCACCCGGAAGCCAAATTAGAGCTAAAATAAATTAATACAAGGTAAGCATATAATCAATGAAAAAACAGCGCCATCTTGTGTAGATGCCAGACACTTCCATTAAAAGCTCTCAAATTCAGCTACTTTAATAAATGACTTAGCATAATCACATAAATTAATATGTAATATAGACAATGAATAAATCTCAACCTCTTCCCTACTGGTGCATTGTAAAATGATGCTGGCAGGAATGTCTCCTCCCTCCGGGTGGACATCATATGACGTCCGCCCGTTCTCGCCACTCTTCCGCACCCCCGATTGGGGATGGAGAGTGTCACTGTGACACAGTCTATCCCCTATCTGGGTAAAGAGACAATGAATTTGGCTCTTTAACACATGACCAGCTGTGTCCAATCACAGCCGGTCACAGAATGTCAACAAGCCCGGTAACTAGCTGTTATCGGGCTCTTCTCCTCACACACGGATCCTGTGAGGAGGAGATTGCAGAAACAGCTAGTTACCGATTACAGTGCACACCAAACACACACCAAACACACTGATTCTATGTGTTATATGGGATGTTGGTTTGCGGCGCTACCCATATAAATATTTTTGTGTGCAATCTATGGTCGTGATATCTCCGTAAAAGTGCTATTGTGCATAAATTAATACAAAAATTACAAAAATACAAATATTATTACAGATAGAAATATGTGAAATCCTGTTTTTTTTTTTTTATTTAGGGGAGTGGTGGTATAGTTGTTTATTGTTTATGGGGGAAGAAAGGGTAGGGAGGGGTAAAAGAAAGAGAAATGGAAAGGTAGGTTGAGGTAAGAGGCTGTATTGTATAAAAAATGACATTTCATGGGAAAAGAGAGAAAACAGGCCACCATAAGTTAGGATGGGGATAAAGATAAATATTTCTACTCCTAAATGTGCATTTTCTTGTTGTATATTACTTTAGTTGGCTGTTATCTTATGAAATGTAAAATGTAAAATCCTTTTCGTTTTGTAATAAAATTAAAAAATTTAAATTTGAAAAAAAAAAGAAATATGTGAAATCCACCTCCTAGATAATCACTGCATACAGTTGTATTATTAAAAAAGTGCTAGTGCATATAAGTGCTGTGAATCAAGAAAAAAGTGCCTTGATGTAAACATAAGTAGTGAGTACAAATACAGTAGTCCCCAAATGTGCATTGACATCCACTCACTAACCACCTGGACAGCTATTGTGATGTGAGTTAGCAAGACCTTTATGCTAACAGCTTAATGAAAAATTGTTATGCAAAACAATTATAAACCTTTTTAAAAGTAGAAATAAATAATAAAACAATAAATTTGAAAAAACTCTTTACATGCTACACTGTTCAATCCATATCAGCAGCCATTTGTTACACTGTTTTAGTGAATGTCCCAATGTGTCCACAGTACTGTGCCAAAAATATATCCGTGCAGGTGTTACACCATTCAGTGTCCTCTGTGTCTTCACCCGTGGTCCCCACTAGGTAATGCACTCACCAGCCAGCCCACCCCTTTCAACAGGGGTATAAAGTTTTAGGTACTATCCTTCCCGTTATGGGATATCCCTACTTATGGTGTCTGATTCCTAGGTGGGTGTTTCTCAGGGAAAAAGGATTGCAGAGTAAAAAATCCAGCGTTGCTGTGGCGCTTCTGTGTTCCACAGCCGAAAACCACAATACCGGAAGTGATGCTATGACGCTAATATCTTTCCTACGCGTTTTGTCACTATGACATCATCTGCAGCGGTGCCATATTGCCCCACTCCCAGATTTATAAAGCTCACAGTTTTCTGGCAACTCAGAGTGTACAGCCGCCATATTGCTACTTACCACTATAGATTGGATTAAGGAGGCCATATTGCTACCCCAGTTAGTAGATACAGTTTGCGGCGGTCACTTGTTGTTGCTGAGCGTATGCTGATATTGGGGGCCATATTCACACACAGTTTATTTACAATATTTTAAAATGTATTAAACCTTTGTTTATTATCCTAAAACCATAAAAATATACATAAAACATAATAATACTTGAAACAAATTCTGTTATTTTTCTTATGTAAATATATTGGAGTTTTAAAATATTGTGATTATTATTTAGATCTTTTTAAATTTATTTAAAAGGAGGCCGGAGGAGAAAATTACCCCATGTGTTGAAAAAAGTATAAAATACAATAAATACAATAAAATAAAATAAAAATGAAAATGACAAATAAAAAAAATAAAAAATTAGATAAAATAATAAAATATAAAAAAATAAATAAATAAAAATTCAAAATAAAAATATAATAGAAATGAAAATAAAAATAAAAAATAAAATAAAAAAATAAAAATAAAAACTGAAAAAAATATTATAATGAAAATAAAATAAAATAAATAAATAAAAAATGAAAATTTGGGTATGCAACAAAATTATTTGTTCATATGTGAGAATTGGCACTTATTTATTAAAAATCACTAAATTGTAATATTTTAGTTTACCTGTTATGAAAATGATTCTAAGAATATTTTTATGAGCATGACTGTGTGTATTCTAAAAAAATAAAAATTTTAATTACATTATTCCTAAAACTATGTTATTTCTAATACTCAAATATCTATAATGAAGCAGTTTAGAACAATGACTATGTTAAGTCCTTCTGGCTGGAGTGTTTGCATTGAATATATCCATTTTGTCTCATTACATGATATCAGTGTCTTTTTATTGCTACCTTTCCAGTCCCCTTTGATCCTATCAATGCCATAAAATGTCATTACCTAGGGGTCCTTGGAATGTACTTCCTTAAAATGTTGTGATAGGCTGTGTTTCATGAACCCTTTCTTGACATTTTTAATATGTTCTCTGATCCTGATGAATAGTGGTCTGGTGGTCCTCCCCACGTATTACAGCCGGCACGGACACTCAATGACATATGTGACGTGCGTACTTGTACATGTAATAGTTTCATTCATTTTATATTCTTTCCCAGTGGTCATTGATTGAAATGTATGTGTTTTTCTTTCTTGTCTTCTGTTAAATAAAACATTTGGTTGAAATATTACAACATTATGGCGCATTCTATCCTTTTTCCCTGAGAAACAATGGACCCACCTAGGAATCGGACACCAGAAGCGGGAAAATCCCATAACGGAAAGGATAGTACTTAAAACGTTATACCCTTGTTGAAAGGGGTGGGCTGGCTGGTGAGTGCATTACCTAGTGGGGACCATGGGTGAAGACACAGAGGACACTGAATGGTGTAACACCTGCACGGATATATTTTTGACACTGTGGACACATTGGGACATTCACTTAAACAGTATAACAAATGGCTGCTGATATGGATTGAATAGTGCAACATGTAAAGAGTTTTCTAATTTATCGTTTTATCATTTATTTCTATTTTTAAAAAAGGTTTATAAGTGGAAAGTAAGATGGGGGTGGAGTCTAAGATGGCGCTGGGAGCAGACGTGTTCTAACTGAGCTCCCGACTCCGGCGTGTATCCTCATGACTCACCCAGGCCGACCCCTCTGATGCGCGGCTGCACGGATCCTTGATGCTGATCTCCTGAGCGGGGGGGTAGCGGAGGGCGGAGGAACATCCAGCGTTGGCTGTATTAGCCGTTGTGGACAGCGTGCGGCTGTGTCCTGACCACCTGTGCTGTGCGGTTTGTCTGCTCCTTCATCCTCCTTCGAGAACGTAGTATGGAGCCGGAGCCGGATGCCGCAGTGTTGCCTGGGGCTTGTGTGACAGGAGAGACCGAACCACCTAGAGCAGTGTGAGTGGTGGGAGCCGCGGTGCACAGGCGGTGCACAGGCTGTGTGCAGACTGGACGACAGGTAGGCTGCACGGCTCCTTGTGGACCTCTGTGGACCCGCTGGGTTATTCCCTTCCTTCTTTTTTTTTGCTAGGACCCTCGGGCACAGTATTAAGGAAGCACTAAGGAAGCAAGCCGAGTAGACTTGCCCTGTAGTGACTGGACTGCTTGTACTGCTTGTACTGGACACTGGATAGTTATCCCATGCCCTCCTGTGGACACTGACAAGCTGGGATCCTGTGAGTGGGGGATTGGTTGGAGTAAAACAGTGAGCAATGGTCAAACTGGATATATCCTCCTTTCTACTCACTTAAATGCCTTTTAAATGCCTTTTTTCTCTCCTTCCCCCGGCATCTAAGCACACTCCACCGCATACTGCTAGCATCTAAGCACATTCCACCGCATACTGCTAGCATCTAAGCATATTCCACCGCATACTGCTAGCTTGTCAGTTTGTCACTCCAATTATCTTTTACTCTTTATACACAGCATATGTTTACGCAGTGAACCGCTGATTTTATTCATTAACAACTTATGCAATAAAACCAACATAGCAGATTGATATCAAGACTGGATGGACTTAAACCTCCCAATCTCCTAGCCATATTACTCTAGGGAAGGGGAGAGGAGGGGGAAAGGAAAGAAAAGGAATTGAGTGTTGTCTTCTCCTCCCCCCCCCTCCTTTTTTTTTTTTCATTTGGGGGGAGGAATGCCAAAAAATAAGGGGGGTGTACAGACACGCCGTGCAGTTGTAGCGGTGACCCCACCGTCCAAATCTACAATAACTATGGCATCTCAGACAGACCAGACAACAGCGATCAGGGTCGCAGAGTCGCCTGCAAGTTTAGAGACACTTATGCATGCCATAGTAGACTGTAAGACAGCCTTGACCTCTAAAATTGATAGTGTACAATCAGAGATTGGACTCATTCGTAAAGATATTGATACTTTTCGAGACAGAGTTACCGAGATGGAAACGCGGGTCTCAGGGGTAGAGGACGTACAGAAAGGTTACAACTCAAATGTTCAGCGGCTTGAAGCTAGGGTTAAGCAGCTGGAGATACGAGCAGAGGATGCAGAGAATCGCAATCGCAGGAACAATCTACGGATTATTGGTCTCCCGGAGGGGTCAGAGGGTGTAAACCCGGTAACCTTTATTGAGCACTTACTCCCGTCCATCCTTCCAGAAGCTAAGTTCTCTGCTTTTTTCTCAGTGGTACGTGCGCATCGGATACCAGTGAAACGAGGCCCTCCTGGCTCCCCTCCTCGCACATTTATTCTTAGGTTCCTACATTACGGAGACCGGGACACTGTCTTACGAGCGGCCCGCTCTCAGGGTGAAGTGAAATACGAGGGTGGAAAACTTTTTATTTTTCCAGATTATTCTGTCGAAACACAACGTCAGAGGAAATCGTTTGATCAAGCCCGTTTTAAGTTAAGAGAAAAGGGGTTGAAATATAGTACTTTGTTCCCGGCTAAATTGCGGGTTCAAGATGGTGAACAAGTGCGTTTTTTTTCATCCCCTAAAGAAGTGTTATCCTGGCTCGAGACACATAAGTAAGACTGGACTTGAAAAAAAAAGTTTTTTTTTTTTTTTGACTTCCTGGAAAACTGTAATCCATGATAAATTGTGATAATTTATAATATATATATGGTTAATGTATATGTATTTTTTTTTTTTTTTTTTCCATACAGTTTACTTTCCCAGATTTTATCCGATATCTGGGTGAGTTGATATATAACTATTTTTGTCCTTTTTGAACGCCGGAGTTCTCTCCCCTCTCCCCCCTTTTTTTTTTTTTTTTTTTTTTTCTTAAGGGGGAGGGGGGGGGTAGTATAGTGCCCTTTTTGACACTTACCCTCTAGGGTGGACTATGAGGTCCGCGGTGGGTGGGATACAAACCCTCTCCAATTTTGGGGAGATGGGTGGGGTGGGGGGGCTGGGGATGTTTGATCATTACTCTGTTATTGTATTATTAGTTAATTTTTTCCTTTTTTTTTTTTTTTTTTTTTTTTTTTTGGCACACAAATATATATATACCAAAATTTCTATTAAGAATGCAGATGAATACCAAATGGAGCAGCTTCTTATTACTTATTCATTATCCTTTAATACACCGTTTCATGAGTGGTTATGGACTCTTTAAGGGTGATTTCTTGGAACACTAGGGGTTTGAATTCCCCGCAGAAAAGATCCTTAGTGTTCCAATATTTAAAATCTTTTAATCCCCATATATGTGTCCTTCAGGAGACCCACTTGCTGGGTACTCGAACGCTAGCTCTCAAGAAATCATGGGTTGGGCATCATTACCACTCTACGTTCTCTACGCACGCTCGTGGAGTTAGTATTCTTATCCATAAGTCTTTTCCGTTTAGATTACTGGATGTTTCCCTTGATCCGGATGGACGATTTGTTTTGCTCAATCTGCAGATATCATCTTTTAGTCTATTGCTGGTAGGGTTATATATACCCCCGCCGGCTTCAGTTAGGCTCCTGCATAAAAATTTTGAAAGAAATTGCAAAATACGAGAATGATAACATACTTATTGTGGGTGATTTCAATATGGTTCCAAACCCGAAAATGGATAGAATGACTGGAGATTCGTCTACCAGAACGGATCTTGCCGAATGGGCAGAGACTTATGGGCTGACGGATCTGTGGCGTTGGCACCATCCCCACTCTAGGGAATATACCTGTCATTCCGCAACTTATAAATCCTTCTCTCGAATTGACTTAATGTTTGCAGGTGGCCCACTCTTATCTCGGGTGCGGGAGATTCGGGTTCTTCCTCGTGGGATCTCTGACCATGCTCCACTTTTACTAAATATGGAACTATCTGGCAACCCTTCTGATAGATTATGGCGATTATCCAGATATTGGATTTTTGATCCTGACATAAACCCTCTAGTGGCGCCTCAAATAGCCGCCTTTTGGGAGATAAACCCGGGTACGGCATCAGTGGCTATGGTCTGGGATGCCTTTAAAGTTTGCACCCGGGGGTATTACCAGACAGCTATTGGGAAGATCCAACGATATAGGCGAATAAATTTACTGCAAAAAGAAAAAGAGGCTAGAGATATGGAAAATTTGTATATTCAAACTAGAGACCCCACTCATTATACACAATTTCAAACTTTGACTAGGGAGGTAATGGGAATACGTACAGTTATCACACAGAAAAAACTCCTTTCTCAATCCCAACGTATTTTCGTACAAGGAGAGTATAATGGTAAAATGCTTGCGCAAATTTCTAGGGAACAGACAACTGGGTATAGTATAGCACACATTCAAGATCAATCAGGCATTCTTCATTCTAATCAAGAAGCCATCAATCACAATTTTACTAATTATTATCAGGCCCTATATAATACTAGGGTTAACTATTCAGGAGATGAATTAGATCACTATTTGCAGGAAGTGGACTTTCCGGTCTTAACCGATAAATATAGGGCCAAATTAGATGCCCCTATTACTCTTTTGGAGATCCAAGAAGTGGTGGCTTCCTTACAACCGGACAAAACACCAGGACCGGATGGAATTCCTGTCGAATTCTATAAGGCCCATATGGACCTTCTGGGCCCGCATTTATTAGCCACTCTTGTAGGATCTCTAAACGAGGGGGAACTCCCTAAAACAATGAGCGAAGCAGTTATTGTCGTTATCCCTAAATTAGGGAAGGATCCATCATTATGTTCATCCTATAGACCTATTTCTTTATTAAATGTAGATGGGAAGATTCTTTCAAAGATTTTGGCTACTCGACTTAATAGTGTTATTACAGATTTGATTCATCCGGATCAAACTGGATTCATACCTGAACGGGGCACGGATATCAATATCCGGAGATTGTTTACACATATGGCCTTGGCGTCGGGGGAGGGAGCAGGTGTGGTCGCCTCCCTCGACGCCGAGAAAGCATTTGATTCTGTTGAGTGGCCATTTCTTTGGAAGATCTTAGCCAGTTTCGGGTTTGGCCCTAACTTTGTGTCATGGATTAAGCTTCTTTATGGGAACCCCACGGCTAGGGTCCGCACTAACTCATCGCTGTCGGGTAAATTCCCTCTATTGAGGGGTACCCGGCAGGGATGTCCGTTGTCTCCGGCTTTGTTTGCCTTGGCTCTGGAGCCGCTCGCAATTATGTTACGGGCGGACCCACAAATCCGAGGCATTAAAGTCGGGGTCATCGAAGAGAAGTTGTCCTTGTATGCAGACGATACTCTGATCTATTTGGCTGATGCTTCCACTTCATTACATAGGGCCCTACAATTATTCGACATTTTTGGTCGTTTTTCAGGTATACGTATTAATTGGTCTAAGTCTGTCCTCTTTCCACTTCATCCATCGGTACCTTTAATTGATACTCAGACACCGTTGAAATGGGTACAGGACATGGTGTATCTGGGTATCAAAGTGGGTCCAACATTGGATGTGTACCAACAAAATAACATTGACCCTTTAGTTTTACAATTAAATAAAAGGTGTGCGTCATGGCGCATGCTTCCCCTATCCCCGGTTGGTAGAATCAATTTATTAAAAATGAGTTATCTTCCAAAATTTTTGTATTTTTTTCGTAACTCCCCTATCGATATGACTAAAAACTTTTTTTCGAGATTAGACAGTTTGGTAACAACCTTTGTATGGGCCGGGCGTATTCCACGAGTCGCAAAACGTACGTTATATCTTCCACTTGCAAAAGGGGGCTTAGCGCTTCCTAATTTTAAGCTGTACTTTTGGGCGGCTGTACTGGTGACGGTCCGGTGGTGGTTTTCCCAACCCAAAACTAACTCCGCAGTTACACTAGAAGCAGCATTGCTGGGTTCCTATGCGGCCCTTAGTAATCTGGTTTTCCGGGGTGAACGGGCACATCCTCAAATAACCAGTCTGATGAAGACGGTGCTGCGGATATGGACGCGGGCGCGGGTGATATATAATACACCTCTACATATATCCCCCCACACTCCGTTGTGGGGTAATCCTAATCTATTACATTTGTACCAACTTCCTGAACCCCAGGTATGGGCTGCCAGAGGGATTGTCACTATGAAACATGTTATTAAAGATGGAAGACTTCTAGGGTTTGACGCACTCCAGTATACCTACTCATTGCCTCCCACTATGGTTTTTCGTTACCACCAGCTTAGTCATGCTATGCGGGCTCAGTTTCAAGGCCCTGTTATCTTGGAATCAGACCCTTTGGAGAAAGGGTTAACGTTCAAGGTAATAGGGAAAACTCTCTCTGCTATATACTCTATCCTTTCAACAGATCATGGTTGGTCTCTTGAGAAAATCTATAATAAATGGAAGGACGATATCCCTGACCTGACGGTTGAAGATTGGGAGGACTCGGTTAATAATTATATCCCCTCAATGATAGCGGCTAGGGATAGATTTATACAACTTAAATTTTTACACAGAGCATACTATACGCCACAACGTCTTGCTAGGATATATCCTATGAAAGATCCCTCCTGTGCCAGGTGTGGGTATGGAATTGGTACTTTTATACATGTAGTTTGGTCATGTCCGGAGCTGGCAACCTTTTGGAAGGCCGTGACAGATACTATTGGGGAAATTTTTGACATTACGATTCCCTTGGACCCAAAGGTAACTCTACTGAGTAACCTTACACAAGTGGGAGGGGATAGATACGATAAAATGTGCATTATGTATACCTTGTTTTACGCCAGGAGAGAAATCCTTTTGCGATGGAAGCTACCCGAACCTCCCACCCGATCAACTTGGATAGCTGCCGTTACTAAGACACTTCCATTCTACCGTTTCACATACGGTAGTAGGAATTGCCCAAAAAAATTTGATAAAGTGTGGTCAGCTTGGATTGATGCTGTAGGCGTGCCAATCTCACCTGTTCCATAATGACAGAAGTAGGAACTTATTAAAAATATATATTTTTTTTTTTTTTTTTTTGGTTGTTGTTGTTGTTGTTGTTGTTGTTGTTGTTTTGTTTTGTTTTCTTCTTGTGCAGAGTAATGTAATGTAGTTGTAATTACTTGTTCTGTTTATATGTTTAATAAAAGAAAAATCTATTTGTAAAAAAAAAAAAAAAAAAAGGTTTATAATTGTTTTGCACAATTTTGCATTAAGCTGTTAGCATAAAGGTCTTGCTAACCCACATCACAATAGCTCCCCAGGTGGTTAGTGAGTGGATGTCAATGCACAATTGGGGACTATTTGTACTCACTACTTACGTTTACATCAAGGCACTTTTTTCTTGATTCACAGCACTTATAAGTTCTAGCACTTTTTTAATAATACAACTGCATGCAGTGATTATCTAGGAGGTGGATATATTTGTATTTTTGTAATTTTTGTATTAATTTATGCACAATAGCACTTTTACAGAGATATCCCAACATAGATTGAACAAATAAATATTTATATGGGTAGCGCTGCAAACCAACATCCCATATAGCACATAGATACCGTACCCCAGCCCAGAAGGGTAGGTTGGTGGCAGCTTACACCCCCCTTTTTATATCTTTTATCTCTTTAGTAGATCCCCATACATATCCATAGCGCTGGTCCTACTAGTTTTTTCCTTCAAACACAATGATTGCCAGAGCCCCCCCCCCAAAAAAAAAAGAGGACCTGTCACTAGCCCATCAAAGTACCTGTCATCAGCCCATCAAAGTACCCGAGTACCTGTCACCAGCCCATCAGGTACTCTGATGACAGGTACTCGGGTACTCTGATGGGCTGGTGACAGGTACTCAGGTACTCTGATGACAGGTACTCGGGTACTCTGATGACAGGTGCTCTGGTGAAAGGTACTCGGTACTCCGATGACAGGTAATCTGATGACAGGTACTTGGATACTCTGATGACAGGTACTCGGGTACTCCGATGACAGGTACTCAGTGTTATATTTTCTTTGTTGAGACACAGGACTCTGATCTGGAACAACGGATGTTTATTCAGTACTCACTGTACACTCCAACATGCATTACAGGACAGCTCGGTATATATCAATGCATCTCTTACATGTGTCTAAGATGGACACTCTGCCCCTTGACCCTTGTCATCACTCCTGGGTGGAGCCAGCCTTAAAGTAACAGTACATGTAAAACCCTTCAGGTATAACACCTTTCATCCATCCCTAAAAAAAAACAAAAAACAAAAAAAAAAAAAAAAAACCACAACAAAACGAGAACAGGCATAAAACAGTAGCTAATAATTGTCCAATACAGTCCTCAGGAGATTTACATGGCTTCTTCCGCGTCCGGATGTGAGAATAACTTCCAGGGATGCTACAGGGAGAAAATAGCAGCGGATCACTTTCGGCGAGCCCGTCAAAAGTCTCGTAACCGGTCTTGCAGCTGAAACCGGTCAGGAGGGCGACAGCGTCGTTGAGGACGGGCACCCAGCGACTCGGGGGAAGCAGGGCTGGCCGGAATGGACACCGGCAGGGCCAAGAGGGGATCCCCCTAGCTCAGAGGGTGAACAGACCTCTGGACCAGGGCTGGAGGGCTCTGTTGGAGATGAGTTCAAAAGTTCAGAGTCCCCCCCAAGCATCAGTCTCAATGCATCCTGATCCGGTAGGAGCAGATCCTTGATACACTGGAGGTGCAGCTGATGTCAGGGATTCGGGCAGCTGAGAACGAGGACGCAATTGGTCCGCATGCTGTCTGTAAATGGAACCATCTTCCAGGCAGACCCTATACATTTTGGGTCCCAAAGTCTCTGCGACGATAGCAGGAAGCCTACGAGTGTTAGAAGCGCCATAAGATCGAGCCCATACCTTTTGCTGGGCTGTAAACCCAGGAATCTCGTCGTGTTCGACCCCCTTGTCTTGGGACTGCCATACATGTTCCTGGACCGTTTGAGGGCGGAGCATGTCCAAAACAGTCCATGGCTGCCGACCCAAAAGAAGTTCAGCTGCAGTTTTCCCAGTGGTTGCATGTGGTGTGTTTCTGTAAGCAGAAAGGAAGGAGTCCAGCTGCTGGGTGACAGGGACTGTTGTTTACTTGTAGCCACATTAGCTTTGAAATAGCGTTTGAAGGTCTGTACAAACCTTTCTGCTTGACCATTTGTAGCCGGGTGGTAAGGTGCGGTCAACTTGTGTTTGATGTTGTGGGCAGTCAGGAAACTCTGAAACTCCTGGCTTGTGAATTGTGCACCGTTGTCTGTGACAATTTCTCTGGGGTATCCAAACGTAGCAGCGAGATGTAACAGTATGGAAATCGTCGCCTTAGTCATCGGCTGGATAACAGGAATGACCTCAGGCCACTTTGAATGGGCATCAATTATGATCAAAAAGGTGTGTCCTCTGATCGAGCCTGCAAAGTCCAAGTGTAGGCGAAACCAGGGAACCGTGGGCCAAGTCCAGGGCTGAAAGCCCCCTCGAGGAGGGTCTCTTGCAGTTTGTGCACATCCAGCACACGCATTTACATATGTCGTGATATCTGAGTCTAGGTTCGGCCACCACACATAGCCTCGGGCCTTTTGTTTCATACATGTGCCCCCGGGATGACCAGTATGTAGCAAGTCCAGAATGTGTCTCTGGAGGGTCCGTGGAACGATCACTCGGTCTCCCCATAAAACACAGTTGTCAGCCACAGTTAATTCCACATGTAATGTTCCGGTACCTTTGGTACCCTAAATTACACTTTCCACAAGTGTATGCGCCCTACCATTTACTTTTGGAAAGGTGCGCATACACCTTTAAGACTGGAGCTGTCATCACTCAGCGCCGGACTAGATGGCTATTTACGGCGTCGGCTCTCACTCACATGTGTTCGTTCAAACACCCTTATCTGGATGCTAACCTTGCTTGAAGCTTCCATGCTTGCAAGCTTACTTCGCTGACGGAACCTCGCTGCGCTGATCCCTGTATCCCGCTACTGGATCATCCGCCTCTCCTGAACCACCCTTCGGCTGTATCGCTAATAGTGCTAAGTACCCCGCAGGGGAATTCTCTATAAACTTATACTAAGCTTACACTATCTAGCTCTGCATAGTAGAGACTGTTTATCACATCTGCATAAACTAGATTGCTAGCTCTTGAGACTACTGCTACTTTTCTGCACTGGGTTGATCTCTTTTGTATGTCCACCTGCTATTCTATCATCTGCTATCATACAACATTGTTAAACCTTCCTGCATCCATCTGCTACTGTCTCACCTTCAAGTGTCTATCACCTACCACCTCCACTCAACCTATCCCTCAAACCTTCATCATTGTGTTACCACATATATAAAGTCACTCTAGGAACCAGCTTGCTAATTGTGTGTATTTACTGGCTGAAATAAGACCTTCCACACATGATGAGTCATTGAGGTTGGGAATGGTATCTCAGCATATCTCTTACATGACAACTGACGTGGAACTATTTCTGCAGCTGAAAATCCACACCATATAAGAAACGCAGGAGCGTTACAGATTGAACGAACCTAAAAAATGGATTCAGCAGAAATAGCCACTCAGGTGACACAATTAAAACAGCAAGTATCTGCGTTAATACACGCACTTGCTGAATTAAAAGAAGACAATCAGGCTCTGTCGCAGCAGGTAATTAGACTGACACAACTTACCTCTGCTCAGTCCCCTGAACCCTAGATAAATCCCCCTTTGGTATTTACAGGCGATCGCAAAAAATTTCGCGAATTTAAAAACGCATGTGAGTTACTTTTTTTGCTAAAACCTCGTACCTACCTTACTGATCACATTAAGGTTTGTACTATTATTTCTTACCTATCAAGCGATCCTCGAGCCTGGGCAGATTCTCTTTTTGAGAAAAACGACCAGCTTCTCAACTCCTATGCCTTGTTCCTGGCAGAGCTCACTAGCCTATATGATGACCCCAATAGGCAGAGTACTGCTGATCTTCAGTTAAGATCCTTGAAACAAGGAAGGAGGCCTGTGGAAGACTTTGTCGCAGAGTTCAAGAGATGGACCCTTGATTCAGAATGGAATGATGCATCTCTGAAAACCCAATTTAGGCTTGGCCTATCAGAAGCCGTTAAGGACAAGCTCGCCCGAGCGGATCTGCCAAAAACCCTGGATGCATTAATACAACTCAGTATTACCATAGATAGAAGACTACGAGAAAGAAAGGCTGAAAAGATGGGAATGCCATTATCCGTTTCCTCTCGGAGTCTGGCCGTTGACCCCGTTCCTATGGAGATAGGAACCATACGCCCACCGCTATCAACTATGGAAAAAGCCAAGAGACGAAATGAAAATCTCTGCTTGTACTGTGCATCCCCGGATCACAAGATAAACGTCTGTCCCCTAGTCAACAAAAAGAAGGGTGAGTGTTCACATGTCTCTCTAGGAGGATTGACAACTTCATTCACTAACCCCTACATTTCTGTTTTTTTGACATTACAGTGGGACCAGAACAGGATTACTACTAAGGCCATGATTGACACAGGATCTTGTGGAAATTATATGGATATATGTTTTGCTGCTTTAAATAAAATTCCTATTATTTCTAAACTCAAACCTGTCTCAGTAAGTCTTATTACCGGTGTTCCGTTATCCTCTGGTCCGATCACCGATCAGACACAAGCACTTCTAGTCACTATTAACGAGTCTCATAGGGAGACTTCTACCTTCGATTTAATACCATCACCCCACTTTCCCATTGTGTTGGGACTTCCCTGGTTGCACACACACCAACCAACCATAGATTGGAAGAAACGGTCCTTGACCTTCCCTTCTTGTTATTGCGAGGAAACGTGTAACCTCCCGTTTTCCGGGAAGATTCTGTCTGTGGTGACAGATGAGATTGCACCACTATGTTATCAGGATCTTTCTGAGGTTTTTCTTGAGAAAAATGCTCAAGCCTTACCTCCTCATCGAGACTATGATTGTAGCATTGATCTACTCCCAAATAGCAAATTGCCGTTCGGTCATGTTTATCCTCTTTCACAGGATGAACTTGCCCATCTCAAAACCTATTTGGATGAGAACTTGGAAAAAGGTTTTATTAGACCTTCCACTTCTTCCACAGCAGCAGGACTCTTTTTTGTTCGCAATAAAGATTCAAGTCTCAGACCTATCATCGACTACAGGAAATTGAATGCTATCACAATAAAAGATCGCTATCCTCTACCACTTATCCCTGAGCTCATTGAGCAGGTGCGTGGAGCTACCTATTTTTCAAAATTAGACCTGAAAGGAGCATACAATCTCATTCGAATCCGTGATGGACACGAGTGGAAGACTGCGTTCAGAACTAGATACGGATTGTTCGAGCATCTTGTGATGCCATTCGGCCTATGCAATGCCCCTGCAGTTTTCCAACGATTTATAAACGATATTTTTAAAGACTTACTAGATGTCTGTGTTGTGATATATCTGGACGATATACTTATATATTCACGGACCCTGTCTGAACACATAAGACATGTAAGACTTGTATTATCGAGATTGCTTGCACATAATCTTTATGTGAAGCTGAAGAAATGCTTGTTCCATAAAGATGAGGTACTCTTTCTAGGCTACATCATATCCAAAACAGGAATCGAGATGGACATGAGTAAAATATCCTGCATTCAGGATTGGCCTACACCAACTACACGCAAGGCGCTACAGCGATTCCTGGGATTTTTAAATTTCTACAGGAAGTTCATAAAAAACTTTTCTGCTATTGTGAGACCACTCACACAGCTCACTAGCATAAAAATACCATTTAAATGGTCAGAAGAAGCAAATAAGGCTTTCCACTTGTTAAAGACAAAGTTTACTTCCGCTCCCATATTACGCCATCCAGACCCATCCCTCCAATACATTCTGGAGGTAGATGCGTCAAACCTGGCAGTAGGAGCAATACTCTCCCAACGACCTACACCCACTTCACCACTTCATCCAGTCGCCTTTTTTTCTAAATCCCTGAGCAGTCCCGAGATAAATTACCCTGTGGGTGAGAAGGAACTGCTTGCTATAAAATTGGCTCTGGAGAATTGGCGACATTTACTCGAAGGCACCCAATTACCAATAATTATATACACGGACCATAAAAACCTCCAATATCTTCAGACTAGCAAAACTCTCTCGCATCGACAGGTACGATGGTCACTATTCTTTCTAAGGTTTAACTTCCTAGTGACCTACACACCTGCAGATAAGAACAAAAAGGCGGATGCACTATCACGACTAACTGAAGAAAATTACTTTGAAATTCCTTCCGTTCCTATAATACCTCGCAAACGCATTATTGGAGTTGTCCGTTCCTTGAAGGAAGAGGTTCTGCATGGTATAAGGTTGGATTCACCCCCACCACAACTAAATACCGATGCAGAAGGCTTCCTCTACTACAACGACAAACTTTACATACCACCTACCCTACGCACCAAGATCTTGGAATTATCGCATGATGTGCCTATGGCAGGACATATGGGTATGACAAAGACTTTCAATTTGATTTCTCGGCAATTCTGGTGGCCTGACATGAAAACATCTATACAAAAATTCGTCTCTTCATGCAATGTCTGTGCCAGGTCCAAAATTGACACTACGAGACCATCCGGCCTACTATGCAGTCTACCAATACCCCAAACTCCATGGGAGGTTCTGTCATTGGACTTCATCGTAGAATTGCCTCCTTCCAAAGGATTTAATACCATCTTGGTGTCAGTGGACCATCTGACAAAGATGGCACATTTCATTGCTATTCGCAGACTACCTTCGTCCAAACAAACGGCAGAACTCCTGATGAAACATGTCTTCAGATTACATGGTATCCCAAAAACTCTTTTGTCTGACCGTGGATCCCAATTTATTTCTAAATTCTGGCAAGAACTATGTCACATACTACGGATTGAGCGGAAGCTCACTTCTCCTTACCATCCGCAGACCAACGGACAGACTGAAAGAGTCAACCAATGCATCGAGCAGTATTTACGTTGTTACACTTCTTACCAACAGGATGATTGGTTGGATCTTCTCCCCCTGGCAGAATTTGCCTACAACAACGCAACTCACAGTACAACCAAGCAGAGTCCGTTCTACTTGAACTATGGGTTCCATCCCTCTATTCTCCCTCCACGCATCCTTCCTTCAAATAACCCAGTAGCCTCAGACTATCTTTCCCAAATAAAGGATTCTCTGGGTTTAATAAATACTACCATTGCACACGCTCACAGTCAACAAAAGAAGTACTATGATCTTCGTAGAAGACCTTCTCCACAGTATACTATCGGGGACCTCGTTTGGCTCTCAACAAAAAACTTGAGACTGAAGATCCCTAGCAAAAAGCTTGGACCTCTGTTCTTGGGACCTTTCCCAATCAAGAAACTTATTGGAAAAGCTGCAGTGCAGCTTACATTGCCAATGGACCTAAAAATCCATCCCATTTTCCATGTGTCGCTACTAAAACCCCATGTTCCGGACCAAGGAATAAGGCCTAATATTCCACCTCCCCCTCCTGTACAAGTTGAAGGTGGAGAAGAATACGAGATAAAAGAGATTCTGGATTCTCGTATCTACAGAAGAAGACTTCAGTACTTGGTTAGATGGAAGAACTATGGGCCCCAAGACGACACCTGGCTAAACACCTCTGACATACATGCCCCTAGATTAATCCGCAATTTTCATGCGAGATACCCAGACAAACCAGCTCCAGAGGCCTTCAGGAGCAGGCCTTAAAGGGGGGGTATTGTAATGTTCCGGCACCTTTGGTACCCTAAATTACACTTTCCACAAGTGTATGCGCCCTACCATTTACTTTTGGAAAGGTGCGCATACACCTTTAAGACTGGAGCTGTCATCACTCAGCGCCGGACTAGATGGCTATTTAAGGCGTCGGCTCTCACTCACATGTGTTCGTTCAAACACCCTTATCTGGATGCTAACCTTGCTTGAAGCTTCCATGCTTGCAAGCTTACTTCGCTGACGGAACCTCGCTGCGCTGATCCCTGTATCCCGCTACTGGATCACCCGCCTCTCCTGAACCACCCTTCAGCTGTATCGCTAATAGTGCTAAGTACCCCGCAGGGGAATTCTCTATAAACTTATACTAAGCTTACACTATCTAGCTCTGCATAGTAGAGACTGTTTATCACATCTGCATAAACTAGATTGCTAGCTCTTGAGACTACTGCTACTTTTCTGCACTGGGTTGATCTCTTTTGTATGTCCACCTGCTATTCTATCATCTGCTATCATACAACATTGTTAAACCTTCCTGCATCCATCTGCTACTGTCTCACCTTCAAGTGTCTATCACCTACCACCTCCACTCAACCTATCCCTCAAACCTTCATCATTGTGTTACCACATATATAAAGTCACTCTAGGAACCAGCTTGCTAATTGTGTGTATTTACTGGCTGAAATAAGACCTTCCACACATGATGAGTCATTGAGGTTGGGAATGGTATCTCAGCATATCTCTTACATGACAACTGACGTGGAACTATTTCTGCAGCTGAAAATCCACACCATATAAGAAACGCAGGAGCGTTACACTACAGAAGTAAGGTTCATAATCCTGTGTGACAGTTGCAGGCCAACCGTACCGTACCCAGGAGAGTATTGATTAAAGGAAGGTATCCTTGGCTGTATGGGCTGCTACCTCCCCGGAAGACAAAAAGGACAGGCTTCTGTAACGACAACTCTTGACTGGTGGAGAAGAGTCTGTTAATGTCCTTGTCAGACGGAACATGGCATCCGCATTAGCATTGGCATCATGGCTGCGATACTGGATTTCGTAGCTATATGCTCCCAAGAATAGGGCATAGCGTTAAAGATGGGCCGCAGTCTTCTGGGAGATGCCTTTGTCAGGGCTAATGATCTGAAGGAGTGGTTTATGATCTGTCAGTATGGTGAATTCCCTACCATACAGGTAAAGATGAAACTTCTTAATTGCCCATATGAGCGCCAGAGCCTCTTTTTCAATGTGAGAGTAATTGCTTTCTGCTTTTGTCAAGGACCTGGAGGCGAATGCCACTGGTTTCTCTGACCCATCTGGTAAAACGTGAGATAGTACAGCCCCTAGACCCTAGGGTGAGGCATCACAAGCCAAGGTGAGAGGCCTTTGGAGGTCATAGTGCACGAGCATGCGAGACGCCAAGAGCTTTAGAAACTTCAAAAGCACGTTGGCATGCAGCCGACCAGTTCAATCTGGAGTGTTTCTCCAAAAGCTTGTGTAACGGAAACAAAGTGTGTGCTAGATCTGGCAGGAATTTGTGATAATAGTTCAGCAAGCCCAAGTATGATCGCAGCTGTTGGACGTTGGTTGGGGCTGGAGCTTTTACTAAAGCATCAACTTTGGCTTCCGTGGTGTGTATACCCTCTGCATCCACAAGGTGGCCACAAAATTCCAATTTAGGTACGATGAATTGGCATTTCGCTAAGTTCACTTTTAGACCCTGCTCTTGGAGTCTCGTCAACACAAGCTCCATGTTCCGCTTGTGTTCCTGGTCCGTCAGGCCCATGATGAGCATGTCAACTAACAGGCACTGTGTCAAAGGAATGTCCACCAAAATCCATTTTGCGTTGCCAAATGGCTGGGGCGGAGGCTACACCAAACACCATCCGATTGTATTCATACAGTCCCTTGTGAGTGTTGATGGTTAGAAACTTGCGGGACAAAGGGTGGACCTCAAACTGTAAATATGCTTGCCTGAGATCAAGCTTGGTGAACTTTTGACCTCCTGCAAGAGAGGCAAAAATGTCATCTACTCTGGGTAGGGGATACTGGTCTATCTCCAGTTGAGAATTTAGTGCCATGCGGAAATCGCCACAAATGCGTAAGTCCCCATTCGCTTTCTTTACTGGTACAACTGGTGATGCCCACTCGCTGTGCTCTACCTTTGAGATGACACCTTGTTCCTCCAGCCGGCTTAGTTCAGCTTCCACTCCTGCTCGGAGTGCGAAAGGTACCGTCCGAGCTTTGAAGAACCTAGGCTGGGCGTTGGGTTTCAGCCTGAGTCTCACACAGTCATGCTTTATTTTCCCCAAATGGTTATCAAAAACTTGTGGGAATCGCTGTTTCAGGGATTCCACCCATCCCTCTTTATCTCCTGATGGGATGGTCACGGTGTTGCAGGGGTTTATGGCGATGTCTGGCATACCAAAGTGAGCAATCCAGCCTCTCCCAAAGAGAGGGGGTCCCCCATGTTCTAGGATATATAATGGCATTCTCTTCGTCTGACCCTTGTAGGATACCTGTACTTTCACGTAACCCAGTGGGTGGAGTATCTGCTTTGAATAGGTCTGCAGTTTGATTGGTGTTGGACGGACAGTTGTTTGGATCAAAAGTTTTCTCCATTGTTTCTGGGTGATAACTGAAACTGCTGCTCCTGTGTCTACATCCATCTTGAGTTTCTTTCCGTCCACGGTTACCTCTACAGTCATTGCTGAGGGTGCTGAATGCATATGATGTATGTCCAATCTGTGGAGCACTTCCTCATCCTCTGATTCCGATGACGATGTATATCTTCCCACCATATATGCCTTTGTCCTGGGGTTCAGAGGTTGTTTATTTCGCACCTTCTTACTACAGCAGACTCGTTTCAGATGGCCTGCCTTACCATAATTATGACAGAACTGAGCCTTAAACCGGCAGACTTTGTGATCATGGTCTGTATTCCCACAACAGTAGCAAGCTGACTCCCAGCTTGGAGAGGGTCTATATTTCCAGTTTGCTGCAGTTGGCTTGACTGCTGTTCTGAAAACTTCCTCTTTAACCTCTTCCCTGCTGCTCTGGGGGTTCAATTCCTCTGTATCTTTCACAGCCATTTCCATCACCTGAAGCTATCTCAATTGCCTTTGTAAGGGTAAGGTCTTTCTCTGTTAACAGTCTCGTTTGGCTAGACTCACTATTTAGTCCCATGACAAATTTATCCCTCAGTGCAGTCGGTAAGTACTCCCCAAAAGAACAGGTTGAGACTAGTCTGCGAAGGGCAAGCACATAAGCCTTAATATCTTCACCCGGCTGTTGCTGCCCCTGATAGAATCTGAGTCTTTCTGCAATCTCTAGTGGTTTAGGCTGGAAGTGATTCCCTAACAGTGTCAGGAGCTCTGCCAAAGTCTTAGTTGCTAGTTTTTCAGGGAAAAGGAGATCCCTAAGAGTGTCATATGTCCTAGCACCAACCACTGTCAGAAATACTGCTACTTGCCTGTCGCCTGGGATGGCATTTGCACCAAAATACTGTTCCAGTCTCTCAACCCAGGAACTCCAGGATGTCTGTTCTCCATCAAATTCACTTAATGTCCCGATCAATGACATTTTCCTGCTGGGCTCTGTGGGTGTTTGTAACCAGGTGACAATCCAGAGTTTTTTTTTTTTCTCACACGGATAGTAACCTTGTAAATCCCATCGTCGCCACTGTTATATTCTCCGTGTTGTGAGAGACACAGGACTCTGATCTGGAACCACCGATGTTTATTCAGTACTCACTGTACACTCCAACATGCATTAAAGGACAGCTCGGTATATATCAATGCATCTCTTACATATGTCTAAGATGGCCACTCTGCCCCTTGACCCTTGTTATCACTCCTGGGTGGAGCCAGCCTTAAAGTAACAGTACATGTGAAACCCATCAGGTATAACACTCAGGTACTCTGATGACAGGTACTGGGGTACTCTGAGTACCTGTCATCAGAGTACCCGAGTACCTGTCACCAGCCCATCAGAGTACCCGAGTACCTCTCTGTAGCCCAGAGTAACCGAGTACCTGTCTCCAGCCCAGAGTACCCAAGTACCTGTCTCCAGCCCAGAGTACCCAAGTACCTGTCTCCAGCCCAGAGGGCCCAAGTACCTGTCTGCAGCCCATCAGATTACCCGAGTACCTATCTGCAGCCCATCAGATTACCCAAGTACCTGTCTCTAGCCCATCAGAGTATGCAAGTACCTCTCTGCAGCCCATCAGAGTACCTGAGTACATGTCACCAGAGTACCCAAGTATCTGTCACCAGCCCATCAGAGTACCCAATTACCTGTTATCAGAGTACCCGAGTACCTGTCACCAGCCCATCAGAGTAACTGAGTACCTATCAGAGTACCCAAGTACCTGTCTCCCGCCCTTCAGAGTACCTGAGTACCTATCTGCAGCCCAATAGAGTACCCGAGTACCTGTCTCCAGCCCTCTCTGTAGCCCATCAGAGTACCCGAGTACCTATCTGCAGACCATCAGAGTACCCCGAGTACAAATCTGCAGACCATTAGAGTACCTGAGTACCTGTCTCCAGCCCAGAGTACCCGAGTACCTGAGTACCTGTCTTCAGCCCAGAGTGCCCAAGCACTTATCTGCAGCCCATCGGATTTCCTGAGTACCTGTCTCTAACCCATCAGAGTACCCAAGTACCTCTCTGCAGCCCATCAGAGTACCAAAGTACCTTTCTGAAGCTGATTAGTGTACCTAAGTACCTGTCTGCAGCCCATCAGAGTACCTCATCAGAGTACCTGAGTACCTATCTGCAGCCCATGCCTCTTAGATTATGTGTTGGGGTGTTTGCTTTCATTTTGTGGGTGTTTCCATTGTCCTGCTGCTCCAGGGCCTTCAAAAATGTGATAGGTTGTAATGAAATTAGATGTGAAATTTATGCTCCTGGGAACGCCTGAAGGTGCCCCTTGGATGTTGGGCCTCTGTATATGGCCAGGCTGTGTAAAAGTCTCACACATGTGGTATCGCCATACTCAGGACGAGTAGCAGAATGTATTTTGGGGTGTAATTTTTGCTATGTACATGCTATGTGTTAGAAATATCTTACAAATTAACAACTTTGTGTAAAAAAAAAAAAAAAATACATTTTCATTTTCTTTCCACATTTTTCAAAAACTTGTGGAAAAAAATGACATGTTCAAAAGACTCATTATGCCTCATAGAATATACGTTGGGGTGTTTGCTTTCCAAAATGGGCTCATTTTGTGGGAATTTCTATTGTCCTGGTGCTCCAGAGCCTTTAAAAGTGTGATAGGTTGTTAGAAAATTATATGTGTAATTTATGCTCCTTGCATGTTTGGCCTCTGTATGTGGCCAGGCCGTGTAAAAGTCTCACACATGTGGTATCACCATACTCAGGAGCAGTGTAATTGCAAGTATGGGGTGTAATTGCAAGCATGCATATACTGTGTGTGAGAAATACATTTTCTTAACTTTCCCAAGAATTGTGGGAAAAAATTACAACTTCAAAAAACTCACCATGCCTCTTACTAAATACCTTGGACTGTCTACTTTCCAAAAATGGGTCATTTGTGGGGTATTTGTACTGTCCTGACATTTCAGGGCCTCAAGAAATGAGATAGGCCGTCGGTACATCAGGTGTGATCAATTTTCAATGATTGCCACTATAGCTTGTAGACTTTCACACAGACTAAATAATATCCACTAATTTGGGTTATTTTTACCAACGATATGTTGCAGTATAAAGTTTGGCCCAAATTTATGGAAACAAAATACAATTTTTGTAAGATCTTACTGTACAATCTTTTTCTCTGATGTCCATCGACAGACGCAGCCTCATCTCCATGAGCTGAGTGGGTTTATGCTCCTCCCATCAGGAGTAGTCTAGGCAGGAAAATTTGAATACACACGCCAAGGGGGCTGTCCCTCCAGGCATAAAACCCCACTGCACAACCCAGCACATCAGTTTAATTTAAAGGAAGGAAAACAACAGAACCAAACCCAACATAGGGGGCGGGTGCTGCGTCTGTCGATGGATATCAGAGAAAAAGATTTTACGGTAAGATCTTACAAAAATCGTATTTTCTCTATCATCCATCGACAGGCAAAGCCTCATTTCCATGAGCTGAGTGGGATGTCCCAAAGCAGTATAGGCATGAGGGGTGGGAAAACGCAACCAAACAGTAACGTCAACTCCAAAAGGCTAAACCTAGCCAACCGGCCAACATGGAGCTCAACCAAAACAACAGAAGCTCACCCAGGTAAAACACCCTGAAGAGAAGTACAAACAAACATTCTCTTATGAAACAGCAGCCTGCAAAACCTTGTGGCCAAAAGAGGCATCCGAAGATGCCAACAACTCCACCTTGTAAAATTCGGTAAAGGTGTGCACAGACGACCAAGTCGCTGCCTTACAAACTTGTACAACAGAGGCCTGATGGCGAAAATGCCCAAGAGGCACTCAGTGCTCTAGTAGAATGGAAAAGGAGGAACCTGACCCTTGATTGAATAAGCCTGAACAACCGTCTGCCTGATCCATCTTGAAATGGTCACAGCGGACGCATCCAAAACTTTGCGAGGACCGTCCGGAAGGACAAAGAGAGAGTCCAACTTCCTGAAGGACTCAGTAACTGTCAGATAAACCCTTATTGCCCGTACCACATCCAGAGAGTGCAAAGCAACTTAAAATACAATTGTGGGGGGCGTGGCTAGCTCGCTGAGCAGGATGGCGGTGTTGCGGAAGTGCTCCTCTCCATACCTAGGAATAATTGACCCAAGCTACATTACCAGGCGGCTTTTTTCCTATCCAATGGAGCGAATACCTTCCCCGCGTCACTCGCATCATGCCTCGCAGGAAAAAGGAGCAGCACCGCCCGATGAAACTGACCGAGTTCTTCCGTCAGTCGGGCGGAGGGGGGTGGCGAGATGGCGCCGGCTCTATTTCTCCAAGAGGCAGTGTAGACATCCTGGCGGGGCAGCGTTCAGGCAACTCTTCCTGCAGTGAAGAACAAATCTCCCCACACAGCCCAGCGGCCTCCACCCCTCTGAGTAGGAGCTCAGCCAAGTCTAGGCCTCATCTGGATGTTCCTGGCACTCTGTATGGTGAGTCCTCCCACAGCCCTGGGTCCCTTAACATCACTAGAGATCTCCTAGACTCCATTATTTCCTTCCCCATGAATAACCAGCCACTTCTGGACACTACTATGAAGGACATGCTGGTGTCCCTGCACAGCACTATTCATGCAGACATTATCGTTCTGACAGAACATCTTAAAGGGGAAAATAACTCTTTAGGAGCCAGGGTGGATCATATAGAGACAAAGATGGATGAATTTGCTCGTACAATCTATGACCTCATTGATGCTAATGATGAGCAGAGATGACCAGCAGTGGATCAAGGCAAAACTAGCGGACCTGGAGGACAGGTCCAGGCGGAACAATTTAAAGATTAGGGCATCCCTGAATCCATATAAGCGCCTGAATTGCGCCAATATACTCTAAACTTGTTTAAAGTCTTGCTGCCTGACACCCCTGATACGGAACTAGTGATTGATCGTATCCATCACATCCCCAAACCCTTTATTCCTGACGCTGTTCCTAGGGATGTTCTGATGAGGATTCACTTTTTTCACATCAAGGATTAGCTTATGGCCAGGTCATGCGGCCCTAACTCTTTCCCCAGCCCGTATGCCCACTTGCAGTTTTTTGCTGACTTTTCTCAGTTTACCATGCAGCTCCGCAGGAAGCTAACTACCATCACAAAGGCCTTGAGGAACCACTCCATCACCTACAAATGGGGCAATCCCACCAAGCTGTTGATCATCAAAGATGGCCACAATCATGTGGTCTACTCGTTGGACGATGGGCTCAAACTCTTGAAAAAGTGGAACATCATTCCAGACCACCAGAGCGCCTCAAAAGCACTCCACTGAGTGGAACACTGTATCTTCCTAAGCCGCCGGGTACTAGCCTAGTTCCTGGGCTCATCAACATTACTAATTTCTTTTTGGGTTACTAAATGCTTTCGCTATGTTCTCAGCTAGTGAACTTTTCCCCCATACTACTGGTCCTGTTCTTGAGTTCTATGCACCCGGGTGTATTATCCACCCTTTTAAACGTTTGTTACTTTCTTTGTTCTCTCTAAGTCTATTTTTTTAATCCAAGTCCTCCTTTACCATGTATGCCTTACTGCTTTCTTCCCTGGACCAACTGCCATCACATCAGTCTCCACCCAATTTAGCAAATACAGTATGCCACGTTTCATTAACGAAAAGCTCTTATTTCCTGACTTAATCATGCCTATCAACATTCTGACGGTTAATGGAAGGGGCCTAATTCACCCCATAAAATGCAGGTCACTGTGGCAAGAGGCTCTCCATCTCAATACTGACATTCTGTGTGTCCAAGAGACCCATTTCTGCAAAATGTCACTGCCATCCTGTAGTCACCCCAGATACCCTCACGTGTTTGCCGCTTCATTCGCTAAGAAGAAACGGGACACTCTGGCCTTCAGCCTCATCTACAAAATTTCAGACCCAGTGGGCAGATATACGGTCCTGATTTGCGATATTACCTCCGTCAGATACACGTTAGTAAGTGTTTATGTCCCTAACCGACACCAGCTTCGTTTTCTGCGGAAGCTACTATGCAAATTCGATGGCCTCAAACAGGGCTCTCTCCTGTTGTGCGGGGACTTCAATACCCTCCATGACCCTAGTCTGGATACCACCGCTCATCAGAAGAGGCCTCAGGCCTCCCTACAACCTCTTCTCCATTCCTATGATCTGTATACACTTGGCGTTGTCACCATACCACTGAGAGAGACTATACATATTTTTCTGTATCGCACTGCTCATACTCTAGGATTGATCTCTTTCTCTCAGATAAGTGGCTTTGCAAAAGGTGTCTGCAGTTATAATTAACGACATATCCTGGTCGCATCACACACTAGTACCCCTGACCATTGTTGACTCTCAGGAGGCCAGGCCCACACTCCCCCAGAGATCCAACCAGGCCCTACTTCAATTGCCCACTAGCCAGTAAAGGGTGGGACTTTGAGGCAAGTTTTCTAACAATGCGATTCATGCAATTGAGCGATTTTTCAAGTTTTTCATAAAAACAAATTTATTTCCAACTTAATACTTACTCAAGAAGCCCATCGATGAGTAAGTGAAAGAAGGTAAAGGTGTGACAATTGTGATTATGGTGACTTTAGAAACATATTCCCTGTCATCCATGCGTTTCTGGATGTTCAGGGGGAGTCTAAAATCCAACGCGTTTCGGCTTCTGCCTGTTCAGCTTGTGCCTTTATCAAGGGTTCACCATATCTACAATCATATTATTGATCGTTAGTTCAATATACATGGTTAGTTTCTTTTAATTGTATCGTATATTTGTATAATTAAAAGAGCTTACATTTTGTTTTTTTGTGCAGACTTATTGTGATCAGTGTGTTTAGGGGTACATCTCTTTTTCCTGGGTAGCAGCAAGATCCCAGAAAAAGATGGAGTGCAGCAAGGATTGGGTTTGCTGAAAAGACCAATGGTTCGTGGGGTTAATATCATTCTTATTTGGGGAGGCTTAAGTGTCTGGAATATCTGAATCTCATGGGTACTTACGTGGTCCAGAGTAGACAAAAAGCCTTCCTGCGCAGTTTTCTATGCCCTCAAATGTGGGCTTTCCATTTTCTAAAGGATACATGGAGGAAACCAATGTTTCTCTAATCGTAAAAGGTATCAGCAAAAAATAGAGAATTTTGTGTATATAGTTGAAAATAACTTACATTTGCTGGTATTGGATGGCGCTAGAAAGACCTGTATAAAATGCACAGGAAAAGTTTCTTTCAAGCCATGTCCCATTAAGTATAAAGTATAAATTGTGAGAGGCTGTTCACAGCCTTTGGCTGGTAAGTTACCTTGTCAAATAAGGAGGTGTGTGTAGGATCTTCCAAGTGTGGTCCTTGTGCCGTCCTCCAGGAGGTGCTTCCTCTCCAAGACGTTGGAGGTGAATGGCACGATCCTAGGATCCCCAGCGTCTTTTATGTAGGCCGCGCATGCGCAGTACTGCGCAGCGTGGTCCTACATGTCAGGGCGGAAGGGCTTCACCCGCATGTACTGCACATGTGCCAGAGCAGTTGCGCGCGCAGCGGCGGTGAGTCCGTTCGCTGTTGACACTTGCCAGAACGCCGCCGACACGGTGAGGAGGGGCCAAACCTGGACTAAGCCAGGGATAGGTGGAATACACTTGTTTGGCCCATAGAAGCCCCGCCTGCAATAGCGGGGCTTTCTGTGCCGGGAGCTAACTCCTGGAGTTTCAGAGAGGATAATCCTGTCACCGATCTAGTCTGCTTACAAATGTTTCAAACGAAAGTATGCATACAATTTTCATGTACATATTTACAGTAATATTCAGCTTTCCTTTTTTATTATTTTCCAGTAGTGTGTATTTAATCCTGCATGGTTCCAAAATATGATGGAAGCAAAGAGCAATTATTAAGGGTTTTGGGAGTTGTAAAGGTGCGCATATGTCGGCCAATGTATGTGGGTGATTGTGGAATACCCACATTTTAGACAAAAGGGTTTGTTATTGTGTATACTGTGTGTGCCTATTGAAAAGGCTGTTTAAGATGTATGTCTGGGCATATTATTGACTATGATGTGGTCAATAATATAACATAGTATAACGTAAAACATAAAACCCAGTCTAGTTTGTGGGTTGTTCGTGATAATACACGTGTGATATTTTACGTGTTTATTAGTATCCATTTTATGGTTCATTTTAGTCTGTTTTGCCTGACACAAAACCTTCTAGGAATGGCCTATAGCTTTCAGCATCGTTAAGGCCTGGGTATGTGGAGTCTGTCCAGAGCCATAAATCTGACATTTGGCATTTTTGATTTGTGTTCGTTCCTTACATGTCTACCCAATGGTAGGTAGACATTACACATTTCCATGCTTAGCATGTGTTTGCCCACTCTTTTTCTGAACTCCTGTTTAGTTTTCTCTACATAGTAGGATCCTTATTCGCATTCCATGAGATAAATTATCCCTTGAGTCTTACAATTTACGAAGTGGGTTGGTGTGAAGAGCTCGCCGTTAGGTAGTGTTTTGGCTGTACATCTTACAATTACCTTACATTGGGTGCAATGTAACCCCTTATCTTTACAGGGGTCCTTCCTTGGTCCCTCTTTATACTCACTGTGTACTAGTGACTGTTTTAGGGATCCTGCCTTCCTGAAGGTAATTTGTGGGTGCTCTGGGATCAGATGTTTTAGACTCGGATCTTCAGTTAGTATTGAACAGTTTTGCTGATGATTTTTCTGATGGAATCATGTTGATTTGTGTATCTTATGATAATTCTGCTTATCCTTTCCGTAGGTTTATCCGTCTGTTTTTTGAATAGGATTTCCTGTCGTTCTCTTAGGTTAGAACCACGCAGGAAGGCTTTTTGTCTACTCTGGACCATGTAAGTACCCATGAGATTCAGATATTCCAGACACTTAAGCCTCCCCAAATAAGAATGATATTAACCCCACGAACCATTGGTTTTTTCAGCAAACCCAATCCTTGCCGCACTCCATCTAGCACTGCTGAAGTGCCACCAATGTATGTGCAATCAGTTGTCTTTTATAAGAAATTAAATTGATACAGAGAGCACTAGATTGTGTGTTCTGTTCTCTTACATATTCTGACCACGAGTTTGGAGGTTTGTATGGCGATATAGGAGATATTGAAGTTGATACATCAGATCCACATCCCCAGTTCCCTTAAAGGAAACACAGCATGTTTTGACCTGCTGGTAGCACAGGGATCATATCAGTAATGTGAGAGGCTAAAGTGCAAAATATGTTGGTGGTGCACACTACTTTACTGCAAGTCTCACGTGGTGGAGGAGCACAGATACTATGTGGAAATCATTTGCGGATTCACACATTTATGAATTTATATGGACACTGATATATTTGTGATTGAACACTGATTTCTATATTCTTTGTATTTTTTTAATTTTAGATTGTGATAGATAAGAGGTATTGTGCTACACTATTTAAGATATTGAAGTACTATGGGTGAAGTGTGGTGAAATCACTTCTTAAGTGTTAGCAGCTATATGTATATTATAATATGTCTCACTTTATGTTTTAGTTTTATACTCATTTATTTTGACTACGCTTGTCTCCCTCTGTTTTTCTTAACCATGATATTCCACCCATAAATGTAAAAAAAATAATAATTTGACTCATATTCCTATAAGAAACAGGTCAAATAAATTACATAGAATGTGTATCCATGTAATTCCACCCATAGTCCCCATGTATGAATATTCTCATCAGAAACAGGTCAAAGGCATTACATACGATGTGTATCCATATTATTCCATCCATAATCCCTGTGTGTAAAAATAATTATACCCCTATTCTTATTAGAAAAAGGTTAAATATGTACCTTAGAATGTGTAACCATGATATTCCACCCATAATCACCATGTTGAAAAACAATTATATGTTCTGTCTCTAGGACAGAGAGTTAAACCTTCCTGTTCCAAAAAAACTTCAGATACCATTTTTCTTTGATCTCAGATTTATTAGAACAAGCCAGGTGAAACTACAAATTGATGAAAATAAACATCAATCAATACAATATTGCATACAACAAAGAAACAATGACCTATAATACAGGATGGGATAACAAGAACTCACTTTTTAAGCTCTCTCAGGGGTGATGGCGAGAGATGTCATGTCTGGCTGCCCTGCTGTATCTTCTCAAAAATGGTGGCTGATTCACTTCCTGTAGAGATTCTACCCAGAATGCCCTGCTTCCTAACAACTTTATTAAACACATTCTGAGTTTACAATTATGTAATTATGTAGAACAACTGAAGCTATACCAAAAAAGGACAGTAGATGGCGCATGTGCCTAACTTGTGTGAATCAAGAAAACCCAACATGTTATTTTAAACAACATAAACACAAGTACTCTGAATAGAAGTCTTGTGGACAGAACATTATATGCATATTCTTATCAGAAATAGGCTATATATGTTCCTTGTTAAGTATTACTATGATATTCCCCCCCATAACCTCATGCAGTATAATATTTATTCCCACATTCTTAACAGAAACAGGTCAAATACATTATATGGGATGTGTAACAATAACCCCCCCTTCCCCATAATCCCCTTGTAGAAAAATATTTATACCCATAATCAGACACAGGTCAAATATGGTCTATGACACGTGTATCCACAATAATCCACCTATAGTCCCCATGTAGAAAAAACTGAATTTTTGTAAAATCTTACCTGTAAAATTCCTTTCTCTGAGTCCTCCGACAGTCGCCGCCTCTTCATATTCGTCACAATGGGGTAATTGACCTTTACTCCGTAGGAGTAGCTAGGCAACAGAATATGTCAATATTAAAGCTTTTAACATATCCCACCCCCAGGGGGTGGTCCCCTCAGTCAATACCCTCCTACTTCCTGTAACCATACCTCAGTTTCAGTAGAATAGCAGTAGAGTATATAACCAAACCCCAAAAGAGGGGCGGGGGCGGCGACTGTCGGAGGACTCAGAGAAAGGAATTTTACAGGTAAGATTTTACAAAAATTCCATTTTCTCTTACATCCTCCGACAGTCGCCGCCTCTTCATATTCGTCACAATGGGGACGTCCCAAAGCAGTACAAACATGAGGGGTGGGAAACGCAGCCACGCCTAAGGCAACGCAGTCTCCACAGCAGAAATAAAAGAACCTTACCAAAGGAAGGAAACCAGCTGGGTAGCATGAAAAAAACTTGCTCAACAGGAGCAACAACCCAGGAAAAAACAATATAACCTAGGGATAACGGAAAACCCAAACAGCCAAGGGCCCAAAAACAAGGGACCCTAAGGTACCGCCGCACTAAGAACCTTGCGGCCAAAGGAAGCATCTGCCGATGCCTGAACATCCACCTTGTAGAATTTCGAGAAGGTGAGAACGGACGACCAAGTCGCCACCTTACACACCTGGGCCACAGAAGCCCGATGACGACAGGCCCAAGACGTACTCAGAGATCAGGTAGAGTGCGCCTTCACAGGCATGTGGGGAACTTTCCCCTTCAGAGCATAGGCCTGTTCAATGGTCTGTCTGATCCATGTGGCGATGGTAGAAGCCGACACCGCCAAGCCCTTCCGAGTTCCCTCCGGAAGGACAAATAAAGAATCCGACTTGCGAAAAGATTTAGTCGATTTCAGGTAATCCCTGATCGCCCGAACAACATCCAAGGAGTGCAAATCCACCTCCTTCGAATGTTTAGGCTTCGCGCAGAGCGAAGGCAAGACAATGTCCTCATTGAGGTGAAATTCCGAGATCCTCTTCGGAAGAAAAGAAGGGTTAGGTTGCGAGACCACTTTATCCAAGTGAATGACCAAATATGGAGATCTGCAGGACAAAGTTGCCAGCTCCGACACCCTGCGAGCCGAAGTGATCGCCACCAAAAACGCGACCTTCTTGGACAACACAGACAACGAGATCTTCCTGATCTGTTCAAAAGGAGAGTGTTGCAATATGGACAGAACAAGGTTCAAGTCCCATGGAGGCAAAAGTCCCCTCCTAGGAGGGACCAGGTGTCGCACCCCTTGAACAAAAGTGCTAACCAAGGGGTTAGACGCCACAGGGCGTTGAAAAAGAACGGCCAGCGCAGAAACCTGGCCCTTGATTGTAGCCAACGCCAAACGCTGGTCCACACCCGTTTGAAGGAAAGACAACACCCTAGACACCGAGTATGAGCGAGGGGGATACCCCCTGGACTCACACCAGGCAAAATAGGCCTTCCAAGTACGGTAGCAGACTTTCCCCGAGGAAGACTTCCTTGCGTTGATCAAAGCGTGAACGACCTAAGGGGATAGACCCCTATCCTTCAGGACCTCGGATTCAACAGCCAGGCCGTCAAAGCCAGCGACTGTAAAGCAGGATGAAAAATCGGTCCTTGAGACAGAAGATCTTCCCGAAGAGGCAGACGCCACGGAGCGTCGACCGCCAGATTCACGAGGTCTGCGTACCAAGACCGGCGAGGCCAGTCCGGTGCCACTAGAATCACCGCGTGCGGTTCCGAGGTCAACCTGCGAAGGAACCTAGACAGCAGTTGAATCGGTGGAAATGCATACATCAGCCGATACTGATGCCACGGAGTTACCAACGCGTCTGACGCATCTGCCCGAGGATCGCGCGTCCTTGCCACAAACCTTTCCACCTTGTTGTTCAGACGAGACGCGAACAGGTCTACCTCCGGAAGACCCCACTTCGCGCACAACATCTGGAAGACATCCGGGTGGAGGGACCATTCTCCCTGGTCCAAGGTCTGGCGACTCAGATAATCCGCCTGCCAGTTCTCCACCCCCGGAATGTGAACCGCCGTTATCGCCGGGACGTGCGTCTCGGCCCAAGACAGAATGTCGGCCACCTCCCGAGCCGCTCGGGCACTCCTGGTGCCCCCTTGGAGGTTGATGTAGGCCACCGCCGTGGCATTGTCCGTCTGCACCCGAACCGGACGGCCCTGCAGCCTGTCCGTCCAACGTCGGAGGCAGCGATGTATCGCTCGCAATTCCAGAATGTTGATCGGAAGGGAGGATTCCTCCTCCGACCAAGTTCCCTGGGCGGACAGAACGCCCAGAACACCACCCCAGCCCGACAAGCTGGCATCCGCTGCGATCACCGTCCATGAGATAGGACGAAAAGACTTGCCCCCCGACACCGCCGGGGACTGTAGCCACCACAGAAGATCCCTTCTGGTACGATGACTCAACGAAATCTGGAGATCCAGAGATTGCGGTCGCCCGTCCCACCTGGACAGGATCTCCGCTTGGAGACCCCGCGTGTAAAATTGGGCGAAGGGAATCGCCTCGAAGGCCGAGACCATCAATCCCAAACACCTCATACACGTCCGGAGGGACGAGCACTGATCGTCCCTAAGGGGCCCGACTTCTTCCTGAAGTGTCCTGAGTTCGTCGTCCGGTAGGAAGACCTTCGCCTGGACCGAGTCCAGGATCATTCCCAGGTAGGGAAGATGAACCGACGGGCACAGCGTCGATTTTGGAAAGTTTATCGTCCAACCAAACTCCTGTAGCGTTTGCATCGTGACGGACAGGTTCTTCACCAGACCCTGACTGGTCGCAGACCGAACCAGAATGTCGTCCAGATACCCCAGGACAGAGATGCCCTGGGCTCTCAACAAAGCCAGAACCGGTGCAAGCACCTTGGTGAACACCCGCTGAGCCGAAGCGAGACCAAAGGGTAAGGCCACAAACTGGCAATGTGTAACGCTCCTGCGTTTTATGTATGATGTGGATTTACAGCTGCAGAAATATTCCACTTCAGTAGTCATGTAGAGAAACGCTGAGACACCAATCCCAACTCCCAAAGACTCATCATGTGTGGATGATCTCAATTCAGCAAGTAAATACACACACTCAATAAGAAGTTCCTGGAGTGATCTATGTATATAGAAGTATAGAGGTGATAGGCTGAAGAGACAGGTTGAGTAGAGACGATAGGTGACAGACACTTGAGAGAAATGTTCTTGAGAATGAGATAGTAACAGGTGGGATGCAGATAGGTTAGCAATCATGTATGGTAGTAGATGATAGGATAGCAGATGACATACAGGAGAGACTAACCCAGTGCAAGAGCAGATGATAGTAGGCTCAAGAGCTAGCAATCTAGATAGTGCAGATGTAGTAACAGTCCTTAGTATGCAGAGCTAGACAGTGTAAGCTTTAGTATGAAGGTTATTAAGGTTTCCCCTGTGGGGTACTTATCACTAGTAGCAATGTAGCAGAGGAGAGGTTCGACAAGAGCGGATGATCCGGTAGCGGGATACAGGGATCAGCGCAGCGTGGTTCCGACAGCGAGGTATGCTTGCAAGCATGAGAGCTTCAAGACAGGTTAGCATCAAGGCACATCTAGGCACACAGCAGGTTGAACGAACACATGTGAGTGAGAGCTGGTGATTTAAATAGCTGTTCAGACCGGCGCTCAGTGATGATGTCAGCACTCTTAAAGGTAAACACACCTATATGTGCTTCATCTATCTAGGTAGATGGAAAGCACCCGAAAATGATGTGATAGGAGGCACTGAGAGTGCCAGAACCTTACAGTACCCCCCCCCCCCCCCGTAAGGCTGGCTCCGGAAGGCCTCTAAGGCTGGTTGTCGATATAAGAATCGGAAAAAGCTGGTTGCCGATGTGAGAATCGGAAAAGACAGGTTGCCGATACGAGAATCGGATAAGACTGGTTGCCGATACGAGAATCGGATAAGACTGGTTGCCGATGTGAAAATCGGAAAAAAACTGGTTGCCGATGCGAGAATCGGATAAGATTGGTTGCCGATATGAGAATCGGATAGGACTTGTTGCCGATACGAGAATCGGATCAGGTTGGTAACTGATGTGAGAATCGGATCACTTGTTGCCGATATGAGAATCGGATCAGGTTGGTAACCGATGTGAGAATCGGATCACTTGTTGCCGATATGAGAATCGGATCAGGTTGGTAACCGATGTGAGAATCGGATCACTTGTTGCCGATACGAGAATCGGATCAAGTTGGTAACCGATGTGAGAATCGGATCACTTGTTGCCGATACGAGAATCGGATCAGGTTGGTAACCGATGTGAGAATCGGATCACTTGTTGCCGATATGAGAATCGGATCAGGTTGGTAACCGATGTGAGAATCGGATTACTTGTTGCCGATACGAGAATCGGATCAGGTTGGTAACCGATCTGAGAATCGGATAGGACTTGTTGCCGATACGAGAATCGGATCACTTGTTGTTAGGGTGTCTGCTACATGAACCCCTCACTAGAATCGGACGCATAACCATCCGAAGTAATCCTAGTAGTCCTAGCAACCAATGCTTCTTCAAACATCCTCAGATCCTTCCTACATACCACCGTGCCATTAGAAGCGCGTACGCAGTCAGGTGCAAGAATCTCAATGTTTTCATTGGAAGCTAAAAATGTGCTTGCAAAAATAAGAGTATCCTCAGGAGGTGGCACAGGAGGTTTTTTAGAACGTGGTATCGAGTTCACTGGAGTTGAAGGAATATCTATTCCAATATTTGTCAAAGTCTGGGTGCCCTTTTTTGATATAGGACGGGGACAGGGCTGGCAACAGCCTTGGTAATTTCCAGGCTGTCTTTCAGGGAAGACCGTTCAGATTCGCCTGGCCTCCATTGGGAGAGCCTTAGGCCTATGGGGTCTGGTTGGGCAGGATGTAATGAAATGTCCCCCTTCTCCACAATAAAAACAAAGGCCACAGATTCTCCTGTGATCTTTTTTTTTTTTGTAAGGACAACTTAGCATGTACGGCACCAATCTCCATAGGCTCCTCATCCATCTCTGTAGGATCAGGGTTCAAATGAGATGTGTCAGAGTGACAAGGCTGACTGTTTAAGGCAGGCTTGGACCATGACCAGGCAGGATCACCATATTCATTTGGTTTCCTTTTTTCCCTAGGTAGCCGGGGTCTGCGGTTACCTGGAGCAGGTTTAGGAATAGATTTTTGGGAGGGGAGACACTGGGAGTGCATCGCAATTGCAACTTATTCCCAATTGTCTAGGATCGGACTTTTTTCTTGCAGTTTCTCGTATGCCCACGTTTTCATTTTGCCAGAAAGCAAATTAATGGCAGCATGCACTTTAATAAAGTCATTATGATAGGTCCTAGGCTTAAGGATAAATAGGAGCTCACAATCCATACAAAAAAAAAGAAAAGAGGAACGGGAACCATCAAACCTGTCTGGTAGAAGGACAAGAGGTTCTGGGGGTTGAGCAGCAGTAGGCTGTGTCAGTCTGGCCACCTGCTGCGTCAGAGCCTGATTGTCTTCTTTTAATTCAGTAAGTGCGTGTATTAACGCAGTTACTTGTTGTGTTAACTGTGTCACCTGAGTGGTCATTTCTGCTGAATCCATTTTATCTGGTTCGTTCAATCTGTAACGCTCCTGCGTTTTATGTATGATGTGGATTTACAGCTGCAGAAATATTCCACTTCAGTAGTCATGTAGAGAAACGCTGAGACACCAATCCCAACTCCCAAAGACTCATCATGTGTGGATGATCTCAATTCAGCAAGTAAATACACACACTCAATAAGAAGTTCCTGGAGTGGTCTATGTACATAGAAGTATAGAGGTGATAGGCTGAAGAGACAGGTTGAGTAGAGACGATAGGTGACAGACACTTGAGAGAAATGTTCTTGAGAATGAGATAGTAACAGGTGGGATGCATATAGGTTAGCAATCATGTATGGTAGTAGATGATAGGATAGCAGATGACATACAGGAGAGACTAACCCAGTGCAAGAGCAGATGATAGTAGGCTCAAGAGCTAGCAATCTAGATAGTGCAGATGTAGTAACAGTCCTTAGTATGCAGAGCTAGACAGTGTAAGCTTTAGTATGAAGGTTATTGAGGTTTCCCCTGTGGGGTACTTATCACTAGTAGCAATGTAGCAGAGGAGAGGTTCGACAAGAGCGGATGATCCGGTAGCGGGATACAGGGATCAGCGCAGCGTGGTTCCGACAGCGAGGTATGCTTGCAAGCATGAGAGCTTCAAGACAGGTTAGCATCAAGGCACATCTAGGCACACAGCAGGTTGAACGAACACATGTGAGTGAGAGCTGGTGATTTAAATAGCTGTTCAGTCCGGCGCTCAGTGATGATGTCAGCACTCTTAAAGGTAAACACACCTATATGTGCTTCATCTATCTAGGTAGATGGAAAGCACCCGGAAATGATGTGATAGGAGGCACTGAGAGTGCCAGAACCTTACACAATGATTCTCCGCAATGGCGAATCGAAGGTACCTCTGGTGACCCTCGAAAATGGGAATGTGAAGGTACGCATCCTTCAAATCGATGGAGGCCATGAATACCCCCCGGAACCAGGGCAGCCACCACCGACCGCAGGGACTCCATGCGGAACTTGCGAACCCGCACAAGCGGTTCAGAGCTTTTAAGTCCAGAATTGGACGTACCTTGCCCTCCTTCCTGGGCACAGTGAACAGATTTGAATAGAACCCCCGAAATCTGTCCCGATGAGGCACCGGAACCACCACTCCCTGAGCCTGCAGGTCCCGCACCGCCAGGTGCAGATCCCGCAAACGCTCCGGAGACAGTTAAAGATTTGAGGGGAAAAATCAGCTCGCCGGCCGGGAGAGAAACTCGATCTCTGCTTACCTGTCCACGGCTTCTCTTGGGAGCCTTGACCTTTGAAGGGTTTGCCCTTATAGCGTGACCGAAAGGCACGAAAGGACCCCTGATAGGGTCTAAAAGAAGCATGCTTCTTACCATGAGCAACCTTAGCCTTGTGGGATTGTGGCAAGAGCGTGCTCTCACCCCCCGTGATCCCCTTTATCAGTGTATCCAAGGGTTCGCCAAAAAGGCGAGATCTCGTATAGGGTAGATCAGCTAAAGTTTCGCGAGAAGCTTGGTCCACAGACCAACATTTCAGCCAAATCAGGCGGCGTGTCAACACCGCCACGTTGTGCACACGTGCAGCCAAAGGGACTATATCTAAGTCGGCATCACACAAATACATGACACCCTGATGGATATGATCCACCATAGCCAACGTCGCCGGCGGGGCAGAGTCAGCCACCAGGACGCGCCTGAGCACCTGCGTCCAATCTGCGACAGCCTGAGCTGCCATAAGTGAAGCAAAAATAGCTTTCAGCATGGAACCGGTAACCGAGTAAATATGGCGTGCAAGAGACTCCAGCCTCCTGTCCGTGGCATCCCGGAACACCGGGGTATCCTCCGCCGGAATCGCAGTAGATTTATGCAAAACTGCCACCGCGTGATCCACCGGAGGTAGCACACACCAACGTTCATCAGTAGCGGGTGTGAAAGGATAACGTAGCTTGAACCTACTTGGCACAGCAAAAGGCTTCCGTATATTGCGCCATTGTTCACTAACAGCGCGCTGAAAATCCCCAGTGCAAGGAAAAACCTGCTATGATTTGCGTCTTCGCTGGGTCCCGTAAGAGGCCTGGATGGCAGGAGGACATGGTTCATCCTGCAAATGCAGTGTTTGTTTGATAGAAGCAACCAAGTCATCCATGAGTGCAAGCTCTTCAGACGAGCCAGGGGGGAATTATCAACCCCTTCAACTTCTGCCTCCCATTCAGACCCCACAAGGTCCAGAGACGAGCGGGACCCCGATAAGGTGACCCCAGCCATAGCAGCCCCATCACCATCGCCCTCTGAATCAGAGGAAATTGAAACTCTGGGCCGTTTTGTGGATTGAGCAGCCACAAGCATCTTCACCCGAGCAGCTAGGTTAGCCACGACAGTAGCCAAATCACCCCCCGCGGGGGGAGCAGCAGCAGTCCCTTGGCCCCCACTAAAGTGGGAGGAAATTTGCTTTCCTGAGAATCCATGCCCCCAAAAGTGTGTAGGAAAAAAAGGAGTACTGCCTCTTGAAGATCGCGGCGAGCGGAGCCCACCGCACACACAGCACACACCGACCCCCACAGGGAGAATCACAAAAACTTAGGCAAGGAATACAAGAATAAGGAAGAGAAAACCTGGAGAGACCACTCAGGCTGCTGCACCGATCGCTGTTCTCAGGGAAAGGAAGCGATGTAACACAGACCGCTCCTATAAAGCCTATGGAAGGCTCCACAAACATGGCCGCCAGTGAGGGACTTGCAAAGGCAGAGCATGCAGCGCTGACATGTGGCCCGAGCGACATGGCGCCAAAAACGCCGCTCCCAGCACATAGAAATGGCCCTCATATGCCTGCAGCTATTAATAAAAATGGCGGACCGCAGCAGCGGCCGCCGCATGGTGCACAAAACATGGTCCACAGCATGCCCTACAACACACAGCATGTCACACAGATAATCACACAGTTTGTAACACAGAACAGTGTATAACAGCCCCCCTCCTTGCAGCCCACAGCAGCATCAAACCAGACAGGGAGCCCAATAGTGTGAACAGACATGCAGGGTTACACAGTCCCAGACTGACACCCACTAAACAGACAGGTCCCCACACAGAGTACACTTGCCTTCTGAATGGCGTGGGGAACCCGCACAAGCGATCAAGCCACTGCACATGGGACAGGGAGAGTCGCAGCCAGGACGCAGTAGAACTGCGGTGCGAAACCGCATGGCGTCCAGTGAGGTAGCCACCTCACCACAGCATCCCTGCAGTGAACAGGGATGGGTCGTTCACATATGCCAGGATAAATACCTGACTGAACGCTCGATGGCAGACTGGGAAGCCACTAGCCCACAACCTGCGACCAGGGGGGCCAGCCCGAGACCCAGCCCGCACGATCCTCTTCATCAGAAGAACTAACTAATGCTGACAAAAGTAACAGCTAAGTAAAGAGAGAGAAAAAAACTCAAATAAAATCAAAAAGAAGATAAAGGCTGAGACAAAATGCCCCAGCACAGAAACAGCCAGCTAACTCCTGAAAGCTAGACAATGAAACTGAGGTATGGTTACAGGAAGTAGGAGGGTATTGACTGAGGGGACCACCCCCTGGGGGTGGGATATGTTAAAAGCTTTAATATTGACATATTCTGTTGCCTAGCTACTCCTACGGAGCAAAGGTCAATTACCCCATTGTGACGAATATGAAGAGGCGGCGACTGTCGGAGGACGTAAGAGAAATTACTATTCTCATATTCTTATCAGATAAGGTTAAATATGTTACTTGGAATGTGTAACCATGATGTTCTACCCATAAGCCCCATTCAGAAAAATAATTATATTTCTTTTTTTTATTAGAAACAGGTCAAATGCATTACATATGATAGGTATCCATGATATTACTGCCATAATTTTGTTGCAGAAACCAAATTATACCCATCTTGCTATAAGAAGCTCAAATGCATTACATAGGATATGTATCCATGATATTCCCCCCCAGAAAAATAATTATACCCATAATGTTTTCAGAAACAGGTTAAATATATTCCTTTCTAAATGTAACTGATATGCTAGACATATTATCCATGCAGTACAATATTTATACCCATATTCCTATCAGAAACTGGTCAAATACAATATATAGGATGTATATTAAAAAAGAATAGCGCACACATGCAAAAGAAATGACTATCAAATATGGAGACAATCCATAAATAAAAATGGGGATTTAATCCCACCATATCGTGCTCAAGCCCACCACTGCGTCAAAGTACCCCATTATCAGTGGGTCCTACACTATCCATAAAAAAGGGGTGAATCCAGCCTTTCTTACCCTTGGAGACAACACTCCTTGCTGGGAAGGTGTGCTAATGCACTACAGGGGACTCCTCCTATATCTACTTGATAGTGGACACCAATAGAGTACAGGTGTGTGTGGGGGATGGGATGCTCAACCTCAGAAGTCTTGTCAGACTGAATACATAATAAACAAGCAAAAAATTGGGGGAGCAAACCCTGAACATGTATATCTAAAGCCAGTGCAGCTATGGACCAAGCAACATGTATATTAAAAAAGAATAGCGCACACATGCAAAAGAAATGACTATCAAATATGGAGACAATCCATAAATAAAAATGGGGATTTAGTCCCACCATATGGCCATATCGTGCTCAAGCCCACCACTGCGTCAAAGTACCCCATTATCAGTGGGTCCTACACTATCCATAAAAAAGGGGTGAATCTTTTTTATGGATAGTGTAGGACCCACTGATAATGGGGTACTTTGACGCAGTGGTGGGCTTGAGCACGATATGGCAATATGGTGGGACTAAATCCCCATTTTTATTTATGGATTGTCTCCATATTTGATAGTCATTTCTTTTGCATGTGTGCGCTATTCTTTTTTAATATACATGTTGCTTGATCCATAGCTGCACTGGCTTTGGATATACATGTTCAGGGTTTGCTCCCCCAATTTTTTGCTTGTTTAATATATAGGATGTACTGCAATAATTCTGAAAGTACCAAGCCAGAGAAGACAGCGACACTAAAAGACAAAAGAGAAAAAGGGGGAAGAAGGGGTGAGAAAAGAAGACAAACAAAGAAAGAAACGACAATAGAAGAAGACTAAAGAGAGGACGAGGAGAAGGAAGGGAGAACGGGTCCTGCGGGGCGATATTCATCTAAATCTTTCACACAGTGAGCAGGGAGATAGTATCTTTTTTAGAGGTATTTTTATTGTTTGCAGAGCTGGGATAGGCTGAACTAAGGCAAACTTAGTTGAAATCACTATCTTGCAAACAGTTAACTTCTGCAGAAATGACTTTCAACATTGTGAACAATTCAGCACAGGGGGGATCCCTCAGTAGGGATGGCCTTGCGGTTCGCCCGGCGGTCAGTTCGCAGCGAACTTTGCTTGTTCGCAGCCTGCCGATTTTGCGAACATATGGCATTGTTCGCCGCAGCCATATTAGTTTACATTGGGGAGAACTTTGACCCATGACACAGCCATCAGGTGGAACGGGACAGCCAATTGAGACATTTCAGCACATGGACATATCCCCCTACCTTTTAAATAGACGTGATCTGGCAGCCATTTCACATTCTGCTTTTTTGTCAGTGTAGGGAGAGGTTGGCTGTGTGCACAAGGGAGAGATAGTCAGTGACATAGATCGCTCTGTTAAGGTCCACAAAAGTCCTTTTAAGGGCTCGTATTTGGCATAGGTGTACTGTCTCTTTTGTCAGTGTAGGGAGAGGTTTGCTGTGTGCACCAGGGACAGATCGTCAGTGACACAAATCGCTCTGTTAGGGTTCACAAAAGTCCTTTTAAGGGCTGGTATTTGGTATAGGTGTACTGGCTCTTTTGTCAGTGTAGGGAGAGTTTTGCTGTGTGCACCAGGGACAGGTATTTGGTATAGGTGTACTATTCTTTGGTGTGCAGTGCACTATATAGGGGTTTAATACATATATTGTGCACTGTGCAGCATTGTGACTGGTGTGTTTAGCGTTTCTGCAGCAATACTACAAACAGTGACAAAAGCACTTTTAAAAAAGTATTATAACTGGTGTGATAGACCAGTGCCCCCCCAATACCACATATTGAAGTGGGGTGTTATCTGAGTATACTTTTATAAGTCTATTTGTGTCCTGCAAAAATATTGCCTCTTTTGCTGTGTTAACTCTGCTACACACAGTGCCAAACTTACTGACCATTTTTTTGTACAACTGGTGTGATAGACCAGTGGCCCCCCCAATACCACATATTGAAGAGGGGTGTTATTTAATAGCATACTTTTATAATAGTGTATTTTAGTCCTGCAAAAATGTGGCCTTTTTTGCTGCGTTAACTGTGCTACACACAGTGACAACCGTTACTGGCCAATTTTTGGTACAACTGGTGTGATAGACCAGTGGCCCCCCAATAACACATATTGAAGTGGGGTGTTATCTGAGTATACTTTTAAAAGTGTATTTGTGTCATGCAACAATATTGCCTCTTTTGCTGCACGTACATCCGAGAGTTCTCAAGGAACTCAGTAAGGTTATATCTAGACCACTGTTCCTGATCTTTGCTGACAGTATTAGGACAGGAGATGTACCAGGGGATTGGAGGAAGGCTAACGTGATTCCGATATTCAAAAAGGGCCAGAGGCATATCCCGGGAAATTATAGGCCTGTCAGATTGACATCAATAATATGTAAACTTTTGGAGGGGATGATAAGGGACTATATGGTAGAATATGCTAAAGATAACAACATCATCAGTAGTAACCAGCACGGGTTTGCAAATGGGCGTTCTTGTCAAACCAATCTCTTAGCATTCTACGAGGAGGTGAGCTGTGAGCTAGATAGGGGCAGACCAGTGGATGTGGTGTACTTGGATTTCGCTAAGGCGTTTGATACAGTTCCCCACAAGCACTTAATTTATAAAATAAGGTCTGCAGGTATCGACAGCAGGGTTTGCTCTTGGATACGGAACTGGCTAAAAGGCCGTGTCCAAAGGGTGGTAATAAACAGCGCATACTCAGACTGGTCTGAGGTAGTAAGCGGGGTCCCCCAGGGCTCAGTCCTGGGACCAACCTTGTTCAATTTATTCATAAACAGCATTGAGGACGGGATCAGTAGTTCGTTATCAGTTTTTGCAGATGACACAAAATTGGCCAGGACAATAACTGCACAGCATGAAGCAGATATCCTACAGAATGACCTGGACAAAATTACGGAGTGGGCAACGACATGGCAAATGAGGTTTAACGTGGAGAAGTGTAAGGTTTTGCACTTGGGGACTAAAAACATAAAAACACAATACACGTTAGGAGGGGAACCCTTGGGGGAATCAAAAATGGAGAAAGATCTGGGAGTCTTGGTTGATGATAGATTAGGCAACAGCATGCAATGTCAAGCGGCAGCTTCCAAAGCCAACAGAATATTAGCATGCATAAAGAAAGGGATGTATTCCAGAGATAAGACTATAAACCTTCCACTTTATAAAACTCTGGTCCGACCGCATCTGGAGTATTCTGTCCAGTTCTGGTCGCCAGTCCTCAGGAGGGATGTGTTGGAGCTGGAGAAAGTCCAGAGAAGGGCAACTAAACTGATTAGGGGGTTGGAGGACCTTAACTATGAAGAGCGGCTGCAATCGCTCGATTTATTTTCCCTGGAGAAGAGACGTCTGAGAGGGGACATGATAGCAATTTATAAATATCTTAATGGGGATCTCAGCTTAGAAAAAAAGCTGTTCATTCGAAGGAATTGCATGAGGACTCGAGGACATACAATGCGATTAGAGGAGAAGTGTTTTAACCTCAGGCAACGAGAAGGGTTCTTTACTGTTAGGGCTACAAGATTGTGGAATTGTCTACCACAAGAGGTGGTTTCTGTGAGTAGTATGGTGACTTTCAAAAGACTCTTAGACTTACATCTCATGGATCAGGAGATTAAGGGCTATGTTAGATGATTACAGTCACACACACCTACACAGGTTGAACTGGATGGACTATTGTCTTTATTCAACCTCACCTACTATGTAACTATGTAACTATGTAACTCTGCTACACACAGTGCCAAACTTACTGGCCAATTTTTTGTACAACTGGTGTGAAAGACCAGTGGCCCCCCAATACCACATATTGAAGTGGGGTGTTATCTGAGTCTACTTTTATAAGTGTATTTGTGTCCTGCAAAAATATTGCCTCTTTTGCTGCATTAGCTCTGCTACACACAGTGCCAAACTCACTGGCCAATTTTTTGTACAACTGGTGTGATAAACCAGTGGCCCCCCAATACCACATATTGAAGTGGGGTGTTATCTGAGTATATTTTTATAAGTGTATTTGTGTCCTGCCAAAATATTGCTTCTTTTGCTGCGTTAACTCTGCTACACACGTTGCCAAACTTACTGGCCAATTTTTTGTACAACTGGTGTGATAAACCAGTGGCCCCCAATACCACAGATTGAAGTGGGGTGTTATCTGAGTATACTTTTATAATTGTATTTGTGTCCTGCAACAATATTGCCTCTTTTGCTGCGTTAACTGTGCTACACACAGTGACAACACTTACTGGCCAATTTTTTGTAGAACTGGTGTGATAAACCTGTGGCCCCCCCAATACCACAGATTGAAGCGGGTTGTTATATACCTTGTTCCACATATACTGCGCTTCTCTAAAGACTTTTGTTTGTCACAGGGTAATTTAAAAAATGACAGGCAGAGGAAGAGGCAGGCCCTTACGCAGGGGTGGTAGGGGTAGGGAAGGAGCAGTAGGCCGGAGCCAAAGTGTGAAGTTTCAGAAGGTGCATTCGATTACGTCAAAGGACGCACCAGACTTGGTTGAGTGGCTCACTCAGCCTTCCTCTTCTGCACCCTCCTCATCCTCTCTATCTGCACCCTCTTCACTCTCTGCTGTCTGCACCCCCAAAGACACCACCACCAACACCACCATCATATACCCTCCGTTTGAGTCACTGGAATTATTTTCCGATCCATCACAAGACATTTGCGATGCGCAGCCATTGTTGGCATCGGATCAGGAAGAGGAGGTAGCAACAGCCGCCACTCAACAGTCTGATGACAGTACCCAGATCAGCCCAAGGAGGTTGGTCCCCGCTGTTGCTGCCCACTCCGAGATCTAGAATGTTAGTGGTGGGGAAGGTGACGTGGATGATGACGTGTCTATGGACGTCACATGGGTGGCCACAAGAGAGGAAGAGGAGGGGAGTTCAGAGGGAGAGACGGACCAGCAGATAGGGAGGAGAAGCAGGCGGAACTTGCATTGCACAGGAGGGACAAAGCAGACTGCAAATGTATCAGGAGCGAGGCATCAACCATATACAGTCACGTCTAGTGCTCCCAGGACGCTGGCACATGGCTAGGCAGTTTGGGCTTTTTTAAATGTGTCCACTGCTGACAATAGTGTTGCCCCCTTGCAGCCTTTGCAGTCAACGCATAAGTCGCAGTAAGCACAACACTCCACGACCGCTTAAGAAGGCACCTGAACTCCCATCACCGAGCCCAGTGAGAGCAACGCCGTCAGAACCCACAAAGCCACACTCCAGGCTCTCACCGTCCAGCCTCTTCTCCTTCTCCTCTCTCCTCACAATTGTCCTCCACTCCACCTTCCATCATGCAGTCCTCATGTTGTTCTAGAAAAAGGCAGGCTTCCGTGGCCCAAATGTTGGAGCGTAAAAAAATGATGACGCAGGATAACCCTCTTGCCCAACGGTTGACTGCTGGCTTGTCGGAAGTGATAGCCTGTCAACTACTGCCATATCACCTGGTGGACTCGGGGGCCCTTCAGAAAATTGTGGCCATTGGAACATCACAATGAAAGGTCCCAGGTAGGAAATATTTCTCGCAGAAGGGCATTCCAAAGCTTTATAGCCATGTTCAGCTGCAAGTGAATGCATCTCTGGCACACAGTGTCGGTGCCAAGATACATCTAATGTACCTTCAGCCACAGAATACAACGTTCTTAGCTGTCAGGTAAACCCATGTGGGCTAATTTTTGGGGCCTTTCGTGGCCGACACTTACTTATTTATCCTGTGAATGCCTAATGTACATTCAGCCACAGAATACAACATTCTTAGCTGTCAGGTAAACCCATGTGGGCTAATTTTTGGGGCCTTTTATGGCCGACACTTACTTCTGTATTCTGTGAATGCCTAATGTACCTTCAGCCACAGAATACAACATTCTTAGCTGTCAGGTAAACCCATGTGGGCTAATTTTTGGGGCCTTTCATGGCAGACACTTACTAATTTATCCTGTGAATGCCTAATTTTTCAGACTGGAATTGAAAATCAATGGGTCTGTAAACGTTCCGCCAAATTGTGGAATGGATGCGGACCCATTTTATAAATGTGTGAATGGACCCTATATGTATTTGACATGTATTTACCGGCTGCTGTCAGTTCTGGCTGATTTTGGAAAAAAAATACTTTTTTGCTGTAAAAAAAAAAAATTTTAGGGCAACTTTTCCAATTGCAATACTTCTGTTATGACACTGTCCATGTGGTGGGACTATTTGTGCACAGCTAGTAAGTCTTTTGTGGTTGCAAATATGACCTAAAGGTTTTTAAAGTTCGCCTCCCATTAAAGTCAATGGGGCCCGCCGCGAACTTGCGGTTCGCGGACATTTGAGAACATTTGCGGCTAGGGTTCGCGAACCGCCCCGGCCGATGTTCGTCCATCACTATCCCTCAGTGGAAACAAGCCTGGTTGGCAGATCTGGAACAGTCTCGCCAACAAAAGGGCAGTTTCTCCCCAGGATTTCTCTCAGGCCTCTACTCACTGTGCCACTGCATACATGGACACCTCCCTCCAGTATCAGCCAACACTGTACCGTTAGCCTCCCAACCAAATCATTCCAAGACTTTTCTTCAAATGTTCCTGCGGCTTATAATCGGTCCATTAACTCCTCACTGAGCCAGAAATACTCAAAACTCCCTGCAGCTTCTCAAAGGCCTTGTAGGGTTTAAAAGTATTTCCATGCTGAATTACTCTCCAGCAGGCTTCTGCTGTTTCATTCTCTAGACCTAATATACACCTCTCAGTCCCCCACTGGTCACTCTCCTGACCAGGGATTGGTTTAAGGTGTATAGAGGATCAGCTCAGACTCCACCTTCTCCACCCACTATGTTCAAGCACATTCTAGAAAGATGGGAAGACAGGCAAGTCTGCAACTGCAGAACCCAGGACAGCCTACTTTAATCAAACCCAACTCCACTGAGTACAGTAGAGCCAAAAAACTAAACTAAATTTACCTAAATCCTACCTACCTATTAGCACCTAGCTATGTGCAAGAGCTATGTGATCTCAGATTGAACCTGGAAGAAGAATGGGCAAACATATCAGAGGCAGAGACCAGGCAGATTGTTGCCATTGCATTGGTGGAGGGGTCTTGGAGGTACAATGTGCTATAATGTGCACTTACTGTGTACTGTGATTACTTGCACACTATGGCAAAAGCCCATCCACCACAATGCTAATTGGAGGGTCTAATTTGTACCAATTTTTGCCAATAGTTCCACTGTAAAAATTGATTGCAATTACAGAAGTTGTTTTTAATCTATTCAAACAATGCATCTTTCATTTTAACTGGTTTCACAACTATACACTTCCATTTTCATGTGTTGTTGCATGCTTTTTTCAGCATGTGTTTTCATACATTTTGTTGTCAGCCTGCCATTTTCTAAATGCAGCTAGGCCAAGAGAACATGCCCTGTTGCTAGAGGCAGGTCCCTGTAGCCATGACGTTTATTTAATTTGATATGGGCCCTCATTGCAACACATGTACAGTATGTGAACCAGACCCATTGAAAACAATGAGATGGCAAGTAATATTCTTTTAATTCTTTCATTGCCAAAGCCAATTATGACTTTTTTGGTTTTTGCGCACATGGTATGAGGTGGTAAGTAAAACCTTGGACAGAGGGGTGGCTGGGGACATAGTATACTCGGATTTTGCAAAAGTTCCCCACACTAGGCTAATGTGTAAGGTAAGGTCTACAGGCTTGGAAAGATCAGTTTGTAAATGTATAGAAAACTGGCAAAAAGATAGAATTCAAAGATCAATGATTCTTACTGTGAATGTTCTAAGGTTATCAGTGGTGTACCTCAAGATTCAGTGTTGGGACCCTTACTTTTTAATACCTTTATAAATTATATAGGGTCTGGGATTAAAAGTACCATTTCAGTCTTTGCAGATGACACTAAGCTATTCAGTGGAATACCTTCCTTACAGGATGTCTCCAACTTACAAGCCGACCTCAATGCACTGTTTCATTTTCCAACTATGTGGCAAATGAGGTTTATTGTTGATAAATATAAAGTTATGCCCTTGGGGGCTAAGAACATGCATGCATCACACATACTAGGGGGAGTACAACTGGGGGAATCCATAGTGGAGAAGGATCTGGATGTTCTGGTAGATCATAAGATTAATAATAGCATGCAATGCCAAGCTGCAGTTTCCAAAGCAAGTAAAGCACTTTCTTGTATTAAGAGAGGCGTGGACTCCAGAGAGAGAGAGATATCATTTTGCCCCTGTACAAATCATTAGCAAGACCTCATCTGGAATATGCAGTTCAGTTTTTGGCACCAGTTCTCAAAAAGGATATCGGGGAACTGGAGGAAGTGCAGAGAAGGGCAACCAAACTGATAAGAGGCATGGAGGAGCTCAGCTTTGATGAAAGATTAGAGGAATTGAATTTATTCTCTCTTGAGAAGAGGAGATTAAGGGGAGATATGATCAACATGTATAAATACATAAGAGGTCCATATAGTGAACTTGGTGTTGATTTTTTCACTGTAAGGCCATCACAGAGGACAAGGGGGCACTATTTACGTCTAGAGGAAAAGATATTTTGTCTCCAAATACGGAAAGGTTTTTGCACAGTAAGAGCTGTGAAAATGTGGAATAGACTGCCTCCAGAGGTGGTTCTTGCTTTAAAAAAGGCATGGATTCTTTCACAAATGTACATAATATAAATGGGTACTAACATTTATAGGTAAAGTTGATCCAGGGAAAATCCAATTGTCTCTCGGGGAATCAGGAAGGAATTTTTTTCCCCTGCTGTTGCAAATTGATCATGCTTTGCTGGGGGTTTTGCCTTCCTTTGGATTAACTATGGGTATAGGATTGTGTATATGGGATTGTATGGTTGTGTTTTGTTTTTTGTTTTTTCTTGGTTGAGCTAGATGGACAACTATGTAACTATGTTAATATGCACATTTTAGGAACGAAGATTAGGTAAAATCCCCAAACATTATGCATTTTCTGAAAGCAGAGACACTCTAGAATAAGATTGTGGTAGCTGCATTTTTATGTCACACAATAGAGTGTTTTTTTTTGTGCAAAGAAATGCAAAACATTACCTGTTTTTGTTAAAATATAAAGAATTAAGCTGCTTTTAGTAAATAGATACCAAAAATGTAAAGCCTTAGAATTTTGCGTGCCCATGAAGTGGTAGCAACCTTTACTCAAAATTGTCCATGGGTGAATATTTAAAAGCCTTTACAGAACATTCATTTAAAGTTAACCATGAATGATATAAACAAAACAATGCTAGCAATATAAAATTCTGAAAAAAAAAACAGCAAGTGGTATCCATAAGAGGCCCTTCTGGTCTGGGAGTGACCCTGCCCCCTTGTGACATCAATGGCCAAAAGAAAACCGGTGTGGGGTTCCCCTTAGAATCCATACCAGACCCGAAGGGAAGGATTGGGGGGAGACCTATGCTGTTTTTTTCCTGAATTTTCTATTGCCGGCATTATTTTGTTTACATTTCAGCTGTCATTGTGGAAGCCTGCTTACAGCAGATGAGTCATCAGTTGTTAGAGGATGCGGTGGCCGGCTTCCAAGCCCACTGCTTAACAACCAGCTATTCTTCACAAAGAATTTGAAATTGGTAGATAATTTTTCGACCGATCCATATTCGAATTGTTCAAAAAATTTGGAATTTGTTTTAAATTATAAACGCAATGGAATTTAACGAAAACAAAATGAAATTTAATGAAAATTAAACAAAACAAATTCAGAAACCAAACTAAACAAATTCTGAAACCTGCAAAGCCCTGATTTGTCAGTGCATTTGTATAAAGAAGCTGGCAGCATTGTCCTCTGGAGATCTAGGGTATTAAAAAATATTTAAAAATTGCAGCTTAACTTTTTAGATACCTTATTCTGGGCCCTCCCGCAAGGAAAAATCCTACTAGTTTGTCTTTGTTTATGAAAGAATTGGACAGCTGCGTTTGCCATGTCTAACTCTGTCTGTTGTCCGTACTGTGCTTCGATGTCAATTATAAATTTGTTTTCAGTGCTGTCTGTTCTAATATAGGGTTAAAGGTATAGAGGATGGGTAAAAGGTAAAAAAACGAAATAAACAAATTTCTTTCTCTTTTATCTTCCAATTCTATTGTCAAGGATGTGGCACCCGTAACTATCCCTTTTGCGCCTAGGTATGCTGCGTCCTAGGAGCGCATATACAAACTATTTGATATTAAATAAAAAAACAAAAAAGCCTACTGTCTGAACTGTGAGAATGGGAACACATAATAAATATAAAGCGGAGTTTTCTCAAATTTTACTTCAAAAGTAGAAGCACATTTAAAGAATTCTAGTCTGAGCTAGAATTCTTCTGTTTTCTTAGTTACGGAGTTAAAACATCCAGAAAAATTAGCTGCTAATTGAAAAACCTTTTGTTTTCTCTATGTTCTCATTTCAGGGAATTGCAAGAGAATTCCACAAGGGATCCAATGATAAAGAAGTGGGTTATATACTGTATATACACACTATCTACATGTTTGCAATTGTGTTCATTACAAAGGCGCACACTAGGAAAACATCAAAACACACAGGTGAGAGGGTGTTCCACTTTTCTGCAGGCAATGTGTGTATATGTATATATATATATATATATATATATATATATATATATATATCGGTTGATTAAAAAAAAAAAAAAAACTTAGCTAAAAAAGTTTAAGCTCTGCTGTAAACACCTTTTTTTTATTTTTGCCTTGGAGTTGTTGGCTGTTCTTTGCAGTTAATTTTACCACATTCACTAAGCGCGGCCAAAATTCTTACGAAGTGAACATATTTACCGGTAACTTCTTCCCGACCGCCCGCTGCAGATGTACTGTGGCAGGCTGGCTCCTACAGATAAATTGCCGTACATGTCTGGGGAAGCCAGTGTGTGTGTCAGGCGGCTCTGATTGCCGCCTGACACCCTTGATCGTTCCCCGCTGAGAGAGAAGGATGGTTGGCTGATGTAAACACATCTGACCATTCTTCTTCCTGGAATGATCACAGAGCCCATGTGATCCTGCTATATAGGATTGCATGTCTCTGTGATCATTTCACAAGCCCAACCCCCCCCCCCCCCCACAGTTAGAATCACTCCCCTAGTCTTACATTTAACCTCTTGATCACCAACAGTATTAACCTCTTCCCTGCCAATGGCATTACTACAGTAACAGTTCATATTTTTAGCACTGATTACTGTAGTAATGTCACTGGTACCCCCAAAAGTGTCAAAAATGTCAGTTAGGGGTCCGATCTGGCCGCTTCAATGTCGCCATCCCCCAAAAAATCGTAGATCGCCGCCATTACTAGTAAAAAAACAATAAAAATGACATAAATCTTTCCCGTAGTTAGTAGACACAATAACTTTTGTGCAAACCAATCGAAGTACGCTTATTGCGATTTTTTTTACCAAAAATATGTAGCAGAAAACAAATTGGCCCACAATGTTAAAAAATGTTGATTTTTAAATCTTTTTTTGGAGTATGTCATATAAAAGAATGGGAAAAATATATATTTTTTTTTTCAAAATTGTCGCTCTATTTGTTTAAGCGCAAAAAATAAAAATCGCACAGGTGATCAAATACCACCAAAAGAAAACTCTATTTGTGGGGAAAAAAGGACGTAAATTTTTTTTGGGTACAGCGTCGCACGACCGCGCAATTGTCCGTTAAAATAATGCAGTGCCGAATCGCAAAATGGGGCCTGGTCAGGAAGGGGATAAAATCTTCCGGGCTGAAGTGGTTATTGTAAATGTTCCATTTATTAAATGAGGAGAAATTGTGCTTATCTCTGATCAAAAGTGCTGTTTTTCAATTTTTCTTGCACATAATGAAGTACTTAAAATGAAAAAAAAAATAAATAAAGTGTGGTGCTATTAATTTACCAAACAATATCAATGAGCTGTCCCCACCACAAAACACTCTCATATGCTTATATATGAAAACAAAAACTATTAGGTATAGCACATCTTATATCACATCAAACTAGTCCATAGGTTTTCTTCAGGGGTCTGTGTTCACAAGGCCTTATTCGCAGGTCAACCTCCTCTGTAATACCAGATAGGATCCATGGACATCCACCCTCAGTAAGCTCTCAGTAGAACCCTGGGTTTTGGCATTCAGAATTGAGGCCCTCAGGTTGCCCACCTGAGGCCACATGGCAGCCTGTGCTAAGCAGGGGCAACAGGCCTCCTCAACTGGACCTCTCTTTCTGGAGGAAGACCCAGAACCAATGTGCTCACCAAATATAAATACCAGCTCCCAGCATGCTTAGGGCACCTCTCCCTGTAATTCTGTAATTGGCTGAGAGGGCATATATATTCATGCTGCTGCTCTGCATTGTTCACTCCTGTTCATGCAGCACTCTCCAAGCTGCCAGGATACAGAGAAGCCAATCACAGCAGCAGCAGCAGCGGCAGCATTGTGAGTCACACAGGATACCTTCACTATACAATTACAGCTTTCTGTTAAGCCGACAAGCTAGAATTTTTTTTTCAAAATTGTCGCTATTTTTTTGTTTATAGCGCAAAAACTAAAAATCACACAGGTGATCAAACACCACCAAAAGAAAGCTCTATTTGTGGGGAAAAAGGGACATTAATTTTATTTGCGTACAATGTCGCATGACCGTTAAAATAACGCAGTGCCGAATCGCAAAATAGGGCCTGGTCAGGAAGGGGGCAAATCCTTCCGGTCTTAGCCCCCTTTCACACATACAGTCCGTTCAGTTCATCAGTTCAGTCACGTCAAAATGTATCAGTTTTCCATCCGCTTTTTCATCCATTTTTCATCTGTTTTTCGTCAGTTGTCATCCGTTTTACGTCAGTTGTTATCCGTTTTTCATCCGTTTTTCATCAGTTGCTATCTGTTTTTCATCCGTTTTTCATCCGTTTTTCATCTGTTTTTCTTCCGATCCATTGTTTTGACGGATGAAAAATAGGGCATTCATCCGTTCAAAAAAACGGACATTGACGGAAGCGGATGAAAACGGATGTTAACTGATGATCATCCGTTGTCTTTCGTTCAGTGGCGTAGCGTGGGGGGTGCTGGGGGGGCCAGCCGCACCGGGCGCAAAATCTGGGGGGGCGCAGTGTCATGCTGCCATTTAGGAGTCTGCTCAGCCATCCCTAGTGTAGGAATCAGGTTGGTCTCTGCAGTGGTCAGTGTAATTGTCAGGTAGGTTTGTGCAGTGGTCAGGTAGGTCAGTGTAAGAATCAGGTAGGTCTGTGTAGTGCTCAGGTAGGTCAGTGTAGGTGTCAGTATAGAAATTTGGTAGGTCAGTGTAGTGATCAGGTTAGTTAGTGCAGGAATAAGGTAAGTCAGTGTAGGTGTCTGTGTAGTGGTCAGGTAGGTTTGTTTAATGGTCAGGTAGGTCTGTGTAGGTGTCAGTATAGTAATCAGGTAGGTCAGTGTAGGAATAAGGTAGGTCTGTTTAGTGATCAGCTAGGTCAGTGTAGGTGTCAGTAAAGTGGTCTAGTAGATTTGTGTAGGGGGGCGCAAATTACTTACCTTGCCCCGGGCGCTGACAACCCACGCTACGCCACTGCTTCCGTTTTTACATAGAGATGCATTGATGTCCATTTTTCATCCATCAACGGATGGATGAAAAATGGACAAACGGACAGCATGTGTGAAAGGGGCCTTAAAATGGTTAACAGGCAGCACCACAGCCGAACATGGCTAATTCAAGTGAGTAGCTATTTTTTCATCCGATCCGTTTTTTTGACGGATGAAAAATAGGGCATTCATCCGTTCCAAAAAACGGACATTGACGGAAGAGGATGAAAACGGATGTCATCCGTTTTTACATAGAGATGCATTGATATCCGTTTTTCATCTGTCAATGGATGGATGAAAAACGGACAAATGGACCGTATGTGTGAAAGGGGCCTTAAGGTTATGGCGCAGTTCAGCTGTCAAAAGAAAAAAGCATTCAGGAAGCCACAGTATTGCCTCCTGAATGGCTGTCAGACGCTCCTGTACTGCTTTCTGAAAAGCGGTCCACTGTGAATTGCTTTTCAAAGCCCTTAAAGTATATTCAAACGCAAAAACAAAATTCAAAATAAATTATAACGAAATTAAACAATGTAACAAAATAATTATCCAAATTCGAATTCAAATATGAATTTGAATTCAGAAAATAATTCAAATTCTAAATTTAAACATATTGCAATAAATACAATTAAAAAAGGTATAAAAGTGAAATATGATGGTTCCTACTGCTTTATACAAAATTTAACTTCAATGGTATTTAGTACCTATGCACACTGCTAAATTTGTTCCAAACCATTCACCCCAGTGTGTCAGAGGTTGTAAATATGAGGGCTCTTTTTTTTCATATTTAATTAACTTGTCCAATCGCCAAAGACTCCAGAGTAAAGCATATTAAATGGTACCTAAAACTCGTGAACAAATTTGCACAAAATTTTTAGCAAACCAAAACTTTTTTAAAAAAAACCTAAAGAAATCAAACAATAAAAAAGGTATAAAAGTGAAATAAGATGATAGTTCCTACTTATGCTGCTTTATACAAAATCTAATTTCAATGGTATTTAGTACCTATACATACTGCTATATTTGTTCCAAACCATTCACCCCAGTGTCTCAGAGGTTGTAAATATGAGGGCTCTTTTTTTTTGTAATTTAATTAACGGGTCCAATCGCCAAAGACTCCAGATTAAAGCATATCAAATGGTACCTAAAATTCGTGAACAACCTTTGCACAAAATTTTTTAGCAAACCAAAACTTTTTTTTAAAAAAAAAAGAAACCTAAAGAAATCAAACAACATCTACATAAATTGCTCTTCCAAATATTTACTACAGCTAAAAAGTTGTTTCCAAGTTATGCAAAACAAATATCCTGCAGTTTAAAGATCCAAAGACATGCATATCTTGAACAAAGATAAATGAAAAATTGATTGCAAAGCTAATTGATGATCATTCTTTAAAATATTGGATCAAATATTGCTTACCTCTTAATTTAAATGTTATTATATCCTATTACTCTAGTATGATATAAATGTTGCTGATGGCTTCTTGAGAGCAGTAAATGCTCAGTTGCAGATATCCCCTCTTCTTCCTTACATTTCCCCCACCTTCTGCTTTATTAATGTTAATTTTCTAAAATTGTTCGTGATTTTATAATGTGTCCACAGTGTAAAACATTCTAGCTTTAAAACTTCAGAGGGGAAACAGCAGTCCTTATGTTCTCCACAAAGAATGATGTGAAAAAATTATATATATATCTTTGGATAGTGAAGATCCTCAGTAGTAAACCACCACCAGACACCGCACACACTGGTCCTTACCAAATGTAGGTGACCCTCATCACAAAGGTCATAATCGCATGATAGTGCCTGAGCCCTGGAAACCCGGGATCCTTCACTGCTCCTTCCTTGAATAGGTCAAAATAGCAGGCAAACTCCACTCCACATGGGGTCCCCAAAAGAAGAAACAGAACACCGCCTCATAGTGTATACTGCTTAATACTTTATTGGCCCCAAAGAATAAAAAATGACTTACTGGATAGCCGCTATTAGAGAGCGTTGCAAGTTTCTCCTCCTTAGTTATGGATGCTGCTGCATCCCACCATCAAAATGGCCGCCGTGTCCCTTCCACGTGTGGCGTGCGTCGCCGTAAGCTCCACCCGACGCGCGTTTCGTCAGAGACTGACGTCGTCAAGGGGTGTGGTCTCAAGGCGGCGACGCCGAATATATAGTAGTCGAGACGGCGGAAGTGTTACTCATCACCAATACCCGGAAACGGTCCACTTGCGTTCCACCGACCGGATATGGCAAATAGGGAGAGAGAAGTGGAAGTATAACAACCTCCTTTCATCGTCTACCACTTAACATGGGACGAACTAGATAGAAGGAAAAAAAACTTCTTTATTCACAAATAGGAGATTAATATCCATATCAAAACTAAAGGCTACCTACAGCAATTTCAGTGATCACGGCTCCATCTAGTGGTGACACATCAAACCGCAGGTAGGAGAAACATGCCTCATTCTCTTCACAAAGCGGTAAATCACATTAAATACATAAAATCCATAATGAAAACTAAAATTAGTCATATAAAAAAGGAATTTGAACGGAGTAGTAAAAAGATCTCACTGGCAACCTGTATAAGAATAAAAATATTAAAAACAGATTAAAATATTCAACAATGTCAATCTGATCACAGGAACATACCCCTAGGGATATAAGACACACACTATAAAATCATATCAAGAATTATTAATAAAGGCGTTGATATCCCATTCTATATTTAAACCCAAGGGGGTATAGGATTTTAGCCTGTATATCCAACTGGTCTCCAATTTGGAGACCCCCCGGGTCATATTACTACCCCTCCAGTTTTTTGAGAACCGGTCAATGCCAAGGAAAATAGTTCCCTTGGGGTCCCTTTGATGGCATTGATCATAGTGCCTTGAAACACTATGTTTCGGGAACCCCTTGACTATGTTGGCCACGTGCTCCTTGAGTCTAACATGGAGCTCACGTATAGTGCGGCCAACATAGTCAAGCCCACAGGGGCACCTAAGCAGATACACCACATACCTTGTGGTACAAGATATGAAAGGCTTGATGGTGAAATCTTGGCCTGTGGAGCCAGAGGTGAAAGAGCAGATTCGCCTGTTTTTATTGTGGTTCAGCTGGCATATGGAGCATTTTCTGCAAGGAAAATAACCTCCCAACGTTTGAAAAAAGGAGACTACTTTAGGAGGGTCCCTCACATTAGGAGCTACTTGAAGTTTCAAAGGTGGGGCCCCTCTAAAAACCACCTGAGGCTGCTCCGGAAGCAAAGGGCCCAGTACCCCATCGTTTTTCAAAACATGCCAGTGACGGCGAAGAATTTTCTTGACAGAAAAATGCTGTGTAGAATAGGATGACAAAAACGCAAAGCCAAAGGACTCATTTTTCTCCCTGATTTTTGGTTGTAGCAAATCATCCCTATTTCGCACATCAGCCTTTAGAATGGCATCATCTAAAAGTTGCTCACTATATCCCTTTTCAAGGAACCTCTCCTTCAAGATGGAGGTCTCTCTGAGGAAATCACTCCTCCGCGAGCAATTTCGCTTGAGGCGTAAGAACTGACTGACAGGAACGGACTCTAACCACGCAGCATGGTGACAGCTGGTGGTATCTATGAATCCGTTCCTGTCAGTAGCCTTAAAGAAAGTAGATGTCAAAATTTGACCCTCTTGAACCATTATCCTCAAATCCAAGAAATGAATCTCGGAGCTGCTGAATTCATATTGCAGATGGATACCTCTGTCATTTTGATTAAGAGCGGCCATAAACTCCTTAAGGGAATCAAGAGAGCCGTCCCACAAGAGGAGGATGTCATCGATGTACCTACGCCAGAGTAAAAGCTCCGGCCTAGGCACACCTGTGACGACATCCTCCTCCCACTTGGCCATAAAAAGGTTGGCCAAACTGGGCGCAAATTTTGCGCCCATGGCCACACCCTTATTCTGCAGATAGAAGTCACCTTTGAACCAAAAGTAGTTATGGGCTGTAGCAAACCTTAACAAAGAAATCAGATAGTCCTTTTGGAAGCTCAGAGGGATATCTTGTCCTAAATAATAGGACACCGCTTCCAAACCGTGGTCATGGGAGATAATAGTGTACAGGGACGATACGTCCGCTGTCACTAAAATATACCCCTCTTTCCACTGTATCTTGTTAAGTTCGTTCATAACGTGCATCGAATCTCTGAGATAGGAGGGCATCTTGGAGACCAAGGGTTGCAGAAAAAAATCTATATATTTACCCACCCGGGAGGTAACGGAATCGATACCGCTTATAATGGGCCTCCCGGGTGGGCAAACAGGATCCTTGTGCACCTTGGGTAAAAAATATATGACTGGAATCCTAGGTGTTTTGGGTATTAGGAAATCCTTTTCCTTTCTGGTGAGCAATTTTCTGTCGAACCCCTCATTAACCAGGATCTCTAAAGCTGTTCTATATTTTTTAGTGGGATCACCCCGCAAGGGGATATAGGTCTCCCGGTCAGAAAGAAGTCTCATCATCTCCTGATCGTAGGCTACTGAGTCAAGGATCAGGACGATGAAAGGAGGTTGTTATACTTCCACTTCTCTCTCCCTATTTGCCATATCCGGTCGGTGGAACGCAAGTGGACCGTTTCCGGGTATTGGTGATGAGTAACACTTCCGCCGTCTCGACTACTATATATTCGGCGTCGCCGCCTTGAGACCACACCCCTTGACGACGTCAGTCTCTGACGAAACGCGCGTCGGGTGGAGCTTACGGCGACGCACGCCACACGTGGAAGGGACACGGCGGCCATTTTGATGGTGGGATGCAGCAGCATCCATAACTAAGGAGGAGAAACTTGCAACGCTCTCTAATAGTGGCTATCCAGTAAGTCATTTTTTATTCTTTGGGGCCAATAAAGTATTAAGCAGTATACACTATGAGGCGGTGTTCTGTTTCTTCTTTTGGGGACCCCATGTGGAGTGGAGTTTGCCTGCTATTTTGACCTATTCAAGGAAGGAGCAGTGAAGGATCCCGGGTTTCCAGGGCTCAGGCACTATCATGCGATTATGACCTTTGTGATGAGGGTCACCTACATTTGGTAAGGACCAGTGTGTGCGGTGTCTGGTGGTGGTTTACTACTGAGGATCTTCACTATCCAAAGATATATATATAATTTTTTCACATCATTCTTTGTGGAGAACATAAGGACTGCTGTTTCCCCTCTGAAGTTTTAAAGACATTCTGTGTAGACAGTTTATGATTAGCGCTACATTTTGCCATATATTGTTTTGATCTTGTATTTCTAAGATTTGTGTTGGCTGCTTTTCGTCTTATATGTTATCTATATCATATTTTAGCGCAGCAATATCCTGTTATATTGTTTTGATTAAGAAATTGTATTAGTGCTGCAGCTTTTATATTTAGCTTCATTGCGGAGTTTCTTTTCCCTGTGGTTTCACCATACATGTAATATGGATATCTTTGAGTTCCGTTCAGCACATGTTATTAATGCCGAAGGAGTGTTCACTCCTGTGGATGACACCCTGGATGACCTGGGGGGTCTATTCATGAGACTGAAGAACCTCATGACTGCTGAGCTCCATGCTAATTGGGACATTGCCTTCTTTGAGAGGTATGTTGCTGACGGCATGGTGCCCAGGAGCCTGAGGTGGGAGGTGTTTCCACAGAGTGATTTTTTAGATACCCAGGAGTGGTTTTTATTTTTTAACAATGCTGGGATCAGCTTGTTAAATTTTATGTTGTCCAAAAAGAGACAAAAGTTGAAGAAATTGGATGAGGATATCAATCTGATTAAAGAAAAATTGGTGACCTTTAAGGGGAAAGACGAATATAAAAACAAGTCTGAAGCCCTTAAAAAACACCTAGAAAAAGAAGAAATGGAGCAGAGAAATAAAAAAAGGAAAAAATTTTCTAGGGATCTTGGTGATTACAAATCGCAAAGTGTCTTCAAATGGCAGGCAATTAAGCGGAGTGAACAAGCCAAGGAGGACACTTTGGCGCCTATGGAGGTCACCTCGGTTGAGACCCCAGATACCCCATTACCTGGAACATCTAATGGTGTACAAACATTTTCCCCTTATCCCCAGCCTGTCCTATGGACCAGCCGAGGCCGGGGAAGGGGTCGGGGAAGAGGGAGAGGTAGAGGGCGTCCATCTCAGGCGCAAGGCCAAAGAGATGTACTGCCTATGTCCAATGGGTTTACCCCATTGGCCAATAATCCCCCCGAACCGGAACGTTATATTACCAATCACCCCCAGGAGAGGGAAAGGGGTCCGTTCCGTCCAAATGGTCAGGGGACCAATCCTTACCCAAATGGCTATCAAGCACCTTTCCCTTATCAGGGAAATAATGGTTATGGGAATGGTTACCCTTCAGACCAGTATAATCAAGGACCTCAACAACGTTTTTTTCAGGGGGTCACCCCGAAGAACAAAAAACAAAAAAATGTAAAAGGGGGACAAGAGGGGGGAGGAGACTTCAATTCAAAAAGAAGGCGGCTTTAAAGGACGATGGGCTCTTTAATTTGAGCTCAGCTCCCATTTCCTCGGATGAGAGACATGTGCTCAATCGAGGGTTAAAGTTTGCCCCCCCCAAACCACTCAGTAGATTCGATACTTTTATCGATCTTCAAAAATATGTGAGAAAGTTGAGCATTAAAAGACATTTTACCAGTAATCCTATCCCACCCAAACAGGAGTACGTTATGGGGGTGAGGAATACTCAATTCTCTAATGCCTCCACGTTTAACCCCCCGGGGCCCTTGGCACCATCCTTGACTGTATTTAGAGACCTGGTAGCGAGAGATTTAGATCAGTTGCAGATCAAAAAGTGTGGAACGGATCTTGCTTTTTATAGAGGTCTCAAGACACTCAAGGGGCGTAAGGACATTGTTGTCCGGCCCGCCGACAAGGGGGGAGGGATTGTGATCCTTGACTCAGTAGCCTACGATCAGGAGATGATGAGACTTCTTTCTGACCGGGAGACCTATATCCCCTTGCGGGGTGATCCCACTAAAAAATATAGAACAGCTTTAGAGATCCTGGTTAATGAGGGGTTCGACAGAAAATTGCTCACCAGAAAGGAAAAGGATTTCCTAATACCCAAAACACCTAGGATTCCAGTCATATATTTTTTACCCAAGGTGCACAAGGATCCTGTTTGCCCACCCGGGAGGCCCATTATAAGCGGTATCGATTCCGTTACCTCCCGGGTGGGTAAATATATAGATTTTTTTCTGCAACCCTTGGTCTCCAAGATGCCCTCCTATCTCAGAGATTCGATGCACGTTATGAACGAACTTAACAAGATACAGTGGAAAGAGGGGTATATTTTAGTGACAGCGGACGTATCGTCCCTGTACACTATTATCTCCCATGACCACGGTTTGGAAGCGGTGTCCTATTATTTAGGACAAGATATCCCTCTGAGCTTCCAAAAGGACTATCTGATTTCTTTGTTAAGGTTTGCTACAGCCCATAACTACTTTTGGTTCAAAGGTGACTTCTATCTGCAGAATAAGGGTGTGGCCATGGGCGCAAAATTTGCGCCCAGTTTGGCCAACCTTTTTATGGCCAAGTGGGAGGAGGATGTCGTCACAGGTGTGCCTAGGCCGGAGCTTTTACTCTGGCGTAGGTACATCGATGACATCCTCCTCTTGTGGGACGGCTCTCTTGATTCCCTTAAGGAGTTTATGGCCACTCTTAATCAAAATGACAGAGGTATCCATCTGCAATATGAATTCAGCAGCTCCGAGATTCATTTCTTGGATTTGAGGATAATGGTTCAAGAGGGTCAAATTTTGACATCTACTTTCTTTAAGGCTACTGACAGGAACGGATTCATAGATACCACCAGCTGTCACCATGCTGCGTGGTTAGAGTCCGTTCCTGTCAGTCAGTTCTTACGCCTCAAGCGAAATTGCTCGCGGAGGAGTGATTTCCTCAGAGAGACCTCCATCTTGAAGGAGAGGTTCCTTGAAAAGGGATATAGTGAGCAACTTTTAGATGATGCCATTCTAAAGGCTGATGTGCGAAATAGGGATGATTTGCTACAACCAAAAATCAGGGAGAAAAATGAGTCCTTTGGCTTTGCGTTTTTGTCATCCTATTCTACACAGCATTTTTCTGTCAAGAAAATTCTTCGCCGTCACTGGCATGTTTTGAAAAACGATGGGGTACTGGGCCCTTTGCTTCCGGAGCAGCCTCAGGTGGTTTTTAGAGGGGCCCCACCTTTGAAACTTCAAGTAGCTCCTAATGTGAGGGACCCTCCTAAAGTAGTCTCCTTTTTTCAAACGTTGGGAGGTTATTTTCCTTGCAGAAAATGCTCCATATGCCAGCTGAACCACAATAAAAACAGGCGAATCTGCTCTTTCACCTCTGGCTCCACAGGCCAAGATTTCACCATCAAGCCTTTCATATCTTGTACCACAAGGTATGTGGTGTATCTGCTTAGGTGCCCCTGTGGGCTTGACTATGTTGGCCGCACTATACGTGAGCTCCATGTTAGACTCAAGGAGCACGTGGCCAACATAGTCAAGGGGTTCCCGAAACATAGTGTTTCAAGGCACTATGATCAATGCCATCAAAGGGACCCCAAGGGGACTATTTTCCTTGGCATTGACCGGTTCTCAAAAAACTGGAGGGGTAGTAATATGACCCGGGGGGTCTCCAAATTGGAGACCAGTTGGATATACAGGCTAAAATCCTATACCCCCTTGGGTTTAAATATAGAATGGGATATCAACGCCTTTATTAATAATTCTTGATATGATTTTATAGTGTGTGTCTTATATCCCTAGGGGTATGTTCCTGTGATCAGATTGACATTGTTGAATATTTTAATCTGTTTTTAATATTTTTATAAAGAAGTATAAAGTATAAAGTAAATTATTCTATGCCATGTATTTTTTATTGCTGGTGAAAATATGATCCTTATTTGTATTTGTGTTTTGCAGAAATTAACTTTAAATGCCATCCAAAATGAACCAAACATCCATTCAGTTCCTTTTGGTAGGATTCTCCCACTACCCGAATCTCCAACCTCTTTTCTTTACCATATTCTTACTGATCTACACAATGGCCTTCACTGGAAATACCCTAATAACTGTCGTTATAAATATGGATTCTCGTCTTCACACTCCAATGTATTTCTTTCTTATTATTCTTTCCATATTAGACATATGTTGCACAACAGTTTCTATCCCTAAGATGCTCCAGATACTTGTATCAGATAATAAGTCGCTCTCATTTTCTGCCTGTATCTTTCAATTATATGTTTTTTCTGCTGTTGTAGGCACTGAACTAATTATTCTAACAGTTATGGCGTATGACAGATATGTGGCAATCTGTTATCCTTTACTGTACAAAATAATGATGAACAGGATAACATGTATATATCTGTCAGGAGCTGCTTGGATCCTTGGCACAGTAAATTCAATGGTACATGCGTTCCTCATACTGAAACTCAGCTTTAAGAAACAAAATATCTTGGACCATTTTTTCTGTGAAATTCCCCAAGTGCTAAAGCTGGCAATTTCTGACACATACGCTAATGATGTTGCCACTTTAGTAGCTGATGTCCTGCTGGGAATGGTGTGTTTCTTACTGACGGTTATTTCTTATACATACATAATTTCCACCATTATGAAAATCCGTTCCACTGAAAAAAAAAAGAAGGCCTTCTCAACCTGCGCCTCCCACCTTACTGTAGTAACTATCTTTTATGGTGGAGTTATCTACACCTATGTACGGCCTGCCTTTAGAAAACGCTTAGAAGTGGATAAAGTTTTATCAGCTCTGTATTCCATTGCATCCCCAGTATTGAATCCCATCATATATAGCCTCAGAAATAAGGAGGAGATCAAAGCCATTAATAAGACATTTAGCAAAGCAACAGTTTTTCTAAAATGAGTCACTGTCCATCGGTGTTTTAAATTAGATCAGGAATAATTATGGTTTTAAGAATTCTTCCAACAATTTTCAAAGGGCCTTTTTTAGTGAAAAAAAAAATCAGCACATAGGACATGTCATCCTATTAATTAATCTGCCACTTGTGCTACTACTGCAGGCACAGAGTGTCTAGATATGCCTACCCTTTTTGCCCAACCCCTCCATTCATAGAAGCTGTAACTACAGCTTCTATGAATGAAACCTGATATATGAATGGAGGACTGATGGATAATTGAAAGGTCCATCCTCTCTAATCATTGATCACATTTTATTAATTAAAGCTGTAGTATGGCTTCTATGAATGGAGGAGCTGGACAGAAAGGGTGGGCATTGGTGGACATTCTCGATGAGTGCCTTTCATAGTTCCCTCGGTTCTATTAACCCCCACTGCATTGGAAGATTACAGTGGGGATGGGGGGTGGGGGCAGAGGATAAACGTTTCAAGGAATCCGGGTGGCAGTAGCACAAGGGACACATTGGATTAATAATAAGGAATGTCCCTTGTGCTGATTATTTTATTCTTTACCTTGACTAAACTTAGGATTTAAGTACTTTATTCTAGGAATGAAAAAAAATTATATTTACTGAATTTCTTCTATGTTAGGGTTTCGCATGACTTTCCTGGATACAGTAAAGTATGTTGCAAAACACCAATATTGAGTGTGCAGCGCTCTTACATCAATACATTGAAAATAAAATAAGGAATCGAAAAAAAAGCAAGAAAAATAAACAGTGGTAATAAAAGAATAGTGACCAAATCAAGTGATATAAAAGTCCATACATATGTGTACTCGTGTGCTCAATAAAAAGTCCACAATGTGCAAAAAGATGGTTCCACTTTAAAGAGAGTCCCCAAGGTATCCAATAAGGATATAAAACACGGAATGCTTACCAGACATCCATGGCCCTCCTATTTATTGAGTGGCCATAGGCACATGAGAGATTAATCCCTATAATGCCCCAAGGAACGATGTGCTCCAGTTTCCCATTATCAAATAAAATCAATAACAGCATATCACCGTAGGCTGCAGCCTAAATCGATCCCATACATGATCCTTTCAGCTGACGGCCGCTGTGCACGATGACGTCATGTTAGGCACCCCCCTACGCATTACGGCATACGTTTAACATCGTTGTGATCTATTTCACCCTTCCATAGGTAAAACAATGGCTTGATGTAGATGACGTGAAGGGCAGCCTTATACTAACATTCTGAGGTAATGCAGAAGATTTAAGTACCCCCTGCAATAACAGCAGTGTTGTGCTGTCACATCCATTTTCCAGCATGCGTTGCTCTGAGGCAGGGTCCTACAAACATTTTTCACTCCTAATAGGTTCAGCTTTTTCAAATGATACAATTTAGTGGCACCCAGGGCACTTAGAGGAGAAAAAAAAAGAAGCAGAATGCACAAAGGATTTGTCTGATCCACCTCGCAAAGTACACATCACGTGCTGTCTTTTTACTGGATTGCCAACTCCATCTTAAGTTAGAATGCACAGAGTGCCACATCAAATTGTGGGTGTGGCAAAATTACAATGAGAGTGGTAGGGGCTTAAAACATGAGCCTTCTTACTGATTGTAGGGGTCATATGCATAGAGTTCATGTGTCAGAAGTATGTAATGTAAATAACGCAGAGTTCAGGAGAGGGTAACCCACAGATTGCAGGTATCTGTTTTACTATATCCCTTGTAAACAGTAAAAAAAAAAACACACAGACACAACAACTATATACATATATATATATAAAACAATGTTCTCCAGTTAATTTAAATAAAAAGGAAAAAAAAGGTTAAAGAGGGTCATCACAAGGGACATCTACTTTCCAAATACAATACAGAAACTACTCCCTCTGTGTCCACTAGTAGGAAAATTAAACTTTGTCTTTCAGATGCCCGACAGTGGCATCTTGTCTTCATGGTTTACACTTACCTGACTTCTAATTTTCCTGCTAACATAGATGTAGCTTGCAAGGCTTGGGAAAAAGATCTGGGGGTCAACTTTATCAAAGAAAATGGTTACAACTTCCACACAAGATGGTATAGAATGCCCTCTCTCTATGAAAAATTTACCCTACGGTCTTGAAGTATTGTTGGCACTGTGCAACAGAGAAAGGGACATTCCTACATATATGGTAGCAATGCCCCCTACTATAGTCATACTGGTTAAAGGCTAACTCCACTTTCGTGGGTAAAATTGCGACACAATTTATATTGTAATATTATTAAAAATTACCTTTCTTTTTAATCTGCAGCCACTGTAATTTTCTGAAAATACAATGCAATACTGTATGGCTACCTAGAGTTGTACTGTACACAGAATGTGTACTGACGATCCCCCAAAAACATAATTTCCTGCTTGTGTGATTGGCTCATCACTTTCCCAGAAGTCTGCTAAAATACAAGTCAGATTTCAGGCATCCCCTGCTACAAAAATTTCATTTTTTGGTGAGATACTCCCAATAGGAACACGTCTAAAGGGATGCAGGCCTAGCAGAATTCCTCATTAGTGCTCTTCAGCTGCACAGCTGAAGGATAATTATGAAACCACTCCCATTAGACTCACTCAGCATAGAGGCACAGAGGAGCAAACAGTGATTTCTTCAGAATAACAAAAGGTAGGAATCTGCAACAAAGTTTGTTATAATACTTGCAATCAATATACCTAGACCACCCAGAGGGGAATGTTTTTTTTTTTTTCAACAAAAGTGAAGTTACGCTTTAAATGTATACTCAATTATCAAGGCTGTGACCACTAATTGACTAGACTTTGCCATGCATATAGTCAATGTGGCTAGAATGTATATTCCCATGCATTGGAGAACAGCACAAATACCTACTTGGAGAAACTGTTGTGTGAGACTAAATAGAGTAGCAGAGATGGAAGAACTTATCCACTTAGCTCAGGATAGACTGACCAAATATAGTAAGACATGGGCATGCTGGTTGTACTTTAAATCTACCCTGGATCTCCTGAATGTAATGTCATGGCCTGTGTAACTGAAGCCCAATGCTGAAGCTTACAAAAATTTAAACTACAAAGTATATCCTGAGTGGCCACCCAAACCCCAACATCCCTAGGGACCTGTGAGGGTATGGAACTTCCAGAGATGCTGGATAACCACTTTCTACTGGCTTTCACTAGAGCCCTTCAGCTCCAATTTTGCCTGCTTTATCTTGCTTTTTTTCTTCCGCCCATATTATCCTCCTCTTTTCTATTTTTCTTTTCCCCTCCCTCTTTCACCAAAACCATTCACACCTAACACCTCTCCTTCCACTAAGTCTTCTTATCCCATTTTTCACTCCCCTCTCCTTCTCCCCTAAACGAGTTCCCTTTCCAACCTTACTCCCATAATTCTGGGTTCTGATTATTGATCACCACACAACAGGCTGACCCCCACACCCCGATCCTTGGCTTTCTACGATCTAATTAAAATGCTTGAGAGTGCACTTAGGGGAGACAGGCTATGATACTCTTACCAGAGCTTGGAAATCATCAGGGGAATGTTCCCTAACAAAAATTAATTTTTCGCCTCTTCAATCTTTTCTATTCATATTATGCTTTGTATTTGATTGCACCACTATGATGTTCCTCCTTGAAATGTATACTTTCATGTCAACTTTATGTCCTACTTCTGTACCCATTCTGTAATTACAAAATTGAATTTGAAACTGTTAAAAACATTTATTATGAAAATAAATTGCATGTTACAAGTCCTTGGGTGTGGTGGTGTTTTGTTTTTTTATTTTTCAGGTTTTGTTTTCTTTATTTCACTTGGTGATCCTGACAGTAACACTTCCTGTCCTAGTGACATTGTTTGCTCACCATAGGGCTCTGTGTAGTGACAGGTAAATAAAAATTACTTTCTCTCTTTATGCCCTTTCTACATTCAAATGTTATCCATGTCCATATCTAGGGATATCACAAAGAAGATTGTCTCCCATGGGACATTCATGCATCCAAAACTACAACAATGTGTAAAAGAAGAAACTTTTATTGTACAAATATTTTGGGCGTAAAATCACTTAATAGAATCCAGTTGACATGTAAATTATGATTTTGGGATTCATGAACTAGTGTACCCCTAAATTCTGGGCATACAGTAAGTAAATATATATAAGGCATTCTCAAGAACTCTCTGCCACAGTTCACCAAGACGTTTTGATTATTATATAATCTTCATCAGGGGTAGTAGAAGTACCTGTATAAGGGAAAAATAGAAAAACATACTACCAAGAATATATATATATTTATATATACAATATATATATATATATATATACAGTGGGTACGGAAAGTATTCAGACCCCCTTAAATTTTTCACTCTTTGTTATATTGCAGCCATTTGCTAAAATCATTTAGGTTCATTCTTCTTCCTCATGAATGTACACATAGCACCCCATACTGACAGAAAAACACAGAATTGTTGACATTGTTGCAGATTTATTAAAAAAGAAAAACTGAAATATCACATGGTCCTAAGTATTCAGACCCTTTGCTGTGACACTCATATTTAACTCAGGTGCTTTCCATTTCTTCTGATCATCATTGAGATGGTTCTACACCTTCATTTGAGTCCAGCTGTGTTTGATTATACTGATTGTACTTGATTAGGAAAGCCACACACCTGTCTATATAAGACCTTCCAGATCACAATGCATGTCAGAGCAAATGAGAATCATGAGGTCAAAAGGAACTGCCTGAAGAGCTCAGAGACAGAATTGTGGCAAGGCACAGATCTGGCCAAGGTTACAAAAAGATTTCTGCTGCACTTAAGGTTCCTAAGAGCACAGTGGCCTCCATAATCCTCAAATGGAAGACGTTTGGGACGACCAGAACCCTTCCTAGAGCTGGCCGTCCGGCCAAACTGAGCTATCGGGGAAGAAGAGCCTTGGTGAGAGAGGTAAAGAAGAACCCAAAGATCACTGTGGCTGAGCTCCAGAGATGCAGTCAGGAGATGGGAGAAAGTTGTAGAAAGTCAACCATCACTGCAGCCCTCCACCAGTCGGGGCTTTATGGCAGAGTGGCCAGACGGAAGCCTCTCCTCAGTGTAAGACACATGAAAGCCTGCATGGAGTTTGCTAAAAAACACCTGAAGGACTCCAAGATGGTGAGAAATAAGATTCTCTGGTCTGATGAGACCAAAATAGAACTTTTTGGCCTTAATTCTAAGCGGTATGTGTGGAGAAAACCAGGCACTGCTCATCACCTGTCCAATACAGTCCCAACAGTGAAGCATGGTGGTGGCAGCATCATGCTGTGGGGGTGTTTTTCAGCTGCAGGGACAGGACGACTGGTTGCAATCGAGGGAAAGATGAATGCGGCCAAGTACAGGGATATCCTGGACAAAAACCTTCTCCAGAGTGCTCTGGACCTCAGACTGGGCCGAAGGTTTACCTTCCAACAAGACAATGACCCTAAGCACACAGCTAAAATAACGAAGGAGTGGCTTCACAACAACTCCGTGACTGTTCTTGAATGGCCCAGCCAGAGCCCTGACTTAAACCCAATTGAGCATCTCTGGAGAGACCTAAAAATGGCTGTCCACCAACGTTTACCATCCAATCTGACAGAACTGGAGAGGATCTGCAAGGAGGAATGGCAGAGGATCCCCAAATCCAGGTGTGAAAGACTTGTTGCATCTTTCCCAAAAAGACTCCTGGCTGTATTAGATCAAAAGGGGGCTTCTACTAAATACTGAGCAAAGGGTCTGAATACTTAGGACCATGTGATATTTCAGTTTTTCTTTTTTAATAAATCTGCAACAATGTCAACAATTCTGTGTTTTTCTGTCAGTATGGGGTGCTATGTGTCCATTCATGAGGAAGAAGAATGAACCTAAATGATTTTAGCAAATGGCTGCAATATAACAAAGAGTGAAAAATTTAAGGGGGTCTGAATACTTTCCGTACCCACTGTATATATATATATATATAATGCTCATAAATGGTTAATTGTACCCACTTCCCAGTAACCGACGTACCTCGGCTTTCAGAAGTGTTTGTACCGGAAGGATGCCTGCAGCTACAGGCATCAACCCAGTACCGTTTTTTAGAGCCAACGGTCGGCTTTGTGGAGATAACAGCCGGTACGGCTCAGCAGCCACATAGACTTTATCCTAGCGAGCAGTAGGGGATGTTACCCCCTCCCGCCACCTTTGGCTGGTTGGAATCCCAAACAAAGCTGGATTCAGCTTTGATCAGGTCTCCGATGTAGTAACCCTGAAGTGACGTTACAACGTCACGTCCGGTTTACTTAGCTGCTAACGTTGCCGATTTATGTATTAATGTATTCGGCATTTTGAATGCTTTGAAATGAGGTGGAGGGGTCTGGAGTCTTTTAGACCCCCGATCCCTCCATAAAGAGTACCTGTCACTGCCTATTACTGTCACAAGGGATGTTGGCATTCCTTGTGACAGCAATAAAAGTGATCAGATTTTTTTTTTTCTTAAACAGTGCTAAAAATAAAATAAATAGGAAAAAATACATTTTTAAAGTGCCTCCGTCGCCGTGAGCTTGCACACGAAAGAAAACTCATATGATGTTTACTTACGCATGTAAGTCGTGCCCGCAAATGAAAATGGTGTTCCCAACCACACATGTGAGGTATCGCCGTGATAGATAGAGCTAGAGCAATAATTCTAGAAAAAGACCTCCTCTGCTACTCTAAACTGGTAACCGCTAAAAAGTTTTAAAGCATCGCCTATAGAGATTTTTAAGTAGCGTAGTTTGTCGCCATTCCACGAGTGTGCGCAATTTTAAATCGTAACATGTTAGGTATCTATTTACTCTGCCTGACATCATCTTTCACAATATAGAAAACAATTAGGCTAACTTTACTATTTAGTTTTTTTTTAAATGCAGTGAAATTTATTTTTTCCCAAAAAATTGCGTTTGAAAAACCGCTGCGCAAATACCGCGTGACAAAAAATATTGCAACGCTATTTCATTCTCTAGAGTCTTTGCTAAAAAATATATATAATGTTTGGGGGGTTCTAGCAAAAAATTATAATTTTAACTTGTAAACAACATGTCAGAAATAGGCTTGGTCCTTAAGTGGGTATGTACTGCACATAACTCACACAGATCACCAGAGTGAAAGTAAACGTCATACAAAATTCAACTTAAAGGACTCCAAGGCCCAAACAAGCCTGACATCAAAGCCCACAGGCAGCCGGGAGTGGCTCCCCACAACCACCTAAGACAAGCAAACACCCACGTCAAGGTCTAAGCAGAAAAAGAAGAAATATAAAGTGTATTAGACTCATGTGATTACGGTAATTAATCAAAAAATGAAATAAGGTTGTTGGCCAGATATGAAAATCTTGGATGATAGGATACAGGGAGGAAACCACCAATGGACTTCACAATAAATAATAATAATACATTTTATTTATTGGGACCTTTCAGAACACCCAAGGTCACCTTACAAAGATAAAAGCAATGCAAAAAAAAAAAAAAAATTAAAAAATACATTACACATCCATTCAATTACAAAAACAAACCAATGAAGTCAGACATAGTATGCCAGTTTAAAAAAAATTAGTTTTGAGACATGGTGTGAAGATTTGTAGGAAATCATGGTTGTGGATGTTAGGTGGCAGGTTGTTCCAAAGTCGGAGGAAGAGCAGCTAAAGGCTCTCAATCCCATAGTGGTCAAGCAGGCAGATGGAAGATTGAGATGAATGGGAAAAGACCTGAGAGTGCAGGAGGGTCTATTGATATGCAGGAGTTCACAAAGGTACAGAGGAGCGAAGCTATGAATGATCTTAAAGACAAATAACAGAATCTTGAAATCAATATGATATTTGACTGGAAGCCAGTGAAGGTGCTGATGGACAGGAGTGATGTGGGTAAAGGATGGGGTCCTAGTGATGATGCGAGCAGCAGAGTCCTGAACCAGTTGCAGTTGATGGAGGGACTTGAAAGGGAGACCAAAAAGAAGGTAATTGTAATTATCTGATGAAGTGACCATATTGTGAATGAGAATGGCAGTGCAGTTTCCATCCTACATAGATGGAAATATGCTGACTGAGTGACATTACTGATGTGGACTTGGAAAGACAGTGTGCTATTGAGGATGATACCCAGACCATTTACCTGAGGAGAGGGAAAGACTATGGAGTTATCAATATTAACTGAAAAACTTTAAAGCTCTGTCAAGGTGGATTCTGTACCAATGAGGAGAAACTTGGTTTTGTCACTGTTCAATTTGAGAAAGTTGAAAGAGAGCCAGGATTTGATTTCCTGTAAACAATCGGACAGGGATTTGAGTGGAGAGGTGGTAGTAAGTTTAGTGGACAGGTAGAGCTGGGTGTCATCTGCATAGAAATGAAAGTGAGTGCTGAATATTTGAAATGTAGCCCTGCTCCCAGGGGAGTGGCTTAATGCAGACATATCCTCTTCACTTCGGTGGCCCTGAATGATCTCCAACCCACCTGCCACTATTGGTTCTGTCATTGTAAATAATCAAGACCACAGGAAGGTTGCAATAAAGAATCACATTTTCCTGATCTTTGACTTGCGTTTAGTAGAATGCACAAACAAGGTCAATAGACCAATTGATTAAGAACATCAAAACATCAATAACAATATAGATAATTAATCCCCAACCTGTAAATTAAGTAGGGTTCAGCACTCAGGATCAAAGATAAAATCTTCACATATACATATATATATATATATATATATATATATACACACACAGTGCCTTGCGAAAGTATTCGGCCCCCTTGAACTTTGCGACCTTTTGCCACATTTCAGGCTTCAAACATAAAGATATAAAACTGTAATTTTTTGTGAAGATTCAGCAACAAGTGGGACACAGTCATGAAGTGGAACGATAATTTATTGGATATTTCAAACTTTTTTAACAAATAAAAAAACTGAAAAATTGGGCATGCAAAATTATTCAGCCCCCTTAAGTTAATACTTTGTAGCGCCACCTTTTGCTGAGATTACAGCTGTAAGTCGCTTGGGGTATGTCTCTATCAGTTTTGCACATTGAGAGACTGAAATTTTTGCCAATTCCTCCTTGCAAAACAGCTCGAGCTCAGTGAGGTTGGATGGACAGCGTTTGTGAACAGCAGTTTTCAATTCTTTCCACAGATTCTCGATTGGGTTCAGGTCTGGACTTTGACTTGGCCATTATAACACCTGGATATGTTTATTTGTGAACCATTCCATTGTAGATTTTGCTTTATGTTTTGGATCATTGTCTTGTTGGAAGAGAAATCTCCGTCCCAGTCTCAGGCCTTTTGCAGACTCCATCAGGTTTTCTTCCAGAATGGTCCTGTATTTGGCTCCATCCATCTTCCCATCAATTTTAACCATCTTCCCTGTACCTGCTGAAGAAAAGCAGGCCCAAACCATGATGCTGCCACCACCATGTTTGACAGTGGGGATGGTGTGTTCAGGGTGATAAGCTGTGTTGCTTTTACGCCAAACATAACCTTTTGCATTGTTGCCAAAAAGTTTGATTTTGGTTTCATCTGACCAGAGCACTTTCTTCCACATGTTTGGTGTGTCTCCCAAGTGGCTTGTGGCAAACTATAAACAACACTTTTTATGGATATCTTTAGGAAATGGCTTTCTTCTTGCCACTCTTCCACAAAGGCCAGATTTGTGCAGTATACGACTGATTGTTGTCCTATGGACAGAGTCTCCCACCTCAGCTGTAGATCTCTGCAGTTCATCCAGAGTGATCATGGGCCTCTTGGCTGCATCTCTGATCAGTCTTCTCCTTGTATGAGCTGAAAGTTTAGAGGGACGGCCAGGTCTTTGTAGATTTGCAGTGGTCTTATACTCCTTCCATTTCAATATTATCGCTTGCACAGTGCTCCTTGGGATGTTTAAAGCTTGGGAAATCTTTTTGTATCCAAATCCAGCTTTAAAATTCTCCACAACAGTATCTCGGACCTGCCTGGTGTGTTCCTTGTTCTTCATGATGCTCTCTGCGCTTTAAACTGACCTCTGAGACTATCACAGTGCAGGTGCATTTATACAGATATATTATATATTTTTTTTATATATTATATATATTTTTGTATAGACGCTTTTTGGCTAGGGGTTATCCAAAATGGACCCTTGACAGGGCATACTCTATTGCCCTTAATAGGGACAGGAAAAGCCTCCTTACACCAAAGAGACATTTCAATGAATCTAAGACTTCTGGCAATAATGGCTCCATTAATCTCACCATCCCATACAGTTTGGAATTTAACAGGATCAAACAAATTATCAATAAACATATTCCCATTCTGTATGGTGATAAGGACTGTGCCAGGATCTTAGAGGGAGGAGTGAATATTGTCGCCAAGAGGGCCAAAACACTGGGAAACCAGTTATCCCCAAGTCTGTTTAGCACTACAATTAAAAATACATCAGAAACATGGTTGCATCTGAAAGGTAATTTCCGATGTGGGGCTAAGGACTGCATTACATGTCCCCATATTCTAGGGGGTGTTAACTTTCAATCCTCTATTGAGAACAAAACATACAAAATCAACAGGTTTTTTAATTGTAACACTACATACCTTATTTATCTCATTACTTGCAGAGAATGTTTTGTACAATATGTGGGTCGCACCACACGAAAACTTAAAGACAGATTTAGGGAACACCTTAGTGATGTCAGATTGAGGAAATCCACGAATGTGGCCCGACATTTTAATTCAGAACATGACGGTGATCTGTCTTTGATATCGGTCCAAGTGATCGAACGTGTGGTTGCTCCTGTAAGAGGGGGCGATGTGTTCCGCCTTCTGTGTAAGCGGGAGGTTTTCTGGATTCATAAACTCCAGACCCGCTTACCTGGCGGTTTAAACTTTGAATGGGATGTTACTCACTTTTATTCCCAGTAATGATTCATGTATCTATTCGTGGGTACATACATTTAACTATACATACAGAGAGGGCTACCTGTATCCCATACGCATACATGGTACATGTTTCTTTGACTGGCCATTCTATGTCTTAGTGTTTCTTTGTTTCTTCTTTTCTCTTTTTTTTTTTTTTCTCATTTCTCCTTCCCTTTTGTCCCATTTCGGTCTCTGCATCTTTTTTTTTTTTTTTTTGGAATGCATGTGTTCTTCGATATATATGCATGTTGTTCCGTTCGGCTTGCCTCCATGGCTATATATTTATGCAATGTGTGGCTGATTCCTTTATGGATATTGATTGTGCTATATGCACGGTGGTTCACACATGTGCATGCTATACTCTGTGTTCAGTATGATCTAAGTCGACATGTACACGTAAGCATATATATATATATATTTTTTTTTTTTGTTAGATCGATGTGGGATATGCCTGAGACGTTACCAATGTCTTGGGTATATATCCATTTAAATGTCCCTATTTTTATATCTTTATAGGGGATAATAATACCATTATGCTGATAAAGACACACAGGACTTCTGTTTATGCATTTATGTATTTATTATTATTTTTATGGTAATGTTTAGTGTTCTTACATATCTCATTGGTTATTTTTATATTCTTTCGATTGGGTGGATTGCCCTATGTATGTGAACACAGTTGCAGATATACCACTCAATGGATGGGGTTATACGTTTTTGGGGGTTGTGCTCATACCTATTACATATGTGTACAATTTCCCCCCCCCCATTTATCTATTTGTTTCATATGCTATATGGACGTGATGTATGTGTTTGTGGTTACACATTTATTATTTTTATGTGTACCACTTATATATTTACACATATATGCTCTTCATGACTATATTATACACCATTTCTTTTTATACCATAGTTCCATCTGGGTATGAACACATCAATATGCTTCCGTTTTACTGTTTTCTTTTTCTTTGTCTTTTTTCTTTTTCTTGTTTTTTTTTTCTTTTCCCCTTTTTTTTTTTTTTTTTTTCCCCTTCGTTTTTTTCTCTTCGTTTTTCTTTTTTCTTTTCTCCCTTTACTTTGTTTTTGTTCGTTTTTTGGCTTCTATCAGCTGTCTTTTTATATTATCACTACTGTTTTTTCCTTATTTTTATTGAAAGCTTTTTCGCATATGCATTTATAGAACTTTTTTGCTATGCGTTTTTGGACAAAAGGTGAAGCAAAAGCAAACATACAATTCCTGCTGGGCTGTTTGTGTGCCCTTAATTGGGATTTAGTATCTGCAGCTGTGTGGGCTCAATCAAGCACATTCTGGGAGGTACATGTTATTTGAAATGCCTTTTCCTCTATATATAGCAGTGTCTTGTATTGTACAGCATGGTTACGACTAAGCGGAAGACTCCGTGAAACGCGTCAACCGCCGTGCTCCCCTTTTCCCCCCCATGTCTCCGACTGTTTTGGTTTCATCTTGGATGATTTTATCTTTTTGCCTGCAAAATAAATTTGGATTTTAACTTTTTGCATCTTCAACCGGTTGTGCGGCTTTTTGTGCTCTTCCATTTGCTGCTATCAGGACTGCGGATCCGTGCCTGCACCTGGGTTGGATGTGTTTGGAACTATCCCCTCACTTGAGCGGTTCTTTTCCCTCTTGACCGTTTGTTGCATTTATACAGAGACTTGATTACACACAGGTGGATTCTATTTATCATCATTAGTCATTTGGGTCAACATTGGATCATTCAGAGATCCTCACTGAACTTCTGGAGAGAGTTTGCTGCACTGAACTTCTGAAGAGAGTTTGCTGCGGCTAATTCAAAGGAATTAGCTAATTTCTAGGCTAATTCCTTTGAGGATGTTATTTTTAAGGAAACACGTTAGGAGTATCATGAGTACCTATCTTTTCTGAATACTTCTTACCACCTGTGAAATTGTAAGTGTATTCCTTTATCTTCCAATAAATTGCCCATACGGTATTATGCTATGGTGTCCTTTTGGTTTATCCCTCTCCACAATCCCATGAGTGGGGACTCCTAGGCATTCCCGTGCGGACCGGTTTGGAAGATATTCATCACCACCTGTGATCCAGAGACGCTGCTGAGGTTCCTGCCTATTCGGTACCGAGCACATCTACATATACAGCGTGTATGACCCATTTGCTGTACAGTACTTTGGGTCCATACCATCTGGTGAGCATATCTTCATTCCTTTATTCCTTTGGTATGGGATTTATCGTCTGTTGCAGTTATTTCACATGCTGGAGTCAACACCTTTTTCAAGTCACAGTTTACACTTTATGGACATTCTGGACTTTGATTTTTTGCATTTTTTTGCATTTTGGTTTGATTGTTCATGTTTTACTTTGTGCACATTTACTCACACATTTTTAGTGCTGCACTATTTTTCTTAATATCTGATAAATTTGGGTCACTCTCACAAAAGGCCAACAAAAGATCGTTAGCCAACCTAACAGTGTCAGTGGGTGGAATGGAACTTTCTTCATGAGAGTTATAAATAGAAGAGACAGCCGACGCCATGGATCTTTGTGCTGTTGGTATCTGTTCTCCAGAACTTTCCCCCAAACTACTGTAAGTCAGTCTCTTAGGAGTGTGTATTTCCCTTCTCAGTCTAGAAGATATCAACTATCACTTTCAGGAATGTCCTCCTCCACTTGTAACTCGGAACTTATTGGTGAGCTCTGCCTGCCATCAGAAAGGCCCACTTCATCCGGAGGTGCAGGCATCTCCAGACTTTGACTCCCATACAGATCTTCAAGTGATTCCATGGGAGAAAAACTTAGGTTCTTGACAACAGATTCTTCCAATCCCAAAGAAGGGGAATAAGCAGAGGAATTCTCATTAAACGACTGACTCTCAAGGATCAGTATGGTCTCCCCCTCAGAGGTCTCAACTCTACATTAGTTATAGGCGGGCTGGGCTCCGGCCTATTTTACCGTTTAGGAGGAGGGGCAGAGGGCCAATCAGCAATGGATGGAGACTGCTCACAAGAAGAATTTTCCTCAAAGGATGGACACCACCAATCAAAGATAACACTTTCATCTTCGCAATCACCCTCTTCTTCCAACACACTAGAAGTTTGAGGATCCTGTGAAGGCCGAGACCGCAACTTAGGAACTCTGGGAGTATCCTCCTCCTCAGTGCATTCAGTCGATGTTCTGACAGCTTCAGTAATGGGCAGCAGGTGGTTTCTATGCCATGCTTTAAGAGGCCTCACTTTACCCTCTGGATGAATTTGATAGACTGGCAGTCCAGGAAGCTTCTTATAAACAATGAAAGGCTGCGGACGCCACCGGTCAGCCAGTTTATGCTTTCCCAGCACTCCCAGATTCCTCAAAAGTACTTTGCCTCCTGGTTGTAAGTCCTGCACCCTCACCTATAAATCAAAGTTTTTCTTATTTCGTTGCTCTCGACCAGCAGAGGCTTCCATAACTTTCTCATGAGCCAACTTCAAATTGCGCCTAAGTCGGTCAACATAGTTCTTGTAAGAAGCTTGTGAAGTATGATCTACTGAGGTACCAAAAGCCAAGTCTATGGGCAGTCGAGCCTCTCTTCCAAACATCAAAAAGTAAGGGGAAAATCCTGTATAGTCGTTGATGGTACTATTATAAGCATGTACCAGTACTGGAACATATTCACTCCACTTTTGCTTTTTTCCAAGAGGTAGCGTCCCCAACATATTTAACAGTGTTCGGTTGAATCTCTCCAGCTTAGGATCTCCCTGAGGGTGATAAGGAGTGGTCTTAGACTTTCATATGTGTAGCAAACTACACAGTCTTTTGATCAGTTTACTCTCGAAATCTCGACACTGGTCAGAATGCAACCGCTGTGGCAAGCCATAGTGAACGAAAAACTTCTCAACTAAAACTTTTGCTACGGTGCTAGCCTTCTGGTTCCGAGTAGGAAAAGCCTGAGCATATCGGGTAAAATGGTCGGTCACTACCAGGGTATTACTATGCCCACCCAAATCGGGTTCAAGAAACAGGCAGTCAATACACACCAGCTCCATGGGACCATGACTCTGTAGGTGACCCATGGCAGCCGCTCGGTGAGGTAGTGTTTTTCTTTGAATGCAGCGTATACAGAAGTGGCAATAGGCTGTAACGCTCCTGCGTTTTATGTATGATGTGGATTTTCAGCTGCAGAAATATTCCACTTCAGTAGTCATGTAAGAGAAACGCTGAGACACCATTCCCAACTCTCAATGACTCATCATGTGTGGAGGATCTCAATTCAGCAAGTAAATACACACACTCAATAAGATGTTTCCTAGAGTGACTTATGTATATAGTAACACAGTGATGATATGCTGAAGAGACAGGTTGGGTAGAGATAGTAGATGACAGACACTTGAAAGGAAATGTTCTTGAAAGTAAGATAGTAGCAGATGGGATGCAGATAGGTTTAGCAATCATGTATGGTAGCAGATGACAGAGTAGCAGGTGGACATACAAGAGAGATCAACCCAGTGCAAGAACAGGTGGTAGTAGGCTCAAGAGCTAGCAATCTTAGATAATGCAGATGTAGTAATAGTCCTTAGTATGCAGAGCTAGATAGTGTAAGCTTTAGTATAAAGGTTATAGAGGTTTCCCCTGTGGGGTACTTATCACTAATAGCAATGTAGCAGAGGAGAGGTTCGGCAAGAGCGGATGATCCGGTAGCGGGATACAGGGATCAGCGCAGCGTGGTTCCGACAGCGAGGTATGCTTGCAAGCATGAGAGCTTCAAGACAGGTTAGCATCAAGGCACAAAGCAGTTTGAACGAACACATGTGAGTGAGAGCCGGCGATCTAAATAGCCATCCAGTCCGGCGCTCAGTGATGACAGCATCAGTCTTAAAGGTGTATGCGCACCTTACCAAAAGAGAATGGTGGGGCGCATACACTTATTAAAGAGTAATTAGGGTACCCAAAGGTACCAGAACATTACAGTACCCCCCCCTTAAGGCCGGCTCCTGAAGGCCTCTGGAGCTGGTTTGTCTGGGTACTTCGCATGAAAATTGCGGATTAATCTAGAGGCATGTATGTCAGAGGTGTTTAGCCAGGTGTCGTCTTGGGGCCCATAGTTCTTCCATCGAACCAAGTACTGAAGTCTTCCTCTGTGGATATGAGAATCCAGAATCTCTTTTATCTCGTATTCTTCTCCACCTTCAACTTGTACAGGAGGAGGAGGTGGGATAGTAGGCCTTATTCCTTGGTCAGGAACATGGGGCTTCAGTAGCGACACATGGAAAATGGGATGTATTTTGAGGTCTATTGGCAATGTAAGCTGTACTGCAGCTTTTCCAATAAGTTTCTTGATTGGGAAAGGTCCCAAGAACAGAGGTCCATGCTTTTTGCTAGGGATTTTCAGTCTTAAATTTTTTGTTGAGAGCCAAACGAGGTCCCCGATAGCGTACTGAGGAGAAGGTCTTCTGCGAAGATCATAGTACTTCTTTTGTTGACTATGAGCGTGTGCAATGGTAGTATTAAGCAAACCCAGAGAGTCCTTTATTTGAGTAAGATAGTCTGAAGCTACTGGGTTATTTGAAGGAAAGATGCGTGGTGGAAGAATAGAGGGATGAAACCCATAGTTCAAGTAGAACGGACTCTGCTTGGTCGTACTGTGGGTTGCGTTGTTGTAGGCAAATTCTGCCAGAGGGAGAAGATCCACCCAATCATCCTGTTGGTAAGAAGTGTAACAACGTAAATATTGCTCGATGCATTGGTTGACTCTTTCAGTCTGTCCGTTGGTCTGCGGATGGTAAGGAGAAGTGAGCTTCCGCTCGATCCGTAGTATGTGACATAGTTCTTGCCAGAACTTGGAAATAAATTGTGATCCACGGTCAGACAGAAGAGTTTTTGGGATACCATGTAACTTAAAGACATGTTTCATCAGGAGTTCTGCCGTTTGTTTGGACGAAGGTAGTCTACGAATAGCAATGAAATGTGCCATTTTTGTCAGATGGTCCACTGACACTAAGATGGTATTAAATCCTTTGGAAGGAGGCAATTCCACTATAAAGTCCAAGGACACAACTTCCCATGGAGTTTGGGGTATTGGTAGACTGCATAGTAGACCGGATGGTCTCGTAGTGTCAATTTTGGACCTGGCACAGACATTGCATGAAGAGACGAATTTTTGTATAGATGTTTTCATGTCAGGCCACCAGAATTGCCTGGTAATCAGATTAAGAGTCTTTGTCATACCCATATGTCCTGCCATAGGCACATCATGCGATAATTCCAAGATCTTGGTGCGTATGGTAGGCGGTATGTAAAGTTTGTCGTTGTAGTAGAGGAAGCCTTCTGCATCAGTATTTAGTTGTGGTGGGGGTGTATCCAAACTTATACCATGCAAAACCTCTTCCTTCAAGGAACGGACAACTCCAATAATGCGTTTGTGAGGTATTCTAGGAACGGAAGGGATTTCAAAGTAGTTTTCTTCAGTTAGTCGTGATAGTGCATCCGCCTTTTTGTTCTTATCTGCAGGTGTGTAGGTCACTAGGAAGTTAAACCTTAGAAAGAATAGTGACCATCGTACCTGTCGGTGCGAGAGAGTTTTGTTAGTCTGAAGATATTGGAGATTTTTTGGTCCGTGTATATAAGTATTGGTAATTGGGTGCCTTCGGGTAGATGTCGCCAATTCTCCAGAGCCAATTTTATAGCAAGCAGTTCCTTTTCACCCACGGGGTAATTTATCTCTGGACTGCTTAGGGATTTAGAAAAAAAGGCGACTGGATGAAGTGGTGAAGTGTGAGTTGGTCGTTGGGAGAGTATTGCTCCTACTGCCATGTTTGACGCATCTACTTCCAGAATGTATTGGAGGGATGGGTCTGGATGGCGTAGTATGGGAGCAGAAGTAAACCTTGTCTTTAACAGGTGAAAAGCTTTATTTGCTTCATCTGACCATTTGAATGGTTTTTTAATGCTAGTGAGCTGTGTGAGGGGTCTCACAATGGCAGAGAAGTTTCTAATGAACTTCCTGTAGAAATTCGAAAATCCAAGGAATCGCTGTAGCTCCTTGCGTGTGGTTGGTGTAGGCCAATCCTGAATGCAGGATATCTTACTCATGTCCATCTCGATTCCTGTTTTGGATATGATGTAGCCTAGAAACAGTACCTCTTCTTTATGAAACAAGCATTTTTTCAGTTTCACATAAAGGTTGTGTGCAAGCAATCTCGATAATACTAGTCTTACATGTCTTATGTGTTCAGACAGGGATCGTGAATATATAAGTATATCGTCCAGATATACCACAACACAGACATCTAGTAAGTCTCTGAAAATATCGTTTATAAATCGTTGAAAAACTGCAGGGGCGTTGCATAGCCCGAATGGCATTACAAGATATTCGAACAATCCGTATCTGGTTCTGAATGCAGTCTTCCACTCGTGTCCATCACGGATTCGAATGAGATTGTATGCTCCTTTCAGGTCCAATTTTGAAAAATAGGTAGCTCCACGCACCTGCTCAATGAGCTCAGGGATAAGCGGTAGAGGATAGCGATCTTTTATTGTAATAGCATTCAATTGCCTATAGTCGATGATAGGCCTGAGACTTGAGTCCTTATTGCGGACAAAAAAGAGTCCTGCTGCTGTGGAAGAAGTGGAAGGTCTAATAAAACCTTTTTCCAAATTCTCATCCAAATAGTCTTTGAGATGGGAAAGTTCATCCTGTGAAAGAGGATAAACATGACCGAACGGCAATTTGCTATTTGGGAGTAGATCAATGCTACAATCATAGTCTCGATGGGGAGGTAGTGCTTGAGCATTTTTCTCAAGAAAAACCTCAGAGAGATCCTGATAACATAGTGGTGCAATCTCATCTGTCACCACAGACAGGATCTTCCCGAAAGACGGGAGGTTACACGTACCCTCGCAATAGCAAGAGAGGAAGGTCAGGGTCCGTTCCTTCCAATCTATGGTTGGTTGATGTGTGTGCAACCAGGGAAGTCCCAAAACAATGGGAAAGTGGGGTGAAGGTATTAGATCGAAGGTAGTGGTTTCCATATGAGACCCGTTAGTAGTAACTAGGAGTGCCTGTGTCTGATCAGTGATCGGACCAGAGGATAAAGGAACACCGTTAATAAGACTCACTGAGACAGGTTTAAGTTTAGAAATAATAGGAACTTTAATTAAAGCAGCAAAACGTATGTCAATATAATTTCCACAAGATCCTGTGTCAATCATGGCCTTAGTAGTAATCCTGTTCTGGTCCCACTGTAATGTTAAGCAAACAGAAAGGTAAGGGTTAGTGATTGAAGTTGTCAATCCCCCTAGGAGGACATGTGAACACTCACCCTTCTTTTTGTAGACTAGGGGACAGACGTTTATCTTGTGATCCGGGGATGCACAGTACAAGCAGAGATTACCAGATCGTCTTCTGGCTCTTTCCATAGTTGATAGAGGTGGGCGTATGGTTCCTACCTCCATAGGAACGGGGTCAATGGCCGAGATCCGAGAAGAACTGGATAATGGCGTTCCCATTTTCTCAGCCTTTCTTTCTCGTAGTCTTCTATCTATGGTGATACTGAGTTGTATCAATGCATCCAGGGTTTTTGGCAGATCCGCTCGGGCGAGCTCGTCTTTAACGGCCTCTGATAGGCCAAGCCTAAATTGGGATTTCAGAGATGCATCATTCCATTCTGAATCAAGGGTCCATCTCTTGAATTCTGCGACAAAGTCTTCTACAGGTCTCCCACCTAGTTTCAAGGATCTTAATTGAAGATCGGCAGTACTCTGCCTATTGGGATCATCATATAGGCTAGTGAGTTCTGCTAGGAACAAGGCATAGGAGTTGAGAAGCTGGTCGCTTTTCTCAAAAAGAGAGTCTGCCCAGGCCCGAGGATCACCTGTTAGGTAAGAAATAATAGTACAAACCTTAATGTGATCAGTAAGGTAGGTACGGGGTTTTAGCAAGAAAAGTAACTCACATGCGTTTTTAAATTCGCGAAATTTTTTGCGATCGCCTGTAAATACCAAAGGAGGATTTATTTTGGGTTCAGGGGACTGAGCAGTGGTAAGTTGTGTCAGTCTAATTACCTGCTGCGACAGCGCCTGATTGTCTTCTTTTAATTCAGCAAGTGCGTGTATTAACGCAGGTACTTGCTGTTTTAATTGTGTCATCTGAGTGGTTATTTCTGCTGAATCCATTTGTGGTTCGTTCAATCTGTAACGCTCCTGCGTTTTATGTATGATGTGGATTTTCAGCTGCAGAAATATTCCACTTCAGTAGTCATGTAAGAGAAACGCTGAGACACCATTCCCAACTCTCAATGACTCATCATGTGTGGAGGATCTCAATTCAGCAAGTAAATACACACACTCAATAAGATGTTTCCTAGAGTGACTTATGTATATAGTAACACAGTGATGATAGGCTGAAGAGACAGGTTGGGTAGAGATGGTAGATGACAGACACTTGAAAGGAAATGTTCTTGAAAGTAAGATAGTAGCAGATGGGATGCAGATAGGTTTAGCAATCATGTATGGTAGCAGATGACAGAGTAGCAGGTGGACATACAAGAGAGATCAACCCAGTGCAAGAACAGGTGGTAGTAGGCTCAAGAGCTAGCAATCTTAGATAATGCAGATGTAGTAATAGTCCTTAGTATGCAGAGCTAGATAGTGTAAGCTTTAGTATAAAGGTTATAGAGGTTTCCCCTGTGGGGTACTTATCACTAATAGCAATGTAGCAGAGGAGAGGTTCGGCAAGAGCGGATGATCCGGTAGCGGGATACAGGGATCAGCGCAGCGTGGTTCCGACAGCGAGGTATGCTTGCAAGCATGAGAGCTTCAAGACAGGTTAGCATCAAGGCACAAAGCAGTTTGAACGAACACATGTGAGTGAGAGCCGGCGATCTAAATAGCCATCCAGTCCGGCGCTCAGTGATGACAGCATCAGTCTTAAAGGTGTATGCGCACCTTACCAAAAGAGAATGGTGGGACGCATACACTTATGAAAGAGTAATTAGGTTACCCAAAGGTACCAGAACATTACATAGGCCTCCACTTCTTTTCTCATAAATGGCCAGTAAAATCTATCTTTGACCAACTGGAAGGTTCGATCAGGCCCCAAATGATCATGGGAATCATGTAGAGCTGCCAAAACAGTCAGCCGATATTTTTCTGGTATTAAACCACAGCGGCGTATCAGCATGTAAGGCATCGCAACCCAGTCTCTGCACCGCCAAGTCCCAGACACGTTTGTAATTGTAAAGGAGGCCTCCACGCGGAGAGGACCCAGGAGACCCGCGCACCCCCCGTAAAAGATCACAGAACAGGTGGGGGACATTAGATCCAGAATCCACACAGACCAGAAGACAGCACCTCAGATTGTCCTGCTTATCAATGTGATAGAAATGGGATAACTGAGCAGCCAAGTAATAAAGTGGGAGGTCGGGGACAGCAAGGCCATTCAGGGAAGTCGGGAGTCGAAGCACGCGCGAGGACAACTTACGCCTGGACGAGCCCCAAATAAAGCAGTTCCAGAGAGATTCTAAGACTTTAAAGTAGCGAAGCGGTATATAGACCGGACAGTGCTAGAGGATGTATAGTATTTTAGGTAACAGAATCATCTTGAAGAGACCTATACGCCCTATCACTCCCAACGGAAGCCTAGCCCACGTCTGGAGTTTAGCTTTAAACAAAGTTATAACAGGCTCGACGTTGAGGGGGACGTAGTCCGAAAGTTCACGAGAAATGTGTATACCTAAATATTTAACTGCACTAACACGCTTAAGCGGTAAGGAGGCCTGATCTAGGGTAGGCGCGAAAACATCCACCGGGAGAATCTGAGACTTATCCCAATTAATACGTAGGCCAGAGAATCGGCCAAAGCGTTCAATGACCCGCAGAGCCGAAGCCAGGGAAGGACCCGCATCAAAAAGGTACAGGAGCATGTCGTCAGCATACAGACTAACTTTTTCCACCAAGGGGTCAGCGTGAAGTTCCTCGACCCCTGGATGGGAACGGAGTGCCTCCGCCAGCGGCTCCACCGCTAGAGCGTACAGTAAGGGGGAAATGGGGCACCCCTGACGCGTGCCTCGAGAGAGAGGAAACACATCCGAAGTCCAACCATTCGCCAGTACTCGCGCCCGGGGGACATCGTAATGGTCAACCACTTGATGAAACACGGGCCAAAGCCAAAGATGCATAAACAGTGCCACAAGTAATTCCATTCGACAGAATCAAAAGCCTTTGCTGCATCAAAGCTAGAAATAGCCGCCTGAACCTCCTCAGCGCAGAGGGGAACCTCAAGGGCCGCCACCTGGGCCTCTGACAACTGAGGGAGGGAGAGGTCGGCCAGGAGCTCAGTCAGCTCAGGGGGCTCGTAAGCCACCTTAGAGGAATAGGTGTCCCGAAAAAATGCCGCAAACATACCGGCAACCCTGGCAGCATCAGTAACCAGGGAACCGTCAGGGGCAGCCAAGGAGATAACAATTGGGGGACGAGCCTCTAAATGTGCCAGATATGCCAAGAGCCTGCCCGGGCGTTCCCCCTGTTCAAAAATGCATTGTTTAGTGAAAAATAATTTATGTCTAGCCCTCTCGTAGCTGAGCTGCTCAGCCACCCACGTCTGCAGTCTAAGGTTAGCAAGAGCAGCAGGAGTGGGCTCGAGAGCATATTGGTCCTCCAGAGCGGTCAACTCCACCAGCACACGCGCATAAGAAGCCCTAGATTGCCGCTTAAACTTGAAGATACTGAGCGATAAATGTAACCGCGCGTGGGACTTAAATGCATCCCATACAGTCAGGGAATCTGAGGTGCCGTCATTAACCTCGAAAAACGAGTTCCATTCCGTGTCCATAGATTCGGTGTCTGGCACTACATCAAGCCAAAACGGGTTGAGACGCCAGTTACTGCGTGGAGGTCTGGACAAAACATCCAGGACCACCCAGTAAGGGGCGTGGTCAGATAGGATGCGGGGGCAGAAACCCGCCGCCCGCAGCTGAGGAGCAAGCTGTGGAGAAATAAAAACATAATCAATAGGGGACATGGTTGCATGAGCCGCAGAAAAACAGGAGTAAGCCTGTTAGCCTGTTCTTAGTAGGGTACAGGTGACGCCAAGTATCAATCAAGGAAAACTGGGCCATAACACGACCCAATCGGGTCACACCGCCTGGAGGGCAAGTGGAGGGGCAGAACCCACCCTATCCAGCTCAGGGTCAATAGTCATGTTGAAGTCACCCAACCATATAACAGGTATAGAGGGGTGACGGGCCATGTAATCAAAACCTGCCCCAAGAGCAGCTCCAGTAAATGGGGGGGGCACATAATAAGCCATAATCAAAACAGGGGATCCTGTCAGAGTGGAACAGAGAAAGACATAGCGACCCTGAGGATCGGTCTCCACCGAACAGATGGCAAAGGGAAGGGATTTAGCGACCAACACCGAGACACCCCGGGAGTAGGAACTGTATGTGGCATGGTACGTCCACCCCATCCAAGGTTTCTGAAGAGCACAGACCAAGGAACCAGTAGCATGGGTTTCGGTCAAAACAATAATATCCGCAGACTGAGCTTTTGAAAAAGTATAAAGAGCCGTGCGTTTAATTTTGTCCCTAGTGCCACGGACATTCCATACTAGTAATTTCAATGGGGCCATGGGAACGAAAGAAAAATAAAATCAAGGGAATACACGTCAGTGGAGACCAAGCCTACAGGGGGGCACAGCAAAAAAGCACACAATACAATATTGAGATACATAGGCATAAAAACAAAAAAAGGACAATAGGCGCATGTGAAGCAGGTATATACACATATCGAGCAGCAGTGCATTACTACCCTAGACAGTACACAAAGAATATGCAGCAAAAACAAAACCCCAACCCACCCAGCTCTACACCAACCCCAACTTGTGCGAGCATACAACCCCAAACAGAACAAACCAAACAGACCCAAAACAAAGTAGAAATTGCACCAGCTGCAGCGGAGACCCCTAGGGATCCAACGCGGCCACAGCTGTGGTACCAGACTTAGGAGAACAAACACCCATTGCAGATGGGCAGCATGGGCAAGGTGAAACATGGGGGCAACATTCTCTGAAGGTCAAAAGAGTACACAGGGCACAGCCGGATTGCAGCCCCCAGAGGACATGGCATCCGGGGGACCGTGCAGCTGGAGCAATCCGGAGGGAGAGCGCACGGCAGTCCGTTGAAAGTCTGTCAGTGGAGAAATGCAGCAGGTAAACGGTATCCAGAACCAGGTAAAAAATAGGGAGGGGGGCACAGACAGTCAACAGGGGATAATCCAATGCAGGCATGAACGCCAGGGACAACCAAGGTGGAGGGCCCAGGGGGCTAACAGTGTCAGGATATCAGAGCCGTCCAGGGACAACAATAGAGGGACACATAACCAGCAAGATGGGCACAACAGGTGAGAAGGCTGTGGGCAAAAGAGTTACTCACTCCTCACGAGGGTCTCAGTCTACCCAGCCACACCACAGCCTCCTCGGGATCCTCAAAGAAGTGCACCCGATCTTCTCCAACCCCTCGAAGCCGAGTCGGGAACAACATGGCATATTTCAAGTTGCGGGCACGTAACCTTCTTTTGATATCCATGAATTTGCCTCGGCGACGCTGGACTTCAGCAGAAAAGTCCAGGAACGCAAGCACTTGGGTGTTAAGGTGAGGGATGTTGCCCTTATCCCGAACTAGACGGAGGATAACATCCCGGTCTCTTTAGTTAAGAAACTTGGCAATGAACACCCTGGCAGGAGCTCCTGGAGGCTGCGGTTTAGATGGCACTCGATCAGCCCGCTTAACAACAAAGGACTGGGAGAAGGAGTCACGGCCATACGTAGCGACGAGCAGGTCGTCGAGGAACGTGGCAGGGGAGGCCCCCTCAGCACCCTCCGGCAGCCCAACAAACCGCAAATTATTGCGGCGCATGCGGTTTTCCAAGTCATCTTGTTTGGATAGGAGCTGAGCAATATGGCGTTCGGCTTGGTCAGAGGAGGCCTGCAAAGGGGGGACCGCATCCTCCACATGGCCCAGGTGGCGCTCGGTCTCAGACACCCGATCCCTGAGCCTCTGCAAGTCCTGCCGAATGAGGGAGACATCAACCTTCACCTCCTCGATGCGCGCCGTCAGGGTCACCTGACTAGTGGAGATAGCGTCCAGAATCTGTGCAAGATCAGCGGCGGGAGCAGCCTGGGAGGAGGACGGGGCCACGCCATTTTCCGGCGGGGACTCCTTGTCCTTATGCCGGAATTTATCCAGCTTGGCAGCGGCTTCAGACTTCTGCCGGGGGGGAGAGATATCACCACAGGGTCCGAGGAGGGACAGGAGCCAGGTGAAGGTAGGTTCTGGAGCCGGAGGAGAGTCAGGATCGAAGAAGCAGGATGATGCTGGCGGAGCTCTCGTTCTATGCGACCTACGCCATTGCTCTTCAGGCCACGCCCCCGATATTTTTCTGGTAACATCAGCTGACACACCCCATCCAAGTCTTCCACAGCATTTACTCGGTAGACAATCCCATCCTTCAATTTCATCCTTTCCCAGTCCCGATGGACTACTTTAATTCCCACTATAGAACTTTCCACCAAGAGTTTAGGGTTATTGGTTTTCAAAGCACTCTGTACTACTGCTCCCAGAGGATCTTCTCCTTGAGCTTTTCTCATATCTTCTTTGGATAGTTGAGGAAGCTCTTCATTCCTTACTTGGGTTAAGTCACAATAACATCTGGGCACCCCTGAAGGGGAAACCCCAGCTACCTCAGCTCCCATGGCTCCTTTCAGATGATAATCCATCCCTTGGCAGATGGCTTGCACTCCCTCAGAGGTGAGGTGCACCCATTCGCATTCCCTTCTATTAGCAGGATGCGGGTGTCTAGACAATGCATCAGCATCTAGATTCCCTTTCCCAGGCCGATACTTCAAACTGAATTGAAATTTTGAGAGAGCTGCTAGCCACCTTAGACCGGTAGCATCCAACTTGGCCGTTGTCAGCAGGTAAGTCAATGGGTTATTGTCAGTCTTGACCACGAAGTATACTCCATAAAGATAGTCTCTCAGTTTGTCTACCACAGCCCATTTGAGAGCTAGGAACTCCAGTTTGTGAATGGGATAATTTTTCTCTGATGGAGACAAACTGTGACTAATCTAAGCAATAGAGCGCAGCCTGCCTTCAGCTTCCTGATACAACAGCCCACATCATAATCATTTTTGGAAAACAGCTTCTCCCTTTCAGACAGTTGTGTCTTTACCGGCTCCACCCACTTGAAAGGGACAGCTGGGCGGCTAGGAGAAGTACTGTATCTCCTGACCCCTTTTCCTTATCCTTCTCTTCCTTCAACTCTGAAGGAGTCAGTGGAGAGGCAGCACTCACATGTCTCAACACCATCCTGGGCTTCAGGCGTACAGGCTAGGTCGTGATATTCTTAACACTCATAGGAATCTTCCCACCGTTCCTCTGAAGAACCCTGGTTGGGACCACTTCTGGCACCAGCTCAATTCCGCTGTCTTCTGCTAGCAGATCCCCTTCCACCATCACAAAGGGGCCTGGCTGGTCCCATGACAGCTTCACCACAGCCTTCATGCAGGTTCTCTCTCCGGGTTGCAACACCCGCTCTTTGGTGTCCAACCTCCAGAGCTTCCCTACTTCTTCAACAGGGGTCTTCTGCTCTTGCAACACCCGCTGGAAAGCTGATCTCCGCCTAGGGTGCACCTCTTCCTCCATTGACCCTTTAATTGCCAAAGGGGTAAGCATCTGTCAAATCATATCAGTGTTGGTGCCAATAATCAGCGGGTTCTGCTTGGCACCCAGTGGTCAGGGGCACACTACAGCCAGGGTGTCGAACACTTTCATTTTCGCCCCTACTGCGGGCTGAAAAGATATCTTCACGGGGATGTATCCGTCATAGGGGAATATTTCAGGCCCTAGACCCCAGATCTCCAATTCTTCCAATTTACATAAGGGGATGTGCTTCAGATGCTTCTGGTAGAAATCTTTATAGAGCAATGTCACTTGAGCACCTGTGTCCAATAAGGCCTTAGTATAAATGCCTTCCACTTGGAGTGGCACAACAGGGGATGGCCCCACTAATTTCCTGGGCACAACTTCTTTAGTGGACTGGAACAGTTTCCGGCAAGCCTTGGTGTTGCAGTTTCTCACCCTCCGTGGCTTGGGGCCTTCAGGGAGTTCAATAGTCTGTACCTTGACAGACTTGGTTCTCGGAGTTATCAATTCTCTCTGCTGAAGAGGAGTGGAGGTACCAACTCCTAGTGTCTCTCTACCAGATTCAGGTGATCCCCACAAAGATATAGAGGCATTTGGGAGGGATGGAGAGGCACACCCTGCCCCACTGTGGCCATGACCATTCTCATAACTGCTGGAGCTCAGGCTTTTAGAGGGACTCTCAATTGGCTCCTTCACTGAGGTCCCCTGAAGTTTTCCGCCTTCTTATTGAGAAAGAATTTCTGTATGGCCTTTAGCAATTCCTCCATTATTTCAGGACTGAGGCCCCGTTTTGGACATTGGGCCCTGAAATGCCCCTTTCTCCACAAGCAAAACATCCTCAATCCCAGGGAGAAACAAGATTTGACCCTTTGAAGGGTTTTCGCGTCTCGGGGACTTTCCCTTGGGCTTCCATGAACTGCATAAGGGTCTGGCACATTTGGGTCTGTGCTTGAGCTACCTGGAGCATCAAATCAGCCGATGGTGAACCTTCCTCGACTTTCCTCCTATCTGCAGCCTCTTATTGATGGTTCAACTCCAACTCAGCTTCACTCTCATCTTCCGAGAGGCTATTCTCCACTCGTACTAACTGAGCGGTAGCCCTCTCCCTTCTCCCCTCGTTGTTCAATGGCTCCTTCACCCCATTACTTTTTTCGTTTAGCAGAGCTTCTTCCTCCCGGACTTCCCGCATGAGTTCAGGGTATGTAGGGGTATGCTTGACTCCTTTTAGTAACAATTTTAGAACAATGATGATTGGGCCAAGCTCCTTGTAACACCCGGTCCAGTCGTACCTGGTCAGCCTCCTTAGGGTCAACGCCTTTCCTCAGTAGAATCTGATGCAGTATTTTGTCAACTCGGGAGATGTATTCTGATAACGTTTCTCCTCTCTGTTGAGGAGTGTGGTTAAATTTGTATAACAGATCAGTGGTTTTCTCCACCCACCCAAACACATCGAAGAGGGCCTTCAAATAATCATCAGCCGTGTAGTTCTTGTTCCCCATCCGCAGGTTCCGGATCACTTCTGCCGCAGGGCCCCTCAAGCTCTCACTTAATCTCTGCCTCTTCACAGACTCAGCTACACTCCACTCCTCCACAGCCTGAGTGGCCTGAGTCATCCAGCTCTCGAAGTCCTCTTCACCTGAGGGGGTGGGTGTCCAGAAAAAAAACGCAGCTTGCGGTATTTATGTTCAGCCCCACTTACCCCATTTTGGACCAGACTGTCCACCAACCGACTCATAACAACATAAAATGAGGCAGGAGGTATGGCAGCTTTGTCTCCTTCTTTACTCAGTGAACTGGGCCCTGGACGGGGGCTGTCTGGAGGGGAGGGGAATCCCCCTTCTCGGTTCTCCTTCTTCAAAGAGAAAAACACTTTAGCTGAAAATTCTCATCCAGCATCACTGCTTCCGTCTGGAACACGTCAGGTACATCTTCTCTCCATTCAACCTAGGCTTAAACTATGTCTAGGCCATAATCAGCCCGAGCATTCAAGATATAGGCTGATTGTCCTGGGGCTAAAGCCCGTACCCACCGTCTAATCTCAGTTTCTGTATGTTCATTTCCTGCGACTTCCAGGACCACACTTCAGTCCAAACTGGCTCCTTGGGACAGTGGCCAGGACCGGGCAAGAGCTGGATTCATTGCTTCTCCCATGACTGGCCCCTTGGGAGGGACATTCAGGGCTGAAGTGGCACTTAACCACTTTACCACTAGAGCATTTTGCTGTCTTACGCCTGGGCCACTTTTTGCGATTCGGCGCTGTGCGACTTTAACTGACAATTGCGCGGTCATGCGACGCCGTACCCAAACGAAATTTACGTTCTTTTTTTCCCACAAACAGAGCTTTCTTTTGGTGGTGTTTGATCACCTGTGCGATTTTTACTTTTTGCGCTATAAACAAAAAAAGAGCATTTATTTTGAAAAAATAACAATATTTTTAACATTTTTTTATATGAAATTCCCCCCCAAAAAAGATGTAAAAACCAATTTTTTTAAAAAATTTTGGCCAATTTGTTTTCTGCTACCCATGTTTGGTAAAAAAAATTGCAATAAGCGTATTTTGATTGGTTTGCGCAAAAGTAATTGTGTTTACTAACTAAGGGAAAGATTTATGTCATTTTTGGTGTTTTTTTTTTAACGAGTAATAGCGGCGATCTGCGATTTTTTTTGCGGGACTGCGACATTGCGGCGGACAGATCGGACCCTTGACTGACATTTTTGACACTTTTGGGGGTACCAGTGACATTTCTACAGTAATCAGTGCTATACATATGCACTGTTACTGTAAAATTACACTGGCAGTGAAGGGGTTAACTTTATTTGAGAGGGAGGGGCTGTGTGTGTCACTAGGGGCGTGATTCTAACTGTGATTGGCTGTGGCTTGAGCTGTAGGAACAATGATCAACGGTCCTACATAGTAGAACCGTATGATCATTGTCTCTACACAGGGAGAACTGACAGGCGGCTTGTTTACACTAGCCGCCTGCCTTTCTCCCTCTCCCCTGACGATCGCTGAGTGACCGGCGGACATGGGGTCCGCCGGTCACACGCGCGGGGGCGTCCGTGCTATAAATATGCACTGTTACTGTAAAAATTACACTGGCAGGGAAGGGGTTAATTTTATTGGAGAGGGAGGGGTTAATGTATGCCTGGTGCTTACTAACGTGTGGGGGGGAGGTGACTGAGTGAGCCAGGGACAGATCGGATGTTCAGCTATGCTGAACACTCCGATCTGTCACTCCCTGTCACTTAGGAGATCCGCCCGCTCTGTTTACACAGGCGGGCGGATCTCCAAACTGGATTCCCCGACGATCGGGGCAGAGCAGCGGCGATCGCCGCCGCTCCTCCCCTGGCCTGACTCCCGCTGTGAATGAAAACATTCGCCGCCTACAGGGGGAGGAGTCTAGCGACGTAGGTCTACGTCGCTAGACGATAACGAGCCACTGTGCCGCAGTAGCAGCACAGAGGCTAGTGTTAAAGTGGTTAACCTGCTCCCTGGGAGAAGAGTCTTGTTACAAGGCAGTCTATGGTGCTTACTCCTCCAGGAACTACATCTCCCATAATTCACAAGTCCACACTTCTGCAAAACTTTAATAACAGAACAACAGTCTGAACAACACTAGCCTTGTGACCAGGCTACAGAAATATGAAAAATTAGATTGAAAAACAGCCTAAAAAATAAAAAAAAAAATACATAAATAAATATGGTGAGATGCCCAACATAATTATCATTGTAGCTCCCACCTCACCCTCGGCACCAGGGAGGCCTGACATTTCACCTCAGGGTACTGGTTCTTAGGCATGGTGGGTGTGGATTATTGTAGAAAAGATGGGTGCCAGTCACTTTTAAAATGAACAGTGACTTTCTTGCTCACAACAACAAAATGAAGGGAGAGAGAGTTAGGGCGCAGGACACCCTTGGGCAGTAGGCAGACAGATAAACAGACTCCAAAAACAAAACCAGCCAAGGAGATAGCAATACAGAACAAGGGCCTAGCCTGCATTCAACGCTCTATCTATGTAGCAACCACTGTCAGCAGTAGACCCAGACTGATCACCAATTGTCACTCTCCGAATAGACATTTTGATGGATCATGTGACAGTATGTAAGGGGGTTAGGAGTTAGGCTGTTAATGGCAGATCTTCCTCCATGTTCCCAATTAACTCGTTGGGCACCAAGTCTGAATCAAATAAGAGGAAAACCACATGGGGTGGGTTCTTCTTAGCTACGCTAGGCATCTGTAACAGGATCACTCTCCTCACACATGGGGTACCTGTACTTAAGTCACGTTCACAACCCAGGAGATGACAAACATGAATATACTCTACTCTCAGATTAACGTACACCATGTACACTCGCACTGTAACTGTTCTCCAGTTAACTCCTGGGTTCCCATGTAAATGTACACCTCTCACTGTAGCGTGCATTTAGGAGAGACACACTGAGCTTATGTCCACATCTACCTATCCAGTGTTTGCCACTACGACATCCCGGTAGTGGAATGAGGCCCAACCATGCGCCTAGTGTGTGCTCCATGCAACCACTCACTTGACTCTTGAACTTCCATACCTCTGTAAAGAATGGGGATCTTACTGGTTCTGATCCGCTCCCGTTCCCATGGGAGACAGACCACTTCAGAAGGAGTAGCGCAAACATCTCAATCGCTGCAAGAGGCTGTCCCACCTGTAACAGGTACAAGTTACCGACAGGCTGCTTTAACTGACTGTAAGCTTCCTTTGCCCATGGCAACCACATGTAATACTGCAATAGGATGTCTCTTTAAGTGCTGTCTTCACACCCCATTACATTCATTTCAAATAACTTCAGACCAGGCAGAAAGCAAAGTTAAAAGCTTTACTTAGAAAGGTGCAAATCATGACAGAATCTACATGCACACAAAACACATAAATCCCTAATCCCTAACTCAGGCTTGTGTGCTGCCCTGCATTCCTGCAAAGGCAGAGCCCATGCTAATACCATTTCCCAGCAGCTCCATGGATGTTGGCAGGCTCCTCTCTCTTTGGTGGTTGCAGATGACATGCTGTGTGTGATGGGACTACAGGGCTCAGCAGCCCCTGGCATGTTGGCAGGCTCCTCTCTGCAGGCTTTTCCCAGTGAAGACAGCTGCACAAGAAGATAGCTTGAAGGAGAGCTGAGCAAGGTCCCACTACCTCGGACGAGTGGTTGCTGGAGGATTGGATTAATTTGCAGCAGTTAGCCTGACACGTACCTGGTAGGGGACTGAATTGACAAGGTTGGCCTCTCTTGTATCTCCAGCCTAGACCTCACTGAAGATGGTTCCAGGGGACAGGAGGAACACGAATGCCTCAATAGCTTGAGTGTCAGGAATAGTCCATGTTATTGTCCATAGTGCTGTTGAGATGACGGCTGATGCATTTCGAGGCTTAGCCTCTTCCTTAGAGCCACCACGGTGGCTCTGAGGAAGGGGCTAAGCCTCGAAACGCGTCAAACGTCACGGTGGCTCTGAGGAAGAGGCTAAGCCTCGAAACACGTCAGACGCCATCTCAACAGGACTATGGACAATTACATGGACTATTCCAGACACTCAAGCTATTGAGTCTGGTATGATCATTTTTAACTTCTGTTTGTGAGTAGCCATTTTTATGTTATATTAATAAAGCCACATTATTGAGGATAATGTGCTAGGTCGGTGCGCCCTTCTTTGTTTTGTTTGTTTGCAGTACAGTTGGACTACCCCAGTCCTTTAGGGCAGCAAGACTTTAGCCATCCGAGACGCCATATGTGAGTCCCGTGGGAAGTGTGGTCGGGGAGCTTGGATTCTAAGCGCAGGAGAAAGGTGGTATCACCATATAGTTTTGGAGGAACACGAGTGCGTGCAGGTGTTGATAGCAGAACTTGCATCGGGAGATGCAAGCTTAAGAAGTCAGGCAGGACAACATGCTAGGAGCAGATGTCATGCTGTAACGTTCATGCGTTTTTGTTAGTGGATGGATTTACAGCTGCAGAATTATTACACCCAGTAGCCTTGTAGAGAATCTGTTGAACAAACATATCCAACTCTCAGGACTTCATCACCGTGTACAGTCTGTTATATACCATATATATATTAATAGATGTTAATGGAGGGATAGAATATATGAGGATATATAGATGAGAGACAGGCTATTGTATGGTGAGCACTAGAAGTAGTATTAGGAGAGTTGCAGGTGATGGTAAAGCAGATAGGTTCTGATGTCAAGTATAGTGCAAGGATAGTTGAAGGTAGTCCCAAGAGCTAACAGTCTATGCAGATGATAGTGAATAGATAGATACAGATAGTCTTGGTAATTGCAGTAGATGATAGTAGGAGATTGGTTAGTAAGAATCCCCTGCGGGGTACTTATCACTTAGATAGGTTTAGGAGTAACAGTGTCCATTGGAGAGGGGTGATCCCGTAGCGAGATACGGATCACCAGCGAGGTTTCCGGCTTCAGTTCAGCAAGGGAGAATGTCAGCAGCTCCGACTTCACAGGAGTAGGTGCGGTGAACATGCGGTTTGAACGAGCGATGAGTGAGAGCAAACCGGCGATTGAAATAGCCGCTCATAGCGGTGCTCGGCAATGATGTCATCCGGTCTTAAAGGTATATGCGTCCCTTGTTACACAAGATGGGACGCAATTAGGAGAGGAGAAATATGGAGACAAGGGTACCAGAGGTACCAGAACATTACAGTACCCCCCCTTAAGGCCGGCTCCGGAAGGCCTCTAGAACTGGTTTTTCCGGATATTTAGAGTGGAAATTGCGAATCAGTCTAGGGGCATGTATATCGGAGGTATCCAGCCAGGTGTCATCTTGGGGCCCATAGTTCTTCCATCGTACAAGATACTGGAGTCTTCTTCTATTAAAACGGGGATCCAAAATTTCTTTTATCTCAAATTCTTCTCCGCCCTCCACTTGTACAGGAGGTGGAGGTGAGATAGTAGGCCTTATTCCTTGGTTAGGAACATGGGGCTTCAGTAGAAACACATGGAAGACAGGATGTATTTTGAGGTCTACTGGCAATGTGAGTTGTACTGCAGCTTTTCCAATAAGCTTCTCTATTGGAAAAGGTCCCAGAAATAGAGGTCCAAGTTTTTTACTAGGGATTTTTAGTCTCAGATTTTTTGTAGAAAGCCAAACAAGATCCCCAATGGCATATTGGGGAGAGGGTTTCCTACGGAGGTCGTAGTACTTTTTTTGTTGGCTATGAGCATGGGATATGGTATTGTTGAGTAATCCCAGAGAATCCTTTATCTGGGCAAGATAATCAGATGCCACTGGATTACTTGATGGCAAGATACGTGGAGGAAGGAGTGTGGGATGAAACCCATAATTCAGGTAAAACGGACTTTGCTTAGTAGTGCTATGAGTAGCGTTGTTATAGGCGAATTCCGCCAGCGGGAGGAGATCTGCCCAATCGTCCTGTAGATACGAAGTATAGCAACGCAGGTACTGTTCAATGCACTGGTTAACTCTCTCTGTCTGTCCGTTGATCTGAGGGTGGTAGGGAGAAGTAAGGTTACGCTCTATTCGCAGTATCTGACATAGAGCTAGCCAAAACTTTGAGATGAATTGTGAACCACGGTCAGACAGCAGTGTTTTTGGAATACTATGTAACCTAAAGACATGTTTCACAAGTAATTCCGCTGTTTGTTTGGATGAAGGTAGTTTTCGGATAGGAGTGAAATGTGCCATCTTGGTCAGATGGTCCACTGACACCAAGATGGTGTTGAATCCTTTGGAAGGTGGTAGTTCCACTATGAAGTCTAAGGATACCACTTCCCACGGAACCTGGGGTATCGGTAAACTACAAAGTAACCCCGATGGTTTTGTGTTGTCAATTTTAGACCTTGCACAGATATCACAAGATGAAACGAACTTTTTTACGGTTGTCTTCATGTCTGGCCACCAAAATTGCCTAGTGAGTAGATTGAGAGTTTTAGTCATACCCATATGTCCTGCCATAGGTACATCATGCGACAATTCTAAGATCTTGGTTCGCATAGTAGGGAGTATGTATAATTTATCGTTGTAGTAGAGGAAACCTTCTGCGTCAGTAGTTAGTTGTGGTGGAGGTGAATCCAATCCTATGCTGTGCAAAATCTCCTCCTTCAGGGAGCGAACGACTCCGATAATACGTTCAAGTGGTATTATAGGAACTGAGGGAACCTCAGTACAATCTTTCTCGGCTAGTCGTGAGAGTGCATCCGCTTTTTTATTTTTGTCTGCGGGCGTGTAAGTCACTAAAAAATTAAATCTCAGAAAAAATAACGACCACCGTACCTGCCGGTGGGAAAGAGTTCTATTAGTCTGAAGGTATTGAAGGTTTTTGTGATCAGTATATATCAGAATTGGCAATTGAGTGCCCTCAAGTAGATGTCGCCAATTCTCTAACGCCAGTTTTATTGCTAATAACTCCTTCTCACCTACTGGGTAGTTCACCTCGGGGCTACTTAATGACTTTGAAAAGAAAGCAACTGGGTGAAGAGGTGAGGTGTTTGTTGGTCGTTGTGAGAGAACTGCTCCTACTGCCATATTAGACGCATCTACCTCCAAGATGTATTGAAGGGATGGGTCTGGATGGCATAGTATGGGGGCAGTAGTAAAGCTTGATTTCAGTAGAGAGAATGCTCCATTTGCTTCTTTTGACCAATTAAATGGTTTCTTCATGCTTGTAAGTTGTGTGAGAGGTTTCACAATCGCAGAGAAGTTCTTAATGAATTTCCTATAGTAATTAGAGAATCCTAGGAACCTTTGTAATGCTTTGCGAGTGGTTGGCACAGGCCAATCCAGAATGCAGGATATTTTGCTCATGTCCATTTTGATTCCACTTTTAGATATAATATACCCTAGGAATAGTACTTCCTCTTTATGAAACAAACATTTCTTTGATTTAACATATAAGTTATGTGCAAGTAGTCTTGACAACACAAGTCTCACATGTTTTATGTGTTCAGGTAAGGAATGAGAATAGATAAGTATATCGTCCAAATATATTACCACACAAACATCAAGCAAGTCTCGGAATATCTCATTTATAAACCGTTGGAAGGCTGCGGGAGCATTACATAGCCCAAATGGCATTACAAGGTACTCAAACAGTCCGTATCTGGTTCTGAATGCCGTCTTCCATTCATCCCCTTTACGGATTTGAATTAAATTGTATGCCCCTTTTAGGTCCAATTTTGAAAAGAAAGAAGCCCCACGCACCTGTTCGATAAGTTCAGGAATAAGGGGTAAAGGATAACGATCCTTTATTGTGATGGCATTTAATTGTCTGAAATCAATGATAGGCCTAAGGCTAGAGTCCTTATTGCGGACGAAGAAGAGCCCAGCAGCAGTGGAGGAAGTAGAAGGTCGGATGAATCCTTTTGCCAAGTTCTCATCCAGATACTCCTTAAGATGAGAGAGTTCATCCTGTGAGAGAGGATAAACATGTCCGAAAGGCAACTTGCTATTAGGGAGTAAATCGATACAACAATCATAGTACCTATGGGGAGGTAGCATTTGAGCGTTTTTCTCAAGGAAAACCTCCGATAAATCCTGATAACACTTAGGAATAATGTCATCCGGCAGTACAGACAGGATCCTATCATGTGTGGGGAGGTTACAAGTCGTCTCACAATAGTGAGAAGAGAAGGCTAACGTTCTTGTTTTCCAATCGATGATTGGTTGATGTATGTGTAACCAGGGAAGTCCCAAAATGATTGGAAAATGTGGTGAAGTTAATACATCAAAGGTGGTGGTCTCCACATGAGACTCGTCAGCAGTTACCAGAAGTGCCTGTGTCTGACTGGTGATAGGAACAGAGGATAAAGGGGTACCGTTAATAAAACTAACGGAGACAGGTTTGGGTTTTGAAACAATAGGTATTTTATTAAGGGAGACAAAACAAATGTCAATGTAGTTTCCACAAGATCCGGTGTCAATCATAGCCTTGGTGGTGATCCTAGTTTGGTCCCACTGCAATGTTAATTGAACAAAAAGATAGGGATTAGAAAAGGAAGTTGTGAGTCCCCCTAGCAAGACATTTGAACACTCACCCTCTTTTCTGCGGACAAGAGGACAGCCGTTTACCAAATGATTCGGGGATGCGCAGTACATGCAAAGATGTTCGGTTTTCCTCCTGGCACGTTCAGAAAGGGTCATAGGTGGACGTATCATTCCTACTTCCATAGGAGTAGGGTCAGCAGGCAACATCCGAGAAGGACTGGAAAATGGTGAGCCCATCTTCTCAGCCTTTCTTTCTCGTAGTCGTCTGTCAATATTGATACTGGTCTGTATCAGTCCCTCTAGAGTGCCAGGTAAATCCGCTCGGGCGAGCTCGTCTTTAACGGCCTCAGATAGGCCGAGTCTAAACTGCGTTCGCAAAGATGTGTCGTTCCACCCTGAATCAGGGGACCATCTTTTAAAATTCGCCACGAAATCTTCAACAGGTCTCCTTCCTTGTTTTAAGGCCTGTAATTGGGTGTCAGCGGTACTCTGCTTGTTGGGGTCTTCATATAAACTAGCAAGTTGTGCTAGAAATAAGGGATAAGAATTAAGGAGTGGATCATCCTTTTCAAAGAGAGCATCTGCCCAGGCCCGGGGTTCACCCGTTAAATAGGAGATGATGGTACAAACCTTAATTTGGTCAGTGGTGTAGGTTAGAGGTTTTAACAAAAAAAACAATCGACATGCATTTTTAAATTCACGGAATTTGCTCCGATCACCAGAAAACACTATAGGAGGGTTTATCTTAGGCTCACGGGGCTGAGCAGCAGGAGGCTGTTTGAGACGGCCAAGCTGCTGTCTCAAGGTCTGATTTTCATTTTGTACCTCTGTAAGCGCAAGGATCAATGTATCTACTTGCTGTTTTAATTGTAGTACATGAGTGGATAATTCTGCTGAATCCATATATTTTTTTTTTAAAGGCTCGTTCAATCTGTAACGTTCATGCGTTTTTGTTAGTGGATGGATTTACAGCTGCAGAATTATTACACTCAGTAGCCTTGTAGAGAATCTGTTGAACAAACATATCCAACTCTCAGGACTTCATCACCGTGTACAGCCTGTTATATACCATATATATATTAATAGATGTTAATGGAGGGATAGAATACATGAGGATATATAGATGAGAGACAGGCTATTGTATGGTGAGCACTAGAAGTAGTATTAGGAGAGTTGCAGGTGATGGTAAAGCAGATAGGTTCTGATGTCAAGTATAGTGCAGATGATAAGAGGACACAGATGGAGTATACTTAGACAGAGTAACCTAGTGCAAGGATAGTTGAAGGTAGTCCCAAGAGCTAACAGTCTATGCAGATGATAGTGAATAGATAGATACAGATAGTCTTGGTAATTGCAGTAGATGATAGTAGGAGATTGGTTAGTAAGAATCCCCTGCGGGGTACTTATCACTTAGATAGGTTTAGGAGTAACAGTGTCCATTGGAGAGGGGTGATCCCGTAGCGAGATACGGATCACCAGCGAGGTTTCCGGCTTCAGTTCAGCAAGGGAGAATGTCAGCAGCTCAGACTTCACAGGAGTAGGTGCGGTGAACATGCGGTTTGAACGAGCGATGAGTGAGAGCAAACCGGCGATTGAAATAGCCGCTCATAGCGGCGCTCGGCAATGATGTCATCCGGTCTTAAAGGTATATGCGTCCCTTGTTACACAAGATGGGACGCAATTAGGAGAGGAGAAATATGGAGACAAGGGTACCAGAGGTACCAGAACATTACACATGCATGCTGAACCAGCCAAGATTAAAGGGGCACTTCACATATACTGCAGGTTCTGGAAGCGTGGCTTGTTGAAGCTCTCAGCAGGTTTAGGCAGAAACTGCGATGACTGGAGCGGTTATGAAGAATAGCCAAAGCAGGCACTTAGAAGTGGTATTAAGCCAAGTTGAAAACAGGAGCGAGGTCACTGAGGTCAGTAGCAGGCGGGCAGGGAGATACAGAAGCATAGACGGAAGCGTGATCAGGAATGGAGCCAAAGTCAGGAACAGGTGGGCAGAGGTACAAGCAGAATCCAGGATCAGATCAGTAACAAGCTGGGTCCTCAACAGAAGTCAGATACAGGATACACTAAGGACACAGGGAAAGTTGAAGACCAGTTAGCACCGACAGTGAGCAAGATCATTTTTTAAAAAGCCCATCTGGCGCCAGAAACTATAAGCAATGTGTCCATTCGCATTTCTATTAGCAATGCGCCTAGGCTCATTTCTATTAGCGATGTTATGCGCATGCACATATCTATGAGCAGGTCACCATACTGGAATTCTCTTACACAGCCTGTCTTCTCCCATGTGGCTGGACTCCCCTCGGATAAAGCTTCCTCCTGTTTTTATATGCACAGGAAATAGGGCAGAGACCAGTAGAAGCCCGCCAAGCAAAATTACCTAGAAATAAGTTAACCCTTTCCCCCCCTGCTGGGCAGCATCTGACTAGGAGCTTGTGTATAAATATTTGGGGGAATGGTGGGACCTGGGGTAAGAAGGAATGGGGTACTTTGGGTTGTGCCCAGGGATGTTCTTTATGTGACTTTCCTTGTGCAAACCTTCAGGAAAAATAGTTATTCTATAACATTTTTAGTATGACACAATTCCCTTTGCTATGCAACCTCATATTATTTCAGTGATTATAGTAAATAAGCCTAGTCAATTATTATTGCAAAAACATTTGCTTCCTTTTTGTTCCCCAAACACTGGAAATAGCACAGAGCAATTATTATGTTTATGTAGAGAGCTATATATTAATATCTGCAATTTACCCTTTTACATTCATTACACAGATAAACAATGTAATAATCAGAATGCACAGGTTAGTAGGTTTTTCAACACTCCACAGATCATATGCAGATAGATCTATTCAGCCAAAAGAATCTATATACAGTATATAAGTATATATTTATTTTTTTTTATCTGCAGAATCAGCTGACATTGAGGAAAAAGGGCAACAGGACATACAGCGATCCCCTGTGATATGCAGGGTAAGCAGTGTTAAATAGTTAATTACTTTAAATACTAACTGCTTAAAGTTATTGACTTGTCTGATGGCATCTTGTCTGTTAAATTCTATCTAGAATCAAAACCTTTTGTTGGTTTTTAGATAGAATGGGGATGTTTTGAATCCCCTATAGGCTGCTTTAGGCTGGAGAGATCCATACTCTCTATTTGCCTTGGTGGCCATTAACACTAAAATAGAAAGTAATAGGAAATCCAAGAGATTTCCTGCCACTTTCTGTTGTTCTGCCAGGGCAGGAAGTGAAGGGAAATTTCCACAATGGGGACACTAACAGGAATCTAAAAACTATTATTACCTTTTCTACCCAAAACTAAAAAAAAAAAAAAAAATCTTTAAGTATACTTCAAATATGTGGTAAAGCCCTCCACAAAATAAGGAATATTTACTCTTGCTGTAATGGTATTCATACTACTGGAATCCTCATTACAATTCCAATCAATTCCTGAAAAAAAAAAAAAAAAAAAAAAAAAACAACTACTAGGATTTTTTGGGGGGGGGGGGAAAAGTATTTAATTACAAAATTAAAAAGGAAAAAAATATATATATATTAGTCATCTTACAATTCTGTAACTCTTTAACTCTTTACACTAACAAATTGAAGCTAAATCCCAGCTGAAATTTTTTAAACAGTTTTTATTCCTTTTGGGATATAAAGTTTTACATAACCAAATAAAAGCTGATCAATTTATGCACCCCTGTCAGTGTTAAATGGTTTGTCTCAACCCTCTAACTGCTACATCTGCAGGGCAGCTTGTTCTGGTGAAAAAGAACAGATTTGCTAGCTGGAGCGGCAGGTGAAAATAAAAGAAAGCATAAAAAAAGGAAACGAATACAGCCATCACATCTAAGAATTGGTAAGCTGCATTATAATACATTTTTGCTTTTGGGTTTAATACCGCTTTAAACTTTACCTGTATAAAGGCAAATATTTATCTACATTTTTGAAACTTTGCAAAAAATTCTTAAGGTCGAAATTCACATTAGAACAGACAGCTGCCAGAGCCCTTTACCAGTCCAGCAGCTGTCCATTCCCGATTACGGTAGATTGCAGTGTGGTGTACGATTCAGCTCATAGAAACATAGAAACATAGAATGTGTCGGCAGATAAGAACCATTTGGCCCATCTAGTCTGCCCAATATATCTGAATCCTATGAATAGTCCCTGGCCCTATCTTATATGAAGGATAGCCTTATGCCTATCCCATACATGCTTAAACTCCTTCACTGTATTTGGAAGGTTATTCCACGCATCCACTACTCTCTCAGTAAAGTAATACTTCCTCATATTACTTTTAAACCTTTGCCCCTCTAATTTAAAACTGTGTCCTCATCACACATCTCCTTTTTTTGGTCTTTGTATAAACTTTATTTGAATTGTACAAAAGTACAATTCATTCATCTCTCTGTACAACAGCACAATGCACAGAGCAGCTGTACAGTGGCATGCGATCCTGTACAGTGCCCTGCGATGCATCATGACTGTTTTTTTAGCAGTATGCCGCAGCACAGCTCTATGCTGCATTGCAGTGTGAGTGGGACACACAGAAAACAATTGTTTTCTGTGCGTGTCCTTGCAGTGACCAGTGTTTTACAAGGTAGTAAAATGCCAGGCACTACACTATGTCAAAATTATCAAAATTTGAAATCCTATATTATTTTCCATATTGAATTTCAATTATTTCTAGCCTACTCCTAATAATATGAATGACCTTGAAGTTTGTAAACTTGTACTTTTTCATTGTAAAGATCCCCACACATTTATTTCCTTGAATTCTGTGATTTGTATTCATTTTGCCCTATGTGTAGGTACCAGGGTTCTCAACCTCCCGAAACATTTTTTACTGACAAAACATGGAAAATTTACTGACAGAGCACATTTTTTACTGACATCCTGAAATATGACAGAAACTCCTATATTAAACTAAGGTAATCAATATTTAGGCAGTATAAACAATATGTAAACATTAACACTACTCAGAATAAGTAATCTGCTGGCTGAACCATGAAAAATTCCAAACAGTGAAAAAAAAAAAGGTTCTGTATGCATGGCCAGATTTTGGTTAATAGTGGGAGGGGCTTAAAAGGGGGATCTATGCCTAGTCGCTGTATACTCTGTACACATATAACAGTCCTTGTACCCACAAAATATTCCTAATTACTGTACCACACCTGACAGCCTCAAACACAAATAAACCTCAGGGCAAAGGATTAGGTTTTTAAAAATTAAACATTCAACAAACTTATATCAAAGTCCCCAGCATTTTCCTTTACATCAGAGTTCCAAGAGTGCCTCCTTACATCAGAGTTCACCCTTACATCCGAGTGCCCCCCTACATCAGAGTACACAGACTTCCTCCTTACACAAGATTGCCCAGGGTTTCCCCATACTTCAAGGTAAACAGAGTGTCACTTGCATCAGAGTCCACAGAGTTACCCCTTAGATCAGGGTTCCCCTTTACATCAGAGTCTGCAGTGCAAGAGGGAACTCTGCAGACCCTGCTGTAAAAGGGAACACTGGATTTAAAGGAAAATTCTTTAGAGTCTGATGTAAAGAAGAACTTTGATGTAAGGGGGAATGCTGTGGACATTGGTGTTCTAAGAAACTCTGATGTAAGGGGGTGTCTGTTCACCAGAGCCTTCCCTTACACAAGAGTCCCCAGAGTTCCCCCTTACATCAGAGTCATCAGATTCAGAGTTCTCCTTTACATCAGAGTCCACAGAGATCTCCTTTACATCACAGTTGACAGAGTTTCCCCTTAAATTAGACTCTACAGTTCCCCTTTAAATCACAGTACACAGAGTTCTCCCTTTCATCAGACTCCATAGAGTTCCCTTTTACATCACAGCCCATGGAGTTCTCCCTTACACAAGGGTCCACAGAGTTCCCCCTTACATCAGGGTCTGCAGGTTTCTCCTATAGTGCAAGGGGGAACTCTATGGACCCTGATGTAAAGGGGAATTCTAATGTAAAGGGGAATGCAGCAAACATTGATGTAAGGGGGAATGCTGCAGACTCTGGTGTAAAGGGGAACTCTGATGTTAGGTGGTCTCTGGTCAACAGAGCCCCCCCATAAATAAGAGTCCACAGAGTTCTCCTTTACATCAAAGTTTCCCCTTACATCACAGTCTGCATTGTTCCCCTTTAACATCAAGGTCCGCAAAGTTCCCCCTTGCACTGTAAGGAGGAATCCTGCAGACTCTGATATAAAGGGGAACTCTGATGTGAGGAGGGGACTCTGCTGACCACAGTGATCCTCCACAGACTCATGGCCTGGCTGGAGCTGTCACACTGACCTCTGTTTCTTGGGTGCAGAGCAGGCTATGAGGGGAGGCCCAGTCAGACTCAGACCTTGGCTTTGATCCATTATCCTTTGCTACAATTTTTGCAAAAAGTGCCATGACATCACCATGCACCTGGCCCTAGCCTGAGCACCATTTGGCAGTTTCAGATCCACAGCCATCTTTTTTACAGGCAGACGTGGTCATTCATAGACATTTATGGACAGGTAAAAATTGGCTGATTTTTACAAACTGTTCGTAAATTTGTGGGCGGTTGGCAACCCTGATAGGCACTGCTGTGTCGCACACTTCACAGACCCTGCCTTCTGAACTTCAGAGAAACTGAGAGGAGGAATTTTAGGAGGCAGAGTTGGTACATTAAAATTAAACAGCAGAGAAGATGCTGCAAAGCATTCAGGGAATCAAGGAAGTTGTGGACTATCTCTATCTCTATCACTATCTGAACCTTCGCCCAAACCCCTTTCTATCAGGATACCAAAGACATTTCTTAAGCAGCTTTGTAAAGTACATGGTACGGTTGTACCATGTACCTCACAAACCTGCTTAAGAAAGATCTTTGGGATCCTTATAGGAAGGGTTTCTGAGAAGGTTCATTTTGGAGATACAGTTACTCCTGAACCACGAAACGGGAAACTGAATTCCATCTCCTGAGATCTTGCAGAGAAGGGGGTTGGTTTTTCTGACCTACTCAAATATCACATGGCCAGAGTTTTGGGATGGTATAAACATGGTCCCAAAAAAACACTGGATTCAACTTGAGCAATCAACAACCAATTTGATTGTCTTCCGTTTTTTAAATAGGAGATTCTTCCATTTCTAAGTACCCTTCCAGTGAGTGGCAATGCTCTCATGCTGTTCCAGTCAGATAGACAACACATTCAGAGTTACCAGACTTCCTTGCTCATGGCCTGTTATTTGGAATTCCAAGTCTTCCTCCAGGGAAACAAGAAAAAGCCCCTCAGACTTTTTACATAAATTGACTGATCCATCACTGCTTCTGTGGGGGGATACAAGTATGCCATTTTCAAGTATTACCAGGCTGACTTTCAGCCCTCTTCTTGCCCCATTTTCCCTCTATACCCTCCCTCACTACCAACCATTTTTCTTCTTTTCTCTCTTTCTTTGTTTATTTTCTGCTCTGTCCTTTCTTTCAACTTCTGCAGTTCTTGATTTATTTTTCTCACTTTATCATTTTCTAGCTATCTCCAGTCTACTCGTCTCTGCATACTGTCCACTGCTACTACTTGCCCTTGCATTACTGCCTTGTGTGGGTCTGCAGGTATGAGGCTCCCTTACCAGGCCTAATCCATTGTCATGTGTTGTGCACAATGGTTAAAATCTGTTTTACAACAACAGGCCTTTGCCTCTTTCTAAATGGGATTTTATCATTCTCTTGCCAAAACCTAGGCTTAAAAACTTACCTGCCTCGATCCAGTGCTGTGTCCGACTTCAGTTCTCTCCTCTCTGCCTTCTCTCACAAGCTTCACTGAGACCATTGGCTCCTGCTGCTGTTAGTCAAATTATGTGAGGAGGGAGTGGTGGGGACCAACTTCCTTTTGGGGGCCAAAGTGATAATGACTTTGTCCAATCATGACTCAGTACTCATAGCCACACCACACACTATAAAAGGTTCCTTCCCACCGGAGGCTTTTGCTGTGTGTTGTTGGAGTAGAAAAAGATAGAGCAGCGCTCAGTTGTCTACTAGCGAGTTAGTGTGTTCACTTATTGTGACTCTGAGTGTACAGTGTTTGTGTAGTGTTAGTAGTGTAGTGTGAGTATAGTGTGTTAGTGTAGTGTGAGTATAGTGTGAGCATGGTGTGTCAGTGTAGTGTAGTGTGAGTGTAGTGTGTTAATGTAGTGTGAGTATAGTGTGAGCATGGTGTGTTAGTATAGTGTAGTATCAGTATAGTGTGTTAGTGTAGTGTGAGTATGGTGTGTCAGTATAGTGTCGTGTCAGTATAGTGTGTTAGTGTAGTGTGAGTATAGTGTTAGCATGGTGTGTCATTATAGTGTAATGTCAATTTAGTGTGTTAGTGTAGTGAGAGTATAGTAAGAGCATGGTGTGTCAGTATAGTGTAGTGTCAGTGTAGTGTGAGTATAGTGTGAGCATGGTGTGTCAGTATAGTGTAGTGTGAGTATAGTGTGAGCATGATGTGTCAGTATAGTGTAGTGTAAGTATAGTGCAGTTTTTAATACAGCCTTACATAACATTAAAGCGGAGTTCCACCCTAGAAAAAAAAATGTAGACAAAAATACCCCCGGGACAGTCAGGGCTAGTACATTTAAGCAATGATAGCCTCGGAACTGTCCCCTGTTTCACTTACCTTTTAGAAGAAATACTTACCTTGAAAAAGTATTGTCCAGCGCTACCATCTCAGGTGTGGGAAGCTGAAGCCAGAGCGTCTTCTTCGGTGTCCTCTTCGGTGACGTCGGAGTCCCAGAATGCCCTGCACCGGCCCTGCTTGTCACTTCTGGTGCAGGCGGGCCTTCCCTGCACAACTTCTGGGCATGCCCAGAAGCTGTTTAGAAGGGAATGACGCTCCTGTGGAGGCAAGGTCAGAAGCCGGAGTCAGTCTGGAAAACTAGCTCAGGCGATAAGAACACAAATCTGTCAACCAGGAACAATGAACTGACACTGCTCTCAGGGAGAGGCAGTGTTTTATACCTTGCTTAAATGAGCAATTAGTTTCAGGTGGACAATGAGAAACAGGAGCATTCTCAGGTAAAGTCCAGCTCCCTAGTGCTGCAGTTAATGCCAGATAAACAAGACTGGATCCATATGAGCTGAAGTGTGGCTCAGAGACAGGATAACAGAACAGAACACCAAAGTACCCCAGTTCAAAAATCCCCTGTTAGGTACTTAACGGTGGCCATGCCTGGCTGTGTGTATGGCATGGCGAGAACCGTGACACACACTGCAATAGATTGCCTTGGTGTGCATGCGCTTTATGTTTTTTTCTTATCTTTCAAGATATTGAAAAACCTAAATCTAATGTTAAAGTAAAGGATATAATAAATGTACTTACAAATATATATATATATAATTTTTTGTGAAGAATCAACAACAAGTGGGACACAATCATGAAGTGGAACGAAATTTATTGGATATTTCAAACTTTTTTAACAAATAAAAAACTGAAAAATAGGGCATGCAAAATTATTCAGCCCCCTTAAGTCAATACTTTGTAGCGCCACCTTTTGCTGCGATTACAGCTGCAAGTCGCTTGGGGTATGTCTCTATCAGTTTTGCACATCGAGAGACTGAAATTTTTGCCAATTCCTCCTTGCAAAACAGCTTGAGCTCAGTGAGGATGGATGGAGAGCATTTGTGAACAGCAGTTTTCAGTTCTTTCCACAGATTCACGATTGGATTCAGGTCTGGACTTTGACTTGGCCATTCTAACACCTGGATATGTTTATTTGTGAACCATTCCATTGTAGATTTTGCTTTATGTTTTGGATCATTGTCTTGTTGGAAGACAAATCTCCGTCCCAGTCTCAGGTCTTTTGCAGACTCCATCAGGTTTTCTTCCAGAATGGTCCTGTATTTGGCTCCATCCATCTTCCCATCAATTTTAACCATCTTTCCTGTCCCTGCTGAAGAAAAGCAGGCCAAAAAGTTTGATTTTGGTTCATCTGACCAGAGCACCTTCTTCCACATGTTGGTGTATCTCTCAGGGCCTCTTGGCTGCATCTCTGATCAGTCTTCTCCTTATATGAGCTGAAAGTTTAGAGGGATGGCCAGGTCTTCGTAGATTTGCAGTGGTCTGATACTCCTTCCATTTCAATATTATCACTTGCACAGTGCTCCTTGGGATGTTTAAAGCTTGGGTAATCTTTTTGTATCCAAATCCAGCTTTAAACTTCTACACAACAGTATCTCGGACCTGCCTGGTGTGTTCCTTGTTCTTCATGATGCTCTATGCGCTTTAAACGGACCACTGAGACTATCACAGTGCAGGTGCATTTATACGGAGACTTGATTACACACAGGTGGATTCTATTTATCATCATTAGTCATTTGGGTCAACATTGGATCATTCAGAGATCCTCACTGAACTTCTGGATAGAGTTTGCTGCACTGAAAATAAAGGGGCTGAATAATTTTGCACGCCCAATTTTTCAGTTTTTTTATTTGTTAACAAAGTTTGAAATATCCAATAAATTTCGTTCCACTTCATGATTGTGTTCCACTTGTTGTTAAATCTTCACAAAAATTACAGTTTTATATCTTTATGTTTGAAGCCTGAAATGTGGCAAAAAGTCGAAAAGTTCAAGGGGGCCGAATACTTTCGCAAGGCACTGTATATATATATATATAAACAATAATGCACAATAACTGTAAAGTAGAACATTGTATTTTAGCCACAGTGTATGATACTGTTTCAAATTTTCACTTAATACATGTTTTTTATTCGATTTTTTTGTTATCTCAAACTTTTAGGATTTAAATCTAAATCTTTACCCATCCAGTCTTTCCATTCTCATTCCAAAACTTAAAAAAAAAAAAATGTTTTGGCTCTACGTACATTTTGATGACAATTTGGGATCCTGGCCTGTGATTCTCTTGTTTTTATGGTTTGCTATATTAATTTTGTTAGTCTACTGCCTGTCCAAGCATACATTCCATCTTTTCTTTGGTTATTTGTCTGCAAATCAGCAGTGTGCAGTGCTAAGGCAGCCCATAGATAAGTCAGTTTTTTTCTTTCAACCATCAGGTTGAACAAACAAACTGACAAGATTCCCCCATCCACACACTCTATGTGGATAAGGGAATCATCCCCGCTGTGTCTTTGTGTTCTAAAAGCGTACAGACTTCCCTGCCATCACAATACATTGATCAGCAATGCAGGCTATAGCCTGCAGGGCTGATCAAACGGGGAAAATCTAACATGACGGTTGTACAGAAGTGGACCATTAGATCCTCTTCTGTAAAACCACAGATGGATCAACATTTGTTTGGTCCCTGTTGAACAGGTTGAATTTAGCTCCATGTGTGACCGGCCTAAATCTTCTTGTTGGGATACTTGCTGAAGCCCAAATGCTACTATTTCCATTTATTAGTCATGTTGCCCACTAATGACAGGTGAATACTAGATCATGACAAAAATATAATACCACCACTGCAAAAGAAAAAAAATTTAATCTCAAAGGGTTCAAAATGAAAGGCAGCTTCCTGATCGAAATTCTCATATCCATCTTGAAAATGTTCTAAATGCTTTACATGATTTAAAACAACCCTGGCAGCATGTTTTCCTATATTTTTAGTAAAATTTATAATAAGATGATGTATGATTATGAATTTGTGTTTTGAAAGTATATGATAGGTTCCGTCATTTCCATCATTAAGTGTTACCAGTATTTTTGATGGAAGAAAATATAAGCACACATATCTTGAAAGAGAACCATGGTGTAAATTCAGTATAATATTAGGGTGCATTTCCTTATTCTTCTTACTCAACAGGAGAGTAAGGGAATGTACCCCAATATTTATACAGCTATGCATGGGATATCTGATATGGTATGTGCTTATTACCTACTGCCTGGGCATGCTTAAAGAGCCCTCATGTGGGGCTTGTGCACATGGGTATTTTATTAGGCAGAATTGCACTTCTTCCCATACAAGCTAAAACAGCTTTATGAAGCTTAGAAACTAAAGATTCGCAGACTCATTTCAAACTGATTACAAATGCAAGACACAATACAAGCTAAAAGCTTGCTGCAAATGCTCACCTACACAAGTGTGTGTGCTAGCTTATTGGAATCCCCTTCCACCAATATACCAACCCCTTCTATCTATCATAATTAGCCACAGCAAAACACATTTCAGATGCATAATCAAGGCTCAGCCGGTCTAAGGCTAGAGTGTGTTTACAGGCTCCCACATGGTCCGCAGTGCATAATAAGAAGAATTTATTCTTGCCATCAAACATGCACTGTGCCTTACACCAGAGGAACATAGCTGTACCTGGACATGTATGCAGAAAGGCCATTATTCTCTAAGGTCAGAACCAGTGAATAATAGAGGGCATGGTAGACATAATTATTATTTTATTTTGTTTATTTTTTACAGACTCATCTTTATAAATGTACTTCCAATCATGAACCCATTGGTGTCATTGCATTGCTTTTAAAGAGAGAGAATACATACACTATATTACCAAAAGTAGTGGGATGCCTGCCTTTACACGCACATGAACTTTAATGGCATCCCAGTGTTAGTCTGTAGGGTTCAATATTGAGTTGGCCCAACCTTTGCAGCTATAACAGCTTCAAATCTTCTGGGAAGGCTGTCCACAAGGTTTAGGAGTGTGTCTATGGCAATGTTTGACCATTCTTGCAGAAGCACATTTGTGAGGCACTGATGTTGAAAAGAAGGCCTGGCTCGCAGTCTCCACACTAATTCATCCAAAAGGTGTTCTATGGGGTTGAAGTCAGAACTCTGTGCAGGCCAGTCAAGTTCCTCCACCTCAAAATCGCTCATCCATGTCTTTATGGACATTGCTTTATGCACTGGTCCAAATCATTTGGTGAAGGGCTATGGTGTGGGGTTGTTTTTCATGATTTGGGCTTGGCCCCTTAGTTCCAAGGGAACTCTTAAGATGTCAGCATACCAAGACATTTTGGACAATTTCCTGCTCCCAATTTTGTGGGAACAGTTTGGGAATGGCTCCTTCCAGTTCCAACATGACTGCGCACCAGTGGTCAAATAAGGTCCATAAAGACATGGAAGAGCATGTTTGGGGCGGAGGAACTTGACTGACCTACACAGAGTACTGACCTCAACCTGATAGAACACCTTTGGGGTGAATTAGAGTGGAGGCTGCCAGTCAGTTCTTCTCGTCCACAACAATGCCTGACCTCACAAATGTGCTTCTGGAACAATGGTTAAACGTTACCATAGACACACTTGTGAACAGCCTTTCCAGAAGAGCTGAAGCTGTTATAGCTGCAAAGGGCCTTGTGCCTTGTTTGTGCACTGGTGCGCAGTCATGTTGGAACAGGAAGGGGCCATCCCCAAACTGTTCCCACAACGTTGGAAGCAAGACATTGTCCAAAATGTCTTGGTATGCTGACGCCTTAAGAGTTCCCTTCACTGGAGCTAAGGGGCCAAGCCCAACCCCTAAAGAACGAACCCACATCATAATACTCCCTCCATCAAATGATTTTGACCAGTGCAAAAAAGCAAGGTCCATAAAGACATGCATGAGCGAGTTTGGGGTGGAGGAACTTGACTGGGATAAATTTGAGTGGAGACTGCAAGCCAGGCCTTCTTGTCAACATCAGTGCCTAACCTCACAAATGTGCTTCTAAAAGAATGGTCAAACATTCCCATAATTAAAAAATATAAAGATCAGCGCTCAGCTTTTTAACAGGGGGACCACTAGATCTAATATAAATGTATGTAGAAAAGACGTGCCTTAAAAGAATATTGAATGGTGATCAAATTAATAAATGTGTCAATAAAAGTGTATTCAAAAATGCTGAATGTATAGAGTGATGATAGAATATATAAATGTATACAAAATAAATCCAATCAACGATACAATGCTGAGTGATAGTTCAAGTAAACCAAACTCATGTGCGACTCTATACAATCAATATAAATCCCACTCATAAAAGTGTAGAAAATGAGTGACAGTGACAAAAATAAAAACAGCTAAATATAGCAATATTAAGCTAAAAAAGTGCTTCAATAGTCCATAAAGTGCGTATATTAATTTAGCAAATATTCATGATAGCAGTCCCAAATGAAGTAAGTAAAGTGCAGTGTGCCAAAAAAAATCTTTCTATATATGGTGATCTTTCCAATCAACTCAAAAAAGTGAAAGGTGCTCTTCAAACACAGCAAGGTGAGTGTATCCCGGTGAGCATACAATCCAGACACCGAGTGCAGTGGCCGCTCACCTCCACAACACTCAGATTGAGCGTTCGATATAACAATCCTGGCAACCCTTTTCAGCTTGTTCGCTAACAACCCAGCGTGCTCCAGCAGCAATGGATACAATAATGGAGATATCGCAGCATAGGAAGCTCAGAACTGCCTTAATCCCTGTGTTGGTAAATTACAGTCGATAAAACAAAGCAGGTAGTGTCACAAACCGCCGATGCGGTGCAATCCGAAGCTTCCGGTCACGGCCGAAGACCGGAAGTGACGTCGGTACGGCTTACCCTGACGCGTTGCGCTACGAACACCCGTAGCTTTCTCAAAGTTCCCCCTTTGAGAAAGCTACGGGTATTCGTAGCGCAACGCGTCAGGGTAAGCCATACCGACGTCACTTCCGGTCTTCGGCCGTGACCGGAAGCTTCGGATTGCACCGCATCGGCGGTTTGTGACACTACCTGCTTTGTTTTATCGACTGTAATTTACCAACACAGGGATTAAGGCAGTTCTGAGCTTCCTATGCTGCGATATCTCCATTATTGTATCCATTGCTGCTGGAGCACGCTGGGTTGTTAGCGAACAAGCTGAAAAGGGTTGCCAGGATTGTTATATCGAACGCTCAATCTGAGTGTTGTGGAGGTGAGCGGCCACTGCACTCGGTGTCTGGATTGTATGCTCACCGGGATACACTCACCTTGCTGTGTTTGAAGAGCACCTTTCACTTTTTTGAGTTGATTGGAAAGATCACCATATATAGAAAGATTTTTTTTGGCACACTGCACTTTACTTACTTCATTTGGGACTGCTATCATGAATATTTGCTAAATTAATATACGCACTTTATGGACTATTGAAGCACTTTTTTAGCTTAATATTGCTATATTTAGCTGTTTTTATTTTTGTCACTGTCACTCATTTTCTACACTTTTATGAGTGGGATTTATTTGATTGTATAGAGTCGCACATGAGTTTGGTTTACTTGAACTATCACTCAGCATTGTATCGTTGATTGGATTTATTTTGTATACATTTATATATTCTATCATCACTCTATACATTCAGCATTTTTGAATACACTTTTATTGACACATTTATTAATTTGATCACCATTCAATATTCTTTTAAGGCACGTCTTTTCTACATACATTTATATTAGATCTAGTGGTCCCCCTGTTAAAAAGCTGAGCGCTGATCTTTATATTTTTTAATTACGTTGTGATTAGTGGTGACACTATCAGAATCAGCTGCTGGCTTGGAGGAGTTCCACATCTATTTTTCAGATTGGGAAGATCCATTTGATCGCTTACCTCAAAATCGCGCATAAGTTTATTATTCCTGCAAACATTCCCATAGACACACTCCTAAACCTTGTGGGCAGCCTTCCCAGAAGAGTTTAAGCTGTTACAGCTGCAAAGGGTGAGCCAACTCAATATTGAACCCTACGGACTAAGACTGGGATGCCATTAAATTTCATGTGCATGTAAAAGCAGGTGTCTCAATACTTTTGGCAATATAGTGTATGTGTAGATAAAACACAAAATGTATACCTATATGCCTCAAATACATCTAGATATACCTATCCTTGACTCTTTTCTGTAGACAACGTGTGTAAATAGAGTGAACAGAGCAATTAACATAAATAGAACCCAAGTCCAGAGAAAACATCGATCAGTTTAGTACCATCAATGTGTCACACTGCTGACTGCAATGGATAATATAACAAGCATTACTCTGCTCTTGCTCACATAGAAAATGAAATAGTATACATAACACTTTATGATTCATTTTTTATTTGGAGTGAAAATATGACTTACATTTTTATTTGTATTTTGCAGGAATTAACCATAAATGTCATCCAAACTTAATCAAACATCATATATAGAATTCCTTTTGTTAGGATTCTCCCAGTACCCAAATCTCCAACCTCTTTTCTTTACCATATTCTTACTGATTTACATGATGGCCTTTGTTGGAAATATATTAATAACAGTTGTTATAAGTTCAGATTCTCGTCTTCACACTCCAATGTATTTCTTTCTTATTAATCTTTCCATATTGGACATTTGTTGCACAACTGCTGCTATCCCCAAGATGCTCCAGATACTTGTGATAGATAAGAAGACAATCTCATATTCTGGCTGTATCACCCAATTATATGTATTTTCAGCTGCTCTTAGTATTGAACTGATTCTTCTAACAGTTATGGCGTATGACAGGTATGTGGCAATCTGTTATCCTTTACAGTACAAAACTGTAATGAGCAGTGCAACATGTATATGTTTGGTGGGAGCTGCTTGGATCCTTGGCACAGTAAACTCAATGATACATACATTCCTCATACTGAAACTAAGCTTTAGGGAAGAAAATATCATGGACCATTTTTTCTGTGAAATTCCCCCAGTGTTAAAGATGGCAAGTTCTGACACATATGTTAATGATGTTGTCATTGTGGCATCTGATGTGGTGCTGGGAATGATATGTTTTAATCTCACTGTTATTTCCTATACATACATCATTTCCACTATTATGAAAATCCGTTCTGCTGAGAAGAAAAAGAAGGCCTTCTCGACCTGCGCCTCCCACCTTACTGTAGTGACTCTCTTTTATGGTGGAGTCATCTACACCTATGTACGACCTGCCTTCAGCAACCGTTTAGCAGCTGATAAAGTTGTATCGGCTCTGTATGCCATTGCATCTCCAGTACTAAATCCCATTATATACAGCCTCAGGAACAAGGAAGTGATCAATGCTATTAATAAGACATTTTTCAAAAAAACTATTTTTCAAAAATGACTCACTGTTCATAGGCATTCTAAAATATTTTTGAAATGATTGTGGTTTTAAGAACCTTTAGAGCAGTTTTCTGTGATTGTAAAGGTTCACATTTTTTTTAAAATAATAAAACAATATACTTACCTGCTCTGTGTAATGGTTTTGCCTTGTAGCTCCTCTTCTGGGGTCATCCACCGATGCTCCTGGGTGCTCCTCCCTTCTAAGTTCCCCCATAGCAAACCACTTGCTATGAGGCCACTTATGCAGGCTCAATACTTAGCCACACTTTGTGTGTTCATTGACACACACAGTGCAGTTTAGACCTGCCCCCTGTTCCCTCCTCATAGAATTTGATTGAAACAGCAGGAGAGAATGGCTGATGCATCTGTGTATTGTGGGGAAAGAGAGAGCAACGCTGCTGCCCTCAGACACAGCATAGGATCGAGTTTGAGCTCAGCTAAGTATTTAGCGGGGGAATGGATCATAGAAGAATTTTTACCATAATAAAGAGAATAAATTAAGGTAAAAAAAACCTTCTACCTTTACAACCACTTTAACTGTTTTTCTTTTGAAAATTAAAAAGATTATGATGTTTGCAGATATTTGGGTATGTTATATATTTTGATATGACTTTACTTGGAATACTGTATATCAGTATTTCATTTTTTTAAAAAAAATAAAGTTTACTGCAAGGATTACTGGTTCAGATCCTGTTCTGCAAAAATGGCAAGACTCAGGCTGGCCTGGGGGCTGAAAAAAAAAAAAAAGACTAGAAGATTTGTCCATCCACGCAAGAGCACATGAACAGATCTCTCCTTGAGGCTACTATATATGGACAGAAAATACCCAAACTTGTCCAAATACCCAAACTTACAATTAGATGCAACCACTTTTTGGCAGACAATTTTCCACTCTGCACCTTTAATTTTTCAGTTGAGGGATGTTGGGGGAAGGCAGCCAATAGGGCCACCCACTAAGTGAACCTCAGCTGGTTCCCCGGGAACCAGCCATGATTCATACAATGTAGAGCAAGTTTTGCATGCACTTTCACCTATAGCAGCTGCCTTTCCCTTAAGACTAATATGCCTACCAGTAATGAAATGCCCCCGGGACTTAAAATTATATTAAACCTTAGGGTTTTTTAAATTAAAATAACAAATATGTCTATACAGTATCTCACAAAAATGAGTACACCCCTCACATTTTTGTAATTTCTTTATTATATCTTTTCATGTGACAACACTGAAAAAAATTACACTTTGCTACAATATAAAGTAGTGAGTGTACAGATTGTATAACAGTGTAAATTTGCTGTCCCCTCAAAATAACTCAACACTCAGCCATTAATGTCTGAACCGCTGGCAACAAAAGTGAGTACACCCCTAAGTGGAAATGTCCAAATTCGGCCCAATATTTTGTGTGGCCACCATTATTTTCCATCACTGCCTTAACCCTCCGGCCGGGGTATTGAGTTCTCCAGAGCTTCACAGGCTGCCACTGGAGTCCTCTTCCACTCCTCCGTGACAACATCACAGAGCTGGTGGATGTTAGAGACCTTGCGCTTGTCTACCTTCCATTTGAGGATGCCCCACAGATGCTCAATAGGGTTGAGGTCTGGAGACATGCTTGGCCAGTCCATCATCTTTACCCTCAGCTTTACCCTCAGCTTCTTTAGCATGGCAGTGGTCATCTTGGAGGTGTGTTTGGGGTCGTTATCATGTTGGAATACTGCCAGTGGAGGGGATCATGCTCTGCTTCAGTATGTCACAGTACATGTTGGCATTCATGGTTCCCTCAATGAACTGTAGCTCCCCAGTGCCAGCAGCACTCATGCAGCCCCAGATCATGACACTCCCACCACCCTGCTTGACTGTAGGCAAAACACACTTGGCTTTGTACTTCTGATTGCCGCCACACATGCTTGACACCATCTGAACCAAATACATTTATCTTGGTCTCATCAGACCACAGGACATGGTTCCAGTAATCCATGTCCATAGTCTGCTTGTCTTCAGCAAACTGTTTGTATATATACACATATAAACAGTATATACAATAAAAACAAGGTGGTCCAGCGGTGATCTTTTCTGTGTGTTCCAAGCATCCATGTTGATAATAGTGATCATTTTGATCTAACTGAGTAGCTCCAACTTAAAGAAAGGCTAAATATAGTCATGTTCATTGTGAAGAAAAACATTAGGAAATTTCACATTAGTGATGTTTGAACAGATACACTCTAATTACATCAAACTTATTTGCAAACAGTGGATATTCGTGAATGTCAGCAAGTCTACATGCTTATCCAATGTTTTTTTTGTACTGTTGTGTTTTGAAGAACTTACCTTTCAATAATAGCTACCACTTGCTCTGATGGGCCACGAGGGCTTGTTCACACCTGAGGATGTGTTCACATCAGGACGATTTGACGTGCGTTTTGAGATGTCAAATCGCCGCCTAATGCCGGCAACGCTGCACCGATTCCCAAAAGTAGTTCCTGCAGTACTTTTGGCAACTTCGATCGCGATTTCAATAGACATCTGTGCATGAACTAGCACAGATGTCTCTCAAATTGCCCCAGAACTTGCACTAAAATGCCGGTTTGAAATACCAGCTGAACTTGCACGATTTTAAACCCGCCTTCAGTGTGCACCTAGCCTTAAGCCTAATGCCCCATACACACGTGCAGATTATCTGCAGACTGTTGTCTGCAGACTTACCTTTTCTATGTAGTGCAAGGGCCTGCCGGATTGCATATAAATTGAAAGTGTTTAGGTTTGACCTCATATTATATGGTTTTGGTAAGTCTGCAGACAAAAGTCTGCAGATAATCTGCACGTGTGTATGGGGCATTAGTATGCGTTATGATTGACATTGTAACACATTGCACAGTTTTACTTTTTTTCAACTGTATTGAAATGTCACAAAATGACATTTCATTCAACTCCATGCACCACAGATCAATACATTGCACTAGGGGAGGGGGGCGGACATGTAGTGATATACCTTGCACTGCTTAAAAATGCAGAAATTATGCATTTTTATGCAATGCAATCCACCAAACATCAAACAAGACACAACAAAAATTATTGTTTTCCATGTGCCTTTGCATTGAGCCTGTTTTGATAAGCATTGATCAAAACAGGTTCAGTGCAAGGGCACATAGAAAACAAAAGTCAATCAATGCTTATCAACACAGTTCAAGGCACCTGGTATGAACAAGCCCTGAAGAGAATCCTGCTTATTAAGGCCCCTTTCACACATGGAGTCCGTTCAGATCCACCTGTCAGTTTTTTTGGCGGATCTGAACAGGGGCCCCATGCATCCCTTTAGGACATCAGATGTCAGCGGAGCCATGTCCGCTGACATCCGATTCGATCCATCAAAACCGGACAGATGGAAACCCTATTTTCCATCCGTCTGGCGGATCAATGAGAACGGACAGATGGTCCATTCCCATCAGATTCCCCCATAGAGATGAATGGGGACCTGACAGCTGTGTCTCAGCACACAGCACGGAGACACAGCTGTCATCCGCCTGCTCAGCGGGGGATAGGCGGATCGATCCCCCACTGAGAAAAACTTTGTGTAAAAGAGCCCTAAATCTCACTACATCGAAAGCAAAGATTTAAAAAAAATACCCACTATAGTTATTCAAATAAAACAATCATTTTCTATTTATTATAAAAGAAAAAATAATAAAAGAAAAATCCTAAGAGCCAACTCTATTCCCTATCCCATGACATTTCTCCAAAGTAAACCTGAGGGGAAAAAAGTTTCCCTGTGGCTTTTACCAGCAAAAGAGCTTGATTATTGTTATGTGGCATGGGCTCTTGGGAAATTTCAGTGCTCCAGTTAATGTGCTCTAATTTATGAAATGTATCATTCACAGAAGTAAGATTGTAAAGAGGAACTGTACTATGGAAGCTGTACACAACATAGGCAAACCTCCCTGCAGCTGATATTTTCTGATATATTGCTAACTTACTATGCTCTTTTCCACAACGTGTCCCTATAAAGGTGTGAATGAGTCAGAGGGAATGACACAGAAGCTGGACATTATGGGCCGGATTTAAAGAAACTGCAGCTTCAAACATCTATGACGTGTTTCAGTTTCGCCGCGTTCAAATCAATTAACTGGCGCTGCGGCGAATTGGCTAGTGAAACAGCAATAATGAATTCCGCTGTCAGCGGGATTCACTTACGATCGCGGCTTCGCCAATTCGCAAACTTATGTCTTCGTGCTTATAGCAGTTTCACATAGCGATGTGGGGTAGTGGATTAGTGCACACATCACACGTCTGTAATTCATCTCCCTCTGCTGTAGGTTCGAGGCTTACCATCTCCACCTACTTTTTTTATTTTCTTTTTTTGTTTATATTGCTAAAATGTAACGGATTACATCATATATATTGCTAAATAATGTTACACTCAGAAGCGCTTGCAAGCTTACACCATTTTAAGTGTTTTTTTGATCTTGTCTGTGTGTCAAATCGATCTTATGATTGAAAGTACCAAAGGCAAGTGACCAAACCCCTACCCTACTTCAGGGCAAGATGAAACCTCACAATTTTACCATGGTCTTCTTCCCACATTCCATACAATGTTTAGTTCTTTAGCTATATGTGCTTTTTAGCCTTAACACACTCCTTTTTTTCCACCATACAGCTTTATTCTGCACAATAGCTAAGTGCTTTGCAACTTCACTGCAGTTAACAACGTCATGGGTTCAAATCACATCACTACACTTGGGATCTCTTTTCACTCTCATTTTTTTTAACAGTTTTTTTAAACTATCTTGAATTTGGGGGGGGGGGGTGTCCTACCCAAATTTCAAGCACATCAATGGAAACAACACAATTTTGATTTTATGAGTGTGGTCCTAGTTTTATCGAGATGCAATTCTTTACATATTTACCATGGTTCTTACAATTTCTTGACCAATAAACATAGGTGTCTGATATTGGACTCTCTCCATATTTCAACAACACAGACCCTCATAGTCCAACACTACATTTGCCTCACACCTCAACACAACACTGTCACATCCCTACTCTACATTACAACCCCTCACATCACCAGTACAAGCAGCATGCAAAGTGCAAAACTCCGGCCTTGGCAGCTTAATGGGCCATACACTAACAATTTGTCTAGACTTTTTCCTGTAGACTTAACCAAACCATATAATATAAGCTCAAACCTCAACACTTTCAATTTGGATGCAATCAGGCAGGCCCTTGCACTACATAGAAAATGTCAATCTGAAGGATAAAGTCTTCTCTAAATCTTACAGTGTGGATGGCCCTTTTGTCTGTAGGCACCCACACAAAACAAAAAAACACATGTTCAATTCTAAAGTCTTTATTTATTTGAGAATGACAGCAGAAGGAGGGATGCAGCAAAATAATATTGTCACTCTCCAGTCCGTGTGCCTTTACAGCGCCAGACCACGATCTTTGCTCCATGGCTACGGGATTCTGATGTCTTCCACAACTTCAGGCAGAGTTCAGAATCCATTCTGCACCTCTACCAGCTCATAGGGGACAGGCATGGCAAGGTTGCTGGTCAGCTTCCAAGCCACTTTCGAAGTTCCAGGGTGTTCATGTTGGTCATTGGCCATGTGCCTTACCAAATATCCACTGACCACAAAAGAAGATGAGTGGAGTCCATCAAGGTGGGTTTCTACCACCTACACCCGCAAGCAGTACCACTCCTGGAAAAATAAAACAAAGGATAAGACATTTCATTATGAAAATCACATCTTAATGCCTGTTTGCTTCATTCTGAACTTCATTTAATTTCGACATCACGAGTGAAATAACACATTTTATGCCAACTTACACAAACCAGAAATCATTAATGTAAACATTTGAATACACACCTGTGATGCCAGACAGCCCATCACCACAGGCTTCTCATGGTACGTGCCATGATTCCAAGATGTTGACGTTCTGGAAAATTACAACACCATAAGATACCAAGCAGCCGTTCATGTTATCAATAACTACACAGGTGGCATAGACACAAATAAACACCTGCCAGCTCTTCTCAGCCCTTTACACTATTCACAATACCAACATGTTTATGGTTAGAGGTGCATGTTTTTGCTCAAGTAACACAATTTTACCAATGTTGACTACACTTTATCTACAATGGCAAGTATCATTGGCAGATGATAATGACCCTCTGTCTCCCTGTGAGTGGCACCTCTGCTAACTAGCTAATTAATACACATGCCCTATCTTGACCGGTTACAGTACTTACATGTAAAGTGGCTAGCAACCAGGGTATTCCGGGTGGCCATACCTGCAGCGGTGCTCCGCCGCCTGGGGGCCGCCGGCTGACGGACCTCTGGCTCCCTCTCCTCCGTCAGCTCCCAAGATTCATCCCGGGCAACGCACATGTTGTGCAACACGCAGCACGCCAGGATGATCTTGGAAGCCTTTGTAGGAGAGTACAGGAGTTCACCCCCAGGCCGGGCCAAGCAGAGAAACCGGGATTTGAGAAGACCTATGGTCAACTCAATGATACTCCGGCTTCTCCGCAAGGCCCTGTTGTAATTCCTCTCTGCTGGGCCCTGGGGGTACCTGATTGGAGCCATCAGCCACGTCAGCTGCGGGTAACCAGCATCCCCTGAAAAATAAGAAAAATATACATTAGTTCTTCATATCATGTGACTTTAGATGACTCCTCAAAATGGGAGACAATTAGGCATTTTACTAAACAACCTGCTCGTCTGTTTGCAAAAACTCATATGAAACATCTCAACTCTGTCTAACTGCCTAAATCACTAATACAAATGGGAAAAAGGACACACAAAGTGGTGGGTTTCTCTTGCAAGTTCCAACTTGGCCGCTATTTTGTTCCTATTACATTAGCCTAGGTATTACTTCTGGAATATATCTGCAACTAGAGTGAGGAAACCAATATTGACTCACTTATGCAAAGTACTTTGGGGATATGGCAATACCATTGGAATCATTTGTAGGTTTTCTTTGGGTGGCTAGAGGACACCATTTACACATTGGTTAACCACCTTCATTGGACTCAAAGACAACTTTGCAAATCTTTCTTTTGTGAGCTGCTAAGCTGCTGATCTGGTTGTGTGTGAACAGCCTGACAACTCCTAACACATCCATTTTAGGTAGGCTTTGCTTAAATCAGGGTGTACACCGATGTAGCTTATTCCTATGTCTATGTAATCTTACAGTTTATGTTGTTAAGACAAAATACTTTACCAATAAGCCACCCTTGGGGCATTTGTCCACTTTCAAACACCTCGTACAGAGTACTGGTTCTTAACATACTGGAATCATGGCACGACCCTGGGTGACCAGTGTTGACACTCATGATGCGCTGTTTGGCGTCACACACTAATTGGACGTTCACGGAGTGGTACTGCTTGCGGTTCCGGTACTCACTTTCGTGGCTCCTTGGTGGCCAAATGGCTATGTGGGTGCCATCGATTGCCCCTAGGATTTGCGGCATGTGTGCCCGCAGGTAGAAACCCAACTTGACTTCATTCCACTCATTTTCATTCTGTGGCCAGTGGATAAAATTGGGCACTATATCGACTATGGCATTAATGACCAACATGAACACCCTTGAAACTGTGGGCTGGCTAATGCCCATGATACTTCCCGAAGTGGCTTGGAAGCTGCCACGCCCTAAAATATACAAAGTGGCCAGCAATCTGGCCATGCCGGGCACCGCATGGCCGCGCTGTGTGTCCGGGTCAATTTTGTCTGCTATGAGCTGGTAGAGGTGTAGAATAGTTCCTCGCTCGAGCCGGAACTTCCTCCTGACATCAGAATCCCGCAGCTTGTCCAAATAGATCCTTGGAGCAAAAATGCGTGGCTGGCGAGGTAAGGGCACACGGACTGGAGGTGCTGCTGCTGGAGGTGCTGCTGCTGCTGCTGCAGCTTCCCCACCTTCTGCTGCAGCTTCCCCACCTTCTGCTGCCTCCTGTGCTAGGGCCTCCTCAAACAAGGCACCGATAAATGCCAGCATTGCACCATCTAATGCGTCTGGGATATCGTCCTCCATTTTGAACGTGCAAATTCGCGAATGCGCAGATATATATAGAAACGGCCGCTAATTATCACACCTGTGAGCCAGCTATAAAAGGAGCACATGGCCAATATGGCTGCTGGATGTTATAGATCGATGTTTCTTATGTGCTAGCAAGACCCTGTGACCCACAACCTACATTATCTGGAGGTAAGACAATTGTATCTCTCTCTCCCAAAAAAAAGGAAGGAGAGAATTTGTACTTATCTTGGGTGTGCTTAAGTTGTCTATGGTGAATCCCCTCCAACCCACAATAGCTTGGGAACCCCTCAAGTGTCTTTTAATCATTGGCAGTTGGCCCCATGTGCATGTGGTTTGGACATGTGTTTTCTCATGTTTGTTAAAGGTGTGCAGTCTAGATTTGGCATCTAAACCTGCCCCCTTACCTTCCCAGCTTCCAAAGACACCATTTTTGCTTTCCTGATAACTGTAATTTATTATGTGCACGTATGTAGGTCATGCGATTTCTCATGTATGTTTAATGTTTGCAGCCTCCTTTTGCCTATAAAGGATTACACCACCCCCCCTCCACCAAGTCTGTTTGTGCCATTAGGTAAGTGTTTGGAGGGCCTCGTGTGATTTGTACCCATATGCGTTTTCTTATGTGTTTTTTTTTTCCATTTCTTTGCAGCCTCTTCTGCTTTTTTTGCCACCACCACCACCACCACCACCACCGTGTTTGTGCCATTAGGTAAGTGTTTGGAGGGCCTCGTGTGATTTGTACCCATATGCGTTTTCTTATGTGTTTTTTTTACATTTCTTTGCAGCCTCTTCTGCTTTTTTTGCCACCACCACCACCACCACCGTGTTTGTGCCATTAGGTAAGTGTTTGGAGGGCCTCGTGTGATTTGTACCCATATGCGTTTTCTTATGTGTTTTTTTTACATTTCTTTGCAGCCTCTTCTGCTCTTTGCCCACTACTACCACCACCACCACCACCACCGTGTTTGTGCCATTAGGTAAGTGTTTGGAGGGCCTCGTGTGATTTGTACCCATATGCGTTTTCTTATGTGTTTTTTTTCCATTTCTTTGCAGCCTCTTCTGCTCTTTGCCCACTACTACCACCACCACCACCGTGTTTGTGCCATTAGGTAAGTGTTTGGAGGGCCTCGTGTGATTTGTACCCATATGCGTTTTCTTATGTGTTTTTTTTTCCATTTCTTTGCAGCCTCTTCTGCTTTTTTTGCCACCACCACCACCACCACCACCGTGTTTGTGCCATTAGGTACGTGTTTGGAGGGCCTCGTGTGATTTGTACCCATATGCATTTTCTTATGTGTTTTTTTTTTCCATTTCTTTGCAGCCTCTTCTGCTCTTTGCCACCACCACCACCACCACCGTGTTTGTGCCATTAGGTAAGTGTTTGGAGGGCCTCGTGTGATTTGTACCCATATGCGTTTTCTTATGTGTTTTTTTTTTCCATTTCTTTGCAGCCTCTTCTGCTCTTTGCCCACTTCTACCACCACCACCACTACCACCACCAAGTCTGTTTGTGCCATTAGGTAAGTGTGTTCTGTAACTGTTCACTAATTATACTGTATATGAAGAGCAATCTGCAAATCATGTTTTTTCTGTTTTCTCTTTTGTCATTTCAGATTTAGGAGTTTGGGGCTCTTTGCTGCTGCTGGACAGCCAGATTCTCTGCCCACCTCGTGCTCCCATGGCCCCACCCACTGGAAGGATGAGAAGGGGCAGGGTGGCCAGGGAGGCCAGGGTGGCCAGGGTGGCCAGGGGGGGCAGGGGGGGCAGGGTGGGCAGATCGTCTGGCTCTGGTGTGAGGGAGGCTCCAGCTGTATCCATGAGGGAGTCCACCATCCCCATCCCGGAGGAGGAAGCCGGGGGAGGTGGTAACACACCAAGTGGACAAGCTGGCTCTTCTGACAGTAGTCCTGGAGAGGGTCTGTCCACCAGAGTCAGCTTGTCCACATTACCCCGGCTTCCCCGTTTCACCCACAATCAGTGCTGTGCCCTGGTCCACGCCTATATGGCCAGATATCAGGCGATACATGGGACCAGGGCCGCGTCTTACTCAGTAACAGAGAAGAACAGATTGTGGGATGAAATCCGGGATGCTGTAAATGCACTGGGTGAAGCACCTCGCCACCGTGACAGTGTGCGGAAGAAGGTCAACGACATCTGTGGGTCCGTTCGGAAGAAGCTAATTGCATGGGCTGCGGAGGGTCTTTATGACCGACAAGGTCAGCTGGATGAACGTGCACGAAGTTCTCTCTGGGATTATCAATTACCTTTCTTGAAGATCATAGGACCCGATACCATCTTTCCCAGAGAGGACTTAGATTCGGATGCTTTGCACCGAGGTAGGATATTATCTTGGATGTCAATTGTGTGAGTTGTTTTGAAAAGATTAACTACTATCCTATGTGTGACATGAATAGAATTTGATACTTGCCCTTACAATTGTCCTTTTTTGGTTTTCCCCAGCCTGCAATTTGTTCATCTGTAGCACGGATCTCAGCCCCTCCACAGCCCATGCAGCTTGGCGAACCAGACGGACTCACAGGTGTTGACATCAGTGTTGACCCTCCTCCTGGTAGGTCCAATATCATACTGTGCCAAACAATGTAGATTTTTTATTTTTTTTGCCAAGATAGCTCATATTGCTATGTCCTTTACAGAAGATCCGCAGCAGGGAACACACCCAGTGCAGCAAGGCCTGGAGGAAGGTGTTGGTATGTCTAGCCAAATAATGTTTTTTGCTATCTTATTAACCCCATTAACACACATGTTTTTTCTTATGAAAGAGTGTTGCCTTTTAGATGTTTACCCTGCAAAACACAGTTGACAGCATTAATGGGTGCCGTCATTAGTAGGCAGACCAAGCCTTCTTAACCTTTGGGAGGGTTTAGCAAGTGTCCTATGAGCCCAGGAAAGCACTTTTGAATGTTTGGCCTCAATGCTTCATTCCTGAAGCTAGGAGGGCAATCTGGCCATAATCATTACTGCCTAAGGTTATGTACTAAACATGTTTTTTTTTTTTTTAACCGGTTGCCGACCGCCGCACGACTATATACTGCGGCGGTCAGCCCCGGCCAGGCAGAGTGACGTATCGGTACGTCACTCGCCTGTCACTGACTTGCGAGCCTATCGCGGGCGGGCTCGCGCCCGCCGAGGCGCGCGCCCGCCGCGGCTCGTTCACAGGCAAGTCAGTGCGTGTGACCGGCGGACTCGATGTCCGCCAGTCACACTGCGATCGCTCCTGTGAAGGGAGAAAGACAGAGCAGCTTGTGTAAACAAGCTGCCTGTCAGTTCTCCCTGTGTAAAAGTAAAGATCTGACCGTTCTACTATGTAGAACGGTTGATCTTTGCTTTTACACCAATAGGAATGTCCCTACACAGTAGAAAGCACGCCCCTAGGACACACTTAACCCCTCCCTGTCCAATAAAGTTAACCCCTTCCCTGCCAGTGTCATTTTTGCAGTAACAGTGCATATGTATAGCACTGATTACTGCAGTAATGTCACTGGTAACCCCAAAAGTGTCAAAAATGTCAGTCAAGGGTCCGATCTGTCCGCCGCAATGTCGCAGTACCGAAAAAAAAATCGCAGATCGCCGCCATTACGCGTTAAAAAAAAAAACACCAAAAATGACAAAAATCTTTCTCTTTGTTAGTAAACGCGATAACTTTTGCGCAAACCAATCAAAATACGCTTTTTGCGATTTTTTTTACCAAACATAGGTAGCATAAAACAAATTGGCCGAAAAATGTTAAAAAAAATTTTGGGGAATTTCATATAAAAAAATGTGAAAAATATTGTTATTTTTGCAAAATTTACGCTCTTTTTTTGTTTATAGCGCGTGATCAAAAAATCGCACAGGTGATCAAATACCACCAAAAGAAAGCTCTGTTTGTGGGAAAAAAAGGACGTCAAATTCGTTTAGGTACAGCGTCGCACGACCGCGCAATTGTCCGTTAAAGTCACGCAGTAAAAAATCGCAAAAAAACCCCTGGTCCTTTAGCAGCCAAATCCTCCGGGGCTTAAGTGGTTAAAGAACATCAGGCCCCTCTTGACGTAGCAGCTGGAGTTGGATCAGGAGCTGGCGATGATTCTGCATCCAGTGCTGTGGTATGTGATATAGGGGAACAAGGTGCACATGTAACATTTCAATGGTAGTAATGATTTTGGGCTAGATGTGGCTTACATTGTGTGTGTTAAATTAGTGCTATGACATTCTGACGATGCACCAGCACAACAAGAGTTCTATCTTGAACATCAGGGAATTATGTTATAATTTGGCGTGGCACTAATGTTCCAAAAACATCCAGGATCTTTAAAGTCCGGCCAGTCTTTGATTTTCCAGGTCCAAATTCATGGGTATCGTTTGGTTGGGTTGTCCTGTAGCCGATTGATGGCAAGATTTTAGACAACATACGGAGATGTATAAAGTCATTGGTGTAGTAACCGATTTACCAAAAGCATAAACAACCTACCACACCAGGGTTAATTGGGAACACCTTCATGTTGAATCTTTTTTGCCTTTGTCATATTAGTCATACCAATATAATATGTACCCATTATCAGAAGTGTTGCTAGCTTGTATAATCTTACAATGAACAAGTACTTATTAGAAGCACATCAAACTTTTCAATGTTCTGCTTGGGGTGTTAATTTGTCAAACTAATCTGAAATATTTAGTCATGATGTTTGATAATGATTTGGTCTATTTCTTCTGCTTTCAGGTAGCCTTAGATGCAGAGGGATTGTCACCTACCCAAACTCGTCCATCTATGCTGGATGTAGCTGAGAGGCTGCTTGATGAGTATCGGATCCAAAATGAGTTAAGGAGGCGTACTCAGCAATCTATTGAGGTAGTACGTCTGCTCGGGCTCATACAGGAATCTGTAGCAACAATGGTACAGGTTCAACAGGATATGCGTAACAGCTTGGTAAGTTTAGCAGACCAGCATCAACGGGATCGGCAAAGTGTTGACACTCAGGTGCTGGCCACACGCCAATGCCTGTTTGGATCTGAAGATGCCCCATTGGCAGAGCCCTCCCAAACATCTCACTCACCTGCCACTGCAGGTTGTGGTAGTGGGAGGGTAATGCCAGTGTTGGCCACTTGTCAGGCAGCTGGGGATGGGACAATTACTCCTGTAGCCACTCCTAGCACTTCACACTCCGTTCGGACTCCCACACCCCTCAATGAGCAATCCTCCTGCACAACCTCAATGCGCACTGGTTCCACAATACCCCTTCTATCTGACTACATTCCCTCCACACCTTTATCACTTCACTCCTCCCCAGGCCGTCCTCCTTTTGTGTCACCAATGCGACATGTCGTTTCCCCCCGCACCGTGGACCACAACAACCAATCAACCACCACTCCCCACACATCTTAACAACCCTTGCACCACCAGCAGCATCAAATAGCCTCGGGGCAGCAACTATCCCATCTCATGGTAATGGCACACGTTCCCCAAATTCTTAGGCTGAGCACAGAGCAGATTAGACTATTGGCACAAGATCTTCAGTCTGGGACATTTCCAGGGTTCAACACCCTGCATCATCAGCAGCCTCAGACACAAGATCTGATCCTAATGGGCCACTTGACCAGAACTCTACAGCTAACCCCAGACCAGATGGGACTATTGTCCCACCATTTGATGGCAGGAACCTTAACAGTGCTCACCACACTGCTTCAGGCACCACCACCACCACCACCACCAACTTAATTTTTTTTTTTTTTGTTTTATTTGGGTTAGTTTTGTTAATGATTGTTACATTGGCCAATTTGTTGGGCCATTTTTTTGTTTAATTTGAGGGTGGCACAATATGATTTATTATAGTGTTTTTTTTGGGGATGAAATAAAATTTTATGCAAAATGATTAGTTTGTGTTTGATCTTTGGTTTTTTAGGAGTGTTGGTGGCCAAGTAATGGCCCTGGTTAATGTAGGCATTTATACACACGTGCTTCTCTATCTCCAAACATATGATTTCATGTAAATTTTGAAAACTCAATGTTCACATAATGCCCCAAGAAAAGGTCTCCCTTCAAATGTAGCTTCAAAACAAGTCTCAAGGCTAACATAAACCAAAGCCAACATACTAACAATTACAGACCACACCACTCGACTAAACAAATACAACACAAAACACATTCGATGTGTACACCAAAAAGAAAACTTTGGTAATAAAATAAACGTTTTAATAACACATGTGGGTGTCTACCAACTGTAGCGTACAAAAAATATATTAAAATATATAATAGAATGAACTAAATTGCCAATGTAACATTTGTGTTGCAACGAGCAACATACTTTTATTTTATTTATATAAACTTTTTTTTGGTTTTACAATTTTTTTTTAGGTTTTCACAAAAACAAGTGTTTTTTGTAAACATTTGTGGTTTTTTTGGTTGCCAAAAACAACAAGGCTTTTTTGTAAACATTTGTGTTTTTTTTGGTTGCCAAAAACAACAAGGCTTTTTTGTAAACATTTTTGGTTTTTTTGGTTGCCAAAAACAACAAGGCTTTTTTGTAAACATTTTTGGTTTTTTTGGTTGCCAAAAACAACAAGGCTTTTTTGTAAACATTTGTGTTTTTTTTGGTTGCCAAAAACAACAAGGCTTTTTTGTAAACATTTGTGGTTTTTTTGGTTGCCAAAAACAACAAGGCTTTTTTGTAAACATGTTTGATTTTTTGGGTCCCAAAAACGAGGGTTTTTTGTTTTTTTATATTATTTTTGGTCCCAAAAACGAGGGTTTTTTGTTTTTTTATATTTTTTTTTGGTCCCAAAAACGAGGGTTTTTTGTTTTTTTATATTTTTTTTGGTCCCAAAAACGAGGGTTTTTTGTTTTTTTATATTTTTTTTGGTCCCAAAAAAAAGGGTTTTTTATATTTTTATATTTTTTTTTGGTCCCAAAAAAAAGGTTTTTTTATATTTTTATATTTTTTTTGGTCCCAAAAAAAGGGTTTTTTATATTTTTATATTTTTTTTGGTCCCAAAAAAAAGGGTTTTTTATATTTTTTTTTTTTGTTTTTTTTTTTTTAAGGGAGAAATGTGACATTGCTGTGTACAATTAACAAAACCAATTAAAAAAAACTACAATCTTTTTAACGGGGTGACATTCCTCACAAATGGCTCCTGAGGGTCTGGATCCGCCCCATAAATGTTTTCCAAAACTAAAATTCTGTCGATGCACCATGTGACATAATCCAAAAGGACCTCATAGGTGAGGTGGGTGTGTCCTGGGTAGAAAAAGACATGACAATTAGTTTTATGCAAAATGATCCAAACAACGATTGTAATTAATGTGCCTCAACAAATATGCTTAGGAGTGTATTGGTTGGCTTTTATCAACACTCTGAAGCAAATATGCAAAATTGCTGGTGTAAACCTTAAACTCAAACTTTCACAGCAAATTGTTCAAAAGGTTACATAAGATGGCTTGGAATGTTAGTAGCAGTTCCACCAAAGCTAAGTAAAAGGCTTTTCTTCATGTCAACACAAGCAATCATTTAGAAGAATGTAAGGTGTTTTGGGTTCAATTGGTCAACACGATACATGTGCACACATTTATCTCTATCACCATTGGAGTTTGTGTAGCGTTCTCTCTCCCTCTTACTGTCTATAGATTGAACCTGACACATAGTAGAGACTTACCCTTTGGAATTCGGAGGGCCAGTTGTGGCCGGAGTAGATATGTCTGCTCCACTTTTTGGTTTTCCGCCATCCCAGCTGTGTTAAGAGAAAAGAAAAAATTTATCTAAAAATCGAATCACGCTAACTGTAGGTTACGCAGTCATGAAAATGCTCTAACACCCACTCATTACCCCTCCACATTTCCCTGAAAGTTTTATTTAGACTTTGATATGGTGGTGATGCAGATTTGTACAGTGCAAGCGTCATTCTACTGGGTGAAGCTTGTAGCGTTAAGGATACGTACTCCCTGCTTTTGTGCTGATTGTGTTTTTCGGATGTTTTTTGTGCCTCAGCCCTGCCTGTTCTAAGTGTTGGAAACATATCATTTTTGGAGGGCTGCGGAAAACTAATCAGGTTAGACTTACACTCTCTAGGTTTTTGGGGACGAGAGAAATAACAATCCTCCTTTTTACATGGCCCCTGTACACACCTCTAGGCACCTCCCTCCTGTTGGTTGACCCCACAGCAGGCAGCTTGCTATGGAGGCACATGAGATGAAGCCAAGCACCCTGTGCCTGTTCAGGCACTAGGCTGTGAGCCAGCCTTGCCCCCCTCCCTTCCGATGGTCTCAATGATTAGGAGTGACAGCATCAGGAGGCAATATTGGCATGCTGTCACCTCAGTTAAGGAGGAGGGGGAGTCTGTTCCAGACAAGTATTTGTGCAAAATTTTGGACAGTAAGAAAATGGTCCCAGTAAGTCTTAGGGGGAATATGCACACCTATCACTTGGAATACTAATGCATAGAATGCATTCACATAAAGAACCTGCTGCCTTTAGAACAACTTGAAGCCTGAGCGGGGACATACACAGTTAGCATTTCTCCACTTACTAAGTAGACACATTACTGGAAAAGCACACAACTTACCATCATCAGTTTTTTTTTGGGCCCCCGAAGTGGATGGCGTTGCTGGCTCTGGAGAAACTGCACAAAAAGAACACAAATTGAGAGCTGGAATGTGGTACATTACCGAGGAAGAGTATTTATGAAAGATTGATAAACACACATTTTCAGTGTTGACTAAATCAGGACATGATTAAATTACAATGTCCCCAAAAAATTTACAAGTACAAAGCACACCATTTCCAATGTAGAGAAACTAACACCAATTTAGAATAGGGTGGCTTGAGATAACTTACAAAAGATAACATGTCCTGTAATGCTCCCCAAAACCACCTTTCAAACATGAAGGTTAAGCAAGAGTGTTTCATGACCAACCTTACTGTCACATATAGCAAAACTACACTTGCTTTGACTCCAACTTAGATTATCCTAGATACACATCATCCTAGCACACACAATTCATGTGAGAATCTAATTTTAGGTACTTACAGACTAGTTCAGGGGAGCCTGGAGTGGGGGAGGATGGGGGAGACCCTACATGGGGGGATGGTGTCCCTTCACGGGGGGATGGCGTCGTATCTCTTAGAAACACAAAGACACAAATACAATCCTTGAACCAAAGCTATTTGATAAAGGCACACAGAAAGTAGTTGGGAAACATTGAAGGTAGTAGTTACATTGGACTGGGTAAGCAGCGGCCCCTCTTCCCCAGTCCTCCACAACAAACATCCTCAATGTCAGCTGCTACATAACCCCAATGGCAAAATATATATATTACAGCCCTTATATTTCCCAGGACACATTGAACACACAAACACATGTAGAATACTTACTTCCCATTTGAGGAGAGCCCAGGTCCTCATCACTGGGTGTCAAATGGGCCTCTTCTTGGGCACCAATGTCCTCCTGCCCCAGATCCTGGCTACTTGGCCCTGCCTGAGGCTCCTCTGTTGCTGAAGCGACATCAACCACAAAAGAAAACAAAACAAACAATCATTCCTCCAAGTTAGACCTAATACACAACACACCAGCACATCCACATTACTTACAGTGGGCCTGAGAAGGCTGAGCCTCCACATCCTGATCACTGGTTTCTAAAATAAAAGAAAAACATTATATATTATTTATGGACACAAATAGGCAGTAACCTCTCATCATGCTAGCACCATACTCAATGCCCCTACAATTCAGAACATAGAAGTGCACTTACACCAATGAGATGCATTGACCATGTTTTAAAACAGGAGGGCACCATGCAAATTAAGCGGGCGCCTAAGGCCTCGCACCTACAGGGGCCTTGCGGCCAGTGGCGGAGCACCAACATTTCGAAGGGCGCAGTCAGGGAAATCTCCCAAGTAAAAGATTGCTTTCAATCCTCGGATATAAAATTTGCTGCAGTCCCTTCACTGCGTCTGCCAGGTGTCTGTTGTCCGCTGACACTTACTCCTCCTTCTCTGACTGGGGATTGGCCGCCTGATCATGTTATCCTAAGATGTGGAGGAATCGGTAGGTGTGTACCTGCACCAGTAGGAAGTGACTGGCCGGTCAACTCACTCTGCTATCATCAGTTGTTGCTCTGGGAGGAGAGCTCCGCCCTGGACCCGGAACATACAGATAACCAGGCCCAGACTTGATATTTTGCAGGCTGGTCATAGATTTGTGGTGTCCACTATGCAAAGGGGTTGAGTAGCCCCAGGGAAGTTGGAAGAGTCTGAAAATGGTTGGTGGAGGAGGAGGAGAAGAAGGCCCTGGGTGGCTGGGGGACAAGGAGAGGGCCCCTGGGTGTTTTCTAGAGGAGGAAAGATCCACAATGACGCCAGAGTCAATTGCCAGGGAAGAGAGTGGAGCTGAGCAAGTCCTGCCTATCTGACCTGAAAGCCAAACATGGTGTAGATGGAGCCCTTTGCCCTACACAATGACAGCACCGGAGGTGGAAGGTGAGTGGTAGCGGGTCTTTGACATTATAGAGCATATGGACTCTGTCCATTATTGGTAGTTTTGTTTGGAGTTGTCCTTTAGATGTTTAACTGTGTTGTTTTTGACCCGAGCTGTGAGGGACTGAGGTATGACAGCCCACTATGCTGAGACTTATAGTGCCCTAGAATGTTGAGGACTGAGGAATCCTTAGTCCCTAACAGAGGGCACTACAAGTCTTAGCATAGCAGGCAGTAGTTCCTCATTCCCCTACAGAGAGCATTACAAGTCCAAGCAGGTAGCCTTCTGCAGTGGGACTTGTTGTGCCCTTGACTCTGGTGGACTGAGGAAGGGAAGTGTAAGAGGGTCTCTGTAAGCTCAGATGTATGGGGGAGCTTTGGGGACCACAGAGTTCCCTTTTACACCAGAGTCCCCAGCTTCCCCCCTCAAATAATGGTTCCCAGAACTCTCCTTACATCAGAGTCTTCACACTTCCCTCTTACAGTGTAGTAAGTCTGGAGACTCCGATGTAAAGGGGGCTCTGTAAAATGTGATTAGAGATTTGAAATTTCTACCATTTTTATTTTCTACTTACGATCCACAATTTTCAGCTGCTCAAATGGCTCGCTGTCTCTGAAGGCATATTGGAGTGTGGCCGTCCTCCTCCTCCCCTTCTTCACCAAAAGCACAAGAGGGTGCCGGCCGTCCGCTTTGGCTAGAAGCAGAAGAAAAAAAAGAAACATAAAAAATACGAATGTACATAGTAGTATTAAAGGTTGTGAAGAGACACTTGATGGAGGTAGGAAAGGTAGGAGCGAGAGGGAGGGGGGGGGGGTGTTGGTATTAGTGTTGTTGCATAGCTAAACACATGTCCACCTACCCAAAAAATTGTAACCTATGTGGTCACATGTAATGTATATTTTTACTTACCGGAGATTTGCTCCACACCCTTTAGCAGGAGCCTGGGTGAGCGCCTTTTGGCATCACTCCAGGCCCGCTGCAGATCCACCATCTCAGCCTGGAAATGGAATCTCCGCTGCAGCCTCATCCGGACACGACACATCATCTTGTGCTTTTGGTGAAGATGCATGTTCACCTTATCATACCCCCAGAGGAGGAGGAGCTGTGGAAAGAGCAGTGTATGTTTGAGTCCAAGTATGTCCAAAATAGTACAGTCTTCAAATAACATGCTAGGTCGTCTTTGAGATATTGTAGAACAAAGAATTCCATTTCTGGTGATACATATACATCGATGTCCAAATCTACCTCCATGACATAGGTTGCCCCACACTGGTGATTTCCTCTACATGATATAGCCATTTTCTCAATTGGCCTTTCATGACACACCCAGGGCCGCCATCAGGGGGGGACAGGCAGTCACTGTATTTACAACCTTATTGCTGTCCATTTAGCAGGGTGAAAGTAACTTTACACACATGTAGCATAGGTATCAACTTTTGTCACCATGTTAAAAGGACAGCAGTATGGGTAGCATTACAGTGACTGTTATTAGTCCAGGCTCACTCAACTAGCCAATGCTTGGAAAAGCAAGCCATGCAGATTGCTTTTCAGGTCCCTTTTAACATGAGCTGTCTGATTGGGTGTGGCTGTTAATTTTTGACGCAGACCTGATAAGCCCCTCCATTCTCCTTTATGGAGTGTTATATGTAAATGGGATTGCTTCATTTGAGATGCAGATTTAAACTATGTATGGCCAGGCTGAAGGTACCCAAGTTGATTGATCGATCACCTTGAGGACAACGTACAACCAGTCTGTCAGATTTTACACACACTTATCGCTAGCATCTCTTGTAGCCACTAGCAATAATCACTGTGTTTTCCTGGCAGGGGCAGCACCGGGAGAACACAATGGCTCCCCTGTCTGTGTTGATGGTGGAATCAAGGCAAAATGTTTTTCCTGCAAGCCACGGGACAAACAAAGATAGTTTTTTAATTAATCCATGATTTTGCCAAAATGGGAAAAAAAAGATGTTTGCTTTGTATATTCTTAAGTTTGCTACATAACTAGAACATGTAACAGTGTTATATCATTGCAGGAGATTTCCCCTCACTTCCTGTCTTGGTGTCACCAGGACAGGAAGTGAGGGAATCTCCCGTGGGGATATAGCCAGCAATTCTTTCCTTTTATATATACTATGGACATTATAAGGCAACAATTGCAAGCTATTTCCCCACCATGATATTCCCCTCACTTCCTGTCTTGGTGACACTAAGACAGGAAGTGAGGGGAAATCTCATGCAATGATATCACCCTATTAGAAATTGGAGTTCCGTCTAAAAAGTATACATAAAGTAAGCACTTGGTTTCCAAAGTGGCAAAATTATGGAGGAGTTAAAACCCCATAGTGTGATCGGGGAATCTGACGGTGTGCTCCTACACTCCTCAATGTGTCTGTTCATTATACTGTGCTGAATTATCCTTGATTCGCAATTCCTGCAAGAGTTGCACATGGTATGTGGGAAATGCAAATTTAAGGTGGCATAATTATCCACACAATCCTTTTTAAAGGTCCCCAGCAGAATTTGATGGCATAGTGGTTCACAGCAGTGCCATCAGATTCCAGTTAGATCTGTCAATTAACAAAGCAATGGGATCTGGGGGTGTATTTAACTTGCAATGGACACCCCCATTCATTATCATATGGCAGTGTGAGATGGGTCTGTTGGGAATGTGATCCATTAAGACAAGTGATTATACACTCATGTGTTTCTTTTAGAGGTGATTTGTTCAAGGCAATCCTTTGAAGACATGACCATTCCAGATTTTTGTGATCACTGATTCCATCTCAGGTGAACCAATTAGCTGCTGTGTGCAGATCCAGCTTATGATGGTAAGAGTGCCAGACAAGACAAACGGTGCAGAGCTTGCAGTATGTATGGATGTATGTAAGGCAATAATTTTCGGCATTATGTATTTAGGGAATAGTGTTGAGCGAACACGGACTGTATTATTCGTGTTCGTACCGAATAATTGGATTTTTTTTACCCGAACACGGACACGGACACTTTACTGTATGTTCGGGTAAAAATCCGTGTTCGGTCGTTTTATTTCCGGGTTTTGCATGCTTTGGCGCTCTTTTCATGGCGGGCTTTCAACAGCCAATCAACAATCGTTTAACTGGTGTGCCTTAAGCCATCCCAGCCATGCCTGCAAATGTCTTAGTAGCTGTGATTGGCCGTCTGAAGCATGTGACCAAGTCTTTATAAGTTCGAGGCAGCCGCCGCAGCAGCGTCATTCTGCTGCTTAGCTAAGGGACAGAGCACACATCAATGTGCTGGCTGCTGATTAGGGAAAGATAGGCAGGAAAAAACCATTTGTGTCCGGATAGAATTGAGGGACAGGTCGGAGTGTTTAGGCAGGGCGAGTTGTAGGCATTTTAGGGATAGAGTCTGCTGAATTATAGGGTCAGTGTCTTCTACAAACTACAATCGATATTGCTGTGTGGGGGGTGGGGTGAATCTGCACTCAATCCTGATCTACGATCTCTTCTCAATCCTGTTAGGGACAGAGTCTGCTGAATTTTAGGGAAACTGTGTTCTACAAACTACAATCGATATTGCTGTGTGGTGTGGGATTGGAGATAGGCAGGTGTCAGTGATCCACATCCATTTTTCTGTGTGTGAGCTGCAGTGAACACAATCTTTTTGGGCTGCAGTGAACACAATCTTTTTGGGCTGCAGTGAACACAATCTTTTTGGGCTGCAGTGAACACAATCTTTTTGGGCTGCAGTGAACACAATCTTTTTGGGCTGCAGTGAACACAATCTTTTTGGGGTGCAGTGAACAAAATCTTTTTGGGGTGCAGTGAACACAATCCTTTTTGGTGTGCAGTGAACACAATCTTTGTGGGGTGCAGTGAACAAAATCCTTTGTGGGGTGCAGTGAACACAATCTTTTTGGGGTGCAGTGAACACAATCTTTTTGGGGTGCAGTGAACAAAATCCTTTTTGGGGTGCAGTGAACAACATCCTTTTTGGGGTGCAGTGAACAACATCCTTTTTGGGGTGCAGTGAACACAATCTTTTTGGGGTGCAGTGAACAAAATCCTTTGTGGGGTGCAGTGAACACAATCTTTTTGGGGTGCAGTGAACACAATCTTTTTGGGGTGGAGTGAACAACATCCTTTTTGGGGTGCAGTGAACAAAATCCTTTTTGGGGTGCAGTGAACAAAATCATTTTTGGGGTGCAGTGAACACAATCTTTTTGGGGTGCAGTGAACACAATCTTTGTGGGGTGCAGTGAACACAATCTTTTTGGGGTGGAGTGAACAACATCCTTTTTGGGGTGCAGTGAACAACATCCTTTTTGGGGTGCAGTGAACACAATCTTTTTGGGGTGCAGTGAACACAATCTTTGTGGGGTACAGTGAACAGAATCTTTGTGGGGTGCAGTGAACACAATCTTTGGGGGGTACAGTGAACACAATCTTTTTGGGGTGCAGTGAACACAATCTTTGTGGGGTGCAGTGAACACAATCTTTTTGGGGTGGAGTGAACAAAATCATTTTTGGGGTGCAGTGAACAAAATCCTTTTTGGGGTGCAGTGAACACAATCTTTTTGGGGTGCAGTGAACAAAATCCTTTGTGGGGTGCAGTGAACAGAATCTTTGTGGGGTGCAGTGAACAGAATCTTTGGGGGGGTACAGTGAACACAATCTTTTTGGGGTGCAGTGAACACAATCTTTGTGGGGTACAGTGAACAGAATCTTTGTGGGGTGCAGTGAACACAATCTTTGGGGGGTACAGTGAACACAATCTTTTTGGGGTGCAGTGAACACAATCTTTGGGGGGTACAGTGAACACAATCTTTTTGGGGTGCAGTGAACACAATCTTTGTGGGGTGCAGTGAACACAATCTTTGGGGGGGTACAGTGAACACAATCTTTTTGGGGTGCAGTGAACAACATCCTTTTAGGGTGCAGTGAACACAATCTTTGTGGGGTGCAGTGAACAACATCCTTTTAGGGTGCAGTGAACACAATCTTTGTGGGGTACAGTGAACAGAATCTTTGTGGGGTGCAGTGAACACAATCTTTGGGGGGTACAGTGAACACAATCTTTGTGAGGTGCAGTGAACACAATCTTTGTGGGGTGCAGTGAACACAATCATTGTGGGGTGCAGTGAACACAATCATTGTGGGGTGCAGTGAACTCAATCTTTGTGGGGTACAGTGAACACAATCTCATACTTCTGAAGATTTGAGGGTGCTGCCTGTTCCATACTCCCCCTACTCCTCATCTAGCCTTTTAGGGGTACAAACAATAGTAATTGGGGCCTAGTGTGGTTGTGTACGTGTGATATACATACACTTTTTTTGGATCATATTTTCTATTCCGCTATTTAATCAAAAACCTTTGGGGATCAGTTAAATTGGGGGATAGTCTGTGTTGGTACGTGTGAGAGAGATCCACCTTTCCAAGTTGTTGGGGTTCATCTCATACTTCTGAAGGTTTGAGGGTGCTGCCTGTTCCATACTCCCCCTACTCCTAGCCTTTTAGGGGTACAAACAATAGTAATTGGGGCCTAGTGTGGTTGTGTACGTGTGATATACATACACTTTTTTTGGATCATATTTTCTATTCCGCTATTTAATCAAAAACCTTTGGGGATCAGTTAAATTGGGGGATAGTCTGTGTTGGTACGTGTGAGAGAGATCCACCTTTCCAAGTTGTTGGGGTTCATCTCATACTTCTGAAGGTTTGAGGGTGCTGCCTGTTCCATACCCCCCCTACTCCTCATCTAGCCTTTTAGGGGTACAAACAATAGTAATTGGGGCCTAGTGTGGTTGTGTACGTGTGATATACATACACTTTTTTTGGATCATATTTTCTATTCCGCTATTTAATCAAAAACCTTTGGGGATCAGTTAAATTGGGGGATAGTCTGTGTTGGTACGTGTGAGAGAGATCCACCTTTCCAAGTTGTTGGGGTTCATCTCATACTTCTGAAGGTTTGAGGGTGCTGCCTGTTCCATACCCCCCCTACTCCTCATCTAGCCTTTTAGGGGTACAAACAATAGTAATTGGGGCCCAGTGTGGTTGTGTACGTGTGATATACATACACTTTTTTTGGATCATATTTTCTATTCCGCTATTTAATCAAAAACCTTTGGGGATCAGTTAAATTGGGGGATAGTCTGTGTTGGTACGTGTGAGAGAGATCCACCTTTCCAAGTTGTTGGGGTTCATCTCATACTTCTGAAGGTTTGAGGGTGCTGCCTGTTCCATACCCCCCCTACTCCTCATCTAGCCTTTTAGGGGTACAAACAATAGTAATTGGGGCCTAGTGTGGTTGTGTACGTGTGATATACATACACTTTTTTTGGATCATATTTTCTATTCCGCTATTTAATCAAAAACCTTTGGGGATCAGTTAAATTGGGGGATAGTCTGTGTTGGTACGTGTGAGAGAGATCCACCTTTCCAAGTTGTTGGGGTTCATCTCATACTTCTGAAGGTTTGAGGGTGCTGCCTGTTCCATACCCCCCCTACTCCTCATCTAGCCTTTTAGGGGTACAAACAATAGTAATTGGGGCCTAGTGTGGTTGTGTACGTGTGATATACATACACTTTTTTTGGATCATATTTTCTATTCCGCTATTTAATCAAAAACCTTTGGGGATCAGTTAAATTGGGGGATAGTCTGTGTTGGTACGTGTGAGAGAGATCCACCTTTCCAAGTTTTTGGGGTTCATCTCATACTTCTGAAGATTTGAGGGTGCTGCCTGTTCCATACCCCCCCTACTCCTCATCTAGCCTTTTAGGGGTACAAACAATAGTAATTGGGGCCTAGTGTGGTTGTGTACGTGTGATATACATACACTTTTTTTGGATCATATTTTCTATTCCGCTATTTAATCAAAAACCTTTGGGGATCAGTTAAATTGGGGGATAGTCTGTGTTGGTACGTGTGAGAGAGATCCACCTTTCCAAGTTGTTGGGGTTCATCTCATACTTCTGAAGGTTTGAGGGTGCTGCCTGTTCCATACCCCCCCTACTCCTCATCTAGCCTTTTAGGGGTACAAACAATAGTAATTGGGGCCTAGTGTGGTTGTGTACGTGTGATATACATACACTTTTTTTGGATCATATTTTCTATTCCGCTATTTAATCAAAAACCTTTGGGGATCAGTTAAATTGGGGGATAGTCTGTGTTGGTACGTGTGAGAGAGATCCACCTTTCCAAGTTTTTGGGGTTCATCTCATACTTCTGAAGATTTGAGGGTGCTGCCTGTTCCATACCCCCCCTACTCCTCATCTAGCCTTTTAGGGGTACAAACAATAGTAATTGGGGCCTAGTGTGGTTGTGTACGTGTGATATACATACACTTTTTTTGGATCATATTTTCTATTCCGCTATTTAATCAAAAACCTTTGGGGATCAGTTAAATTGGGGGATAGTCTGTGTTGGTACGTGTGAGAGAGATCCACCTTTCCAAGTTGTTGGGGTTCATCTCATACTTCTGAAGGTTTGAGGGTGCTGCCTGTTCCATACTCCCCCTACTCCTAGCCTTTTAGGGGTACAAACAATAGTAATTGGGGCCTAGTGTGGTTGTGTACGTGTGATATACATACACTTTTTTTGGATCATATTTTCTATTCCGCTATTTAATCAAAAACCTTTGGGGATCAGTTAAATTGGGGGATAGTCTGTGTTGGTACGTGTGAGAGAGATCCACCTTTCCAAGTTGTTGGGGTTCATCTCATACTTCTGAAGGTTTGAGGGTGCTGCCTGTTCCATACTCCCCCTACTCCTCATCTAGCCTTTTAGGGGTACAAACAATAGTAATTGGGGCCCAGTGTGGTTGTGTACGTGTGATATACATACACTTTTTTTGGATCATATTTTCTATTCCGCTATTTAATTTAACTGGGCCTCCATGCGAGACCTGTGTGCCTTGTTGCGCTGTTTTGAGTACTCCACCAACATGGCCAGTGGCAATGACGCCGTTCTCAGCTTAACTATCCCACTTCTATGCCTCCTTGAAAAAACAATTCGGGCGATGATGGAAGAGGATGTGGCACAGGATGAGGAGGAGGAGGATGAAGAGGTAACATTTCCAAGGCTTTCAGGGCAGTCATTCGCAAGGGGCTCCGAGGGTGGGTTCCTGCACACGCAAACGCCAGGGACGCAATTGTCCAGCAGGGGCACAGTTCTGGAGGATGAGGAGGATGAGGAGGAGGAGGAGCTGGAGGAGGAGATGGAACCATGTTCACAGCAGGGTGGCACCCAGGCCAGCTCATGGCCATCACTGGTGCGTGGCTGGGGGGATACAGAGGACACGGACGATACACCTCCCACAGAGGACAGCCTTTCGTTGCCTCTGGGCAGCCTGGCACACATGAGCGATTACATGCTGCAGTGTCTCCACAACGACCGCCGAGTTGCCCACATTCTAACTTGTGCTGATTACTGGGTGGCCACGCTGCTGGATCCCCGTTACAAGGACAACGTACCGTCCTTAATTCACTCACTGGAGCGCGATCGCAAGATGCGCGAGTACAAGCGCACGCTGGTAGACGCCATGCTGCTGGCATTCCCATCTGACAGCGGGGCCACAGTGGAAGCACAAGGCAGAGGAGGAGGAGGAGGAGGTCGCCAACGCAACCAGGGCACCGCCAGCACCTCAGAAGGCAGGGTTAGCATGGCCGAAATGTGGAAAAGCTTTGTCAGCACGCCACAACAAACAGCAGCACCAGCAGCTCAGATGGAACGTCTTAGCAGGAGGCAGCATTTTACCAACATGGTGGAGCAGTATGTGTGCACACGCCTACATGTAGTGAATGACGGGTCTGCCCCCTTCAACTTCTGGGTCTCCAAATTGGGCACATGGCCTGAGCTTGCCCTTTACGCCTTGGAGGTGCTGGCGTGCCCTGCAGCCAGTGTATTATCTGAACGGGTATTTAGCACGGCTGGGGGCGTTATAACAGACAAGCGCAGCCGCCTGTCCAGAGACAATGTGGACAAGCTCACGTTCATTAAAATGAACCAGGCATGGATCCCACGGGACTTTTCCGTACCTTATGCAGAATAGCAATGGATACCGACCTTACCCACCCATTGTTCCATTTTTGCTCTTTCTCACTCTTTTGGGGTGTACCCTCATTTAAAATTTTTGAAAAGAAGCAGTGTTGGCTACCTCGTCCTCCTCCTCAGGGCCAGATTAATGTAGGGGCTATTGGAGCTGCAGCTCCAGGCCCCTACCTTTTATATAGGCCCCGGGTTGGCCATATTCACTGTTACCGCTCTTCTGTCACTTGTAAACACAGAAGTCTGGCTTCTATGCTCGCTTCCCCAGGCAGCACCCTCAGAACCTCCCCACACAGCGTGAAGGCCGGACAAGGAGGGACAGTTGGCGATGCATGGATGTGTTTATGGGCTTCAGAGACAGCATCCCATGTTGAATTAGGCATGCATGGCTGCACCCTTCCTCCTCTGGGTGCATGGCAAGGCACGGCCCTTAAGGCCCTTCAAAATCCTCAGCACCAAGCCCATGATGCTGTTAATCCGGCCCTGGTCCTCCTCCACCGCCGCTTCCACCTACACCGCCCATAGGTGTGCGCAGCCTATTGCATTAAGGTGTGCACCCCAAAGTTGAAATACACATGCATGTGTTTGCCAGCAGGGAGAGTAATGTATCGGGGCCATGTACCTGTAGGCAAGGAGAAATAGAGCAGAGCAGGTCCCAGGGAGATCTTTCCCATCTCCTCACTGGCAATGCTATGTGCCCTAGGTGATTAGGGTGTGCCCAGGCACACCCAGCACACCCTGTGCGCACGCCTATGTCACCGCCACATCCACCACCACCTCAACCTCCCTCCTACTCCATATGGGCCTCGTCCTTCAGAGATGAAGAAGAACATTGTTTTATTTTTCTGGTTTTTTTTGTTGTTTTAAGTTATTTCCCTATCCACATTTGTTTGCAGAGCACTTGCCATGCTCTTAATTACGTTTTGCTGCCATTTGCAGCACTCTAGCCCTTTCCTTTGGTGTTTTAGAGCCATTTTAGTGCCTTAAAGTTCGGGTCCCCATTGACTTCAATGGGGTTCGGTGTCCGGGAAAAGTTCGGTAAAAGTCCGGGACACGGACCCGGACTTTTTTTTAAAGTTCGGCCGAACCCGTCGAACACGGACATCTAGGTGTCCGCTCAACCCTATTAGGGAATATAATGTTTCTAATCTTGCATATATGAAAAGGGTCAATACATTTGTCTTTATCTAGACAGATTCCAAAGCGTTAGAGCAATCTGTCACAGATAATTGTGTTTCATTTTGTGTAAAAGTTGAAACTAATCAAATCTATCTATATACAGGCATAGCCCACTTTAAGTACACAATGGGACCAGGGCATGTATGTAAACTGAAAATGTACTTAAAGTGAAGCAATCCCTTTTTTCTTTTCTCAATGCATGAAAATACACCAGCTCCATTGTAAATTTTGGCCACATTGACATGGCCTTGCTCCCAAACCATGTGGGAGCATGTTAAGGGGATCCAGGACTATGACATGATAGATTACCTAGGCAAGCTGGCCAGCCACAAAATGGATATGTTGCAGTCCTGGGTACCCTCTCGTTGCTCCCTAAGTTTGTTATCCCTGTCACTTATGGTTTGTGAGCAGTGTCATGCCAAGCTGAACAAGCTGTGTCCTTACTCACGATTGTATATAAAGTGAGTGTACTTAAAGCAGGGTATGCCTATCTATATCTATATAGAAAGTTCAGAGATGTGAACCTGTTCCCTATTATATACACTAATATATGGTATATAACATATTCTATAATGTATATATATTGTATATAATGTATATATTGTACATAATATATATATAGTCTCTAATATATATATTTTCTATAATATATATTTTGTGTGTGTGTGTGTATATACATATATACATATATACATATATACACATATATACATATATACATGTGTAGGGAACAGGTTCACATCTAGGAAGTTTCTATAACAGGAAGCTTCTAGATCACGTCTAATAGGCAGAAAGTGCATGCGCAGATCAGCAGACCAAAAGTTTATTGCACACCCGCTAGATAAGCGAGCGACCCACCCATCCCCCCAGCCACCAGCCACCAGCCACCATCCCCCATCCCGCACATTCACACCCCCTCCTTACCTTACACACAAATGCCACTATTTCGGCAGTATAGAGCGCAGGAGCCATGATGCACACACTTGCGAGAGGGCCTGGACAATTTCCGGAAACGTGTGCACGCACCAAAAGTTTCGTTTCCGGTTTCAATGTATAATGTATAAATGTGAGAATGCGGGTTTGTATATTAGCGAATTCGCGAACAATAGTCACCATACACAACCATTAAGCATATTTAACTTAGAAAAAGAAATACAAATACATACATTTGTGGACACCAGAAAACTTTATTTAGACACATGAAGACATTTGAAAAAAAGATTGGAAACATGCTGTTTATTACACAAATACACAGCTCAAACATTTCACATGACATATTTTTGGCACAGTCTCCACACTATCCCATTGAAGCCACAGACTTGTATTTTTCAAACCAAAACAACCTTTGTACAACATTTAGACCATATACATCGACAAAGAGCCCATAATCAACAGATGCAGATTGACAGAACAATACACAATTATGTTAACAGCAATAAATACTTACAGAGAGTCAACACACAACACAGCCAAATCTCACCTCCATAAATAACAAAGGCCCCCAAATTTTAAGCATAAAGCATGTGACACACAAATATATTGGACCTCTTCATAGGTCAAATCTTTCCTGATGTCTGAGTGAGCTATATATAATCAAAGCAAACACACACCCATAATGTTAACTCCCAGTCAAAAATTTAACTGTGTGTGTTTTGGAGCATGCTCAGTTGCCAAAAAAAGGGAAATAGAAATGAGGAGGAGGAGAGAGACCTAAACAGCCCAAATCCATGTATGTAGGTGTGTATATATGTGAATTGATAAAATTCTCTCTTCAAGTTTGCTAGTCATTATTTAGAATGTTTAGATACAGGAATACATACATATATATATACAATTACATGAGCGAGCGAGAGAGAGAGAAATATATATTTAGGGAAACGATTGAAACACACCTTTTGGGATTTGGGAAGTGAGATTGTGACGATTGAACAGATATGTAAGCCAACAATCTGACTCATCACTCATGAACATCCCTAATTTTGGCGTGGCAATTATATCAGGCGTTCTTATGGGCGTTTTGGCTGGCGTTTTCACAGGCGTTTTGACATGCATTTTTTGGGCAGGCATTGTTATATGAAATCACCTAAAAAAGCCCCAAAAACAGACCACAAACACGTACATGTGAACGTAGCCCTTTTGGGGGCGTTTGAGGGGGATTTGTACAGCTCAAGGATCAACTCCCAAAACAGGCAAAAAATCCAATCCTATTCAGTTCAATGGCCCCTGTTCCCATGTGAGCATTTTGACGGCATGAGGAAAACACCCAACGCTCACTGAGAAATAGCACAATGATTAGGGAGTCTGCCTTCCTGCTGTAGGTTTGTAAGTTCGAATCCGGAAGGAGCTCTCTGTATGGGCAACACTTGGATATCTCCAATCCTCCAAATGTTGACATCATTAATTTTGTTCATGTTTGAAAAAGGCATGTGTATCAGCAAACTTTTAATCTAAAGACATGAACAAAATACAAAAGATGCCAGTCAATATGTAGCAATATTGTGAGCTAAAGCTCTATTTGTTTGTTGGGCATACTTTGCTAATTAGCCAAGTATGAGGGATATATATATATATACCTTCAGTTAAATGTGTAGTAAAATGGTAACACTTGGCCATACCCATATGGAAGAAAATGTAGTATTTGCAATATATTTCTAAAAAAATTCTTTGGAAACACATAAAATATTGTCAAAATTGTGACATTTCCTTGATATGTGTGAAATGCTAATAATCTTTCTTTGAAATATGTTTTACATCTATTTTTTTTCTATCTGACGACCAATTCCCCAATGTAATATTTTGTGGGTTTTTTCAGATAATGTGGAGGTTCTATATAAACACTGTAGATTTGACTGCTATGATTTCTGAGTTAGCAGGAAAGGTGTATGGAATGTGATGGTGTTTACTAAGGGATCCCTTGTTGGAAGTGTGCATGTTTTTCCAATTCCGCCGGTTTTTGCCATTTTCTATGGGCGAGACAGCGGATTTCCAAGTGGTATTCAAAAAAAATTTGACCCAAAATCGCGCTGGCGAAATTTTTTGAGCCTATTTGGCGTTGCGCATGCGCACATTCGCGCGTTCGCAGCTCGGGGCTGGAGGAGCTGTTTAACCTTTCTACACTTTCGCAGATATCTCTCTTTCTAAGTCAGTTTTTGACATTTTTTAAACGCAAGTCATCTCCAAATTGACTTCCACACCTTCCACAGTGATTTGGGATTTTTGGGGGTACAGGGGAAAATTTGGCTAAACTTTAGTCGAGCTTTTAGCTGGCGTGGTTTTAAGTCGCGCTCTGACCATATTGCATCTTAATGAATCTCACACTAGGCGCTATTTTCCGCCCGCCGTTCTTTGAATGCCAATTTCAGACTTAAATAATCGCCGGTTCGCAAAATCCCGCCGAAACGCCAATTCGCCGTACTATGAATCAGGCCCTATGTGTCTGTAGGTCTTCAGGTACAGCTTTCTTTCCAGCAAGGAGAACAGTGAGCAGCAAATCTCCCTCCTAATTGCAGTGCCTTAGATCTGCAGATATTCAGGCATAAGAAGCACTATGCTATTTTTGTGATGGAATTCCAGACATTAAATAGATTTCTCAGGGCACTGCTAAGACACAAATACAATTTCTAGATGCTACAAATGTAGCATTACCCCCGTAGGAGCCACTGGATAGAATAGGTCATCTGTTCTTTGCCAACTCAAGAACCTCAGCCCCTCTGACACACCTGGCTGAGTGTACAAACATACCATTATCCCAGGAATGCACTGAAACTAATGCTTAGTACCCAATAGCAGTACTTTGTCAAAGAAAGCAGGCACCAAACCAGGTAGTAAAGGCAAACTTACTATATTGTTGTAACCCAATATGGTTGGTAAACAAGAATAAAATGGATTAACAATGGTAATGTCACAATTTAGCATACAAAATGATTAACAGTAGAGGCATAGGATGACATTTAGCAAAAAAAGTAGCAAAGACCACTTCAAGTGCAGCAGTGAGAAGTAGTAAAGTTTAATCTACAGCGTGCATGTACTATATTGCCAGAGCGCATTTATGGCAGAGATGCTAGTCCTAGACCGACTGGTTATGCACTGTCCAACAGAAAAGGAGGATGATAGCGGAGGGGCAGGGGAACAAGGGAGCTTGCAGAATAATTATTATGGGGGTGCAGTCCTTTGATATGCTCTTCTAGTTGCTATCGTTGGGGCCCTTTAAGAGCATTGGTGCAGTTTAGGACAACCCCAGTTAATCTGCATGCAGTATAGGTATAGTATATAAAGAAATAGTGAAAGTAAGCGCTGGCCCTTTTTTAAAAATATAAGCGTTTATATAAATCACATAGGAAAATGCTGCCCACAAATGAAACAAATCTGTCACATACCTTGTGGCAGAGCCTAACCTGCAGAATGAGGCCCCTCGTACAGCCCTGACTCGAGAACCACTAATGTTGCGACAGTGGTCGCAGGAGTGTGGTGAGGTACAGGCCCGTGTGATCTCTTCGCTGTGTGAAGAGATGAATGGTAGATTCGTCCCCAGAGTAACAAACGGGCAGATGCGGGTACAGACTGCAGGCAAGGGATAACCAGGATACAGGCAGAGGTCAGCAACACAAGATCAGGCAGATATCAGGAAGCAAAGCAAAGTCCAGAGCAAGACAAAGTCAGGGCAGGTAGCAATCAAGCAAAGTCAGGGACAAGCCAGGTCAAATACAGGAATCAACAGGTTCAGAAGCAAGGATACAGGAACAGCTGCTGATCAAACAGCAAAGGACTTGTGCAGCTGCTGCACTTATATAGGCCACTAGGCGCCAATGTAAATGGTTAACGCGCACGCATGCGCACATCTGTGCGCGATTGCGTGTATGTGCTTCTGCGCACGCACACTGGCACACGTCTGTTTACAGCTGGATGGGTACCAGCCAGTCCACGCATGCGCCCTCCAGTACATCTCTGGGTTACTGTATTGTGACCAGTACGTCCCTGACAAAATCAAAACATTTACAATCAATATAAAGTTCAGAATATTTATAAAAGACCCCAATCACCATGCCTTTAACCACTTGCCGACCGCTCACTGTGCTGCTACTGCAGCACCGCGGCTCTCCTGTATCCAGCAACGTAGACCTACGTCGGGCGCATTCACGGCTCCAGGGCGCACCTTGCGATCCCGATCCTGGTCTGATTTGGCTCAGAACCGATCAGTCACCAGATGCAGACCAATGATTTTTGGTCTGGATCTGGTGATCAGTTCTGGCCAATGGCATCATGTCCCCTGCCTGTGTAATGTAAACACAGGTAAGGGAAGTGATGACGTAATTTTCCCTCCTGGAGCCATTTTGGTTCCAGGAGAAGGAGAAGCATCTAAAACGTGAGTTCCACAACACTACACTGACACTACCACACATAGGTACACTTTTAACCCCTTGATCACCCCTGATCACCCCCCAAACCGCTCACAGTGTACACTATATACAGTGGTATACAGATCTTTTACTGATCACTGTATTTAGTGTCACTTGTGACCCTAAATCGCGCTTGCGCTATTCCCAAAAAGATTTAGGGCACCCGCCATCTATCCCCTAATAAAGTTTTAACCCCTTGATCACCCCCAGTTAACCCCTTCACTCACTATCACACTGTGCACTAAATACAGTATATAGGTAACTACTGATCACTGTATTAGTGTCACTTGTGACCCTAATTTGCGCTTGCGCTAGGCCCAAATAGGTTTAGGGCACCTGCCATCTATCCCCTAACAATGTTTTAACCCCTTGATCTCCCCCAGTTAACCCCTTTACTCCATATCACACTGTGCACTAATATACAGTAAATGATCTAGCTACTGATCACTATATTAGTGTCATTTGTGACCCCAGTTTGCGCTTGCGCTAGGTCCAGATAGGTTTAGGCCACATGCCTTACAGTCCCTATAAAGGTTTAACCCCTTGATCTCCCCCAGTTAACCCCTTCACTGCCCTGTCACAGTGTTCACTATATACAGTGATTACCGATCACTGTATTAGTGTCACGAGTGACGCTAGTTAGGCTAGTTAGCGTCAGGGTCCAACCACATTTTCCCACTGATCAGTTAACAGTTATTTAGCATCAGTTAGGGTCAATTACAGATTGCCAGTAACACTAACACATATACACACACACACACAAATACACACACTATACACCTCTATTACTAGTATAGTGTTTGAACAGATCAATATCTGATCTGATCAGAACTATACTAGCGTCCCCATAGTTTAGTGTTCCCAAAACGCGGTGTTTGCACGATCAGAACTGATTACTGCAAGCACCTGCGTTTAGCCCCTCCTCCCAGCCCAGCCCACCCAGGCAAGTGCAGTAATCTATAGATTACTGTCACTTCCAAAAAACACAACACACAAAACCGCTGCGTTAGCAGAGTTAGGCCTGATCTCTGCTAGCACTAGCAGGTTTTATTGTAGCGACCAAATAGTCCTCAACAACCAGGTGCTTTTTAACCTGTGAGTCACACTACTGTACCTGTAAATGTAGTTGCTAAAATGTCCAAACGGTAGTACAGTAGTGAAGAGGCCTACAGTATACTGACCATATCAGATGAGAGCGATGGGGAAGCCTCACTGGCAGAATCAGGGTCAGTATATGAACCTGTAGAGAGCAGTGGCTCCCTGACAAATAGCTCCAAGGATGGAGGGGTCCCTGCTAAGGCCAGGCTTACCTGACCCTACTCTGGAGTTGCTGAGATGCAAGAACCGGATTTTTCTCGTATGCAGCAGAGTGCCAGTACTAGTGCCGCTCACACTTCTGGTGAACTGGCAAGCACCAGCGGCCTAGTACATCCTAGACCTAGACATACCAGCACTGCAGTATCACTTGGTGATGTGGCGAGTCCCATAAGTGAAGTTGAAGCTGGTGCAGTGGCTAGCACGAGTAGTGGCCCGCAGCCACCACAAATTCGAAGACAGGCCCATAGAGCCCATAGTGTCCTTCCTGATGCGCTTGCAAATCTCAATTGGCAGCCCACAGATTCTGCAGCGCCCGTACTTCCCCCATTCACTGCCAAACCCGGAATTCAAGTGGAAACAGCTGATTTTAATCCCCTTAATTTTTTTGAGCTGTTTTTCACTGAAGATCTTTACAGATCTATTGTTGATCAAAGTAATTTGTATGCTAACCAATTTATCACTTTTGCATGTGTGCGCTATTCTTTTTTAATATGCATATCGCTTGGTTCATAGCTGCACCAGCTTTAGAAATACATGTTCAGGGTTTGCTCCCCCAACTTTTTGCTTGTTTATTATGTATTCGGTCTGACCAGACTTCTGACACACACACACCTGTACTCTATCAGTGTCCACTATCAAGTAGATATAGGAGGAGTCCTTTGTAGTGCATTAGCACATCTCTCCCAGCAAGGAGTGTTGTCTCCAAGGGTTAGAGAGGCTGGATTCATCCTTTTTTATGGATAGTGTAGGACCCACTGACAATGGGGTACTTTGACGTAGTGGTGGGCTTGAGCACGATATGGCCATATGGTGGGACCATATCCCCATTTTTATTTATGGATTGTCTTTATATTTGATAGTCATTTCTTTTGCATGTGTGCGCTATTCTTTTTTAATATGCATGTCGCTTGGTTCATAGCTGCACCAGCTTTAGAAATACATGTTCAGGGTTTGCTCCCCCAACTTTTTGCTTGTTTATTATGTTTTCGGTCTGACCAGACTTCTGGGGTTGAGCACCCCCCCCCCCCCCCCCACACACACACACCTGTACTCTATCAGTGTCCACTATCAAGTAGATATAGGAGGAGTCCTTTGTAGTGCATTAGCACATCTCTCCCAGCAAGGAGTGTTATCTCCAAGGGTTAGAGAGGCTGGATTCATCCTTTTTTATGGATAGTGTAGGACCCACTGGCAATGGGGTACTTTGACGTAGTGGTGGGTTTGAGCATGATATGGCCATATGGTGGGACCAAATCCCCATTTTTATTTATGGATTGTCTTCATATTTGATAGTCATTTCATTTGCATGTGTGCGCTATTCTTTTTTAATATGCATGTCGCTTGGTTCAAGCTGTATAAGCTGTGTGACAGGGCCCCAGGCTATACAGTTAATTTCCATGTTTACGAGGTAAAAGATAGCACTGTGGAGCCCCCCGACTGCTCAGACTACATAGGGAGCAGCGGCAAGATAGTTTGGGACTTGGTGTCACCCTTATTCGGACAAGGGTACCACTTGTATATGGACAATTTTTATTCAAGCGTACCACTTTTTAGACACCTCTTTCAATTACAAATTGGCGCATGTGGCACAGTGCGATCTAATCACCGGGGCTTCCCCCAACGGCTTGTAAATGCCCCACTTAGTCAGGGGGAGAGAGCCTGCTTGAGGTGCGATGAATTGCTTGCAGTGAAGTGGAGGGACAAACGGAACGTTTTTGTTCCGTCCTCCATTCACCCAGACACAGCAGTCGAAATTACTACGGTCACTGGTGTTGTTGGGAAGCCCCTCTGTGTCCACGAATATAACTGTAAAATGGGATGGGTGGACTTCAACGACCAGATGATGGGACCGTTCTTAATTGTCCGTAAGGCCAGGCGCTGGTGCAAAAAACTGTCTCTATACTTATTCCAATTGGCTTTTTACAAAGCTTATGTCTTATACAAAGCGTCTGCCAGAACATTATCCTTCCTACATTACCAAGAAGAGATAATCAGAGCCCTTCTGTTTCCAGGAGGTGCTCCTGCCCAACTTCCCCAACAAGATGCAGTGAGCTGGCTGCATGAGAGGCATTTTTCCAAAATTCCTCCCGAGTACCCCTACCCAAAGATACCGTGTCTACAGCAAGCGCGGATTTAGGCGTTACACCAGTAATTATTGTCCCGACTGTCCTGACTGGTCTTTGCCACGGTGACTGTTTCCGTCGCTACCACACACTAGTGGATTATTAGCGTAGGGTACAGCACGACACAGTTGAGGGCACACTTACACAGGGTCTCGAAAGATGTTCGATGGCTATTGTCATTTTGAGAGACCCTAAGCTGGAACATTAACGTTGAAGAAAAGAAAGTGTAAAAAAAAAAATTACAAAAAAAACATAAAATAAAAAAGCCAAAAATAGTTGTCGTCTGAGTTATTTTTCTGTTCTTACTCTGCTCTTCTACTTATACTCTTCCTACTTTTACTGTTATTCATTGGTACTTTTCAGGTACCAATGTAATGTTTTATGTTTACTGTTCAGTTTGCCTTGCAGATACACTCATCAGCTGCCACACTGATTTATATATATTCTGACACAAACAGCATTTGCGCTCAGCATATATGGAAACCTCTGATGGCAGCGCTGTAGGAGGTGATTTCACCACCACTGTTAAAAAAAATAGGTATACATGGCATTAGGTCACGTATACCCATCATTAGAAAGTGAGTTTGGATGTTTTGGGGGCCAATGATGGGTGTACTACACCTTTTCTGGTGGATATTTCTTCATCCACATTGATCGATGTGGATGAAGGAATCTGTTAGGTTCTTTTTTTTTTCGTTCAGCCCACAGGCTGCATGAAAAAAAAAAATCTACAATATATGCCAAACAAGGACCAGCAATGTATTGGTATGTTGCTGGACTTTGAGTGGTTATACCAGGATGATGCCTGCAGATTTAGGCATCATCTTGGTATCATTTTTTACAGCCAGCGGTCAGATTACATGTAAAAGCAATCCTAGTGGATAATTGGCCGCTAGACTGCTTTTACAAGCAGTGGGAGGGGACTCCCCCCTCCGCCACCTTCCGCGTATTTTTTGTGTCTCTCCTGTCCCACCGGTTAACCCGAGAGTGCAGGGGCAAGGTCATCCAGCACCTAGGGCAAAGATGCCAAACTGCAGCCCCCCCCTTCCTTAGGCTTAGCAGTGATTTAGCTGTCACTACTCCTGTCAGCCTTTTAACAGAAGCAACTGGCACAGGGCGCCCTCAAACCTGCAAAAAAAAACTTTCTGCCCAGGGCAGCCGCCCCTCCTGCCCAACCCTTGTGCCGACCCTGCTTGGGGGGACCTCCCCCTCTCACCCCTATGCCTGGCCACAGAGCCAGCATGCATCTTGCGAAACCATAAGTGATGTAGGAGGTGGAACCGGAAGTGATGTCAGCCGCTCAGCCTCTATGAATTTTCGGTGATGCATGTCCTCTCGAAGCATCACGCAAATGGCATAGAGGATGAGCCTCTGACATCACTTTTGATCCTGTCTCCTGCATCACTTCCGGTTCTGCAGAATGCATGATGGCTCTGTGGCCACAAGCGGCAGTGTGGGGGAGCAGTCCCCCATGTGAGCTGTTTGTGTTGGTAACCTTTTTTGGCACTCATCCTTGTGAGTGTATATAGTTTCTTTTTGCTTTTTGTTATTTAATATCTACTCGTTTAATACAATTTACTACACTATGGGTACTCTCTCTCTGGGTTTCAGGCTGATCTATTTTTGGTAAATGAGAATTAACATTGGCATCCATGAGCAGATTGATCGCAGTTATAGTATTCCACACACAGGATCAAATATCTCATGTACAGGATTTGATATCTTACATTCGTAGGCTGCTGTGTTGGCTGCCCGGATCTGGTGAGTGAGGAATTCATCTGCATGTGGTGGAGCACGTAGTTTCCAATGCAGATTCTGCCACTTATCGTTTTTTTTGTTTTGATTTGTTTGATTTGTGGGCAACATTTACCTATGTGGTTTATATGAACACTGTATTGCTTACACCTAAAGGGGCAGCTGCCTGGGTATTGCAGTATATATTTGTGGGTTGTCGCCCTCTCGTCTTTACTAGGTGCAAAGTAGATGTGGTTCAGATGTGATAAAAAATTTGGTATAATGCAATATAGGGTTGGTATAGGTGCAGTGTAGGTTCGGAATAAGTGTGATTCAGAGTGCAGTATGGGTGCAGTATGGATTAGGTACACATGATGTTCTGCTCTCAGTGGTTCAGTCCCTGCTAGCAGTATCAGCAAAGGGTGAATAGCCCTCTCAACAGTTCCCATGATATGCTGTGACCTTTCACTATAAAAGGGGAGGCCCCCTCAGTTTCTCCCCGAAAGCCTCTCATGATCAGCAGTGGGAAGCAGAGGGTGAGTGGGTGCTCCAGACTTCCTGCGGCAGCAGCGCAGGTGCTGTAATATGAGCAGTGCTGCATTGCCCCCAAGTGTCCTCACTCTCAGTCTCAGGCATACATGGTCTGATGTTAGCAGGCAAATATCCAGACAGAGGTGCACTCTCTCCAACTTCCTCACCTACCTACTGCATAGTGTCTATTGGGATCTGTAAAGAGTATATTCGTACCATTATATGGCTGCTGTCTCAAACTAAAATTCCCAGGATTCTCAGCGCTCTGCATAGAAGTCTATGGGCTTACTTGACTTTAGCTCTTCCCCTGCTGGCCGGAGGAGAATGGTGCAACATAACATCAGTATCTCAGTAGAGGGAGAGAAGAATGAAAGACAATGTCTCCATCTCCATATTGCTGTAGCCCAGCACTTGGCTACACAAAATAACTCTGAACTTTTGAGTTCAGATCCACATTTAGTTCTCATGATTTACAGCATCCTCAATCAATTGCAGCAATCCTTTTTAACCTACAACACTATTTTTGCTTGTTCCTTGTTATCATCATCATCAGAACACAGTACATCTCAGAACACATTCATGTCAACATGGGTTATAATTCATCCTGCCAGCTACTGGGTGCATGGTAGTATCTAAGAAGCACTATCAGGCTGATGGACTATATAAAAACCAAAAGAATCGGAAAGAAGAATTGAAGGAGAAAATAAAAGAAAGCAAGGGGGAAAAAAAGGGAAGGGGGAGGGGAGAAGTGCGTGGGGAGGGAATTGAGGGGCTAGGGGTGAGGGAAGGGAAATAAGTAGGAAGAAGGGGTAGGGAAGGAAAAAACGAAGGTTGAAAAGGATTAAAAGAGGTGAATGGAAAAACCTTCGTTTTTTTCTGATACAGGGATGAAGACGCTGGGGATTACCTGCTGGTGTCTCACCTAAAGTCCCACATAGCCTACATTGTTGGGGTAGGGAAGGAAAGGATCCATGGAGGCAGCCCTAGAGTAAAGATGCCTGCGAAAGGAGGCTAACTCCACCATTCAAAGCTGCAGGAGGCGTGCGGTACTTAGAGAAAGTGGGGAGTACTCAAGCCATGGTTGTCAGATGGTAAGAAATTCATCATGGGTGTCCTCCAGGATGACAGTTCGTTTTTCATTGACACGTTTTAACACAAGTTTTATTGTGATCTGATGCACATAGTGATGTGTCTCTATACTTGTTTAACAACCGCACAGCATTATTTATTTGCCAATGGGGCTTTAAATAAGGCACATCACCAACATACAAATAAATTAGACCTAAAATAACAATTTATTAGGCTATACATAGAAATCTCAATATACATGTAGGAGATTGGTTAAAATCAGAAAGCTGATTTACTATATTCCAGTGTGGGCTGAATCTATGCAAGGTACTGTATATACTATATTTGTATTTCCATTCCATCAAACTGTTCTCACAGATGTTTCCAAACAGTCAGATTGAGCTTTTTATTGACAAGCGTCCCTTGAATCCTTGATTAATAAATCTAAGTTTAAAGATGGGGATTTCCATGCGTGGGCGATTGTTAGTTTGGTTGCTGTAAATATGTGTGTAATTAAAAGGGAAATACTCTGCGCTAAGGAAAGTGTGAAAAAGTATATATACATATATATATATATATATATATATATATATATATATATATATATATATATATATATATATATATATATACACTGCAGCCTCCCTTAACTATAAACAATAAAGGCTATATAAGTATGGACAAACAAAAGGAGGGAACTGGCGCTGCCAAAAAATGAATCCACTGTATGGAAATAGGCAAAGAGATAGGTCGTGGTGGTGCTGGAGATGATAAATAACTGTACTGTCTCACTGGTATCCGAAGTTATGAGTCAAAGCAATAAGTTAGAAATGACTGTTATCATGGTAGGCCAGTAGGTGGCAGTGCTAGATGAATATGCAATAAGTGCAAGTAATATACTAAAAAGTAAACTAAAACCAAGGTACAATGGGCAAAAGGTAAAATGAATAAATATACTAGATTGCATATAAAGGTGTAAAAAATAGAGTGTCAAGTAATGTGATATAAAGTGCAAAAAATGTGTGAACTTAAGTGTACTTAGAATCAACCAATATCATTTAAAGTGCTGAGTGGGAGACAATATAAATGCAGGTTAGCGAAATAAATAGTGACCATAGGTCAAGTGAGTGTGAGATACACTAAACAGTATCATATAACGGAGAAAATTATATATAATAAAGTGACGGGGTGCACATAAATAAGTGACAGTATGTCAGCTGATGAATAAGCTGACAAAAACGGTTAAATCAATAAAGTGACACTGTGCAAAAATAAGGTGGCAGTAAATCAGCTAACAGAAACAGTCCATATATGGTGTCAAATATCCATGCAACAATTCCAATGGTGACCCCGTGGTGGGTGGTATGGTGAGGTGCTTGGTGGTCCCTAAGGTAAGTAGCAAACTCACCAGAAATACCCACCCCACACAGGGGTATAGAGCGTGTAAATATAGTAGGAAGGTGATCCCTCTGCTGGATCCTGGTTCCCTCAAATAATCCCGATAAAGGGAGGACCGGGAGAGTTCCCTGTAGGGGCTCCGGGATGTTCAGGGGGTTCCTCTAGAGGATGTCCAGGGGTCCTATAGGGTCTGTACTTGGTAGGTGGGGTAATCCCTCCGGTGCTCCAGGTATGTCAGCGGGTATCAGCGGGACAGGGTATTAGGCGGAATGGCCATGTGAAGTAAGGAGAGGGCACATAGTGTAATATTGCATGGAAAACCTTTATTACAAGATAGGGTAAAATAGGGTACTCACAGTAGAGCAGACAAATGAAAGCAGTATCTCGAGTCCCTGGAACGCAAAGCGTTCCACACGAAAGCCAGAACTGGAAGTGGCGTGAATATGTGTGTAAATACGTGTGTAATTAAGGAGCAAGCAAGTCAAGGAATGCCCAGTAGCAGTTTGTGTAAAAGAGCTTCCTATCGGTCTTTGCGGAGGTTCACTTGAAAAATTGTGTTAACCATAGTGTTGTTTCTGACCCATAAGCTGTGAACATTCGGGCAAGTCCACCATATATGAAGCATGTTGCCTTCTTCCCAACATTTAAAAAGATATATTTTCAATACATACTGTACTGTACAGTACACCAGGGATGTGTCCTGGATGGCAGGTATATTTACTCACTATTTGGGTTGTGGTCCCTGTAAGGGGACAGTTTGAAAATATTTTAATACTCTGGGTTTTTCATCCACGCAGGGTGAGGGGTTCCAAGGTAGTCAGGTCAGAGAGGAGAGGACTGGTTTTCAGTTTTCTCTGAATTGATACACAATTCCCCAGAACCTTAATTCCACAGAATTTGAAGGTTCAGAGAGTTATTGGATGGAAAAGTACATCTGACCCTAAATACAGGAACTTTGGTCCTAAAGGGGTTAACCCATGTGCATCAGAGTCCAGAAAAGTAAGAGGAAACAGTCTGTGAGGAAAAGAGTTGGACACACTTGAGTGAGCAGGGTGACCCCTGAAACAGACGGGAAAGCCCAAACCCCAGTGTGGGACTGATATAGTGTTGGTGAGCCATTCTCTTGTTCCATTGTACCAGAGTTTTGTACTATTTTGTGTTCATTTTCTGAAGAAAGCTGTTTTGTTTTCTGTATTGTTTGCAATATCAATAAAGATTATACAAGCAGCTGGCTGTGATCCGGAGCTTCCATAACACAATACTGAAATTGCAGTTGTTCAGAAGATAGTAACCTTATCCATAGTGATTACCATTCCATTCAAAATTCATACCAGCTGGAATCCTGGTGTTTAAAGTAAAAATCCAAAAAACTTCAGCTTTCAGACAATATTAAGAATAAATAAAACACAAAAATGAAAAAAAAAAGGGATTACATATCCTATATAGCAGGGCTTCCCAAACTTTTTTGGGCCGAGACCCACTTCTGAATAGTTATTTTTCGGGACCCACTTGCTTGTAATGGAATATTGTAACGCGTTACAGAATTTGTTGGCGCTATATAAATGCAAATACAGTAATCCCCCGCTACATCGCGGTTCAGTTTTTGCGGTCCCGGTAATTCGCGTTTTTTTTTGTAATGTTATTTTACTATATAAATCATTAAAAATGAAAGATTTTTGTGTTTCTCATAGCTCTTGCTCTGTCTCTAAGTATCTTTTATGTGTTTAAATGAGTTTCTATTGTTTTAAAAGTGTGTTTAAAGACCTTAAAATGCTTTTACATGTACAGTGACAGTAAAAAAAATCATGCCTACAATGCATTTTAATAGGGTTTTTCTATTTCGCGGAATTTCACTTTTCGCGGCTGGGTCCGGAACGTAACCCCCGCAATGGAGGGGGGTTTACTGTAATAATAATGCATATTTTAAAGGGAGGGGGGTGTTAAATTAAAAATATCAATTTACTACATTTCAATGTATTATTGAATAAACCTGTGGCATGTGTGGCATATAAGCGGAGTTGTAAGTAATCAGCACCCTCATAGACAGTATAAGGCAGGCAGAGGACAGAAATAAACCACCCCAGGACAGTGATCAGCAGGCTATATGGCACTCGCCCTCCTTCCTCTTCCAGCAGTCCACAGAGCCAGTTCGTCTCTGTCCGCTATAGCTGAAAGAATCCCAATGCCAGTCTAGCCAACACCGCTGCCACCAAGAGGACTGCGGAGCTGGCTCTGCACTCCATGAACATATCCTACATAACAGTACACATACGTACTCACTGATGCAAGTATCCTCCTCGTGGGAAATGCAGACCAGCCTCCATAAACTGCGTGGGTGGGGTCCTGAATCCATCGCGATTTGACTGCTCTGGCTCTCTGTGATTTGTGCGGGCTTGAACAGCACAATTTAAGTGGGCCAGCTCTCAGTTATTTCTGGCTCAGCGCAACCCACTCAGATGCTGCTCGCGAGCCACCAGTGGGTCCCGACCCACAGTTTGGGAACTCCTGCTATATAGCAGTGGTCCTCAACTTCGGTCCTCAGGGCCCACTAACAGGCCAGGTTTTAAGTATTACCTTGGGGAGATGCAGACTAGAATACTGCAATCACTGAACAGCAAATGAGATCGCCTGTGATGTAATTTAGTTATCTTGCAAACCTGGCCTGTTAGTGGGCCCCGAGGACCGGAGTTGAGGACCACTGCTATATAGTATTAAAGCCCAATGATACCCTTTAATTTATCACTGTATTCGAGTCAGGCTGCATATACAATAACCATATTATCAGTAACAGTGTTATGCTCTTCTCACACTTTTTTTTTGTTATGCGCTGCAGTAAGGGTTAAAAAAAAAAAGCCCTGCTGGCAGCATATAGAAGAGTGTCACACAGAAGAAGCAGCCAGGCTCTCTGATAAGCTCCTCTGAACAAAGCCTAGTCAAGAGTGCTGCTTAGGAAGTGGCAAGAATGTTTATTTTACCTTTGCTGCAGTACTTGGTTGATAAAAAAACAGTGCTGTGGAAAGAAGCCAGGGAAAGAGAATTTAATTATCGAATTCTCCGCCCTGTAGTTACTTATTTGTAGCTAGAGTTGGGCAAGCAGTTTGGGCCAAGCAAAGGTTTTTTCCGAACATCGCCTATTCGTCTTTTCGTCGAACACTCGTTGAACACTAATTTGCGGGGCGCTCAGCGGCATATTCACCCGCCGAGCACCCCACAATGCACTGTGCGCTGCACAGTGCATTCTAAGGCGCAGGGAATAGCTGGTTGTTAAGGAGTGGGCCGGGAAGCTGGCCGCGGCATTCTTAACAACCGATGAGTCATTAGCTGTCAACGGGCTCCCCTGCTGATAGCTGGATGGAAAAAACATAGCCAGCAAATTCCCCAAAGCCTGCCAGTCTTGCATAAGGGTCTGGTATGGATTGTTGGGGGACCCCACACCATTTTATTTTAATGTTGGCATGGGGGTTTCCTTTAAAATCTATACCAGACCCAAAGGACAGACTAAGGGGACCCCCCAGGCACTATATTTAAAGGAGTTTTTCATTTTTAATGTTTCATTTTAAGCATCAATAAAATCACTGCTCCTGTGAAAAACAATCTTCTTTTAAAATAATGTTTGCATTGATATATGTCCCCCAGGACAGTTCCCGGGCCCCCATACCCTTTTTTTATGGCCATTTACTTGCATATAAGCCTTTAAAATGGGGATTTTTCAAGCTCGGGTCCCATAACCACTTGCAGACCAGCCATCGTAGTTTTACTGCGGCAGGTCGGCTCTAACCCATGAGACAACGTGCCTGTACATCCATTCGCAGGACTGCTAGTGGTGGAGCCAATCAATGGGTCCGGCAGCCGCGATGTCCGCCGGGCACCCATGATCGCTCCTTGTGGAGACAACAGGCAGACCGCTGTTCAGTCAGTAGTGAACACAGGAATCCTGTGTTCGTCTTATTTAGGAAGACAGGTCTCTGTGTTCATTAAGCAAGCCCATCCCCAACACAGTTAGAAAGCACCCCCTAGGAACATATTTAACTCTTTGATCGCTCCTGGTGGTAACCCCTTCCCTGCCAGTGTCATTAGTAAAGTAACAGTGCATATTTTTAGCTGTAGTAATTTCACTGGTCCCCCAAAAGTGTCAAAAATGTTAGTTAGGTGTCCGATCTGTCCGCCACAATCCCACAAAAAATCGCAGATCGCCGCCATTAGTAGTAAAAAAAAAAATTATAATTAAATAAATATTTCATAAATCCTTCCCCTAGCTTGTAGACGCCATAACTTTTGCTCAAACCAATCAATACACACTTATTGGGATTTTTTTTTTTACCAAAAATATGTAGCAGAATACATATTGGCCTAAAATTATGAAAAATTTAGATTTTTAAATTTTTTTTATTGGGAATGTTATATAGCAGAAAGTAAAAAAATATAGTTTTTTTTTCAGAATTGTCACTCTTTTTTTTGTTTATAGCGCAAAAAATAAAAATCGCAGAGGTGATCAAATACCACCAAAAGAAAGCTCTACTTGTGGGAAAAAGGACAACAATTTTATTTGGGTACAGCATCGCACAACCGCGTAATTGTCAGGTAAAGTAACGCAGTGCAGTATCGCAAAAAATGGCCTGGTTATTAAGGGGGTAAAACCTTCAGGTCCAGAAGAGGTTAATTGAATTTACAGTTCGGATCAGAAACATTTTACTTGTTCGGAAGTTCTGGTGCGAACTGAACAGGGGGGTGGTCGGCCCAACTCCATTTGTAGCATTTTTGAGAGGGGGGGGCATGTTGAATAAGTGGACCTTGCAAATGAGGCGGGTGGTTTGCTTTAAGGAGCATTTTTTCTTTTTTGCCTCCTTTACTGAAATCAGTTACACAATGCTAAAGCTGGCAAGTTCTGACATACTATACAGTATATGCTAAGGATCTTGCCATTGTAACAAATTATGTAGTGCTGGGAATGGTATGTTTTACTCTGAGTGGCGGTTCATACATATGCGATGAGGGAAGCCTGCGAATCCACTGCGGGTTCCTGCATCGCACTCGACTCACAGGCAGTTCACACTGCCATATGCAAATCGCTGGGAGTGTTAATACATAGTTAACCACACCCCCAGATCAGTTCGCATATCGCAGTGCGAACTGTCAGTTCAGACATAAATCGGATCGCATAGGTATGAACACCCATGCAATCCGATTTTGGTGCGGACCAAAAAAAGGGTCCTGTGCGACTTTGGTCCAAATGTGATGCGAATTCAGCCATATAATCGCACTGCGCTCTGAATCACATGCGATGTCTGACATCGCATATGTGTGAACCGGCACTGACTGTTTTTTTCTGTACATGCACTATTATGAAAATCAGTTCCACTAAAATGAAAAAAAAAGGCTTTTTTATACCTGCACCTCACACCATACTGTAGTAACTATCGTTTATGGCCTTCAGAGTTGTATCAGCTCTGTATGCCATTGCATCGCCTATATTATACTACATTATGTACAGACGTCAGCCACAGAGCTAAAGAGGTGATGAAGGCCATTTATAAGACATTTAGCAAAAAGACAGTAATTTCAAAATATTTGTTTCCACTGTAACCTACCTCCAACCCAGTGGCATATCATCCATGGGTGCAAGGTGTTCACTGCACATGGGCCCTGAGAGGGGAGGGGGGTCGCTATGCTCTAAACCACACTGCACCCATGGATGATCTGTCCCTGGTTGGTACCTGGTGAAATTTGACATTCGGGGAGGATCAGTGTGGCGGTGGGGGCAATTGCAAGCACCAATCTCCCTGCATAGCTTTCAATAAAAGCCGATTCTCCTCCTCTCCCTCCCAAGAATTTCAGCTGCTTCATTGAAAGCCATACAGGGAGATCGTGCTTGTAACTGCCCCCACCGTCACACCGATCTCTCCTCACTCCCCACTGTCAATCTAATTTCCCTTCCTTTCTGGGCCCCCCTGTGTGCTCCTATGGTCCACCTGTGTGCTCCTCAGCCCCCCCTCGCCCTCTGCAGCACTGCCGAATTCACGTTTCTCCTCTCCCGCTGGCTGCTGCAGGGGATCTGTCAGGATGGAGAATGGAGGAAGGGGCTGATATACATGTAGTGTACTGGCCCCTTCCTTTTCTAAATGAGCAGAGTCAGTGACCGTTGACTCTGTCCTTTCATAGCTGAAGCATCGTAAACTGTGTTTATGATGACAATTTTGAAAAAAAAAAAATTTAATTTTTGTAAGAACTTACCGTAAAATTCTTGTCTCTGAGTCCTCTGACAGTCGCCGCCGATCCATATAAGCGTTCACTATTGGGTAATGGTGCCCTCGGCAGGAGTAAGCTAGGCAGATAGAAATTATAATACAAAACTTTTGTATACTTAGACACACCTCTAGGGGGCCGTCCCCAGCCATTATCCCTGATCCAGTCACAACTGGTCCTCAGTTTGTAGCAAGCAGTACGGGAAGGCAATAACCCCCAGATCCAAAAAACCAGAGGGGTGGGGGCGGTGACTGTCAGAGGACAGTTTTGTAAGTTCTGACAGTCGCCGCCGATCCATATAAGCCTTCACTATTGGGACGTCCCAAAGCAGTGCAGGTGTGAGGGGTGGGAAGACGCAACCAACTGAAAAGGTAACGAAAAAACACCCCAAGGAAGAGACAGAAAAAAATATGTCTCTGCAAACAACCGCTGCACCTCAAAACTTTGCAGCCAAGGGAAGCATCCGAGGATGCCAAAACATCAATTCTGTAGAATTGTGTGAAAGAGTGCACAGACAACCAGGTCACTGCTGTGCACACCTGAGCCAGAGCAGCCTTCTGGCGAAAAACCCAAGAGACGCTGACAGCTCCAGTAGAAAAGGCCCTTACAGGGAAAGGAGGAACCTGACCCTCGATGGAAGAGGCCTGAAACAAAAAAACGTCAGTCTGATCCACGGAGAAAAGGTAGCCGCGGACGCAGCCGAGCCCTTTCGAGGTCCCTCAGGAAGAACAAACAGGGAATCAGACTGCCGAACAGATGCCGCGGCAGCCAGGAAAACCCTGACCGCCCGGACCACATCCAAGGAATACAAATCCATCTACTGGAGATGCTCGGGCATCTCACAAGGCTGCACGATATCCTCGTGGAGGTGGAATGAAGAAACCACCTTGGGAATAAAAGACTTAGTGGGTCGCAGAACCACTTCATCCCTATGAAACACCAGATAAGGAGAACGGCAAGATAAAGCTGCCAATGCAGAAACTTTGCGAGCAGATGTGATAGCCACCAGAAAAGCAACTGTCTGGGACAACACAGGCAGAGGAAAAACTCTGATGCTCTCAAAGGGAGGTAGTTGTAACACAGACAACACAAAATTTAGGCCCCAGGGAGGCAAGGGAGCCTTCCTCGGAGGAGCCAGACGCCGCACCCTTATGAGGAAAGCTCGAAGCAAAGAATACAATGCCAAGGGACGTGGAAAAAGACAGCCAAAGCCGACAACTGACCCTTGATCGCGTTCAGTGCCAAACGCTGATCCACTCCTTTCTGCAGGAAGGGCAGAAACTTTAGCCACCGAGAAGGAGCGAGGATGGAACCCATGCGATCCGCACCAGGCATATACACTTTCCAGGTGCAATGAGAAATCTTCCTCGAGGTAACTTTACGAGCCTTCAATAATGTAGGGATGACAGCCTGTGGAAGACCCCTACCCCTCAAGACCTGGCTTCCAACAGCCACGCCGTGAAAACCAGAGACTGCAAAGCAGGAAGGAAGATCGGCCCTTGAGACAGAAAATCGTCCCGCAGCAGAAGCCGCCAGGGAGGCCCGACGACCATCTGAACGATGGCCGCATACCAGGACCGACGTGGCCAGTCTGGGGCCACCAGAAAGACCGACATCTGTTCCAACGCCAACCTGCGGAGGAACCTGGACAACAGTCAAACCGGAGGGAAGGCATACAACAGCCAATACTGATGCCAAAGGCACCCCTAACGCATTTGTGGCGTCCAGCCACGAACTTCCTAACCCCATTGTCGAGACGGGGTGTGAACAGATCCACGTCCAGAGTCCCCCACCGGGCACACAGGAGGCAAAACATCTCCGGATGCAGGGACCAGACTCCCTGGTCCAAGGTCAGGCAACTCAGGCAGTCCGCCTGCCAATTTTCCACACTTGAAATGGGAACAGCCGAAAGCGCAGGAATGCACAATTCGGCCCAAGACAGGAGCACGGCCAATTCCTCGGCCGCCCGGGCACTCTTGTTGTCCCCTTGGTGATTGATATAAGCCACAGCCGTGGAGTTGTCGGTCCGTACTGGAGCCGGATACCCCTGAAGTTAAGATAACCAACGGAAACAGACAAAGCCTGATCGCGCTGAGCTCCAAGACGTGTAACAGCAAAGAGCCCCCCCCCCCCGCCGACCACAACCCCCTGGCATAAGGCGTGCCCAGGACTTCTCCCCAGCCCGACAGGCTGGCATCCGGGATGAACACTGTCCACAACAGAGGCTGAAAGGACTGGCTCTGTGTCAGGGTCGGCAACCAGAGCCACAACAAAGGATCCGACCGCAGCCAATGGAACAGAGAAACTACTTGTCCAATGCCTGAGGTGTCCTGCCTCACCTGGCCACCTGGACGGCTGCGAAAGCCTAAACCATCAGACCCAGAGACTGCACATAGGTCCGCAAGGAGGAGGGATCGTCGTCCCTAAAGGGATCTGATCTCGTCCCTCAGGAGCCAGGGGTTAGCCCACCGGAAGAAAAAACTTGCGCCTGAGCCGAGTCCAGGACCATCCCCAGGTAATGAAGATGACCTGAAGGAGTCAGTGCTGACCAATGAAAATGGACTTTCCGCCCGAACTCCCGGAATGTCTGAAACCGGCACGGTCAGAAAACTCGACAAAGATGTACACAAGCTCGACCTGAGCAAGAGGTTAGCCAGATAAAAGAGTATGCAATCTCCTTTAAACGCAGTCAGGCCCGCACTGGAGCCAAAATCTTGGTGAAAAACCTGGGAGCCGAAGCGAAACTGAAGGGTATCGACCGAAAACTGGCCAGCTCCCCTGCCACCACAAAGCAGAGACATCTCTGAGAACCCTCGTAGATAGGGATGGGTAGACACTCATCCAGCAAGGCGATGGGAGGCGAGGAAGTCCCCTGGAGCCAATGACGCCACGACCGGCTTTGAGGGATTCCATCCAGAACTCCAGCACCTGCAAAAAACAGTTCAGAGACTGCAAGCCCCAAAGTGGACGCACTGTGCCCCCTGTTCTGGGCACAGAGAACAGGATGGAAAAAATGCGAAACCTGTCCCGTGAAGACACGGGCACAAAGACTCCTTGGGTGAGCAGAACATGCACCCCCCCCCCCCCATGAGACCCCTGAGACGAGCAGGAGGCAGCTGGAGAGCCGACAAGAAGAACCTGTCCATGGGGTGAGATCAAAAACTGATCTTGTATCCTGAAAAAGAAGCAACTCTTGAACCCCCCTGTCCTGAATACTGGACAACCAGGGAACCTAAAAGCAACACAGACGTCCCCCCACCCCTAAGACGAGTGAGGGCGTCCCTGCAGGAAGAGGTGGACGGGACCGCTGACCCAGACTGACCGGCCTTTGTCTCACCCGACCACGGCTTCTTGTGACCACCGGAGGGCTTGAAGCCCTTGTCCTGTGCCCCTATGGCATGAAAGGACCCACGCTGAGCTATCAAGGAAGGCCCCCACCCAGCACGGGAGGACCTACCCCTAGTATGGGGCACGACCGGCAGCAAGGCAGTATACATGACATGGCTGCTGCCCACACACAGAGCCCAGTGACCTGCCCTCACCTAAAATGGCAACTGCGCTAAAACGGCACCAAACTAAGCGTGCACACGCGGTCTGGCCACCACAGGGGACCCTAGGGAACTGGATGGACTTGTGTCTTTTTTCAGCCTCACTAACTATGTAACTATGTAGGAGGGATGCTGGCAACACGCGGGCCTTCCGGGTTGAGACGCCCTCAGCGAAGACGCAGCTCCGCAGGCTCGTCCCCATTCCGAGGGGCACTGTCGTTGCTAGGCCTGGGCGCACCAGTAACCTGCGACGCTCGTTGGTAGGCTGGGACTCCATAAGGATCTATATTACCCAGTGCGAGGCCCAGCTCTGCAGTCACTTGTAGTCCTCCAGGAAAAAGTCCCTGACTTACTAGTGATAGTGAGAGAAATAAAAACCTATTTTCAGAAGAAAAATACATATAGTCAGAAAAAAAAAGAAAGAAAAACCGAGACACTAGGTCCCAGCTAGAAAAGCTAGCCTACTCCTAAGCTAGGCAGCAAAAAACTGAGGACCAGTTGTGACTGGATCAGTGATAATGGCTAGAGGTGTGTCTAAGTATAGAAAAGTTTTGTATTAACATTTCTATCTGCCTAGCTTACTTCTGCAGAGGGCGCCATTACCCAATAGTGAAGGCTTATATGGATCGGCGGTGACTGTCAGAGGACGTAAGAGTGTAAAGGTTAAGGAACCTCAATCAGGTTCAAAATAGATTTCTTGCTGCTGGATCTGAATAAATAGGTAATTAGAGTGCATGCACGGGGATATCATAGACTGACACACATTGTTCAGGTAAATGATACTTTATTTCTAATGGACAGTATATTATATAGTTAGTAGGCAGTGTCATATGTTAGTACGTCATAAACATAATATTAGCATAATACTGATTATTTGCAGCTTTCTGATTAGTCAGGTCCGTTATAAGGTGGTCCCCTTCGAGTTCATGAATGTTATCTTCTTTTGAAGGCACTGTGCCAAGGCTCCATCTTTCTTTTCACGTTCCATCTCGGTGGGTGGGGGCGAGTAGGTATCTAGTAACGGCCATTTTGAGTAAGGACGACAGAGGAAAAATATATATACATGTAGAGAAGAATACACATAGAAAAATAGACATTTTGCTTAATTCACAAGTGTTCATCACATTCCTTCACAAGCCCCCCTAAAATGGCTATTTTTCTTCTGTCCCTCATACTAAAGTGCCTACTCACCTGGCCCAAACTCCTCCGGAAATTTTTTAGGGCTGTACATAGAGAAGAGCAGTAACTAGTTCACTACCCCCCTCGATACAGCCTGGAGAGGGCAGTCAGGTGCTATCTATCCCTATAACCCTATAGAACTGTGAAATTATGAACAGGGAATGACTGTAGAGGGGTGAAGGGTTAGTCCTCTTCCATCATAGGGCGGTCTTCTTCTTCTTGGTGGAGAAATGTAGGTGTGCTATTGTCTACAGCTTTGCTCATTAGCTTCTTTACAAATGTTATAATACAGCATACAATCAGGGCTAAAAGAACTAGGATTATCAGTATTGTTACTGTTTAAGTATATAAACAGTAGGAAAGCGAGGCCAGAGCACATTGGCCCCATAAAAGATGATAAAGGAAAAATGGCCACAGAGGACAGAGAAAAGGCGGAAGTGTTAAATAATTTCTTTTCTTCAGTCTTCACAAAGGAATCGGGGGGCTACATGAACCTTGCTTGTAAGGCCGAACTAAATACACCTCAGGAAGTGCCGCCATGGCTAACAGAGGATAGACTTAGAGCTAAACTAGAGAAACTTAACATAAATAAATCCCCGGGACCGGATGGCTTGCACCCGAGGGTTCTTAATGAGCTCAGCCAGGTGATTGCCAGACCATTATTCTTGATCTTTAAGGATAGTTTACAGACGGGTATGGTGCCAGCTGATTGGAAAAAAGCCAACGTGGTACCAATATTTAAAAAGGGGCCGCGATATATCCCGGGTAACTATAGGCCGGTCAGCCTAACATCTGTAGTCTGCAAAATTTTGGAGGGGATGATAAGGGACCACATACAAGACTTTAGTAATGAAAACGGTATTATAAGTAGTAATCAGCATGGATTCATGAAAAATCGTTTGTGCCAAACCAATCTATTAACCTTCTACGATGAAGTGAGCTGCCACCTAGATAAAGGAAAGCCTGTGGATGTGGTGTATCTGGACTTTGCAAAGGCCTTTGGCACCGTTCCCCACAAACGCTTACTGTTCAAACTAAGGAAGGTAGGTATGGACCATAAGGTGAGTACCTGGATAGAGAACTGGCTCCAGGGGAGAGTACAGAGGGTGGTGATTAATGGGGAGTACTCGGATTGGGCGGGTGTGAAAAGTGGGGTCCCCCAGGGTTCTGTCCTGGGACCAATCCTGTTTAATTTATTCATAAATGATCTAGAGGAGGGGATATCGAGTACAATCTCAGTATTTGCAGATGATACTAAATTAGGCATGCCAATATCTTCTATGCAGGATGTGGAAACCTTGCAAGCGGACCTGAACAAAATAACGGGGTGGGCAACTACATGGCAGATGAGGTTTAATGTTGAAAAATGTAAAGTAATGCACTTGGGGGCCAGAAACCAGAAAGCAAGCTACTCACTAGGGGGGGAACCTCTGGGTGAGTCTAGGATGGAAAGGGACCTGGGGGTACTGGTAGACAACAGGCTTGGCAGTGGCATGCAATGCCAAGCCGCCGCAAGCAAAGCCAACAGAATACTGGGATGTATAAAAAAGGGGATTCACTCCAGAAATAAAGAGATTATTCTTCCACTCTACAAGACTCTGGTCCGGCCACATCTGGAGTATGCTGTCCAGTTCTGGGCACCGGTCCTCAGGAAGGATGTGCTGGAACTGGAGAAAGTCCAGAGAAGGGCAACAAAAATAATTAGGGGAATGGAGGACATCAGCTATGAGGAAAGACTACAAGCACTGAACCTATTCTCTCTGGAGAAGAGACGATTGAGGGGGGATATGATATCAATGTACAAATACTGTACTGGCGACCCTAGCATAAGGAACAAACTATTCAGAGAGAGGAGATACAATAAGACACGTGGCCACTCACTAAAACTTGAGGAAAGGCGGTTTAACCTTAAAGTGCGTAAGGGGTTCTTCACTGTAAGAGCGGTAAGGATGTGGAATTCTCTTCCACAAGCAGTCGTATCAGCAGGGAGCATTGATAGTTTCAAAAAACTATTAGATGGGCACCTTAGAGACCACAACATACAGGGGTATACAATGTACGGTTAAAAGCAAACACACACACACATCATAGGTTGAACTGGATGGACTGATGTCTTTTTTCAACCTCACTAACTATGTAACTATGGGCCTAATTCATAGTACGGCGAATTGGCGTTTCGGCGGGATTTTGCGAACCGGCGATTATTTAAGTCTGAAATTGGCATTCAAAGAACGGCGGGCGGAAAATAGCGCCTAGTGTGAGATTCATTAAGATGCAATATGGTCAGAGCGCGACTTAAAACCACGCCAGCTAAAAGCTCGACTAAAGTTTAGCCAAATTTTCCCCTGTACCCCCAAAAATCCCAAATCACTGTGGAAGGTGTGGAAGTCAATTTGGAGATGACTTGCGTTTAAAAAATGTCAAAAACTGACTTAGAAAGAGAGATATCTGCGAAAGTGTAGAAAGGTTAAACAGCTCCTCCAGCCTCGAGCTGCGAACGCGCGAATGTGCGCATGCGCAACGCCAAATAGGCTCCAAAAATTTCGCCAGCGCGATTTTGGGTCAAATTTTTTTTGAATAACGCTTGGAAATCCGCTGTCTCGCCCATAGAAAATGGCAAAAACCGGCGGAATTGGAAAAACATGCACACTTCCAACAAGGGATCCCTTAGTAAACACCATCACATTCCATACACCTTTCCTGCTAACTCAGAAATCATAGCAGTCAAATCTACAGTGTTTATATAGAACCTCCACATTATCGGAAAAAACCCACAAAATATTACATTGGGGAATTGGTCGTCAGATAGAAAAAAAATAGATGTAAAACATATTTCAAAGAAAGATTATTAGCATTTCACACATATCAAGGAAATGTCACAATTTTGACAATATTTTATGTGTTTCCAAAGAATTTTTTTAGAAATATATTGCAAATACTACATTTTCTTCCATATGGGTATGGCCAAGTGTTACCATTTTAATACACATTTAACTGAAGGTATATATATATATATCTCATACTTGGCTAATTAGCAAAGTATGCCCAACAAACAAATAGAGCTTTAGCTCACGATATTGCTACATATTGACTGGCATCTTTTGTATTTTGTTCATGTCTTTAGATTAAAAGTTTGCTGATACACATGCCTTTTTCAAACATGAACAAAATTATTGATGTCAACATTTGGAGAATTGGAGATATCCAAGTGTTGCCCATACAGAGGGCTCCTTCCGGATTCGAACTTACAAACCTACAGCAGGAAGGCAGACTCCCTAATCATTGTGCTATTTCTCAGTGAGCGTTGGGTGTTTTCCTCATGCCGGCAAAATGCTCACATGGGAAAAGGGGCCATTGAACTGAATAGGATTGGATTTTTTGCCTGTTTTGGGAGTTGATCCTTGAGCTGGACAAATCCCCCTCATTTGCCCCCAAACGGGCTACGTTCACATGTAGGTGTTTGTGGTCTGTTTTTGGGGCTTTTTTAGGTGATTTCATATAACAATGCCTGCCCAAAAAATGCATGTCAAAACGCCTGTGAAAACGCCAGCCAAAACGCACATAAGAATGCCTGATATAATTGCCACGCCAAATTTAGGGATGTTCATGAGTGATGAGTCAGATTGTTGGCTTACATATCTGTTCAATCGTCACAATCTCACTTCCCAAATCCCAAAAGGTGTGTTTCAATTGTTTCCCTAAATATATATTTCTCTCTCTCTCTCGCTCTCTCATGTAATTGTATATATATGTATGTATTCCTGTATCTAAACATTCTAAATAATGACTAGCAAACTTGAAGAGAGAATTTTATCAATTCACATATACTATACACACCTACATACATACATACATGGATTTGGGCAGTTTAGGTCTCTCTCCTCCTCCTCATTTCTATTTCCCTTGTTTTGGCAACTGAGCATGCTCCAAAACACACAGGACACACACAGTTAATTTTTGGACTGGGCGTTACCATTCTGGGTGTGTGTTTGCTTGGATTATATATAGCTCACTCAGACATCAGGAAAGATTTGACCTACGAAGAGGTCCAAAATATTTGTGTGTCACATGCTTTATGGTTCACATTTGTGGCCCTTTGTTATTTATGGAGGTGAGATTTGGCTGTGTTGTGTGTTGACTCTCTGTAAGTATTTATTGCTGTTAACATAATTCTGTCAATCTGCACATGCATCTGTTGATTATGGGCTCTTTGTCGATGTATATGGTCTAAATGTTGTACAAAGGTTGTTTTTGTTTGAAAAATAAAAATCTGTGGCTTCAATGGGATACTGTGGAGACTGTGCCAAAAATATGTCATGTGAAATGTTTGAGCTGTGTATTTGTGTATTAAACAGCATGTTTACAATCTTTTTTACAAATGTCTTCATGTGTCTAAATAAAGTTTTCTGGTGTCCACAAATGTATGTATTTGTATTTCTTTTTCTAAGTTAAATATGCTTAATGGTTGTGTATGGTGACTATTCGCGAATTCGCGAATATACAAACCCACATTCTCACATTTATACATGAAACCGGAAACGAAACTTATCTAGCGGGTGTGCAAGAAACTTTTGGTCTGCTGATCTGCGCATGCACTTTCTGCCTATTAGACGTGATCTAGAAGCTTCCTGTTATAGAAACTTCCTAGATGTGAACCTGTTCCCTATATATATATATATATATATATATATATATATATATATATATATATATATATATATATATATATATATATATATATATAGATAGATAGATAGATAGATAGATAGATAGATAGATAGATAGATAGATAGATGTGTATAGATAGATATATATATATATATATATATGTGTGTATGTGTATATATATATATATATATATATATATATGTATGTGTGTATATATGTTATATTCTCCGTGTTGTGAGAGACACAGGACTCTGGTCTGGAACAACGGTTGTTTATTCAGGACTCACTGTACAGCATTACAGGACAGCTCTGCATATCAATACATCTCTACATGTCTCTAAAGATGGCCACTCTGCCCCTTGACCCTTGTCATCACTCCTGGGTGGAGCCAGCCTTAAAGTGACAGTACATGTGAAACCCTTCAGGTATAACACCTTCCATCCATACCTAAAAAAAAAACAAAAAACAAAAAAAAAAAAAACAACAAAACGAGAACAGGCATAAAACAGTAACTCATAATTGTCCAATACAGTCCTCCAACTCAGGAGATTTACATGGTTTCTTCCACGTCCGGATGTGAGAACAACTTCCAGGGAAGCTCCGGGGGGAAAATGGCAGCGGATCACTTTCGGCGGGCCCGTCGAAAGTCTCGTAACCGGTCTTGCATTTGAAACCGGTCAGGAGGGCGACAGTGTCGTTGAGGACGGGCACCCAGCGACTCGGGGCTGGAGGAAGCAGGGCTGGCCGGAATGGACACCGGCGGGGCCAAGAGGGGATTCCCTAGCTCAGAGGGTGAGCAGACCTCTGGACCAGGGCTGGAGGGCTCTGTTGGAGCTGAGTTCAAAAGTTCAGAGTCTCCCCAAGCATCAGTCTCAATGCCTCCTGATCCGGTAGGAGCAGATCCTTGAGACACTGGAGGTGCAGCCGATGTCAGGGATTCGGGCAGCTGAGAACGAGAACGCAATTGGTCCACATGCCTTCTGCAAATGGAACCATCTTCCAGGCAGACCCTATACATTTTGGGTCCCAAAGTCTCTGCGACGATAGCAGGAAGCCAACGAGTGTTGGAAGCGCCATAAGATCGGGCCCATACCTTTTGCTGGGCTGTAAACCGGGGAATCTCGTCGTGTTCGACCCTCTTGTCTTGGGACTGCCGTACATGTTCCTGGACCGTTTGAGGGCGGAGCATATCCAAAACAGTCCATGGCTGCCGACCCAAAAGAAGTTCAGCTGGAGTTTTCCCAGTGGTTGCATGTGGTGTGGTTCTGTAAGCAGAAAGGAAGGAGTCCAGCTGCTGGGGTGACAGGGACTGTTGTTTACTTGTAGCCACAGTAGCTTTGAAATAGCGTTTGAAGGTCTGTACAAACCTTTCTGCTTGACCATTTGTAGCCGGGTGGTAAGGTGCGGTCAACTTGTGTTTGATGTTGTGGGCAGTCAGGAAACCCTGAAACTCCTGGCTTGTGAATTGTGCACCGTTGTCTGTGACAATTTCTCTGGGGTATCCAAACGTAGCAGCGAGATGTAACAGTATGGAAATCGTCGCCTTAGTCGTTGGCTGAGTAACAGGAACGACCTCAGGCCACTTTGAATGGGCATCAATAATGATCAAAAAGGTGTGTCCTCTGATCGGGCCTGCAAAGTCCAAGTGTAGGCGAAACCAGGGAACCGTGGGCCAAGTCCAGGGCTGGACGCACCCTCGAGGAGGGTCTCTCGCAGTTTGTGCACATCCAGCACACGCATTCACATATGTCGTGATATCGGAGTCGAGGTTTGGCCACCACACATAGCCTCGGGCCTTTTGTTTCATACGTGTGCCCCCGGGATGACCAGTATGTAGCAATTCCAGAATGTGTCTCCGGAGGGTCTGTGGAACGATCACTCGGTCTCCCCATAAAACACAGTTGCCAGACACAGTTAATTCCAGACGCCTACGGAAGTAAGGCTCATAATCCTGTGTGACAGTTGCAGGCCAACCGTACCGTACCCAGGAGAGTATTGTCTTAAGGAAGGTATCCTTGGCTGTATGGGCTGCTACTTCCCCGGAAGACAGAAAGGACAGGCTAGTGTAACGACAACTCTTGACAGGTGGAGAAGAGTCTGTTAATGTCCTTGTCAGACGGGACATGGCGTCTGCATTAGCGTTGGCATCATGGCTGCGATACTGGATTTTGTAGCTATATGCTCCCAAGAATAGGGCATAGCGTTGAAGACGGGCTGCAGTCGTCTGGGAGATGCCTTTGTCAGGGCTAAAGATCTGAAGGAGTGGTTTATGATCAGTCAGTATGGTGAATTCCCTACCATACAGGTAAAGATGAAACTTCTTAATTGCCCATATGAGCGCCAGAGCCTCTTTGTCAATGTGAGAGTAATTGCTTTCTGCTTTTGTCAAGGACCTGGAGGCGAATGCCACAGGTTTCTCTGACCCATCTGGTAAAACGTGAGATAGTACAGCCCCTAGACCATAGGGTGAGGCATCACAAGCCAAGGTGAGAGGCCTTTGGAGGTCATAGTGCACGAGCATGCGTGACGCCAACAGCTTTCGCTTAGAAACTTCAAAAGCACGTTGGCATGCAGCCGACCAGTTCCATCTGGAGTGTTTCTCCAAAAGCTTGTTTAATGGAAACAAAGTGTGTGCTAGATCCGGCAGGAATTTGTGGTAATAGTTCAGCAAGCCCAGGTATGATCGCAGCTGCTGGACGTTGGTCGGGGCTGGAGCTTTTACTAAAGCATCAACTTTGGCTTCCGTGGTGTGTATACCCTCTGCATCCACAAGGTGGCCACAAAACTCCAATTTAGGTACCATGAATTGGCATTTCGCTAAGTTCACTTTTAGACCCTGCTCTTGGAGTCTGGCCAACACAAGCTCCACGTTACGCTTGTGTTCCTGGTCCGTCAGGCCCGTGATGAGCATGTCATCTAACAGGCACTGTGTGAAAGGAATGTCCGCCAAAATCTCATCCATTTTGCGTTGCCAAATGGCTGGGGCGGAGGCTACCCCAAACACCATCCGATTGTATTCATACAGTCCCTTGTGAGTGTTGATTGTTAGAAACTTGCGGGACGAAGGGTGGACCTCAAACTGTAAATAAGCTTGCCTGAGATCAAGCTTGGTGAACTTTTGACCTCCTGCAAGAGAGGCAAAAATGTCATCTACTCTGGGTAGGGGATACTGGTCTATCTCCAGTTGAGAATTTAGTGCCATGCGGAAATCGCCACAAATGCGTAAGTCCCCATTCGCTTTCTTTACTGGTACAACTGGTGATGCCCACTCGCTGTGCTCTACCTTTGAGATGACACCTTGTTCCTCCAGCCGGCTTAGTTCAGCTTCCACACCTGCTCGGAGTGCGAAAGGTACCGTCCGAGCTTTGAAGAACCTAGGCTGGGCATTGGGTTTCAGCCTGAGTCTCACACAGTCATGCTTTATTTTTCCCAAATGGTTATCAAAGACTTGCGGGAATCGCTGTTTCAGGGACTTCACCCATCCCTCTTCATCCCCTGATGGGATGGTCACGGTGTTGCAGGGGTTAATGGCGATGTCTGGCATGCCAAAGTGAGCAATCCAGTCTCTCCCAAAAAGAGGGGGTCCCCCATGTTCTAGGATATATAATGGCATTCTCTTTGTCTGACCCTTGTAGGATACCTGTACTTTCACGTACCCCAGTGGGTGGAGTATCTGCTTTGAATATGTCTGCAGTTTGATTGGTGTTGGACGGACAGTTGTTCGGATCAGAAGTTTTCTCCATTGTTTCTGGGTGATAACTGAAACTGCTGCTCCTGTGTCTACATCCATCTTGAGTTTCTTTCCTTCCACGGTTACCTCTACAGTCATTGCTGAGGGTGCTGAATGCATATGATGTATGTCCAATCTGTGGAGCACTTCCTCATCCTCTGATTCAGATGACGATGTATATCTTCCCACCATATATGCCTTTGTCCTGGGGTTCAGAGGTTGTTTATTTCGCACCTTCTTACTACGGCAGACTCGTTTCAGATGGCCTGCCTTTCCACAATTATGACAGAGCTGATCCTTAAACCGGCAGACTTTGTGATCATGGTCTGTATTCCCACAACGGTAGCAAGCTGACGTCCTGGTTGGTGAGGTTCTATATTTACAGTTAGCTGCAGTTTGCTTGACTGCTGTTCTGAAAACTTCCTCTTTAACCTCTTCCCTTCTGCTCTGGGGGTTCAAAGCTTCTGTATCTTTCACAGCCATTTCCATCACTGAAGCTATCTCAATTGCCTTTGTAAGGGTAAGGTCTTTCTCTGTTAACAGTCTCTTTTGGCTAGACTCACTATTCAGTCCCATGACAAACTTATCCCTCAGTGCAGTTGGTAAATACTCCCCAAAAGAACAGGTTGAGGCTAGTCTGCGAAGGGCGAGCACATAAGCCTTAATATCTTCACCTGGCTGCTGCTGCCGCTGATAGAACCTGAATCTTTCTGCAATCTCTAGTGGTTTAGGCTGGAAGTGATTTCCTAACAGTGTCAGGAGCTCTGCCAAAGTCTTAGATGATGGTTTTTCAGGGAAAAGGAGATCCCTAAGAGTGTCATATGTCCTAGCACCAACCACTGTCAGAAACACTGCTACTTGCCTGTCGCCTGGGATGGCATTTGCACAGAAATATTGTTCTAATCTTTCAATCCAAGAAATCCACGTTGTCTGTTCGCCATCAAATTCACTTAATGTCCCGATCAATGACATTTTCCTGCTGGGCTCTGTGGGTGTTTGTATTCCTGACAATCCAGAGTTTTTTTTCTTCCTTTCCTTTCTCACACGGATAGTAACCTTGAAAATCCCACCCTCGTCGCCACTGTTATATTCTCCGTGTTGTGAGAGACACAGGACTCTGGTCTGGAACAACGGTTGTTTATTCAGGACTCACTGTACAGCATTACAGGACAGCTCTGCATATCAATACATCTCTACATGTCTCTAAAGATGGCCACTCTGCCCCTTGACCCTTGTCATCACTCCTGGGTGGAGCCAGCCTTAAAGTGACAGTACATGTGAAACCCTTCAGGTATAACAATATATATATATATATATATATATATATATATATATATATATATGTGTGTGTGTGTGTGTGTATGTGTGTATATATATATATATATATATATATATATATATATATACACAAAATATATATTATAGAAAATATATATATTCGAGACAATATATATACAATATATACATTATATACACAAAATATATATTATAGAAAATATATATATTCGAGACAATATATATACAATATATACATTATATACATTATATACAATATATACATTATAGAATATGTTATATACCATATATTAGTGTATATAATAGGGAACAGGTTCACATCTCTGATCTTTCTATATAGATATAGATAGGCATACCCTGCTTTAAGTACACTCACTTTATATACAATCGTGAGTAAGGACACAACTTGTTCAGCTTGCCATGACACTGCTCACAAACCATAAGTGACAGGGATAACAAACTTAGGAAGCAACGAGAGGGTACCCAGGACTACACCATATCCATTTTGTGGCTGGGCAGCTTGCCTAGGTAATCTATCATGTCATAGTCCTGGATCCCCTTAACATGCTCCCACATGGTTTCGGAGTAAGGCTATGTCAATGTGGCCAAAATTTACAATGGAGCTGGTGTATTTTCATGCATTGAGAAAAGAAAAAAGGGATTGCTTCACTTTAAGTACATTTTCAGTTTACATACATGCCCTGGTCCCATTGTGTACTTAAAGTGGGCTATGCCTGTATATATATTTTTTTACCTGTTAGCGCTGTCTATTTATATCTTTCCACATTCTTCTGGTAGTTTACCTAGTGAGCAGCAGCTTCAGGATTTATTTAAATAATTTTCAAAAAAATTTTTTAATTTTTAATTTTCACTAAATTATACATCACAGCGCGGATATTAATTTATTGTATACACATATGCCTGTATATAGATAGATTTGATTAGTTTCAACGTTTACACAAAATGAAACACAATTATCTGTGACAGATTGCTCTGACGCTTTGGAATCTGTCTAGATAAAGACAAATGTATTGACCCTTTTCATATATGCAAGATTAGAAACATTATTATATTCCCTAAATGCATAATGCCAAAAATTATTGCCTTACATACATCCATACACACTGCAAGCTCGGCCCCGTTTGTCTTGTCTGACACTCTTACCATCATAAGCTGGATCTGCACACAGCAGCTAATTGGTTCACCTGAGATGGAATCAGTGATCCCAAAAATCTGGAATGGTCATGTCTTCAAAGGATTGCCTTGAACAAATCACCTCTAAAAGAAACACATGAGTGTATAATCACTTTTCTTAATGGATCACATTCCCAACACACCCATCTCACACTGCCATATGATAATGAATGGGGGTGTCCATTGCAAGTTAAATACACCCCCAGATCACATTGCTTTGTTAATTTACAGATCTAACTGGAATTTGATGGCACTGCTGTGAACCACTATGCCATCAAATTCTGCTGGGGACCTTTAAAAAGGATTATGTGTGATTGTGTGGATAATTATGCCACCTTAAATTCGCATCTCCCACATACCATGTGCAACTCTTGCAGGAATTGCGAATCAAGGATAATTCAGCACAGCATAATGAACAGACACATTGAGGAGTGTAGGAGCACAGCGTCAGATTCCCCAATCACACTATGGGGTTTTAACTCCTCCATAATTTTGCCACTTTGGAAACCAAGTGCTTACTTTATGTATACTTTTTAGACGGAACTCCAATTTCTAATAGGGTGATATCATTGCATGAGATTTCTCCTCACTTCCTGTCTTAGTGTCACCAAGACAGGAAGTGAGGGGAATATCACTGTGGGGAAATAGCTTGCAATTGTTGCCTTATAATGTCCATAGTATATATAAAAGGAAAGAATTGCTGGCTATATCCCCACGGGAGATTCCCTCATTTCCTGTCGTGGTGACACCAAGACAGGAAGTGAGGGGAAATCTCATGCAATGATATAACACTGTTACATGTTCTAGTTATGTAGCAAACTTAAGAATATACAAAGCAAACCTCTTTTTTTTCCATTTTTGGCAAAATCATGGATTAATTACAAAACTATCTTTGTTTGTCCCGTGGCTTGCAGGAAAAACATTTTGCCTTGATTCCACCATCAACACAGACAGGGGAAACCCTCCTGCGGAGCCATTGTGTTCACCCGGTGCTGCCCCTGCCAGGAAAACACAGTGATTATTGCTAGTGGCTACAAGAGATGCTAGCGATAAGTGTGTGTAAAATCTGACAGACTGGTTGTACGTTGTCCTCCAGGTGATCGAGCAATCCACTTGGGTACCTTCAGCCTGGCCATACATAGTTTAAATCTGCATCTCAAATGAAGCAATCCCATTTACATATAACACTCCATAAAGGAGAATTGAGGGGCTTATCAGGTCTGCGTCAAAAATTAACAGCCACACCCAATCAGACAGCTCATGTTAAAAGGGACCTGAAAAGCAATCTGCATGGCTTGCTTTTCCAAGCATTGGCTAGTTTAGTGAGCCTGGACTAATAACAGTCACTGTAATGCTACCCATACTGCTGTCCTTTTAACATGGTGACAAAAGTTGATACCTATGCTACATGTGTGTAAAGTTACTTTCACCCTGCTAAATGGACAGCAATAAGGTTGTAAATACAGTGACTGCCTGTCCCCCCCTGATGGCGGCCCTGGGTGTGTCATGAAAGGCCAATTGAGAAAATGGCTATATCATGTAGAGGAAATCACCAGTGTGGGGCAACCTATGTCATGGAGGTAGATTTGGACATCGATGTATATGTATCACCAGAAATGGAATTCTTTGTTCTACAATATCTCAAAGACGACCTAGCATGTTATTTGAAGACTGTACTATTTTGGACATACTTGGACTCAAACATACACTGCTCTTTCCACAGCTCCTCCTCCTCTGGGGGTATGATAAGGTGAACATGCATCTTCACCAAAAGCACAAGATGATGTGTCGTGTCCGGATGAGGCTGCAGCGGAGATTTCAGTTCCAGGCTGATATGGTGGATCTGCAGCGGGCCTGGAGTGATGCCAAAAGGCGCTCACCCAGGCTCCTGATAAAGGCTGTGGAGCAAATCTCCGGTAAGTAAAAATATACATTACATGTGACCAGATAGGTTACAATTTTTTGGGTAGGTGGACATGTGTTTAGCTATGCAACAACACTAATACCAACACACCCCCCCCCCCCCTCCCTCTCGCTCCTACCTTTCCTACCTCCATCAAGTGTCTCTTCACAACCTTTAATACTACTATGTACATTCGTATTTTTTATGTTTTTTTTTTTTTCTTCTGCTTCTAGCCAAAGCGGACGGCCGGCACCCTCTTGTGCTTTTGGTGAAGAAGGGGAGGAGGAGGACGGCCACACTCCAATATGCCTTCAGAGACAGCGAGCCATTTGAACAGCTGAAAATTGTGGATCGTAAGTAGAAAATAAAAATGGTAGAAATTTCAAATCTCTAATCACATTTTACAGAGCCCCCTTTACATCGGAGTCTCCAGACTTACTACACTGTAAGAGGGAAGTGTGAAGACTCTGATGTAATGAGAGTTCTGGGAACCATTATTTGAGGGGGGAAGCTGTGGACTCTGGTGTAAAAGGGAACTCTGTGGTCCCCAAAACTCCCCCATAAATCTGAGCTTACAGAGACCCTCTTACACTTCCCTTCCTCAGTCCACCACAGTCAAGGGCACAACAAGTCCCACTGCAGAAGGCTACCTGCTTGGACTTGTAATGCTCTCTGTAGGGGAATGAGGAACTACTGCCTGCTATGCTAAGACTTGTAGTGCCCTCTGTTAGTGACTAAGGATTCCTCAGTCCTCAACATTCTAGGGCACTATAAGTCTCAGCATAGTGGGCTGTCATACCTCAGTCCCTCACAGCTCGGGTCAAAAACAACACAGTTAAACATCTAAAGGACAACTCCAAACAAAACTACCAATAATGGACAGAGTCCATATGCTCTATAATGTCAAATACCCGCTACCACTCACCTTCCACCTCCGGTGCTGTCATTGTGTAGGGCAAAGGGCTCCATCTACACCATGTTTGGCTTTCATGTCAGATAGGCAGGACTTGCTCAGCTCCACTCTCTTCCTTGGCAATTGACTCTGGCGTCATTGTGGATCTTTCCTCCTCTAGAAAACCCCCAGGGGCCCTCTCCTTGTCCCCCAGCCACCCAGGGCCTTCTTCTCCTCCTCCTCCACCAACCATTTTCAGACTCTTCCAACTTCCCTGGGGCTACTCAACCACTTTGCATAGTGGACACAACAAATCTATGACCAGCCTGCAAAATATCAAGTCTGGGCCTGGTTACCTGTATGTTCCGGGTCCAGGGCGGAGCTCTCCTCCCAGAGCAACAACTGATGATAGCAGAGTGAGTTGACCGGCCAGTCACTTCCTACTGGTGCAGGTACACACCTACCGATTCCTCCACATCTTAGGATAACATGATCAGACGGCCAATCCCCAGGCAGAGAAGGAGGAGTAAGTGTCAGCGGACAACAGACACCTGGCAGACGCAGTGAAGGGACTGCAGCACACTGCTGCAACTTTTTGATCCGAGGATTGAAAGCAATCTTTTACTTGGGAGATTTCCCTGACTGCGCCCTTCGAAATGTTGGTGCTCCGCCACTGGCCGCAAGGCCCCTGTAGGTGCGAGGCCTTAGGCGCCCGCTTAATTTGCATGGTGCCCTCCTGTTTTAAAACATGGTCAATGCATCTCATTGGTGTAAGTGCACTTCTATGTTCTGAATTGTAGGGGCATTGAGTATGGTGCTAGCATGATGAGAGGTTACTGCCTATTTGTGTCCATAAATAATATATAATGTTTTTCTTTTATTTTAGAAACCAGTGATCAGGATGTGGAGGCTCAGCCTTCTCAGGCCCCCTGTAAGTAATGTGGATGTGCTGGTGTGTTGTGTATTAGGTCGAACTTGGAGGAATGATTGTTTGTTTTGTTTTCTTTTGTGGTTGATGTAACTTCAGCAAGAGAGGAGCCTCAGGCAGGGCCAAGTCGCCTGGATCCGGGCCAGGAACACATTGGTGCCCAAGAAGAGGCCAATTGGTCTGAACCGGATGAGGACCTGGGCTCTCCTCAAATGGGAAGTAAGTATTCTACATGTGTTTGTGTGTTCAATGTGTCCTGGGAAATCTAAGGGCTGTAATATCTATATTTTGCCATTGGGGTTATGTAGCAGCTGACATTGAGGATGTTAGTTGTGGAGGACTGGTGAAGAGGGGCTGCTGCTTACCCAGTCCAAAGTAACTACTACCTTCAATGTTTCCCAACTACTTTCTGTGTGCCTTTATCAAATAGCTTTGGTTCAAGGATTGTATTTGTGTCTTTGTGTTTCTAGGAGATACGACGCCATCCCCCCATGAAGGGACACCATCCCCCCATGTAGGGTCTCCCCCATCCTCCCCCACTCCAGGCTCCCCTGAACTAGTCTGTAAGTACCTAAAATTAGATTCTCACATGAATTGTGTGTGCTAGGATGATGTGTATCTAGGATAATCTAAGTTGGAGTCTAAGCAAGTGTAGTTTTGCTATATGTGACAGGAAGGTTGGTCATGAAACACTCTTGCTTAACCTTCATGTTTGAAAGGTGGTTTTGGGGAGCTTTACAGGACATGTTATCTTTTGTAAGTTATCTCAAGCCACCCTATTCTAAATTGGTGTTAGTTTCTCTACATTGGAAATGGTGTGCTTTGTACTTGTAAATTTTTTGTGGACATTGTAATTTAATCATGTCCTGATTTAGTCAACACTGAAAATGTGTGTTTGTCAATCTTTCATAAATACTCTTCCTCGGTAATGTAACACATTCCAGTTCACAATTTGTGTTCTTTTTGTGCAGTTTCTCCAGAGCCAGCCACGCCAGCCACGCCATCCACTTCAGGGGCCCAAAAAAAACCTGATGATGGTAAGTTGTGTGCTTTTCCAGTAATGTGTCTACTTAGTAAGTGGAGAAATGCTAACTGTGTATGTCCCCGCTCAGGCTTCAAGTTGTTCTAAAGGCAGCAGGTTCTTTATGTGAATGCATTCTATGCATTAGTATTCCAAGTGATAGGTGTGCATATTCCCCCTAAGACTTACTGGGACCATTTTTTACGGTCCAAATTTTTGCACTAATACTTGTCTGGAACAGACTCCCCCTCCTCCTTAACTGAGGTGACAGCATGCCAATATTGCCTCCTGATGCTGTCACTCCTAATCATTGAGACCATTGGAAGGGAGGGGGGCAAGGCTGGCTCACAGCCTAGTGCCTGAACAGGCACAGGGTGCTTGGCTTCATCTCATGTGCCTCCATAGCAAGCTGCCTGCTGTGGGGTCAAACAACAGGAGGGAGGTGCCTAGAGGTGTGTACAGGGGCCATGTAAAAAGGAGGATTGTTATTTCTCTTGTCCCCAAAAACCTAGAGAGTGTAAGTCTAACCTGATTAGTTTTCCGCAGCCCTCCCAAAATGATATGTTTCCAACACTTAGAACAGGCAGGGCTGAGGCACAAAAAACATCCGAAAAACACAATCAGCACCAAAGCAGGGAGTACGTATCCTTAACGCTACAAGCTTCACCCAGTAGAATGACGCTTGCACTGTACAAATCTGCATCACCACCATATCAAAGTCTAAATCTAACTGTCAGGGAAATGTGGAGGGGTAATGAGTGGGTGTTAGAGCGTTTTCATGACTGCGTAACCTACAGTTAGCGTGATTCGATTTTTAGATACATTTTTTATTTTCTCTTAACACAGCTGGGATGGCGGAAAAACATAAAGGGGAGCAGACATATCTCCTCCGGCCAGAACTGGCCCTCCGAATTCCAAAGGGTAAGTCTCTACTATGTGTCAGGTTCAATCTATAGACAGTAAGAGGGAGAGAGAACGCTACACAAACTCCAATGGTGATAGAGATAAATGTGTGCACATGTATCGTGTTGACCAATTGAACCCAAAACACCTTACATTCTTCTAAATGATTGCTTGTGTTGACATGAAGAAAAGCCTTTTACTTAGCTTTGGTGGAACTGCTACTAACATTCCAAGCCATCTTATGTAACCTTTTGACCAATTTGCTGTGAAAGTTTGAGTTCAAGGTTTACAACAGCAATTTAGCATATTTGCTTCAGAGTGTTGATAAAAGCCAAACAATAGACTCCTAAGCATATTTGTTGAGGCACATTAATTACAATCGTTGTTTGGATCATTTTGGCTAAAACTAATTGTTATGTCTTTTTCTACCCAGGGCACACCCACCTCACATATGAGGATCTTTTGGAGTATGTGACATGGTGTATTGACCGAATTCTAGTTTTAGAAAACATTTCGGGGGTTGCTCCAGACCCAAAGGAGCCATTTGTGCGGAATGTCACCCCGTTAAAAAGATCATAGTTTTTTTTCATTGGTTTTGTTATTGTACCCAGCAATGTGACATTTCTCCCTTAAAAAAAAATTATAATTAAAAAAAAAAAATTAAAAACCCCTTTTTTTGGGACCCAAAAAAACAAAAAAAACAAAAAAAGCCTTGTTTTTGGCAACCAAAAAAAATATAAAAATTTTAAAAAACCCCTTTTTTTGGGACCCAAAAAAACAAAAAAAAACAAAAAAAGCCTTGTTTTTGGCAACCAAAAAAAATATAAAAATTTTAAAAAACCCCTTTTTTTGGGACCCAAAAAAACAAAAAAAAACAAAAAAAGCCTTGTTTTTGGCAACCAAAAAAAATATAAAAATTTTAAAAAACCCCTTTTTTTGGGACCCAAAAAAACAAAAAAAAACAAAAAAAGCCTTGTTTTTGGCAACCAAAAAAATATAAAAATTTTAAAAAACCCCTTTTTTTGGGACCCAAAAAAACAAAAAAAACAAAAAAAGCCTTGTTTTTGGCAACCAAAAAAAATATAAAAATTTTAAAAAACCCCTTTTTTTGGTAACCAAAAAAACAAAAAAAACAAAAAAAGCCTTGTTTTTGGCAACCAAAAAAAATATAAAAATTTTAAAAAACCCCTTTTTTTGGGACCCAAAAAAACAAAAAAAACAAAAAAAGCCTTGTTTTTGGCAACCAAAAAAAAAATGTTTACAAAAAAGCCTTGTTGTTTTTGGTAACAAACTAAACCAAAAATGTTTACAAAAAAGCTTTGTTGTTTTTGGTAACAAACTAAACCAAAAATGTTTACAAAAAAGCCTTGTTGTTTTTGGTAACAAACTAAACCAAAAATGTTTACAAAAAAGCCTTGTTGTTTTTGGTAACAAACTAAACCAAAAATGTTTACAAAAAAGCCTTGTTGTTTTTGGTAACAAACTAAACCAAAAATGTTTACAAAAAAGCCTTGTTGTTTTTGGTAACAAACTAAACCAAAAATGTTTACAAAAAAGCCTTGTTGTTTTTGGTAACAAACTAAACCAAAAATGTTTACAAAAAAGCCTTGTTGTTTTTGGTAACAAACTAAACCAAAAATGTTTACACAAAAGACTTGTTGTTTTTGGTAACAAACTAAACCAAAAATGTTTACAAAAAAGCCTTGTTGTTTTTGGTAACAAACTAAACCAAAAATGTTTACAAAAAAGCCTTGTTGTTTTTGGTAACAAACTAAACCAAAAATGTTTACAAAAAAGCCTTGTTGTTTTTGGTAACAAACTAAACCAAAAATGTTTACAAAAAAGCCTTGTTGTTTTTGGTAACAAACTAAACCAAAAATGTTTACAAAAAAGCCTTGTTGTTTTTGGTAACAAACTAAACCAAAAATGTTTACAAAAAAGCCTTGTTGTTTTTGGTAACAAACTAAACCAAAAATGTTTACAAAAAAGACTTGTTGTTTTTGGTAACAAACTAAACCAAAAATGTTTACAAAAAAGCCTTGTTGTTTTTGGTAACAAACTAAACCAAAAATGTTTACAAAAAAGACTTGTTGTTTTTGGCAACGGAAAAAAACAAAAATGTTTACAAAAAAGACTTGTTTTAGTGAAAACCTCAAAAAAAATTTTGGAACACAAAATATGTTTATCTAAATAAAATTAAAGTATGTTGCTCTTTGCAACACAAATGTTACATTGGCAATTTAGTTCATTCTATTATATATTGTAATATATTTTTTGTACGCTACAGTTGGTAGACACCCACATGTGTTATTAAAAAATTTATTTTATTACCCAAGTTTTCTTTTTGGTGTACACATCGAATGTCTTTTGTGTTGTATTTGTTTAGTCGAGTGGTGTGGTCTGTAATTGTTAGTATGTTGGCTTTGGTTTATGTTAGCCTTGAGACTTGTTTTGAAGCTACATTTGAAGGGAGACCTTTTCTTGGGTCGTTATGTGAACATTGAGTTATCTAAATTTACATGAAATCATATGTTTGGAGATCGAGAAGCACGTGTGTATAAATGCCTACATTAACCAGGGCCATTACTTGGCCACCAACACTCCTAAAAAACCAAAGAGCAAACACAAACTAATCATTTTGCATAAAATTTTATTTCATCCCCAAAAGAAGCACTATAATAAATCATATTGTGCCACCCTCAAATTAAAAAAAAAAATGGCCCAACAAATTGGCCAATGTAACAATCATTAACAAAACTAAACCAAATTAAACAAAAAAACAAAAAATTAAGTTGGTGGTGGTGCCTGAAGCAGTGTGGTGAGCACTGTTAAGGTTCCTGCCATCAAATGGTGGGCCAATAGTTCCATCTGGTCTGGGGTTAGCTGTAGAGTTGTGGTCAAGTGGCCCATTAGGATCATATCTTGTGTCTGAGGCTGCTGATGATGCAGGGTGTTGAACCTTGGAAATGTCCCAGACAGAAGATGTTGTGCCAATAGTCTCATCTGCTCTGGGGTCAGCCTAAGAATTTGGGCAACGTGTGCCATTAACATGAGATGGGATCGTTGCTGCTCCAAGGCTATTTGATGCTGCTGGTGGTGCAAGGGTTGTGAAGATGTGTGGGGAGTGGTGGTTGATTGGTTGTTGTGGTCCACGGTGCGGGGGCAAACGACATGTCGCATTGGTGACAAAAAAGAAGAACGGCCTGGGGAGGAGTGAACTGATAAAGGTGTGGAGGGAATGTAGTCAGGTGGAAGGGGTACTGTGGAACCAGTGCGCATTGAGGTTGTGCAGGAGGATTGCTCATTGAGGGGTGTGGGAGTCCGAACGGAGTGTGAAGTGCTAGGAGTGGCTACAGGAGGAATTGTCCCATCCCCAGCTGCCTGACAAGTGGCCAACACTGGCATTACCCTCCCACTACCACAACCTGCAGTGGCAGGTGAGTGAGATGTTTGGGAGGGCTCTGCCAATGGGGCATCTTCAGATCCAAACAGGCATTGGCGTGTGGCCAGCACCTGAGTGTCAACACTTTGCCGATCCCGTTGATGCTGGTCTGCTAAACTTACCAAGCTGTTACGCATATCCTGTTGAACCTGTAACATATCCTGGTGAACCTGTACCATTGTTGCTACAGATTCCTGTATGAGCCCGAGCAGACGTACTGCCTCAGTAGATTGCTGAGTACGCCTCCTTAACTCATTTTGGACCTGATACTCATCAAGCAGCCTCTCGGCTACATCCAGCATAGATGGACGAAGTTGGGTAGGTGACAATCCCTCTGCATCTAAGGCTACCTGAAAGCAGAAGAAATAGACCAAATCATTATCAAACATCATGACTAAATATTTCAGATTAGTTTGACAACTTAACACCCCAAGCAGAACGTTGAAAAGTTTGATGTGCTTCTAATGAGTACTTGTTCATTATAAGATTATCCAAGCTAGCAACACTTCTGATAATGGGTACATATTATATTGGTAGGACTAATATGACAAAGGCAAAAAAGATTCAACATGAAGGTGTTCCCAATTAACCCTGGTGTGGTAGGTTGTTTATGCTTTTGGTAAATCTGTTACTACACCAATGACTTTATACATCTACGTATGTTGTCTAAAATCTTGCCATCAATCGGCTAGAGGACAACCCAACCAAACGATACCCATGAATTTGGACCTGGAAAATCAAAGACGGGCCGGACTTTAAAGATCCTGGATGTTTTTGGAACATTAGTGGCACACCAAATTATAACATAATTCCCTGATGTTCAAGATAGAACTCTTGTTGTGCTGGTGCATCGTCAGAATGTCCTAGCACTAATTTAACACACACAATGTAAGCCACATCTAGTCCAAAATCAATGCTACCATTGAAATGTTACATGTGCACCTTGTTCCCTTATATCACATACCACAGCACTGGATGCAGAATCGTCGCCAGCTCCTGATCCAACTCCAGCTGCAACGTCAAGAGGGGCCTGATGTTCTTTTAAAAACAAAAAAAAAAAACATGTTTAGTACATAACCTTAGTCAGTAATGATTATGGCCAGATTGCCCTCCTAGCTTCATGAATGAAGCATTGAGGCCAAACATTCAAAAGTGCTTTCCTGGGCTCATAGGACACTTGCTAAACCCTCCCAAAGGTTAAGAAGGCTTGGTCTGCCTACTAATGACGGCACCCATTAATGCTGTCAACTGTGTTTTGCAGGGTAAACATCTAAAAGGCAACACTCTTTCATAAGAAAAAACATGTGTGTTAATGGGGTTAATAAGATTCCAAAAAACATTATTTGGCTAGACATACCAACACCTTCCTCCAGGCCTAGCTGCACTGGGTGTGTTCCCTGCTGCGGATCTTCTGTAAAGGACATAGCAATATGAGCTATCTTGGAAAAAAAAAAACATCTACATTGTTTGGCACAGTATGATATTGGACCTACCAGGAGGAGGGTCAGCACTGATGTCAACACCTGTGAGTCCGTCTGGTTCGCCAAGCTGCATGGGCTGTGGAGGGGCTGAGATCCGTGCTACAGATGAACAAATTGCAGGTTGGGGAAAACAAAAAAAGGACAATTGGAAGGGCAAGTATCACATTCTATTAATGTCACACATAGGATAGTAGTTAATCTTTTCCAAACAACTCACACAATTGACATCCAAGATAATATCCTACCTCGGTGCAAAGCATCCGAATCTAAGTCCTCTCTGGTAAAGATGGTATCAGGTCCTATGATGTTCAAGAAAGGTAATTGATAATCCCAGAGAGAACTTCGTGCACGTTCATCCAGCCGACCTTGTCGGTCATAAAGACCCTCCGCAGCCCATGCAATTAGCTTCTTCCGAACGGACCCACAGATGTCGTTGACCTTCTTCCGCACACTGTCACGGTGGCGAGGTGCTTCACCCAGTGCATTTACAGCATCCCGGATTTCATCCCACAATCTGTTCTTCTCTGTTACTGAGTAAGACGCGGCCCTGGTCCCATGTATCGCCTGATATCTGGCCATATAGGCGTGGACCAGGGCACAGCACTGATTGTGGGTGAAACGGGGAAGCCGGGATAATGTGGACAAGCTGACTCTGGTGGACGGACCCGCTCCAGGACTACTGTCAGAAGAGCCAGCTTGTCCACTTGGTGTGTTACCACCTCCCCCGGCTTCCTCCTCCGGGATGGGGATGGTGGACTCCCTCATGGATACAGCTGGAGCCTCCCTCACACCAGAGCCAGACGATCTGCCCCCCCTGCCCCCCCTGCCCCCCCTGGCCACCCTGGCCACCCTGGCCACCCTGCCCCTTCTCATCCTTCCAGTGGGTGGGGCCATGGGAGCACGAGGTGGGCAGAGAATCTGGCTGTCCAGCAGCAGCAAAGAGCCCCAAACTCCTAAATCTGAAATGACAAAAGAGAAAACAGAAAAAACAGGATTTGCAGATTGCTCTTCATATACAGTATAATTAGTGAACAGTTACAGAACACACTTACCTAATGGCACAAACAGACTTGGTGGTGGTGGTGGTGGTGGTGGTAGTAGTGGGCAAAGAGCAGAAGAGGCTGCAAAGAAATGGAAAAAAAAAACACATAAGAAAACGCATATGGGTACAAATCACACGAGGCCCTCCAAACACTTACCTAATGGCACAAACACGGTGGTGGTGGTGGTGGCAAAAAAAACAGAAGAGGCTGCAAAGAAATAGAAAAAAAAAACACATAAGAAAACGCATATGGGTACAAATCACACAAGGCCCTCCAAACACTTACCTAATGGCACAAACACGGTGGTGGTGGTGGTGGCAAAAAAAGCAGAAGAGGTTGCAAAGAAATGTAAAACAAAAAATAAGAAAACGCATATGGGTACAAATCACACGAGGCCCTCCAAACACTTACCTAATGGCACAAACACGGTGGTGGTGGTGGTGGCAAAGAGCAGAAGAGGCTGCAAAGAAATAGAAAAAAAAAACACATAAGAAAACGCATATGGGTACAAATCACACGAGGCCCTCCAAACACTTACCTAATGGCACAAACACAGTGGTGGTGGTGGTGGTGGCAAAGAGCAGAAGAGGCTGCAAAGAAATGGAAAAAATACACATAAGAAAACGCATATGGGTACAAATCACACGAGGCCCTCCAAACACTTACCTAATGGCACAAACACGGTGGTGGTGGTGGTGGTGGCAAAAAAAGCAGAAGAGGCTGCAAAGAAATGGAAAAAAAAAACACATAAGAAAACGCATATGGGTACAAATCACACGAGGCCCTACAAACACTTACCTAATGGCACAAACACGGTGGTGGTGGTGGTGGCAAAAAAAGCAGAAGAGGTTGCAAAGAAATGTAAAACAAAAAACACATAAGAAAACGCATATGGGTACAAATCACACGAGGCCCTCCAAACACTTACCTAATGGCACAAACACGGTGGTGGTGGTGGTGGTGGCAAAAAAAGCAGAAGAGGCTGCAAAGAAATGGAAAAAAAAACACATAAGAAAACGCATATGGGTACAAATCACACAAGGCCCTCCAAACACTTACCTAATGGCACAAACAGACTTGGTGGAGGGGGGGTGGTGTAATCCTTTATAGGCAAAAGGAGGCTGCAAACATTAAACATACATGAGAAATCGCATGACCTACATACGTGCACATAATAAATTACAGTTATCAGGAAAGCAAAAATGGTGTCTTTGGAAGCTGGGAAGGTAAGGGGGCAGGTTTAGATGCCAAATCTAGACTGCACACCTTTAACAAACATGAGAAAACACATGTCCAAACCACATGCACATGGGGCCAACTGCCAATGATTAAAAGACACTTGAGGGGTTCCCAAGCTATTGTGGGTTGGAGGGGATTCACCATAGACAACTTAAGCACACCCAAGATAAGTACAAATTCTCTCCTTCCTTTTTTTTGGGAGAGAGAGATACAATTGTCTTACCTCCAGATAATGTAGGTTGTGGGTCACAGGGTCTTGCTAGCACATAAGAAACATCGATCTATAACATCCAGCAGCCATATTGGCCATGTGCTCCTTTTATAGCTGGCTCACAGGTGTGATAATTAGCGGCCGTTTCTATATATATCTGCGCATTCGCGAATTTGCGCGTTCAAAATGGAGGACGATATCCCAGACGCATTAGATGGTGCAATGCTGGCATTTATCGGTGCCTTGTTTGAGGAGGCCCTGGCACAGGAGGCAGCAGAAGGTGGGGAAGCTGCAGCAGAAGGTGGGGAAGCTGCAGCAGCAGCAGCAGCACCTCCAGCAGCAGCACCTCCAGTCCGTGTGCCCTTACCTCGCCAGCCACGCATTTTTGCTCCAAGGATCTATTTGGACAAGCTGCGGGATTCTGATGTCAGGAGGAAGTTCCGGCTCGAGCGAGGAACTATTCTACACCTCTACCAGCTCATAGCAGACAAAATTGACCCGGACACACAGCGCGGCCATGCGGTGCCCGGCATGGCCAGATTGCTGGCCACTTTGTATATTTTAGGGCGTGGCAGCTTCCAAGCCACTTCGGGAAGTATCATGGGCATTAGCCAGCCCACAGTTTCAAGGGTTGGTCAAGTTTCATGTTGGTCATTAATGCCATAGTGGATATAGTGCCCAATTTTATCCACTGGCCACAGAATGAAAATGAGTGGAATGAAGTCAAGTTGGGTTTCTACCTGCGGGCACACATGCCGCAAATCCTAGGGGCAATCGATGGCACCCACATAGCCATTAGGCCACCAAGGAGCCACGAAAGTGAGTACCGGAACCGCAAGCAGTACCACTCTGTGAACGTCCAATTAGTGTGTGACGCCAAACAGCGCATCATGAGTGTCAACACTGGTCACCCAGGGTCGTGCCATGATTCCAGTATGTTAAGAACCAGTACTCTGTACGAGGTGTTTGAAAGTGGACAAATGCCCGAAGGGTGGCTTATTGGTAAAGTATTTTGTCTTAACAACATAAACTGTAAGATTACATAGACATAGGAATAAGCTACATCGGTGTACACCCTGATTTAAGCAAAGCCTACCTAAAATGGATGTGTTAGGAGTTGTCAGGCTGTTCACACACAACCAGATCAGCAGCTTAGCAGCTCACAAAAGAAAGATTTGCAAAGTTGTCTTTGAGTCTAATGAAGGTGGTTAACCAATGTGTAAATGGTGTCCTCTAGCCACCCAAAGAAAACCTACAAATGATTCCAATGGTATTGCCATATCCCCAAAGTACTTTGCATAAGTGAGTCAATATTGGTTTCCTCACTCTAGTTGCAGATATATTCCAGAAGTAAGACCTAGGCTAATGTAATAGGAACAAAATAGGGGCCAAGTTGGAACTTGCAAGAGAAACCCACCACTTTGTGTGTCCTTTTTCCCATTTGTATTAGTGATTTAGGCAGTTAGACAGAGTTGAGATGTTTCATATGATTTTTTGCAAACAGACGAGCAGGTTGTTTAGTAAAATGCCTAATTGTCTCCCATTTTGAGGAGTCATCTAAAGTCACATGATAGGAAGAACTAATGTATATTTTTCTTATTTTTCAGGGGATGCTGGTTACCCGCAGCTGACGTGGCTGATGGCTCCAATCAGGTACCCCCAGGGCCCAGCAGAGAGGAATTACAACAGGGCCTTGCGGAGAAGCCGGAGTATCATTGAGTTGACCATAGGTCTTCTCAAATCCCGGTTTCTCTGCTTGGCCCGGCCTGGGGGTGAACTCCTGTACTCTCCTACAAAGGCTTCCAAGATCATCCTGGCGTGCTGCGTGTTGCACAACATGTGCGTTGCCCGGGATGAATCTTGGGAGCTGACGGAGGAGAGGGAGCCAGAGGTCCGTCAGCCGGCGGCCCCCAGGCGGCGGAGCACCGCTGCCGGTATGGCCACCCGGAATACCCTGGTTGCTAGCCACTTTACATGTAAGTACTGTAACCGGTCAAGATAGGGCATGTGTATTAATTAGCTAGTTAGCAGAGGTGCCACTCACAGGGAGACAGAGGGTCATTATCATCTGCCAATGACACTTGCCATTGTAGATAAAGTGTAGTCAACATTGGTAAAATTGTGTTACTTGAGCAAAAACATGCACCTCTAACCATAAACATGTTGGTATTGTGAATAGTGTAAAGGGCTGAGAAGAGCTGGCAGGTGTTTATTTGTGTCTATGCCACCTGTGTAGTTATTGATAACATGAACGGCTGCTTGGTATCTTATGGTGTTGTAATTTTCCAGAACATCAACATCTTGGAATCATGGCACGTACCATGGGAAGCCTGTGGTGATGGGCTGTCTGGCGTCACAGGTGTGTATTCAAATGTTTACATTAATGATTTCTGGTTTGTGTAAGTTGGCATAAAATGTGTTATTTCACTCGTGATGTCGAAATTAAATGAAGTTCAGAATGAAGCAAACAGGCATTAAGATGTGATTTTCATAATGAAATGTCTTATCCTTTGTTTTATTTTTCCAGGAGTGGTACTGCTTGCGGGTGTAGGTGGTAGAAACCCACCTTGATGGACTCCACTCATTTTCTTTTGTGGTCAGTGGATATTTGGTAAGGCACATGGCCAATGACCAACATGAACACCCTGGAACTTCGAAAGTGGCTTGGAAGCTGACCAGCAACCTTGCCATGCCTGTCCCCTATGAGCTGGTAGAGGTGCAGAATGGATTCTGAACTCTGCCTGAAGTTGTGGAAGACATCAGAATCCCGTAGCCATGGAGCAAAGATCGTGGTCTGGCGCTGTAAAGGCACACGGACTGGAGAGTGACAATATTATTTTTCTGCATCCCTCCTTCTGCTGTCATTCTCAAATAAATAAAGACTTTAGAATTGAACATGTGTTTTTTTGTTTTGTGTGGGTGCCTACAGACAAAAGGGCCATCCACACTGTAAGATTTAGAGAAGACTTTATCCTTCAGATTGACATTTTCTATGTAGTGCAAGGGCCTGCCTGATTGCATCCAAATTGAAAGTGTTGAGGTTTGAGCTTATATTATATGGTTTGGTTAAGTCTACAGGAAAAAGTCTAGACAAATTGTTAGTGTATGGCCCATTAAGCTGCCAAGGCCGGAGTTTTGCACTTTGCATGCTGCTTGTACTGGTGATGTGAGGGGTTGTAACAGGGGCGTAACTACAGGGGTTGCAGGGGTTGCAATCGCTACCGGGCCCCATGCTCCAGGGGGCCCGGTAGCAAACCAGTGGGTGAACTTCTAGGATCTCAAAGGTCACACTTGCGACCGGGCCCTGGCATTTCACCACTGTGGGGAGGCCCCAAGATTGCAGGAAGGGGGCCCACTGCAGAACTTGTGAAAGGATCCTGATGCGGGACCATAATAAAAGGCCATGCAATGAGATTAAAGAGCCCCAGGATTAGTGGGAAGAGCCCCGGGCTTGAAGGGAAGGGCCCCGGCCAATGGTCTGGGGGGCCCTTCATGGTTTCTTGCATCGGGGCCCTGAAGGTTCTAGTTACGCCTCTGGGTTGTAATGTAGAGTAGGGATGTGACAGTGTTGTGTTGAGGTGTGAGGCAAATGTAGTGTTGGACTATGAGGGTCTGTGTTGTTGAAATATGGAGAGAGTCCAATATCAGACACCTATGTTTATTGGTCAAGAAATTGTAAGAACCATGGTAAATATGTAAAGAATTGCATCTCGATAAAACTAGGACCACACTCATAAAATCAAAATTGTGTTGTTTCCATTGATGTGCTTGAAATTTGGGTAGGACACCCCCCCCCCCCCAAATTCAAGATAGTTAAAAAAAACTGTTAAAAAAAATGAGAGTGAAAAGAGATCCCAAGTGTAGTGATGTGATTTGAACCCATGACGTTGTTAACTGCAGTGAAGTTGCAAAGCACTTAGCTATTGTGCAGAATAAAGCTGTATGGTGGAAAAAAAGGAGTGTGTTAAGGCTAAAAAGCACATATAGCTAAAGAACTAAACATTGTATGGAATATGGGAAGAAGACCATGGTAAAATTGTGAGGTTTTATCTTGCCCTGAAGTAGGGTAGGGGTTTGGTCACTTGCCTTTGGTACTTTCAATCATAAGATCGATTTGACACACAGACAAGATCAAAAAAACACTTAAAATGGTGTAAGCTTGCAAGCGCTTCTGAGTGTAACATTATTTAGCAATATATATGATGTAATCCGTTACATTTTAGCAATATAAACAAAAAAAGAAAATAAAAAAAGTAGGTGGAGATGGTAAGCCTCGAACCTACAGCAGAGGGAGATGAATTACAGACGTGTGATGTGTGCACTAATCCACTAGCCCACATCGCTATGTGAAACTGCTATAAGCACGAAGACATAAGTTTGCGAATTGGCGAAGCCGCGATCGTAAGTGAATCCCGCTGACGGCGGAATTCATTATTGCTGTTTCACTAGCCAATTCGCCGCAGCGCCAGTTAATTGATTTGAACGCGGCGAAACTGAAACACGTCATAGATGTTTGAAGCTGCAGTTTCTTTAAATCCGGCCCACAGTAACTACTCCTATCTGGGCGAGCGCCTTCTGCCACCCACTCATCCAGCTAAAATATTGATCCCAAGGGTCTGTAATACCGGAGTTCTTCTTCAACTCAAATGACAGATCTTCCAATTTCTTTATAGCTAGAGTAACCTTACCATTTGGACCAGTGTTGTCAGGAAGGTTATTATGGGGAGCAAAGACTCAAAACCAGCTTTAACCTGATCCCTAGCTTGGAATTCATCTGGGACCCCCCTTGGGACTCCTATGGCATCTATTTACACATGAGGATCAAAGCTTCCAGAGGGAGCTGCTCGCTTCCTCCTGTGGTTGGGTGCTGAGTCAGTGTATTTATCAGGGGTATTATACTACAAAGATCAAAATAAATAAATAAATAAATAAATAAATAAATAAACATAACCACTTATGTGCTGGATGAATTGTACCAAAATGTAGCGACACCATTTGTCTTAGCGATGGCCGCCCGTTTGAGTACCTGTTTTGGTGATAATCACCTGCTGAGCTTTTATCAAACTTGTAAGAAAAAAGGATATACAGCACAATCATTGTGCTGCTAGCAGGATCTTGTCTTCAGGAGACTGGGCTTTCTTGCAGTGAAAGGCGTGTATCCAGGTGCTTCGTATTGAGGATCAAGTGAATTTTTCCTTGTGAATTTCTTCACTAACACCCAATCTCCTGGCTGAAGACTGTGGGTTCCCGAGTCTGTTTCTGGATCTGGAATGGAGGAAAATACTCGAGAATGGATATTAGTTAAGGCTTTAGACAAATATGTAACATAACAAGTTAACATATCAGATTGTAATTGCGACTGCTGTGGGGAGTAACAGCCAAGTCTGGGGACTGAACCAAACAAAATTTCATAGGGAGACAGGGCATGTCCCCCCCCCCCCCGGGGGTGTGTCTGACACTGAACAGGGCAATAGGCAAACTGTCTGGTCAACTCATGTTAGTCTCTTGGGCCATCTTTAACATCCTGTTCTTTAGAATCCCATTCATCCTTTCTACCTTCCCACTACTTTGAGGGTGGTATGGGGTGCGTAAAGCCAACTGAACTCCCAGTGCTGCCCAAATCTCTTATTGTTAGGGTTGCTGTGAAAGCTGGGCCCTGATCGCTCTCTATCACCTCTTGGACCCCAAATCTACGTACTATCTCACTAAGTAGTTTTTTCCCTTTTTTTTTTTTTTAGCCGTGGTTCTAGCTGTCATATTTGTGACTGCGTAGGCTCCTGGCCAGCCCGAGAACATGTCCACCACCACTAGGGCGTATTCTTATCAGCCGCTTTTTGGCATCTGTATGTGATCAATGTGTATCCTCTTGGATGGATATAAGGGTTTTTTCAAATGTTTCTGCGGAGTCTTTTCTGTCCTCACCGTCTTTCGTATTCTTCTCCTTTGTCGATCCATTCCAGCTTTTCACCTGTGTAGGCTGCCTTTGCATAGAGGCTAGGTATAGTCTGTCAAATGGCACATACACTGCCAAAGGCATCTGCACTGAGGATTCACTCTGCTCTTCAGCCGCTTCGGCCCTTTTTCGTTGGTTTGGCCGCTTTATCCGCCAAGTGGTTTCCCCTGGCTTCTTGAGAATTCAGCTTGCCATGTGTTTTAACCTTCAAGACAGCCACTTGTTCCAGTAGGAGTAGTGCATCCATTAAATCCTTGATGGCAGGACCATGTTTCACCGATGTTCCGGCCGCTGTCAGGAACCTTCTAGCTCTCCGGATGATACCAAAATCATCTGCTTGTAGGCTTTCAAATTCAGAAGTCACAGCATAACCTGTGTGGTACTTGCCTCCTTCATCTGCATATCTAGAGCCATCCACAAAAAGTGTGTAGTCAGGGTTTTCCAGAGGAATTTCACTCACTGTAGGGAGATATGGTCAGGGTTTTCCAAGCGCATCATTTCAAGGCAGTCATGTGGAATGTCATAGGGGTCTCCTTCTTCACCTTTTCCTTCTCCCCCCTCGAAAAACGGCAGAAGGGTGGCCGGGTTGAGAGTGAGACACCTTCGGAGGGTCATGTTGTCAGGAAGTAGGAGGGAGATTGGCAGCCGTAGATGTCTGGCCATGGACAGGTGTCGGAGTTGCACCTGATTTAAGATGGCAGCAATGTCGTGCGGTGCCAGAAGAAGCAGGGGGTGGCTAAGACAAGGTCTGAGGTTTTGCCTAAGAGTGCTTGGGCAGAAAAGACAGCCCTTAGACAGGAAGGACCACCTCTAGCCACGGGGTCAAGACGGCAAGAGTAGTAACCAATGGGTCTAGTCCGCCCTCCATGTTCCTGAGCCAGGACCCCTGTGGCGTGGCCATTCTTCTCCGACACAAACAGTTTGAAGAGTTTCTCATAATCTGGAAGGCCCAAAGCAGGAGCTGTGGATATTGCTTGCTTCAGCAGAATAAAATTGTCCAGGGCCTCGTTTGACAGGGTAAATGGCACGGACTTGAGAGCATCATAGAGTGGTTGCATGAGGATGGATGCATCAGGGATCCATGCCCTGCAGTAAGATATGAGTCCAAGAAAGGCATGCAGTTGTTTAGCTGCTTTTGGTGGAAGAATATCCTGGATTGCAGCCACTCGGTCTAATGTGATATGTCTTGTGCTTTTAGAAATGCAGTGTCCTAAAAAGGTGACAGTCTTGGAACACCACTGTATTTTCTCTTTGGAGGCCTTACAGCCTTGTTCTGCAAGGTAGCATAGAAGACTTTCTGAAGTTTCTTCAGCAGCGGGGTAGTCTTCTGCATAGAGGAGAAGAGTCACTGTAGGTTGTTCCTGTTGCCAGGTATCAGGAACAGAGGTTATGGCTTTGGCAAATTGGCTTGGAAATCTTGGACCATTTTGTATTTCTCTGGTTCACCTTTTGGGATCCGTTTCTTCACTGAGAACAAAGGTGTGTTGCATTCAGAAGTACAGGGTATCAAAGCACCATTAGACACAAAGGTCTCAACCTGTTTTGAGATAGCTTCGGATTGAGCTAGCTTCAACGGGTCCAGTCTTTCTGGAGGCGTGATTTTCTAGGTAGGAGTGCCCCAGGTTTTAGTTGCACCATGACTGGCGGTACTTTAAAGTGATCGATGTCTTCCGGTTCAGTGGACCATAGGCATGCAGGGATCCTGCCAAGTACTTCAGTGGTACTGAACTTGGAGTTGTCGCTTCACGGAGTGTCTTCATGAGAGGCAGAGAACACAAGGCAGATGAGTCTTCTAAGGATAGGGGAGTATGTAGCTTCACTCCTCCTTCGGGCGTAAAAAATAATTGAGGCCTGTAGTCCGGACAGCGAATCAGCTCCTAGCAGATGCAAGGGACATGTAGAAGACACCACAAATCTGGCAAGCAAATCAGGAAATGTCCCCATTTGGATTGGCTCAGTAAGAGGACTAGGTAAATTTCTTGTAGCTGTACTATCCTGTGGTATAGGGGCATTGGCTGTGTTTCTGGGTCAGGCAGACTTGTCATTAAGGTCGCTGTTTGTGATGGGGTTAAATCATCGGGTGCGCTTGTCACCTGCGGTTGGTCGTCCCAGTCACATGTGTCTTCATCACTAGTATATTGGACCTGTAATCCAGGGAGGATGGGAGTGTTAGAACAGGGAGAATTGGATATAGACCTTTGTTAGGCCTTCCGGGTATACCAAGATGGCCGTCTGCAGGAACTGTACTGGGCGGGGCAGGAAGTGAAGACTTGACTGCACCAAGATGGCCGTCTGTAGGAACTGTACTGGGCGGGGCAGGAAGTGAAGACTTGGCTGCACCAAGATGGCCTTTTGCAGGAACTGTACTGGGCGGGGCAGGAAGTAAAGACTTGGCTGCACCAAGATGGCCGTCCGCAGGAACTGTCCCTGTGGGTTGCGTTTGAGTAGGAGTGGTGTGAAGATAATGGGCGGCAGGCGGAGAGTAAGGACCCTCCCCTTTATTTCTCCAGACGCCATTATAGGGCGGGGGCTTATTGTCTTTACGATCGACTTGATAATACTCATAAATGATGCAATTTACAACCTTGATCGTCATCTTTCTTAGCTTCTACGATCCATCATTCGTTATGCAAGTTCTTAGCTGTTCTCACACAACATTCCTTTCTGTTCTGTTATCAGCGTATGCTGCTACTCCTATGGTTGCTCTGCAGCCTGTCAGCACTTTTGTTTGAACTCACAAACTTTCCCTTCTCTGGTTTGCGAATATGCTGATCCATATTCCTCTCCCCCTTCTCTGGGCCACCCAGCTCAAATGCAAGGTCTCTTACTCTTTTCTGTTCTTCTGCCGCTGTCTCAGCTGACGGCCAGAGGGGGCAGTACTGGCAACTAAACGCTTAACTTGATGAAATAGTTTTGGCTGTGTGCCAATTTTCAAAATTCAGACCAGGGGTTACCAGAGCTGATCAGAGGTTTCCCTCCTGGAATAGAGGATGCCCCCTAAATATCTCTCAAATATTATAAGCAGATATAGAGTTAATCTAATTTGAAACTTTTGGCTCAGCGCCAATAGGGTTCAATGGTCACACTAATTGCGGTAACCCTTTCTGTCCAAAAATAAATTCTATAACTTTTTCAGGAACAAAAACAACAAAAACAAAAAACAAAAAAAAATATTCACAGTTGAACCCCCCCTTGGTAAGTAGCCAATTTTCAAAATTTTTTCCCAGAGCTTCCTTTTACATAGGGACCCATTTGCAAAATGTAAGTTCTCATTATCTCTAATTCTATATATAAAAAAAAAGTAATAATTGCATATATGTGGTAAAGCTGAGACTTATTGTCCTCCAAACTCCGCGCAAGGAGTGACCCCCTCCCGCTTTCTCACGAGGAGAAAAAAAGTATGCCAGCTGCATGCGTGGGGGTTTACCAGATAACAACACAGTGCAAGTCTCAGAGAGAAGAAAAAAAAACTTTCAGGGACGCACAGAAGAGAAGGAGGGGGGTTGAACTGAAAAAAAAAAAAAACTCAAAACGTAACCCCTTCCTCTCTCTGTCTCTCTCTCTCTCTGTTGCCCGTAGCAACCTCAAACCTGACTGGATTTATCTGTGTAACAATGTACGTTTCATTTCACAACACACACAGAACAAAACATAACTCCTGTCGTCTCTCTCTTGTCATGTGACCTCAACAACTGAGTTTAACCCTCAGGAGATCCTTCGAATCAGTCAACCTCCTACCCGTCCCGTAGGACGTATGTTGTAAGGTCCATCTTTTCAAGGGCAGACAGCTCACTTGAATCCAAGGCACGCTTACAACTAGTGTATCAGCCTATTGAGACACACTTCAAGCAAAACGACAGACACTGAAGACATTACTCTTGCCTCCCCTAGTGTCGGGCATCCACCTGCAGCCGGGCTTTCCCCTCAGAGGATCCTTCGTATCAGTCAACCCTCTGAGTATCCCGTCTCAAAGGACGTACGTTGCAAATATCCGTCTTATTCAAGGGCAAAACAGCTCACTTGAATCCAAGGACAAAACAGCTCACTTGGTGACACACAAATGCAACCTTCCAGCCTGCAGAGACACACTCACTCTGGATGGCAGACACTGAACAAACAATATACAGCCAGCAGAAATCTTATGGCGGGTTAATAAAAACAGCCCCAGGTGAGGATTACCCACCTTTTGAAACGTCTTTTGAAAAGCACCTGAGATCTGCGATTAAGATAAGACAGAAATAAGTCGTACAGTGGTAAGGTAAAAGTACCTACCGTACTCTCAGGGGTGCGCAAGTCCCTCTTGGTCTGTCTCATCCAGTCGCCAAACCTCCTACGCGGCTTTTCGGCCGACGAACACCTGAAGCCCCACGTTGGGACGACATTTGTAAAGGTTAAGGAACCTCAATCAGGTTCAAAATAGATTTCTTGCTGCTGGATCTGATTAAATAGGTAATTAGAGTGCATGCACGGGGATATCATAGACTGACACACATTGTTCAGGTAAATGATACTACTTTTATTTCTAATGGACAGTATATTATATAGTTAGTAGGCAGTGTCATATGTTAGTACGTCATAAGCATAATATTAGCATAATACTGATTATTTGCAGCTTTCTGATTAGTCAGGTCCGTTATAATATAACTAATAATCCTCAGTTTCCGCCCACACTGAATGATTAGCTCCGCGCTTTAGGAAGCGCCAGCACACAGCTGGTGAAAAAATACCACTAATAGCTGCTACTTAGGCAAATATTAAAATTGTTTTAAATATTTGATAACAGTATACATGGGAATAATAGTAGCGCTGAAACAATCTATAAAAGTTCCTAAAATACAATAGACCATAGATGTCCCCTAAAGTGACAATGTGAAAAGTGACTCAGTCCTCATAGTCATTAGTGGAATATTAACATAAGTCTAATGCCTGGTAAATGTAACCATCAATTCACTCCTCCAGATCTATCAGTAACTTTGAGAGTCCCATATATTGCTAACAACAATGAGTAAATGTATCCAGCAGAACCGCCAAAGCTTCGTGTAGTCTGGAAGGGTCACCACATATCCACCACCAAGTGCAGGGGGAAGTAAGAAATGGCCACTCACCGGATGTACATGCTCACTTATTCTCATAAATGAGCAAACCTCGCATGTTTGTAACAAATCCACATAGGACAAGTCAGATCGAGCAAGGGATGATCCCAAATCCAGTGAAGTAGCCCTCTTGCACAGTTCCTCCCCAATATGTGGGAAACAAAAAGATATCTCCACTAGTGCAGTATGTCTAGAGTAATTTTATTCAAAATAAAACAGCATATATTGCACTCACTTGTTATAATGTAAAATATAGGCTCATCTCATACAAGGCAGTGTCGGGGCCTCCACTCCTATCCCGATGTGGCTCCACGCCAGAGCGGGTAGTCCCGGAAGTCCACATTTACTCATTGTTGTTAGCAATATATGGGACTCTCAAAGTTACTGATAGATCTGGAGGAGTGAATTGATGGTTACATTTACCAGGCATTAGACTTATGTTAATATTCCACTAATGACTATGAGGACTGAGTCACTTTTCACATTGTCACTTTAGGGGACATCTATGGTCTATTGTATTTTAGGAACTTTTATAGATTGTTTCAGCGCTACTATTATTCCCAGGTCCGTTATAAGGTGGTCCCCTTCGAGTTCATGAATGTTATCTTCTTTTGAAGGCACTGTGCCAAGGCTCCTTCTTTCTTTTCACGTTCCATCTCGGTGGGTGGGGGCGAGTAGGTATCTAGTAACGGCCATTTTGAGTAAGGACGACAGAGGAAAAATATATATACATGTAGAGAAGAATACACATAGAAAAATAGACATTTTGCTTAATTCACAAGTGTTCATCACATTCCTTCACAAGAGAAAACTATATTTGTTTACTTTCTGCTATAAAAATTATCCAATAAAAAATATTAAAAAAATCTAATTTCTTCATAAATGTAGGGCCAATGTGTATTCTGCTACATATTTTTGGTTAAAAAAATCCCAACAAGTGTATAATGATTGTCTGCACAAAAGTTATAGCATCTACAAACTATGTGATATATTTATGGAATTTGTATTTATTTATTTTTTTACTAGTAATGGCGGCAATCAGTGACTTATAGCGAGACTACGATATTGCGACAGACAAATTAGACACAGTGAACCTTTTTTGGGGACCAGTGATACTAATACAGTGATCAGTGCTAAAAATATGCACTGTCAAATCACTAATGACACTGGCAGGGAAGGGGTTAACATCAGGGGCGATCAAAGGGTTAAATGTGTGCCTAAAATGTGCTTACTAACTGTGGGGAAGGGGCTTGTAATAGAGGAAGGCATTGATCTATGTTCCTGCTTTGTAGAAACACAGGATCACTACCTTCCCTACTGACAGAACGGCAGTCTGCCTTGTTTACATAGGCAGACCGCCATTCTGCTTCTGTCCCAAATGATCAGCCGGTCCCGGTGGACATAGAGCACCAGAGAAAATTCCCAGCTCCATTCATTAACTAGCCCGCTCACTAAACAAATTAACCTGATTAACCTGTCCAACAGTATGCGTTAAAAACAGGGGTTAAGTTAGCGCAAATTTGAAAACGCAACCCCTGTTTTTAACGCATGCTGTTGGACAGGTTAATTAGGTTGGCAGACTGGTTGGTGAGTTGAGCTAGGAATTTTCTCTGGTTTTGTCTTTCTACGTTTGCCCTTCCATGTGCTCCTTGCTGTGAAGGCCAATTATAGATGGAGGCAGGGTCCATCTCTTTGTTCCCGACGAATATAAAGTCTGCCAGACACGCTGATTGGCTCCCACTGTGTCCAATAATGCGTTTGCACCCCAGACCCAGAAGGGCAGAATTACGTACAGGTACAAGATCCTGAACAGGAGAGCCGCCTTGCCACTATATATATATATATATATATATATATATATATATATATATATATATATATATATATATATATATATATATATAGTATACAGTCAGCAAGCTGTTAAGATAGTGTAATGTGAGGTGTCAGAGGGTTTGAGACCTGTAGCCATGTCAGGATAAGCACAGATAGATGATCCAACTTTTTAGTGTCTCCTGCGGGGGTAGTGCTACATGTATTTATTTATTTTATACCATGAGAGAGGTGCCAAAAGGATGAACGACCCTTTAAACACCAACATAGTTTAAGGGATTTGAGGAAGGACTAAAGGAGCCCATGGGTGGAAAGAAAGAAAATTGCTCGGAATCCCTCCCACAGTGTTGTTGTGTTCTGCCAGCGGGTAGCGCGGGGAGCCTTCCCTGCCAACAAAACACAATGGTCACTGCTGGTGGCTATAGCACATAATAAATCGGACAGGCTGGTTGTACTGAAGTTGATTGATGGATCTCCTTCAGTACAACCAGCCTGCCCATAGAATAACAAAAGGTAGAAATGTGCAACAAAGTTTGTTAAAATCCTTGCAATGTACGTAGATCACCCAGAGGGAAATGTTTTTTTCTCAACAAAAGTGGAATTACTCTTAAAGGAAGATAGATCTACCATACATATAAAAAAAAAGTAATCCCTTTCATTTAATGGAGTGGGTTGGTAAGAAAATAAGATATAGAGGGTTTAGTGCTAGCACAGACAAGTTTTTATGTTGCATGAGATGATGTATGTATTGGTATGTTATATTGGTACAGGTTAGTGGCTGCTATACTCTCCGTACAGAATGGAGAAAGATTTCAATGAGTTTTGGGAGAAAATGTGCTGGAGTACTCCTAATGACTGTCATGACTGCAAGTGTAGATCAGGTGGTCAGTGGGAAAAAGAATGCCCCATTAATTTGGAAATCAGAGGAGAAAACATTGGTGATCAGTGCAGGGCCGCTGATAGAATTCATGGGACCCGGTACAGCCTACCTGATGGGGCCCCCCTTCAGCCCCACCCTCGACCCCACCCCTGGCCCTGCCCCAGACCCGGCCTTCAAACAAAGTGCAGGTTTGTCTTCAAGTAAAATGTATCTTTCTCCAGCCTGTTAATAAATTTTATAATTCAAAATGAATATTGTTTTCAGATGAGAACCTCTTTAATATCTATAGGCAGACCTGATCTGACCCTCTATTCACTTCTATAGAGCGACGGATGTAAACGGACTTGTGTGTAAATATATTATACTTTCCTATCTATTTACTAATGCTAGGAGCATAAGAATTAAAAATAGTCAATGTTGATTGACAGAGTGAAGTTTCACTTTAAGAAATGCTTTAGGTAACACTGTTCACAGAGATCATGAAAGTGTATTTATTATCAAGACTTGAAATCATTAAAGAAAATTAAAGTACATTCACATCTTTACCTAAACGTAAGACTGCAATATATGGGCAACCTAATAGGACCCGGTCCCTTTGCCCATGCCCCTGGAAAGGGCTCTCATGACCCCTATATGCTCACCTCATGGCTCCTTTTGTCTCTGTAGCCTGTATTTGAATGAGGGGTGTTGGCAACCCAGAAAAGCTTTGATGTCACTCCCCCAGTAATGCTCGGGCATAGCAATTGGCTGCTCGACCTGGGCCTTGAATGGACAAAGAGTGATGTGCAAAATTGGGGAGTGCAAAATCTGGTGCAGCTCTGTATAAAAACTATCAGCTTCCATTTATTTTTATTTTTTTTTGTCACAGCCTAATTGAACAAGCTGATGTTATAAGCTGATTGGCTGCACTAGATTTTCACTCTCCAGTTTTAGTAAATCAACCCCAAGATTCAAATGTTTACAAAAGCCCAGTCCCGATTGGTTCTTTTTAGGAAGAGCTATTCTTTAAGAGCCTTTCTTAGTTATATTGTCTAAACATCTTGTAAAATATGTTATTTTCTAACACTTATGGATATTATACTATTCCTTTTTTTGTACTGTTTTGGAGATGATCAGTAGTAGTGTTGAGCGAACACGGACTGTATTATTCGTGTTCGTACCGAATAATTGGATTTTTTGTACCCGAACACGGACACGGACACTTTACTGTATGTTCGGGTAAAAATCCGTGTTCGGTCGTTTTATTTCCGGGTTTTGCATGCTTTGGCGCTCTTTTCATGGCGGGCTTTCAACAGCCAATCAACAATCGTTTAACTGGTGTGCCTTAAGCCATCCCAGCCATGCCTGCAAATGTCTCAGTAGCTGTGATTGGCCGTCTGAAGCATGTGACCAAGTCTTTATAAGTTCGAGGCAGCCGCAGCGGCGTCATTATGCTGCTTAGATTCAGGGACAGAGCACACATCAACGTGCTGGCTGCTGATTAGGGAAAGATAGGCAGGAAAAAAACATTTGTGTCCGGATAGAATTGAGGGACAGGTCGGAGTGTTTAGGCAGGGCGAGTTGTAGGCATTTTAGGGATAGAGTCTGCTGAATTATATAGGGTCAGTGTCTTCTACAAACTACAATCGATATTGCTGTGTGGGGGGTGGGGTGAATCTGCACTCAATCCTGATCTACGATCTCTTCTCAATCCTGTTAGGGACAGAGTCTGCTGAATTTTAGGGAAACTGTGTTCTACAAACTACAATCGATATTGCTGTGTGGGGGGTGGGGTGAATCTGCACTCAATCCTGATCTACGATCTCTTCTCAATCCTGTTAGGGACAGAGTCTGCTGAATTTTAGGGAAACTGTGTTCTACAAACTACAATCGATATTGCTGTGTGGGGGGTGGGGTGAATCTGCACTCAATCCTGATCTACGATCTCTTCTCAATCCTGTTAGGGACAGAGTCTGCTGAATTTTAGGGAAACTGTGTTCTACAAACTACAATCGATATTGCTGTGTGGTGTGGGATTGGAGATAGGCAGGTGTCAGTGATCCACATCCATTTTTCTGTGTGTGAGCTGCAGTGAACACAATCTTTTTGGGCTGCAGTGAACACAATCTTTTTGGGCTGCAGTGAACACAATCTTTTTGGGCTGCAGTGAACACAATCTTTTTGGGCTGCAGTGAACACAATCTTTTTGGGGTGCAGTGAACAAAATCTTTTTGGGGTGCAGTGAACACAATCCTTTTTGGTGTGCAGTGAACACAATCTTTGTGGGGTGCAGTGAACAAAATCCTTTGTGGGGTGCAGTGAACACAATCTTTTTGGGGTGCAGTGAACAAAATCCTTTTTGGGGTGCAGTGAACAACATCCTTTTTGGGGTGCAGTGAACACAATCTTTTTGGGGTGCAGTGAACAAAATCCTTTGTGGGGTGCAGTGAACACAATCTTTTTGGGGTGCAGTGAACACAATCTTTTTGGGGTGGAGTGAACAACATCCTTTTTGGGGTGCAGTGAACAAAATCCTTTTTGGGGTGCAGTGAACAAAATCATTTTTGGGGTGCAGTGAACACAATCTTTTTGGGGTGCAGTGAACACAATCTTTGTGGGGTGCAGTGAACACAATCTTTTTGGGGTGGAGTGAACAACATCCTTTTTGGGGTGCAGTGAACAAAATCCTTTTTGGGGTGCAGTGAACAACATCCTTTTTGGGGTGCAGTGAACACAATCTTTTTGGGGTGCAGTGAACACAATCTTTGTGGGGTACAGTGAACAGAATCTTTGTGGGGTGCAGTGAACACAATCTTTGGGGGGTACAGTGAACACAATCTTTGTGAGGTGCAGTGAACACAATCTTTGTGGGGTGCAGTGAACACAATCATTGTGGGGTGCAGTGAACTCAATCTTTGTGGGGTACAGTGAACACAATCTCATACTGAAGGTTTGAGGGTGCTGCCTGTTCCATACTCCCCCTACTCCTCATCTAGCCTTTTAGGGGTACAAACAATAGTAATTGGGGCCTAGTGTGGTTGTGTACGTGTGATATACATACACTTTTTTGGGATCATATTTTCTATTCCGCTATTTAATCAAAAACCTTTGGGGATCAGTTAAATTGGGGGATAGTCTGTGTTGGTACGTGTGAGAGAGATCCACCTTTCCAAGTTGTTGGGGTTCATCTCATACTTCTGAAGGTTTGAGGGTGCTGCCTGTTCCATACTCCCCCCTACTCCTAGCCTTTTAGGGGTACAAACAATAGTAATTGGGGCCTAGTGTGGTTGTGTACGTGTGATATACATACACTTTTTTGGGATCATATTTTCTATTCCGCTATTTAATCAAAAACCTCTGGGGATCAGTTAAATTGGGGGATAGTCTGTGTTGGTACGTGTGAGAGAGATCCACCTTTCCAAGTTGTTGGGGTTCATCTCATACTTCTGAAGGTTTGAGGGTGCTGCCTGTTCCATACTCCCCCTACTCCTAGCCTTTTAGGGGTACAAACAATAGTAATTGGGGCCTAGTGTGGTTGTGTACGTGTGATATACATACACTTTTTTGGGATCATATTTTCTATTCCGCTATTTAATCAAAAACCTCTGGGGATCAGTTAAATTGGGGGATAGTCTGTGTTGGTACGTGTGAGAGAGATCCACCTTTCCAAGTTGTTGGGGTTCATCTCATACTTCTGAAGGTTTGAGGGTGCTGCCTGTTCCATACTCCCCCCTACTCCTAGCCTTTTAGGGGTACAAACAATAGTAATTGGGGCCTAGTGTGGTTGTGTACGTGTGATATACATACACTTTTTTGGGATCATATTTTCTATTCCGCTATTTAATCAAAAACCTCTGGGGATCAGTTAAATTGGGGGATAGTCTGTGTTGGTACGTGTGAGAGAGATCCACCTTTCCAAGTTGTTGGGGTTCATCTCATACTTCTGAAGGTTTGAGGGTGCTGCCTGTTCCATACTCCCCCCTACTCCTAGCCTTTTAGGGGTACAAACAATAGTAATTGGGGCCTAGTGTGGTTGTGTACGTGTGATATACATACACTTTTTTGGGATCATATTTTCTATTCCGCTATTTAATCAAAAACCTCTGGGGATCAGTTAAATTGGGGGATAGTCTGTGTTGGTACGTGTGAGAGAGATCCACCTTTCCAAGTTGTTGGGGTTCATCTCATACTTCTGAAGGTTTGAGGGTGCTGCCTGTTCCATACTCCCCCTACTCCTAGCCTTTTAGGGGTACAAACAATAGTAATTGGGGCCTAGTGTGGTTGTGTACGTGTGATATACATACACTTTTTTGGGATCATATTTTCTATTCCGCTATTTAATCAAAAACCTCTGGGGATCAGTTAAATTGGGGGATAGTCTGTGTTGGTACGTGTGAGAGAGATCCACCTTTCCAAGTTGTTGGGGTTCATCTCATACTTCTGAAGGTTTGAGGGTGCTGCCTGTTCCATACTCCCCCTACTCCTAGCCTTTTAGGGGTACAAACAATAGTAATTGGGGCCTAGTGTGGTTGTGTACGTGTGATATACATACACTTTTTTGGGATCATATTTTCTATTCCGCTATTTAATCAAAAACCTCTGGGGATCAGTTAAATTGGGGGATAGTCTGTGTTGGTACGTGTGAGAGAGATCCACCTTTCCAAGTTGTTGGGGTTCATCTCATACTTCTGAAGGTTTGAGGGTGCTGCCTGTTCCATACTCCCCCTACTCCTAGCCTTTTAGGGGTACAAACAATAGTAATTGGGGCCTAGTGTGGTTGTGTACGTGTGATATACATACACTTTTTTGGGATCATATTTTCTATTCCGCTATTTAATCAAAAACCTCTGGGGATCAGTTAAATTGGGGGATAGTCTGTGTTGGTACGTGTGAGAGAGATCCACCTTTCCAAGTTGTTGGGGTTCATCTCATACTTCTGAAGGTTTGAGGGTGCTGCCTGTTCCATACTCCCCCTACTCCTAGCCTTTTAGGGGTACAAACAATAGTAATTGGGGCCTAGTGTGGTTGTGTACGTGTGATATACATACACTTTTTTGGGATCATATTTTCTATTCCGCTATTTAATCAAAAACCTTTGGGGATCAGTTAAATTGGGGGATAGTCTGTGTTGGTACGTGTGAGAGAGATCCACCTTTCCAAGTTGTTGGGGTTCATCTCATACTTCTGAAGGTTTGAGGGTGCTGCCTGTTCCATACTCCCCCTACTCCTAGCCTTTTAGGGGTACAAACAATAGTAATTGGGGCCTAGTGTGGTTGTGTACGTGTGATATACATACACTTTTTTGGGATCATATTTTCTATTCCGCTATTTAATCAAAAACCTCTGGGGATCAGTTAAATTGGGGGATAGTCTGTGTTGGTACGTGTGAGAGAGATCCACCTTTCCAAGTTGTTGGGGTTCATCTCATACTTCTGAAGGTTTGAGGGTGCTGCCTGTTCCATACCCCCCCTACTCCTCATCTAGCCTTTTAGGGGTACAAACAATAGTAATTGGGGCCTAGTGTGGTTGTGTACGTGCGAGATACATACACTTTTTTTGATCATATTTCCTATTCCGCTATTCAATAAAAACCTTTGAGGATCAATTGAATTGCGGGATAGTCTGTGTCGGTACGTGTGAGAGAGATCCACCTTTCCAAGTTGTTGGGGTTCATCTCATACTTCTGAAGGTTTGAGGGTGCTGCCTGTTCCATACCCCCCCTACTCCTCATCTAGCCTTTTAGGGGTACAAACAATAGTAATTGGGGCCTAGTGTGGTTGTGTACGTGCGAGATACATACACTTTTTTTGATCATATTTCCTATTCCGCTATTCAATAAAAACCTTTGGGGATCAATTAAATTGCGGGATAGTCTGTGTCGGTACGTGTGAGATCCACCTTTCCAAGTTTTTGGGGTTCATCTCATACTTCTGAAGCTTTGAGGGTGCTGCCTGTTCCATACTCCTCCTCCTCCTCATCCATCCTTTTAGGTGTACAAACAATAGTAATTGGGGCCTAGTGTGTTTCTGTACGTGCGAGATACATACACTTTTTTTGATCATATTTCCTGTTCCGCTATTCAATAAAAACCTTTGGGGATCAATTAAATTGCGGGATAGTCTGTGTCGGTACGTGTGAGATCCACCTTTCCAAGTTTTTGGGGTTCATCTCATACTTCTGAAGCTTTGAGGGTGCTGCCTGTTCCATACTCCTCCTCCTCCTCATCCATCCTTTTAGGTGTACAAACAATAGTAATTGGGGCCTAGTGTGCTTCTGTACGTGTGAGATACATACACATTTTTTGATCATATTTCCTATTCCGCTATTCAATAAAAACCTTTGGGGATCAATTAAATTGCGGGATAGTCTGTGTCGGTACGTGTGAGATCCACCTTTCCAAGTTTTTGGGGTTCATCTCATACTTCTGAAGCTTTGAGGGTGCTGCCTGTTCCATACTCCTCCTCCTCCTCATCCATCCTTTTAGGTGTACAAACAATAGTAATTGGGGCCTAGTGTGCTTCTGTACGTGTGAGATACATACACATTTTTTGATCATATTTCCTATTCCGCTATTCAATAAAAACCTTTGGGGATCAATTAAATTGCGGGATAGTCTGTGTCGGTACGTGTGAGATCCACCTTTCCAAGTTTTTGGGGTTCATCTCATACTTCTGAAGCTTTGAGGGTGCTGCCTGTTCCATACTCCTCCTCCTCCTCATCCATCCTTTTAGGTGTACAAACAATTGTAATTGGGGCCTAGTGTGCTTCTGTACGTGTGAGATACATACACATTTTTTGATCATATTTCCTATTCCGCTATTCAATAAAAACCTTTGGGGATCAATTAAATTGCGGAATAGTCTGTGTCGGTACGTGTGAGATCCACCTTTCCAAGTTTTTGGGGTTCATCTCATACTTCTGAAGCTTTGAGGGTGCTGCCTGTTCCATACTCCTCCTCCTCCTCATCCATCCTTTTAGGTGTACAAACAATAGTAATTGGGGCCTAGTGTGTTTCTGTACGTGTGAGATACATACACTTTTTTTGATCATATTTCCTATTCCGCTATTCAATAAAAACCTTTGGGGATCAATTGAATTGCGGGATAGTCTGTGTCGGTACGTGTGAGAGAGATCCACCTTTCCAAGTTGTTGGGGTTCATCTCATACTTCTGAAGGTTTGAGGGTGCTGCCTGTTCCATACCCCCCCTACTCCTCATCTAGCCTTTTAGGGGTACAAACAATAGTAATTGGGGCCTAGTGTGGTTGTGTACGTGCGAGATACATACACTTTTTTTGATCATATTTCCTATTCCGCTATTCAATAAAAACCTTTGAGGATCAATTGAATTGCGGGATAGTCTGTGTCGGTACGTGTGAGAGAGATCCACCTTTCCAAGTTGTTGGGGTTCATCTCATACTTCTGAAGGTTTGAGGGTGCTGCCTGTTCCATACTCCCCCTACTCCTCATCTAGCCTTTTAGGGGTACAAACAATAGTAATTGGGGCCTAGTGTGGTTGTGTACGTGTGATATACATACACTTTTTTTGGATCATATTTTCTATTCCGCTATTCAATAAAAACCTTTCTAGGGCAAGATCTTAAATTACAGAAATATGAGGAGACCGTCAAATAAGGGCCGTGGCCTGGGTCGTGGTGCTGCTGGTAGAGCTCCTGTTGCAAGGAGAGGACATGGTCGATCTGTGCCAGCTACACGCACAAGTGAAACACCTTCCTCAAGTGTGAGTAGGCGACAGAACCTGCATCAGTATTTGGTAGGGCATCAAACGCCCCTAGAAGTGATGAGGCCAGAACAAGTTGAGGCGATAGTAGATTGGTTTGCTGCTGACAGTGCCTCCAGTTCCTTCACATTGTCTCCCACCCAGTCTACTGCAGAAAGGTCAGAGTTGGCACCTGCAGCCAATGTCCAACCGTCTTTCACCTCACCCCCTTGCAAATCAGGCCAGCAGTCTGAGCCCCAAGCCATACAGCAGTCTCTTATTCTTTTTGAGGACTCTGTCAGCAGGGTTTCCCAGGGCCATCCACCTAGCCCTGCCCCAGAAGTGGAAGAGATTGAGTGCAGCGATGCCCAACCACTTATTCCTCAAGATGAGTACATGCAAGGATCATCGCAGCACGTCTCCGATGATGACGAAACGCAGGTGCCAACTGCTGCGGCGTTCAGCATTGTGGAGACCGACAAGGAGGGCAGGGGTGAAGACTGGGTGGAAGATGATGTGGAGGACGATGAGGTCCTCGACCCCACATGGAATGAACGTCATGCAGGTGAACTGAGTAGTTTGGAGGAAGAGGCGGTGGTCGCACAGAGCCACCAGCACAGCAGAAGAGGGAGCAGGGTGCAGAAGCGGAGCGGCCGTGCCCTAGACACTACGCCCGCTACTGCCCAACGCAGCAAGGGAACGAGCGCACCAAAGTCAGCTCAAAGGAGTTCTCTAGCGTGGAAGTTCTTTAGAAAATGTGCTGATGACAGGACACGAGTGGTTTGCACCCTGTGCAATCAGAGCTTGAAGCGAGGCATGAACCTTCTCAACCTGAGCACAACCTGCATGATCAGGCATCTAAGTGCAAAGCACGAGCTGCAGTGGAGTACACACCTTCAAAACCAAGAAACGTCTCTGGCTCATCCTGCTTCCTCTTCTGCTGCAGTCTCGGCCGCTCCAGCCACATCTGTAGTGATACCGGCACCTGCCACCCCGCAAACAGACGATCTGTCAGCAACACCACCACCTGGGTCACCAACAACCATCTCCACAATGTCCCGTGGAAGCGTTCAGCTTTCCATCTCCCAAACACTTGAGAGGAAGAGGAAGTACCCCCCTACCCACCCGCGATCCCTGGCCCTGAATGCCAGCATTTCAAAATTATTGGCCTTTGAAATGCTGTCATTCCGTCTGGTGGAGACGCACAGTTTTAAAAACCTTATGTCGGTGGCTGTCCCACAGTACGTCGTGCCCAGCCGCCACTACTTTTCCAGGCAAGCCATCCCTTCCCTGCACAACCAAGTGGGGGAAAAAATCAGGTGTGCACTGCGCAACGCCATCTGTGCCAAGGTCCACCTAACTACGGATACGTGGACCAGTAAGCACGGTCAGGGGCGTTATATCTCCCTAACGGCACACTGGGTAAATGCAGTGGCGGATGGGCCTGAGGCGGATAGCAATTTGGCGCATGTCCTTCCACCACCGAGGATTGCAGGGCGCTTCAGTTTGCCTCCTGTTCCTAACTCCTCCTACTCCGCTTCCTCATCCTCTACCGCCTCCTCATCCGGACAGCGTAACACCTTCACCACCAACTTCAGCACGGCCAGGGGTAAACGACAGCAGGCAGTTTTACAACTTGCCTGTTTGGGGGACAAACCACACACCGCGCAGGAGTTGTGGAGGAGCATGGAACAGCAGACAAATGAGTGGTTGCTGCCAGCGAGCCTCAAGCCCGGCCTGGTGGTGTGCGATAACGGGCGAAATCTCATAGCAGCTCTGGGCCTAGCCGGTTTGACGCACATCCCTTGCCTGGCGCATGTGCTGAATTTGGTGGTGCAGAGGTTCCTTAAAAACTACCCCGATATGTCAGAGCTGCTGCAGAAAGTGCGGGCCGTTTGTGCGCACTTTCGGCGTTCTCACCCTGCTGCTGCTCGCCTGGCAGCGCTGCAGCGTAACTTCGGCCTTCCCGCTCACCGCCTCATATGTGACGTGCCCACAAGGTGGAACTCCACCTTGCACATGCTGGAAAGACTGTGCGAGCAGCAGCAGGCCATAGTGGAGTTTCAGCTGCAGCACGCACGCGTGAGTCGCTCTGCGGAACAGCACCACTTCACCACCAATAACTGGGCCTCCATGCGAGACCTGTGTGCCTTGTTGCGCTGTTTTGAGTACTCCACCAACATGGCCAGTGGCAATGACGCCGTTCTCAGCTTAACTATCCCACTTCTATGCCTCCTTGAAAAAACAATTCGGGCGATGATGGAAGAGGATGTGGCACAGGATGAGGAGGAGGAGGAGGATGAAGAGGTAACATTTCCAAGGCTTTCAGGGCAGTCATTCGCAAGGGGCTCCGAGGGTGGGTTCCTGCACACGCAAACGCCAGGGACGCAATTGTCCAGCAGGGGCACAGTTCTGGAGGATGAGGAGGATGAGGAGGAGGAGGAGCTGGAGGAGGAGATGGAACCATGTTCACAGCAGGGTGGCACCCAGGCCAGCTCATGGCCATCACTGGTGCGTGGCTGGGGGGATACAGAGGACACGGACCATACACCTCCCACAGAGGACAGCCTTTCGTCGCCTCTGGGCAGCCTGGCACACATGAGCGATTACATGCTGCAGTGTCTCCACAACGACCGCCGAGTTGCCCACATTCTAACTTGTGCTGATTACTGGGTGGCCACGCTGCTGGATCCCCGTTACAAGGACAACGTACCGTCCTTAATTCACTCACTGGAGCGCGATCGCAAGATGCGCGAGTACAAGCGCACGCTGGTAGACGCCATGCTGCTGGCATTCCCATCTGACAGCGGGGCCACAGTGGAAGCACAAGGCAGAGGAGGAGGAGGAGGAGGTCGCCAACGCAACCAGGGCACCGCCAGCACCTCAGAAGGCAGGGTTAGCATGGCCGAAATGTGGAAAAGCTTTGTCAGCACGCCACAACAAACAGCAGCACCAGCAGCTCAGATGGAACGTCTTAGCAGGAGGCAGCATTTTACCAACATGGTGGAGCAGTATGTGTGCACACGCCTACATGTAGTGAATGACGGGTCTGCCCCCTTCAACTTCTGGGTCTCCAAATTGGGCACATGGCCTGAGCTTGCCCTTTACGCCTTGGAGGTGCTGGCGTGCCCTGCAGCCAGTGTATTATCTGAACGGGTATTTAGCACGGCTGGGGGCGTTATAACAGACAAGCGCAGCCGCCTGTCCAGAGACAATGTGGACAAGCTCACGTTCATTAAAATGAACCAGGCATGGATCCCACGGGACTTTTCCGTACCTTATGCAGAATAGCAATGGATACCGACCTTACCCACCCATTGTTCCATTTTTGCTCTTTCTCACTCTTTTGGGGTGTACCCTCATTTAAAATTTGTGAAAAGAAGCAGTGTTGGCTACCTCGTCCTCCTCCTCAGGGCCAGATTAATGTAGGGTCTATTGGAGCTGCAGCTCCAGGCCCCTACCTTTTATATAGGCCCCGGGTTGGCCATATTCACTGTTACCGCTCTTCTGTCACTTGTAAACACAGAAGTCTGGCTTCTATGCTCGCTTCCCCAGGCAGCACCCTCAGAACCTCCCCACACAGCGTGAAGGCCGGACAAGGAGGGACAGTTGGCGATGCATGGATGTGTTTATGGGCTTCAGAGACAGCATCCCATGTTGAATTAGGCATGCATGGCTGCACCCTTCCTCCTCTGGGTGCATGGCAAGGCACGGCCCTAAGGCCCTTCAAAATCCTCAGCACCAAGCCCATGATGCTGTTAATCCGGCCCTGGTCCTCCTCCACCGCCGCTTCCACCTACACCGCCCATAGGTGTGCGCAGCCTATTGCATTAAGGTGTGCACCCCAAAGTTGAAATACACATGCATGTGTTTGCCAGCAGGGAGAGTAATGTATCGGGGCCATGTACCTGTAGGCAAGGAGAAATAGAGCAGAGCAGGTCCCAGGGAGATCTTTCCCATCTCCTCACTGGCAATGCTATGTGCCCTAGGTGATTAGGGTGTGCCCAGGCACACCCAGCACACCCTGTGCGCACGCCTATGTCACCGCCACATCCACCACCACCTCAACCTCCCTCCTACTCCATATGGGCCTCGTCGAAGAAGAACATTGTTTTATTTTTCTGTTTTTTTTTGTTGTTTTAAGTTATTTCCCTATCCACATTTGTTTGCAGAGCACTTGCCATGCTCTTAATTACGTTTTGCTGCCATTTGCAGCACTCTAGCCCTTTCCTTTGGTGTTTTAGAGCCATTTTAGTGCCTTAAAGTTCGGGTCCCCATTGACTTCAATGGGGTTCGGTGTCCGGGAAAAGTTCGGTAAAAGTCCGGGACACGGACCCGGACTTTTTTTTAAAGTTCGGCCGAACCCGTCGAACACGGACATCTAGGTGTCCGCTCAACCCTAATCAGTAGTCAATTAATATTGCAAAAACATTTATTTTTTTGTTTTGTTCCCAATGCACTTAGAATGGCACAGAGAAACCACTGAGCGACTATTATTTTTATGTAGTAGGCTATATATACTATTCACACTCTAGCAATTCCATTTATTACAAAGGCACACAAGGGAAAACATTACACAGGTTAGTGGGTTTTCTGAAAATTTACAGGCAGATGGATCTATCCTGGCAAGATCTACATTTAAAGATCTTTTTTAATGATAAATATCTGTGAAGATGCATCCACTTGCATGTTTTTTTATTTTGAAAAACATTTTGCCAATGTAAGTAAAGAGATGAACAGATGTATGTATAAAATAATGTTGTACTTTGTATTACCATTTATATTTTGTTCTATGGTTATTAATAACAAACTGACCACATCTAAGCATAATTACTTGTGCAATCATATGGTAATGAACAAATATCATGCAGACTACTTTGTTTCATACTTTATTTTTCATTTCATAACAAACACAAGCATGAAACAAGTTTATCACATTCCATAAACATAGTAGTGGGAACCTTGGGGTCTACTAAAGCTGGTTGTTCATCACAGCACAATTCTCACATAAATATCAAAGTATGTATTTCATAGGACCAAAGAAATCCAGAAAGACACACCAGACCAAAACCAAATAAAAAAAGTCTAAGATCATTTTCTTTGTTGGCTCCTTTATCTGGTTCTGGTCTGGTGTCCTTTTCTGTATTTCACTGGCTTGAGCTGCTGTTGGGTGCCCATCATACATAGTTACATAGTAGTTGAGGCTGAAAAAAGATAATAGTACATCCAGTTCAACCTGTGTAGGTGTGTGTGGACGTATTAATTTCCCATACCCCTGAATGTTTTGATCTTGGAGATGTATGTCCAAGAGTTTTTTAAAAGTAGCCATACTCTCCGCAGTTACTACAATTTGTGGAAGAGAGTTCCACGATCTTATTGCCCTTACTGTAAAAAAAAAAAAAACCCTTGCTTAGACTGAGGTTAAATCGCTTCTCCTCTAATCACATTGTCTGGCCTTGTGTCCTCTTACACTCCTTGCGACTGAATCGTTTTTTTTCTATGCTGAGATCACCATTGAGGTATTTGTAAATCGCTATCATGTCTCCTCTCAGGCTTCTTTTCTAGGGAGAATAAATCAAGTGCTTGTAAACGCTCCTCATAATTTATGTCCTCCAATCCCCTAATTAGCTTAGTTGCCCTTCTTTGGACTCTTTCCAGTTCCAGCACATGCTTTCTGAGGATTGGGGACCAAAACTGGACAGAATACGCCAGATGTGTCCGGACCAGACCTTTTGAAAGTGGTAGTATTATAGTTTTATCTTTTGAATATATCACCTTAAATATATCGCCTTGAATATACCAAGGGAAGCCTTACTGTGTGGGAGCCACCTCACCATAGCTATTGAGCTTGTTTGAAGTTTTCCTTCATCTGACTACACATGCAAGTCTAGAAATTCCCATCACCTCTTTGAGTATGCTGTTTTTGATAGGACCATGGCTAATATTTTTCTACAAAGCTAATGTCTGACAAATGCTCAGACAATCAAATATAAACCTTCTAGAGCAGAACACAGAAGTCCAATTTAAAAAAAATATATAATTACATACCTACTCAATAGTAAGTATACTTCCTGTAATAATAATGCCCTAATATCCGCCCTAAAAAACGAAAGCATAAAAAATAATAATAATCAATTAAAAAAATAAATTAATAAACCAGCTGCCAGCAGAAGACTATAGACATGTTAAGTCAAATAAGTCCCTATATTGAAATACTGTATGTTAAAACAAAAATAACTGTAGTTCTAGTTAAAATTTAAGTGGTTGTAAACCTTCCTTTTTTTAAACAACAATTACAAACATGCCTATACTTACCTACTCTGTGTAATGGTTTTGTACAGAGCAGCTCTGATCCTCCTCTTCAGGGGTACTACCGCCGGTGCTCCAGGCCCCTCCTCTTCGAGTGTCCCCATGGAAAGCTGCCTTCCCTTGGGGCACCCGTGCAGGCTCAATCCAGAGTCCTGCTGCGGTGTCCACTGACACGGACAACAGGACTCTGCCCCTCCCCCACTCCCATGTCACAGGATTTAATTGACAGCAGTTGGAGCCAATAAGATTAAAAGCCTTCTGTGTGCAGCAGCCCCACTCAGCCCCCTAATACTTACCTGAGCCCATCTCTCATCCAGCTATGTTGCAGGAGACACATGACTGCCCAAGACTCTCCCTCCTCATTGGCTAAGACGACAGTGCAGCGGCATTGGTCCCTGCTGCTGTCAATCAAATTCAATGAGCAAATGAGGAGAGAGAGAGAGAGGGCAGGATGGGGTGGGGCAGGGCCACGCCTCCGTGTCTGAATGGACACAGGGAGCTGCGGCTTTGTTTGGGTGCCCTCATAGCAAGCTGTTTAACAGGAGTGAGGAGCCAGGAGAACTGAAAAGGGACCCATGAAGAGGAGGATCAGGGCTGCTCTGTGCAAAACCACTACACACAGCAAGTATGACATGTTTGTTTTTTTTTTAAAAAATAAAAAAAAAAAAAAAAAAAAAACGAGACTTTACAATCACTTTTAGGCTCCGTTCACATGAGGTTGCTCCGACTTAGGGGGCAACCTGTGAAGTCGCGTGCAGCGCGGCTTCGGCGCGACTTGCACGGACTTCATAACATGAATGTCTATGCAAGTCGCCTCCAGGTCGCCCCAAAGTAGTACAGGACCCTTTTTCTAAGTCAGAGCGACTTGTGTCGCTCCTATTAGAACGGCTCCTGTACTACACAGTGGGAGCGTGAGGACTGCGACTTGTCAGGCTGACAAGTCGCCTGACAAGTCGGATCAATGTGAATGGACACTAAGTCCCCGTTCACACTAAGGCGACCTGTGAGGCGACCTGGTCGCCGTAGGTCGCCTTCCATAGGGAAGCTGCGGACCCGTTCTAATAGGAGCGGCACAAGTCGCTCCGACTTAGAAAAAGGGTCCGGAGCTTCTTTGGGGCGACCCGGCGCAACCGTCATAGACTTCAATGTTATAAAGTCCGTGGCGGCCGCTCCGAGGTCGCGGCGAGCTGCTCGCACCCCGACCTCGGAGATCGCCCCCCCAAGTCTGATCGCCCCTGTGTGAACGGGGCTTTAGGCTTTAGAATCAACCAAAAAAAAAAAAAAACAAATAGTGTATCAACACTGCTGTAAATTGGAATTTAGCTGTGTACCCCATTTACTGAACTCTTCTTCTTTTTAGGTTAACAGAAAAGGGTAGGAATAGCTTTTAGGTTTTTTTTTGGCAATGTGCATTGAAATAATACAAAGTATGGTGTTGTTATGGTAACAACTCCAAAACTTACTAATAGATAATAACCCTCTAGGGCTAGAATGGCTTTTTTTCTGTAAACATGCTCCATGGAAACCTGGAAGTTAGTTAACGAGGGTAAACGTCCCTGCCTCACATTTTCATTTCGTTTTTGTTAGTTAACGAAAACTGAATCAATTTTCGTCATTGTTTTTGTCAGTGGACAAAATGTGGTGTACTTTTTATTTCGTTTTTGTCACTGTAAAAACTGACGAAAATTTTGACAAAAATGGTTATTTGAGTGGTCTTTTGTACTTCGTGTGATTCTGTCATGGCAGCTGGTGGGATGCAAGGTCCTTGGAGGTTATTATGGGGCACAAAAGAACCCATCTAAGGTACAGCTCCCGCTATTTGGTGTGGTGTACCTGCTTTTTGTTATGGTCTCCGAGTCTATGGTGTTGCGGCTGAGGACCTACCATTAATGTATAACTAGAGGCAAAACTTTTTTTTTAGTGTTATATAGAGTAGAGAGGGATTAGAACACCTGTCCGTTTTTATTGCAGTCTTTTAGAAGCCATTTATGTTTATGACATAGCAAGTGATAAATAATCAATATCTACTCTTACTGTGATAGTCTTCATTCTATTGAAATCCTCACCTCTGTTTCAAGATTGGCAAAACATGGAATTTGTGTTTTGATATCTTTATATTTAAAGTACAGTGCTTTGCGAAAGTATTTGGCTCCCTTGAACTTTGCGACCTTTTGCCACATTTCAGGCTTCAAACATAAAGATATAAAACTAATTTTTTGTGAAGAATCAACAACAAGTGGGACACAATCATGAAGTGGAACGAAATTTATTGGATATTTCAAACTTTTTTAACCTATAAAAAACTGAAAAATTGGGCGTGCAAAATTATTCAGCCCCCTTAAGTTAATACTTTGTAGCGCCACCTTTTGCTGCGATTACAGCTGTAAGTCGCTTGGGGTACTGAGAGACTGAAATTTTTGCCCATTCCTCCTTGCAAAACAGCTCGAGCTGGGGTTGGATGGAGAGCGTTTGTGAACAGCAGTTTTCAGTTCTTTCCACAGATTCTCGATTGGATTCAGGTCTGGACTTTGACTTGGCCATTATAACACCTGGATATGTTTATTTGTGAACCATTCCATTGTAGATTTTGCTTTATGTTTTGGATCATTGTCTTGTTGGAAGACAAATCCCCGTCCCAGTCTCAGGTCTTTTGCAGACTCCATCAGGTTTTCTTCCAGAATGGTCCTGTATTTGGCTCCATCCACCTTCCCATCAATTTTAACTATCTTCCCTGTCCCTGCTGAAGAAAAGCAGGCTCAAACCATGATGCTGCCACCACCGTGTTTGACAGTGGGGATGGTGTGTTCAGGGTGATGAGCTGTGTTGCTTTTACGCCAAACATAATGTTTTGCATTGTTGCCAAAAAGTTTGATTTTGGTTTCATCAGACCAGAGCAACTTCTTCCACGTTTGGTGTGTCTCCCAGGTGGCTTGTGGCAAACTTTAAACGACACTTTTTATGGATATCTTTAAGAAATGGCTTTGTTCTTGCCACTCTTCCATAAAGGCCAGATTTGTGCAGTATACAACTGATTGTTGTCCTATGGACAGAGTCTCCCACCTCAGCTGTAGATCTCTGCAGTTCATCCAGAGTGATCATGGGCCTCTTGGCTGCATCTCTGATCAGTCTTCTCCTTGTATGAGCTGAAAGTTTAGAGGGACGGCCAGGTCTTCGTAGAGTTGCAGTGGTCTGATACTCCTTCCATTTCAATATTATCGCTTGCACAGTGCTCCTTGGGATGTTTAAAGCTTGGGAAATATTTTTGTATCCAAATCCGGCTTTAAACTTCTCCACAACAGTATCTCGGACCTGCCTGGTATGTTCCTTGTTCTTCATGATGCTCTCTGCGCTTTAAATGGACCTCTGAGACTATCATAGTGCAGGTGCATTTTTACGGAGACTTGATTACACACAGGTGGATTCTATTTATCATCATTAGTCATTTAGGTCAACATTGGATCATTCAGAGATCCTCACTGAACTTCTGGAGAGAGTTTGTTGCACTGAAAGTAAAGGGGCTGAATCATTTTGCACGCCCAATTTTTCAGTTTTTTATTTGTTAACAAAGTTTGAAATATCCAATAAATTTCGTTCCACTTCATGATTGTGTCCCACTTGTTGTTGATTCTTCACAAGAAATTACAGTTTTATATCTTTATGTTTGAAGCCTGAAATGTGGCAAAAGGTCACAAAGTTCAAGGGGGCCGAATACTTTCGCAAGGCACTGTATATGTCTGAGGAAAATAATTATAAAAACAATATGCAGTATATTCCTCAAAACATGCACATTTTCCCATGAATTGTCTCTTTTATATTGCTGCAAGTACAAAAATACTAATGTTAATGATTGCAGATATTTGGGTTGGAAGGAATAGGTTGGTAGGTAGCATATGCTGAGATGGGTAAGTAAGTAAATAAAAATAAAAAATAAAGAAATTAGTGAATGAGACTCAGAAATGACAGGGTCACTGAGCAAAGCCCCCCCCCCCCCCCCCATTTTATTGGTTGAACTAGATGGACTTGTTTCTTTTTTTCAACCAGACTAACTTTGTAACTATGTAACCCATTTACCTCTATTATTTGACAGATCCATTGCTACAACACATACTATTATTAATTTCCTCAATACACCATAACATCTTTAAAAAGAAATTTGAATAAAAATGGAAATTAGAAAATATATTCCTTGTAAATGCTATTCAAAATGATATTGTTTAAAAAACAATTGCTCTTACATGCAGCCTGAATGTAGAGATTATCTTTATAAACGTAAGGGTAAAATCTAGATACATAAAGCAGGGACTACTACAGTGATTGTCACTTTTCACAGCTGTACCTAAATCATGAGATATATATAATTACTGTACATTAGTCCAGCTTGGAGCAATGTAATTTTGCAATTTGATCATACTTAAATTTCAGTTTTATAGCTGATTAACACTGAGCATGAAAACCTAATTTTTTTAAATATTTTATTAAACCCAAATTATTTGCTGTTCTTATGTTGGTGGCTAGCTAGAAGATGAACTTCCTTTTCATAGGTGGTCAGTGGAAAGGAGAATTCTCCCTTACATTGGTAATTAGGGTCAGGAAGAATGCCCTTTTACACTGGTAGTCAGGAATAGGAAGAACGCACTCTTACTTTAGTTGTCAGTGGCAGCAAGAGTGGGAAAAAAATATCCCCTTACTTTGGTTATCAGTGGAAGGAAGAATTTTCCAGTTATTAATGATGGGAAAGCTCAGTTAGGTTGGTAGTCATTAAAAGAAAGTATATCCTAGTGGGAAGAAGAATGCTTCTATCAATTGATCAATAGGGAGAGAAAAAAGTTCCCTTGCATTAGTGGTCAGGGGAAGGAAGATAGCTGCCTTACATTGGGGATCAGTGATGGAAAGAATGTCCCTTTATTTTGGTGGATATTAAGAAGGACAATTGCCGGGTAATTTGTTAGTCAGCAGAAGAATGCCCTCTTAGCTCTTAGGCCGACCACAGACGGTATGAATCTCAGCCTGATCAGCAGGAACCTGGAGAGATATGAACCATGTACGGGCAGGCTAAATGTACCCAAGTTGATTGATCAATTGAAAGCAGCTGTTATAACAGCTAGCAATAATCACTGTTTCCCCCCCCCCCCCCCCCCCCCCCGGGAGAACACTATGGCTTGGCGAGAGGGATTCCCCTGTCAACACTATCTGTGTTGATGGGGGAATCAAGCAAATCATGGGTTGAAGGAAATAAAACTTGCTCAGTCTATGGCTTAGTTAACATGGGGGGGGGGGGGGGGGAGACCGTTAGAATATTACTTTAAATTGGCAGTCAGTGGGTGGAAGAATTTCCCCTTTAGATTGAGTATCATATTAGTGGAAGGGGAAGAATGCCCACTTGCATTGGTAGCCAGTGTGAGGAAGATGTCTCCTTTACACTGGAGGCAAGGGAAAAATGATCCCCTCCAACATAGGTGGTCAATGTAAAGAATAATGCCCTTTCATATTAGTAGTCAGTGGGAGGAAGAATGTCCCGTTTCATTGGAGATCAGTAGGAAGGAGAAGTATCCTTTCCACCTTTAGTGATCAGCATTCAGAAGAATGTACCTATAATCTGATGATCAGTAGTAATAATGCCTCTTATTGATGGTTAGTAGGACGAAGAAAGCTCCATTTTCTCTATCGCTCATTGACAGACGTAGTCTTCTTGATTCTCAAGAGCTGGGTTATGTTGTCTCCGCAGGAGTAGGACTAGGCAGAAAGACAAAACATTCTGGCTCCACCTTAGGGGCAGTCCCTGAGGGTATATCCTCCCTCTCTCTGCTACAGGGAATCAGTTTTTTTCTGTCTAGTCAGGAGTAAGGACCTAAGCTCCTTGCTGGGATCTTTTTGGTTCTGGCAAGATTTTTTCTTTAGAAGAAATATTTTTTAGGTAGTTTTTTTCTCCAGTGTTTTTCCTGTGAGATCTTCAAGCAAAAAACGCCGGACTGGGCAACACTAGTGGTCACCCCAGCCGGCCTACGAGCGCGCGCAGACCATTGCATTGCGCTTGGTCGGCCGCGACACATTCAAGTAAGTATGCGGGGCCGGGCGACGGGCTGGATGTTGAGATCCAGTGGTCACCCCGGTTTCTGCCTACGAGCGCGTGCAGACCAGAGCTCCGCGCTGGGTCGGCCGCGACGGAGTCCCAGTGGAGGGACTGATCTTGCGAGTTAAAAGTCTCGCTTGGACGCCAGGAACCTGAGAGTCGAGGCGTCCGGAGTGGTCCACAAACCCCCACCCCGGGGGAGAGGGGAGTCTGCCAAAACGCATTTCTACTATTTCTAAACGCATTAACAGGCGTTATCCGTTTGAGGAAACCCTCATTAAGAAATGGACAGAACCACCTGTGGTGGATTCACCAATTGCTAGATTGAATAAAGCCACGGTTATTCCTCTAGAAGACGCTCCGTCTTTTAAAGATCCAGTGGATCGCAAGATAGAAGCTATGTCTCGCACCATGTTTACCTTGATTGGATCAGCTTTCAGACCAATAATTGCTATTGATCTGGTTTCGCAGGCTGTAACTGTATGGACCAAGTGGTTACGCCGGGACCTAGAAGAGGTCCCTCAGGCGGTATCAGATTTGTTGGAACAGATGATACAGGGGTTACAGTTTGTGTGTGATGCGGCGTTAGACGCCACTTCATTATTGGCGCGAGCATCTGTCTCAGCGGTGGTTCTCAAGCGTACACTGTGGCTAAAGGGTTGGTTAGCCGACCAAGGTTCCAAAAAAGCATTGGCTAATTTCCCCTTTTTAGGAGAGCGTCTATTTGGAGCCAACTTAGATGAGATCATTAAGGATCTCACGGGTGGAAAGAGCACCTTTTTTCCGCAAAATTTTAAAGGTAAAGGAACTCGTCAAAGACGAGGGCCTTCTTTTTCTGCTCACAAGAGGTTTTTTTCGTCCCGCGGGTGAAAAAATTAAGTCCTCCAAAGCTCCTGCAGGAGGCGTCAGGGGTCGTTGGTCGGGCAAGCAAAAGCCCGCCCCCTCTAGACCTGAAGATAAACCGTCCAAAGCCTGAAGGTGCGCCCCCCACCCATAACTGGGGTGGGGGGACGTCTTCGCCGGTTCCCGGATCCATGGCTTTCCAGAATCCCGGACAGATGGGTTTGCGAAGTCATAAGGTCAGGGTACAAGATCGAGTTTCGATCTCTCCCACCGGCGCGATTCTTCCCTTCCAATAGCCGACTATCCCCGGATCGTTTAGACGATCTGTGGAGAGCAGTCACAGATTTACTACAACAAGGAGTGGTAGTCCACGTTCCTTGGACAGAACGCTTTCAGGGGTTTTTATTCAAACCTATTTACAATACCCAGGAAAGAGGGCAAAGTGCGTCCAATTCTGGACTTAAGGGCACTCTATTCTTTTGTCTACATAAGAAGATTCAGAATGGAGTCCATTCGCACAGTAGCAGCCTTTCTGCATCCAGGGGATGTCCTAGCGTCCATAGACATCTAGGACGCATATCTTCACATTCCCATTTTCGCAGGACATCAGCGGTTTCTACGTTTTTCCGTAGAAGAGAACCACTATCAGTTTGTGGCGTTACCTTTCGGTCTCGCCACGGCTCCGCGGGTCTTCACGAAGGTGTTGGCCCCAATGTTGGCACTTCTGCGCCAAAGAGGCATATCGATTCTAGGTTACCTAGACGATCTTCTGCTTCATGCAGAGTCTCCTCAGACCTTGCTACAAAACATAGAAATTACTATGATTTCTTTACAGGAATTCGGGTGGCTGGTGAACCAGCAAAAGTCATTTCTGGTTCCCACCCAGAGGCTCAAATATCTGGGTCTAATTCTAGACACAGTCAGGACAAGAGTTTTTCTTCCGGTAGGGAAACTCCGAAAGATTCAATCAGCAGTCCACCAACAGCTGGTCTTCCCTTCGGACTTGCATGAGGGGTCTGGGGTTGATGGTGGCTTCCTTCGAAGCAGTCCCATTTGCCCAGTCCCATACCCGAATTCTTCAGCAAGAGATTCCTCTCAGATGGAATCGGAATCCGGAATCCCTGGACAATCAGATCCGATTGAGCAAACAGACCAGAGAGTCTCTGGTCTGGTGGCTTCGGTCTCCGATGCTCAGCCAGGGAAAGTCATTTCTGCCAATATATTGGACGACAGTGACCACGGATGCCAGTCTATCCGGATGGGGAGGAATTCTCGGTCAGTTATCTGTCCAGGGACTTTGGTCCCCGGAAGAATCCAGGTTACCGATAAATGTATTGGAACTGAGAGCGATCAGACTTTGTCTGATTCACTGGACCGAGCAGCTCCAGGGCAGCCCAGTTCGGATCCAGTCGGACAACGCCACGGCCGTGGCTTATGTCAATCACCAGGGGGGCACCAAGAGTGTCCGAGCGGCCAAAGAAGTGGCTTGCATTCTTCGCTGGGCGGAACGATTTGTTCCAGCAATCTCTGCGGTGTTCATTCCGGGGGTGGAGAATTGGCAGGCAGATTATCTCAGCCGTCTGACTCTGGATCAGGGGGAATGGTCCCTCCATCCAGACGTTTTCCACCAGTTGTGCCTACGATGGGGCACCCCGGATATGGATCTGTTGGCATCTCGATTCAACAGGAAAGTTCAGAGATTCGTGGCTCGCTCCCGCGATCCTCTAGCAGAAACCGCAGACGCACTGATCGCCCCGTGGGGGCAATACCAGCTAATGTATGCCTTCCCTCCTCTTGGGTTACTGCCAAGACTTCTTCGCAAGATAGAGGAGGAAGGAATTCCAGTAATCCTGGCAGCTCCGGACTGGCCTCGTCGAGCTTGTTACGCCGACTTGGTCAGACTGATGGCGGACGTCCCGTGGAGACTTCCTCTCAGGGAGGATCTACTGTCTCAGGGACCGATCTTCCATCCTGCTTTACGATCGCTGGTTTTAAACGGCCTGGTTATTGAGACCCAGGTGCTGAAGGACAAGGGATTGTCAGCTTCAGTTATTCCTACTCTAGTTAAAACAAGGAAAGCGACTTCCAGAAAGATTATCATCGTACATGGAAGTCTTATATTGTGTGATGTGAATCCCTTGGGTTCCATCTACATCTTTATTCGGTAGTCCGAATATTGGCTTTCTGCAACAGGGAGTTGAGCAGAAGCTGGCCTTGAGTGTTATCAAGGGTCTGGTTTCAGCATTTGCTATCTTCTTTCAGAAGCTTTTGTCTACTCATTCCTTGGTGCGGAATTTCATCCAGGGGGTGCGACACCTGGCTCTGCCAGTGCACGCGCCGTTACCATCCTGGGATCTTAATTTGGTGCTGTCGGTTCTTCAGACACCTCCCTTTGAAAATATCAGGGAGTTTCCCTTGCCTACTTTATCCCAGAAGGTGGTCTTCTTGGTGGCTATCACTTCTGCACGCAGGGTGTCAGAACTGGCTGCATTATCCTGTTGTTCCCCAGATCTGGTGGTTCATAGGGATAAGGTTGTTCTTCATCCGAATCCATCCTTCCTTCTAAGGTGGTTTCAAAGTTTCATTGAATAAGGACAGTGTATTGGCCTTCCTATGTCCTTAGCCCAATCATCCTCGAGAATTTGCATGGCATTCCGTGGATGTAGTTCGGGCGATCAGGATATACTTGAATACTACGGATTCAATTTGTAAGACGGATTCACTGTTTGTGATCACGGATGGCCCTAAGAAGGGGTTGCCTGTTCTGCTGCGACCATCTTTAGATGGATCAGACAGACGGTGGTATAGGCTTATTTTATCTAAGGGTCGGGATCCCCCGTTCCCTGTTAAGGCGCATTCTACTCGGGCGCTTAGAGTTTCCTGGACCTTCCGCCATCAGGCGTCAGTGGTTCAGGTTTTCAAGGCGACTGTTTAGTCGGTTCATACCTTTACAATATTGTATAAGGTTTATGTGATGGCATCGTCAGATGCCTCTTCTGGCTGCAAGGTTCCTGCAGGCCACTGTTTGAGGAGACTGTTGGTCTACCTCAAGGATTTGTGGGGTAGGTCTCATCTGTTTACTCGATGAGTCCTTTGATACTTCTGGTTGGCTCCGGTTGGGCCTTCTAGATTGGATTTTGATTCTGTCAATCCCACCCCTCATTTTGTGGCACTGCTTCTGGATGTCCCAGCTCTTGAGAATCAAGAAGACTACGTCTGTCAATGAGCGATAGAGAAAAATGGATTTTTGTAAGATCTTACCGTAAAATCCTTTTCTCTTAAGCTCATTGACAGACGTAGTACCCGCCCCTCTATCATTGAGTTGGGTTGGGTTAAATTCTCTGTACTGCTTTAAAACAGAACTGATTCCCTGTAGCAGAGAGAGGGAGGATATACCCTCAGGGACTGCCCCTAAGGTGGAGCCAGAACGTTTTGTCTTTCTGCCTAGTCCTACTCCTGCGGAGACAACATAACCCAGCTCTTGAGAATCAAGAAGACTACGTCTGTCAATGAGCTTAAGAGAAAAGGATTTTACGGTAAGATCTTACAAAAATCCATTTATGCATGTTTGCAATGTAAGGGGGCATACTTCTTTTTAGTCAGTGTAATGCACCTTACATTGGTGGCCATTGGGATAATATCCATTGGTGGTCAGTAATAGAAAATCCCCTTAATTTGGTGGTCAGTGGTGTAGTGCCACAACTCATTGGTTGTGGTCATTGGTGTAGTGCTCCCTGAACCTGGAGGCCAAAGGTGATATATCCCCTTACATTGGTGTCAAGTGGTAAAATGCCCACTTATGTTGATGGTCAGCTATGACATGCCCCCTTATGTTGGAGATCAGTGGTGAAGTAGTTGTTTGGAAAATGTATTTGTTAGCTTTTATGTAAAATTAACCGCGATCATATATGCAATTAACAGCGCAAGTTCAAACCGGAAGAGCCAGCAGCAGCAGTGTGCTTTCCAGGATGATGCTCAGAGCGAGGCGACGTGCGTGTCAGCTTGATGCGTTTCATCATAAAATTGATGTCACCGGAAGCTGCAGATGACGTCAATTTTATGATGAAACGCGTCAAGCTGACATCCTGGAACGCACGCCACTGCTGGCTCTTCAGGTGAGGTCCCACTCCCTACCACAGTGAGGGAAACCGCACGGGAGCTCTGCTCGGATCGTAAACGTTTTGACTTTGTTATTCACTGTGTTTGCCCTATTGGGATAAGCCTTTTCAAATAAATCAACATATCATTGTGGTACTACACTATGAGGAGTCTTCCACTCTTTATATTTATGTCTCCCGAGATTCTCATTTAAAAGCATTCACCATATGGAGAGGACCCTTCAGGAGGATAAACTGGGTACCCATATTTAGATCGTGGAGATCTTGCAAGCCTACTTAGACCTCTGCTTGCCATACGGTAAGAGAGGTCAACATCATCTGGTGAGTGTGAATTTTCTGCCATTTCTCCAACACAGAGGGTTTCACCATCACAACCAACCAGGAAATGTTGCACTTTGTATTTGGGAAGAGTGTATTCACTTAAAGGAGCCAGCACACAGATATAGTTGGATTTTTGGACTGAATCTGCACAGTTTTTTTGGACTTTGGTTTTATGGTTTTTGATATATTTACACTTTTCTGGTTTTTATTTGGTTGGTATTTATTTGCACAGAGTACTTTTTATCATTATTGATTGTGTTTATTTAATTTGCACTATGTTTGATAAACTAATCATTGGTTTTTTGAACTTACGCTGTTAATCGCATATGTGAGCGTGGTTAGTTTATATACATCACAACAACCCTTAGGCTGCATTCACATGTCAGCGTTTGGATCGCGGGCAGAACCGCCGCGGTTCCGCCCGCGATCCGGAGATTTATTGCAAATCGCGGGATGCCTAGCGTTGCCCGTTGATTTGCAATAGCCCCCCAAACGCCGAGCGATGTTGCCGCGATTTCCGCCTGCCGAATCGCGGCAACATCGCGCAAACAAAATCGCGGGACACAATACGCTCCAAAGAAGTACAAGAGAAATTTTGCGATCCAAACGCTGACATGTGAATGCAGCGTAAGTGGGTTAAAGCAGCAGCAGATATAATTTTGTTTTAACTTTAAATTTAAATTAAATTTTCTTTGGCACGGGTGTATTCTGAAATCACTTTATGTAAAATTATTTTAAAAAATGAGATTAGATTAGATTTTGTTATCCCCTGCAACAAAAATGTCACTTTTGGTGAGATAATTCCAATAGAAAATCAGGTCAAAAGGGATGCAGACCCAGCAGTTTTCCTCATTAGAGCCCTACAGCTGCAGCAGCTGGTTGATAATTATGAAACCACTCCCGTTAGTGAGCTACACTACATCTATCTATCTAATCCTAGCACCTATCTAGGATGGAGCTACATTGCTCTTATCTTGACAAGGGTAAAGAAGCTGGTTGTGTACTCTTGCTAATGTGCGACAAGATGAATAAAATAGATGTCACATAGGCAGCAGGAAAAAGTTCAGAAATGACTCAAACAGTCCATAATCCTTCACTCTATCTCCTGGGATGATAATGTACAAAGACGTGTTTCTCAAAAGGATCACCACCACCACCGTGCTCCAAGGGGGGAGGAGAATTGCCCACTCACCAGATGCTGTGGCCCAACCCACTTTCGTGTTTGAGCATTCAGGCTTATAATGATGGTCACTGGTCCAGAGTATCCACAACAGGAATCGCACCAGCGCAGTCAAAAAAAGCTCAGCAGCATATGGGGAGGAGAGAACATAATCCCAATAGCGTGATACCGTTTGAAAGGGTTTTATTAAATAAAATAAAACATAAGGTAACACACTCACATGTCTTGTATGTCATCCAACGCAAAAAAACAGTCACGAATAGGGGAGGGATGCCCTTCGGGAGATGATGTCCAGGCTCCACGCCGTGGACGCCGCGCCTTCTGGGTAATCCGAACTCCTCTTACACAGCCTGGTTACGTCGCCTGGTCACGCCCCGACGCGTTTCGTGATTTCCACGGGAATCCGTGCTATTATTGTTCCGGGTCATATGTTAATTAAGGAGGAAGTTTTAGCTGATTGGGCGTAAAGCTGAATCACTATGATTGGTCAGAACACGATCGTCACTACCAATGGAAAGTGATGTAATTTACAGCGTTTTAAGTATGTATATACACTAGCGATTTTGTATGGATACTATCGGTCTATTGGTGGTTGAGTGGTTGGTGTCTTTTTGCTTTCAGCATAAGGGTGCAATTAACTTCCTGTGTGCTATACTTCCGGGTCGTAGGACGGCCCATTGTAGTGAATAGTGGCGAGATGGAGGGTTACTGTGCTGTCTTAGCCTGCTATTGGCCAGCATTCTACAGGCATCCACCAATAACCGATGGTGTGAACCTCGGCACCACCCTACTTCCGGGTTATAGGGTAATGTACCATAGAGATTAGTGAATTGAGAGGAAGTGATCCTGTAAATCTAGTCTGTGATTGGTCGACACACCTGAGCAACCACCAATGGCCGATGATGTCAACCCTGGCCCCGCCCTGTGGGTTGATGGGCATGGGTATTTAAGGTTACCGCCAAGCCGCCGTGGTCACGCTCCCGGGGAAGAAGTGGAAATCACGAAACGCGTCGGGGCGTGACCAGGCGATGTAACCAGGCTGTGTAAGAGGAGTTCGGATTACCCAGAAGGCGCGGCGTCCACGGCGTGGAGCCTGGACATCATCTCCCGAAGGGCATCCCTCCCCTATTCGTGACTGTTTTTTTGCGTTGGATGACATACAAGACATGTGAGTGTGTTACCTTATGTTTTATTTTATTTAATAAAACCCTTTCAAACGGTATCACGCTATTGGGATTATGTTCTCTCCTCCCCATATGCTGCTGAGCTTTTTTTGACTGCGCTGGTGCGATTCCTGTTGTGGATACTCTGGACCAGTGACCATCATTATAAGCCTGAATGCTCAAACACGAAAGTGGGTTGGGCCACAGCATCTGGTGAGTGGGCAATTCTCCTCCCCCCTTGGAGCACGGTGGTGGTGGTGATCCTTTTGAGAAACACGTCTTTGTACATTATCATCCCAGGAGATAGAGTGAAGGATTATGGCATCCCTCCCCTATTCGTGACTGTTTTTTTGCGTTGGATGACATACAAGACATGTGAGTGTGTTACCTTATGTTTTATTTTATTTAATAAAACCCTTTCAAACGGTATCACGCTATTGGGATTATGTTCTCTCCTCCCCATATGCTGCTGAGCTTTTTTTGACTGCGCTGGTGCGATTCCTGTTGTGGATACTCTGGACCAGTGACCATCATTATAAGCCTGAATGCTCAAACACGAAAGTGGGTTGGGCCACAGCATCTGGTGAGTGGGCAATTCTCCTCCCCCCTTGGAGCACGGTGGTGGTGGTGATCCTTTTGAGAAACACGTCTTTGTACATTATCATCCCAGGAGATAGAGTGAAGGATTATGGACTGTTTGAGTCATTTCTGAACTTTTTCCTGCTGCCTATGTGACATCTATTGCATTTCGGACTTTTGTGCAGTGGGCACAGTATTTTTTTGGCACTTGCTTCTTGACAAGTTTGCGCTACTATATATATATAGGGATATTGCTGAGTATCTATCTATTATATATCTTTCTCCATATGTTTTAGTTAAGTAGCTGCATAGCCAATTTATTTATTGGTGAGTGGTCCTCATTTGAAGCGCTTGGGATAGCTTATACCTTTATTTGGTTTTCGTTGGGCATTTAAGCTGTCATATTATACACTTCTCTACATTACCGAGCTGCTATGGATGCTATCAAATTTTTGGGATCGAGACAGGTTGATCTCAAGAATATTTTTAGCTCCAATCAGGTTATTACACCTGATGAGGATATCACCGCCACTTTAAAGATTTTGGCCTTCACCTTAGAAAAGCAAGTGAGAGCCTGGTGGGATATCAATACCATTGAGATCTACCTATCTGAAGGACTTATCAGTAGGGGTCTCAGATGGGATATGGCACCCCAGGATGGCCTGACAGATGATGAATCCACGAATGAGTGGTATTCATTCTTCCATAGAGCAGGCATAGAATTACAGTCTCTTATACTCAAAAGAAAAAAACGCAAGATGGAATTAATTAATGACAAGATCAAGGAACTACAGAAAAAGATAGAAAATATTCAGGAAACTACGGCAATTAAGGATTTTAATGAGAAAACTAAAGCGAAACTGGACAAGATTGATAAGGAGACACAATTAAAGAAAGTTAAAAAATTCAACAGGGATCTTAAAGATTTCAAAACAAATCAGGTTTATTGTTGGCAGGCTGAACCCTCTTTATATGGAACAGTTCCGCCAGTTCCCGTAGTCCCCGAAGTGGGAGCATCCGGAGCTCCATCGGGAACAATGGAACAGGGAGATGAACCCAGGACACCGAATGTGGTGAATAGGTTTCCAACTAGACCCCAAACCCCGTTTGAAATACCCCAGTGGACGGGACCCCCAAGGAAGGGACACCATAAACAACATGGTAGGTCCCGTGGAAACCAAAGGGGAGGCACTAGAGGCTATCCCCAGCCTAATTATGTGAATACACACAATTACTATCAACCATTAGTGGGACAGGATGCAACCGGAGATGGGACCCCACGCCGACAACCTTTTTTAGGGAGAGGCAGGGGCAGGGGGAGGGGGAAGAGTCGACCCCAACCCCAGGGACGTCAAGGGGAACATTGGGGAAACCCAAACCCCAACCCAAATCAGTATCCAAGCAACAACGAGGAGTCAGAGCGGGACGGCGAATACAACGCCAGAAAAAGAAGGAGGGAATGAGAGGACAGGGCATTTATAATATTAGCTCTGTCACTCTAACAGACAAAGAACTCCATATACTGGACCAGGGCCTGAAGTGTGCCCCTAAACGGACCCTTAACAAATTTAGTACTTATATTGACACACATAAGTACATACGCAAACTTAACATCAAGAAATACCTTATTAGTAACCCCATTAATTCCGTGAGTAATACTTATTCTGGTATGGCGGTGAATAGTGGTTTGAGAAACAAGTCCATATGGAATCCCCCGGTTAGAAACAACCAGGCAGTTGAAATATTCAAAAGTTTAGTTTTGAAAGACCTCCAGCACCTACCGATTGATCATTCTGTTAAGAACAAAAGTAGACACATACAGGAGGGGCTGGAATCCCTTGAACAAAGGATAGACATTATCATCCGACCCGCCGACAAGGGTGGGGGAGTGGTGATAATGGATCCAGAGTTTTATCACCAACAAATACAGGGTATGTTGGCAGATGAAACCACGTATGTACTGTTGTCAAAGGATCCAACTAGTGATTTTGAAAGTGACCTCAGAGTTTTGGTAGACCAGGGGTACAAAAACCATGTGCTAACAAAAAAAGAGAAACAATACCTGGTCCCGAGTGCGTGCAGAATACCGATAGTGTACACGCTACCTAAGGTCCACAAGGATCCGAACTGCCCACCGCCCCGCCCGATAGTTAACGGGATAGGGTCGGTGTGTGCTAGGTTGGGCCAATATTTGGACACCTTCCTCCAACCCAGTGTCGTAACTACAAGGGCTTACCTTAAAGACACTAAGGACCTGCTTATATCGTTGGATGATGTGGTCTTGGGGGATGACTCGTCCGCTTTCTTAGTGACGGCGGACGTGTCATCCCTCTACACCATCATCCAACATGATGATGCTCTATTGGCCCTTAATTGGGCCCTGAGTAAGAGGGATGATTTACCACATAACCAGAAGTTGTTTATCCGGAATGCCCTGGACTTTTGTCTAGGGCATAACTATTTCTGGTATAATCAGTCTTTCTACAGCCAGAAGAAAGGTGTGGCAATGGGAGCGAAATTCGCTCCCAGTCTCGCCAACCTTTTTATGGCAGAGTGGGAGGACAAACATGTATTTTGTAGGGAGAGACCAGAACTCCTTTTCTATCGTCGATTCATAGACGATATTATTTTTGTATGGAACGACACAGAGTCCTCATTATTGAACTTCATGAGTTATTTGAATACTAATACAAATAACATCAAACTCGAGTTCAATTGGAGTTTAACGGATATCCACTTCTTGGACGTAAATATAAAGAAGGGTTCGGGCAGACTAACTACGTCTGTCTTCTTCAAGTCTACAGATAGAAACAGTTACCTGTCTATTCAAAGTGGACATCACCCGAACTGGCTGCGTAATATACCGCGTGGCCAGTTCATGCGAGTACGACGGAACTGTACATTTGAAGAAGACTATATCGCCCAAACCAATCTTCTTAAGGAGAGGTTTATCCAAAAGGGATATGACGAACAATGTCTTGAGAAAGAGATTGAAAATATTCTGGATATCCCTCGAGCTGCATGCTTGCAGAACGTGACGAGACCCACAAATGGATCTGACGATAAACAATGGAGTTTTTTGTCTGATTACTGTGAGGACCACAAAAAAGTAGAAGCCATCTTCAAAACCCATTGGAACATCTTGCAGATGGATGCAGTATTGGGACCTGTGTTGCCCGATGTTCCATCCTTCATTTACCGTAGGGCCCCGAGCTTTGGGGACAGGGTGGTGAAGAAGATCCTTAATCCCCCGGATACTTCCTTCTTTCCGGGTAGACGAGGGTTTCACAAATGTGGGAGATGTAAGTCATGTTCGTATACCCCCCAAAATCAGAGGAGACGTGAGTCCTTTTATGTTGCAGCAATTGACAAGAGTTTCGACATTAGGCATTTCATCACATGTGATACCACGCATGTGGTGTATGCTTTAATGTGTCCCTGCAAAATCATTTATATAGGACGAACTAAACGCACTTTGACAATTAGAGTTGGGGAGCACATCAGCAATATTATTAAGGGCAAAACAGAGCACAGTGTCCCAGCCCATTTCCGTTCACATCACCAACGGGACCCCAGTTGTTTACAATTCTGGGGTGTCGAGCGGGTGACACCCCCGTGGAGGGGTGCCAATTGGGTTAGGGAATTATCAAAGTGCGAAACAAAATGGATATTCCAGACCCAATCTTTGAGCCCTGTAGGATTAAATATAGAGTTGGATTTAAATTGTTTTATTAGTGATCATTGATTTTAGTTTCCAACTCTATATTATATTATTTTATACTTGATCTTTTTTGTTTTTTGATCTTTCATCTTTGGATGATGTGCGTTGGGAGGACCGTGATCCCCCAAAGTGTCCGCACACACAAATGTCCCTAGGCTTGTGACTCATGCTGTCTAGCGTTGGTTATGGGCTTAGGGTTATTTTAAATATTTTAATGATTTTACTTATTTATATTTAGTTTTGCCTATTAGTTTCCAATAGATTCGTGTTCTTTTTTCTGGTGTGACATGTTTTTGTTTATTATTATGATATTTTTGGTATATGGATTATACTTCCATACAAATTTTCCTTACATTGTTACACTTCCATTGGTAGATGGCACTGTTGTGCATAGTCTCTTTAAATGTGCATATAATTAACAAGTGTATTTTCACAGTGTCAGGACCCGGACTTGAACCTGTGACCTCCAGTGTGTTTGCCGGTGACTCTACTTGCTGAGCCACCTGGAATGCTGGAGCTGCTGTTGTGCATAGTGTACTGAGTACACATAAATAACTTCTTGGTCTTCCTGGTGGGTGGAGCCCATACATCCGGCCGGGACTCTATGTTATTATTCTTCCGGGTCATGGAGACCTTACATCCGGCCAGGAATCCGTGCTATTATTGTTCCGGGTCATATGTTAATTAAGGAGGAAGTTTTAGCTGATTGGGCGTAAAGCTGAATCACTATGATTGGTCAGAACACGATCGTCACTACCAATGGAAAGTGATGTAATTTACAGCGTTTTAAGTATGTATATACACTAGCGATTTTGTATGGATACTATCGGTCTATTGGTGGTTGAGTGGTTGGTGTCTTTTTGCTTTCAGCATAAGGGTGCAATTAACTTCCTGTGTGCTATACTTCCGGGTCGTAGGACGGCCCATTGTAGTGAATAGTGGCGAGATGGAGGGTTACTGTGCTGTCTTAGCCTGCTATTGGCCAGCATTCTACAGGCATCCACCAATAACCGATGGTGTGAACCTCGGCACCACCCTACTTCCGGGTTATAGGGTAATGTACCATAGAGATTAGTGAATTGAGAGGAAGTGATCCTGTAAATCTAGTCTGTGATTGGTCGACACACCTGAGCAACCACCAATGGCCGATGATGTCAACCCTGGCCCCGCCCTGTGGGTTGATGGGCATGGGTATTTAAGGTTACCGCCAAGCCGCCGTGGTCACGCTCCCGGGGAAGAAGTGGAAATCACGAAACGCGTCGGGGCGTGACCAGGCGATGTAACCAGGCTGTGTAAGAGGAGTTCGGATTACCCAGAAGGCGCGGCGTCCACGGCGTGGAGCCTGGACATCATCTCCCGAAGGGCATCCCTCCCCTATTCGTGACTGTTTTTTTGCGTTGGATGACATACAAGACATGTGAGTGTGTTACCTTATGTTTTATTTTATTTAATAAAACCCTTTCAAACGGTATCACGCTATTGGGATTATGTTCTCTCCTCCCCATATGCTGCTGAGCTTTTTTTGACTGCGCTGGTGCGATTCCTGTTGTGGATACTCTGGACCAGTGACCATCATTATAAGCCTGAATGCTCAAACACGAAAGTGGGTTGGGCCACAGCATCTGGTGAGTGGGCAATTCTCCTCCCCCCTTGGAGCACGGTGGTGGTGGTGATCCTTTTGAGAAACACGTCTTTGTACATTATCATCCCAGGAGATAGAGTGAAGGATTATGGACTGTTTGAGTCATTTCTGAACTTTTTCCTGCTGCCTATGTGACATCTATTGCATTTCGGACTTTTGTGCAGTGGGCACAGTATTTTTTTGGCACTTGCTTCTTGACAAGTTTGCGCTACTATATATATATAGGGATATTGCTGAGTATCTATCTATTATATATCTTTCTCCATATGTTTTAGTTAAGTAGCTGCATAGCCAATTTATTTATTGGTGAGTGGTCCTCATTTGAAGCGCTTGGGATAGCTTATACCTTTATTTGGTTTTCGTTGGGCATTTAAGCTGTCATATTATACAAGATGAATAAAAGTTCCACAAATTTGGGTTGCCAAAAAATGGTAAATGCCAAGAAATGTATGGGTTTAGTCCCATTAGTCATCTAACTTCTCTGTAACGTATAAAGTTGACCAGAAAAAGAGTGTTAATTGTAAGCCTTTAATGCAAATTATGATTGGTGAATTAAGAAGATAGCTCAGGTCTAGATTAATCATTTTGTTTTAAAGAAGATCCTGAGGAAATCAATGGATGCAACATATACAGCAGAGTCAAAGTGACATCAATGAGCTGCGAAAGGTGGGGACATGCAGCAGGTTCCATGGTAGCAGCAGATCTCAAATTCAAGCAATGTAAGCAATGTTGCACTGAGACTGAGGTGTTTTCTCAGCGTCTGCTCCCTTTCACCCACAGTAGGCTTACATTGGAGGGAGGAATGAGCAGAATCCTCCCTCCAGCAACAATTGGATCCCTGATCTTCTGACAGGAGTGATGCTGCAGTCATTCCTTTCAGTGGGGTGCAAGAGACTCTCCCAGTACACCTCCCCAGGGGCATTACCAGATGACCTGGAGCACCTTTGGGCACCCCAACGAGAGCAAGTAATGCGATACGCTATGCACACTGCAAAGGATGGGTGTGGCCAAACTGTTAACAGTGGGAGGGGCTTATGAGGCATGGTTGAATAAAACCCAAGCCTCCTTGTATAAAATATGCTTGATATGTTGTGCTACAAGTAGGAGTCTTGGAGACACATACAAACTTCAGCTAAATCATTTTTAAAAGCCTCCTCCATTACATATGGTTTTGTGCACACTGAAGAAAGACAGAAAGCTAATATTTTTGTCTGAGCTTACCTTAAAGAAAAAGTTCCCTAAAATAGTCAGGGAATGCTTAGCAACTGGCAACTGTTGAGACAATGAACACTTTGGTGAGAATTACAGTATGTAATGTACAGTATGATCTATATAGTGCAGGAGCCTGTAAGACAGAGTTCTGCAGTCAGTGTCGGGTCCAGGAATACAAAAAGAAGAATGCAGGGGTCAGGGTTGTGTATTGCTAGGAGCTAAAGGGTCAGTAGTATCTAACACACAGCGTGTCATTAATATGTAATGAGCAGAATGTAGGGGAAATGAGTGTGTAATGCACGGTGAGGGTCAGGGGTACAAAATTAAAAGAGTGTACGTGTCAGGGGTATGTAATGCATGTGTAGGGGTCAGGATAGGAAAAGATTCCCCCCCCCCCCGAAAGCAATACTCTCCCCCACTTTATCCTTTTGGCATAAATACACACTCATCCAGCACTAATCTACACACTACCCCTCCCAGCACAAGTCCCCCCCCCCCCCCTCTTCTCAACACAAATCTTCTCCTGCTTTTCAGTATGGGATCTTCTCCATCCCAGCAGGAGGTCCCAGCATAAATCTTCTCCCCTTCCCAGCGCAATCCCAATACCTCTTCTAGTACAAATCTTCTTACCCAGAAATCCCCTCTCCCAACACAAATCCTCCCCAGAGCAAAAATTCCCTAAAGCCCGCCACTCCAAGCACAAATCCCCCACCCAGTACAAATGCTTTTGCCTCCAAATCTCCTCCCAGCACAAATCCTCCTAATCACTTCCAGCATACTTTCTCTCTCCCCACCTTCTAGTACAAATCCTCCTTTTTGACTCCCGCCCCCTCCAAGGACAGATCTCAGATGCTGGGACCTCAGAGATACCTTCTGCTGCAGTGTCGAAAATCGCTGCGCTGGGGACCCCACAGGAGGTGTGGGCAAGTGCCCAATGCTAGTGACTGTGCAGACACAGGGGAAGGCCACTGGTGCCCCCTCCACTCTATCACATGCCCCTTCTGCCCCCCTTTGTCCCTGTCCTGGGTACAAACAGCAAATTATATACACACATGATGTATCATTGCAATTGTCAAAAACAGGATCATTTATTTTGGGTTGTTCTTTAGTGGTAGGTCATGGTAATGGCAAGAAATATGAAGCTAAATTTAAAATATATACAGTGGGTACGGAAAGTATTCAGACCCCCTTAAATTTTTCACTCTTTGTTATATTGCAGCCATTTGCTAAAATCATTTAGGTTCATTCTTCTTCCTCATGAATGTACACATAGCACCCCATACTGACAGAAAAACACAGAATTGTTGACATTGTTGCAGATTTATTAAAAAAGAAAAACTGAAATATCACATGGTCCTAAGTATTCAGACCCTTTGCTCAGTATTTAGTAGAAGCCCCCTTTTGATGTAATACAGCCAGGAGTCTTTTTGGGAAAGATGCAACAAGTCTTTCACACCTGGATTTGGGGATCCTCTGCCATTCCTCCTTGCAGATCCTCTCCAGTTCTGTCAGGTTGGATGGTAAACGTTGGTGGACAGCCATTTTTAGGTCTCTCCAGAGATGCTCAATTGGGTTTAAGTCAGGGCTCTGGCTGGGCCATTCAAGAACAGTCACGGAGTTGTTGTGAAGCCACTCCTTCGTTATTTTAGCTGTGTGCTTAGGGTCATTGTCTTGTTGGAAGGTAAACCTTCGGCCCAGTCTCAGGTCCAGAGCACTCTGGAGAAGGTTTTTGTCCAGGATATCCCTGTACTTGGCCGCATTCATCTTTCCCTCGATTGCAACCAGTCGTCCTGTCCCTGCAGCTGAAAAACACCCCCACAGCATGATGCTGCCACCACCATGCTTCACTGTTGGGACTGTATTGGACAGGTGATGAGCAGTGCCTGGTTTTCTCCACACATACCGCTTAGAATTAAGGCCAAAAAGTTCTATTTTAGTCTCATCAGGCCAGAGAATGTTATTTCTCACCATCTTGGAGTCCTTCAGGTGTTTTTAAGCAAACTCCATGCGGGCTTTCATGTGTCTTACACTGAGGAGAGGCTTCCGTCGGGCCACTCTGCCATAAAGCCCCGACTGGTGGAGGGCTGCAGTGATGGTTGACTTTCTACAACTTTCTCCCATCTCCTGACTGCATCTCTGGAGCTCAGCCACAGTGATCTTTGGGTTCTTCTTTACCTCTCTCACCAAGGCTCTTCTCCCCCGATAGCTCAGTTTGGCCGGACGGCAAGCTCTAGGAAGGGTTCTGGTCGTCCCAAACGTCTTCCATTTGAGGATTATGGAGGCCACTGTGCTCTTAGGAACCTTAAGTGCAGCAGAAATCTTTTTGTAACCTTGGCCAGATCTGTGCCTTGCCACAATTCTGTCTCTGAGCTCTTCATGCAGTTCCTTTGACCTCATGATTCTCATTTGCTCTGACATGCATTGTGATCTGGAAGGTCTTATATAGACAGGTGTGTGGCTTTCCTAATCAAGTCCAATCAGTATAATCAAACACAGCTGGACTCAAATGAAGGTGTAGAACCATCTCAATGATGATCAGAAGAAATGGAAAGCACCTGAGTTAAATATATGAGTGTCACAGCAAAGGGTCTGAATACTTAGGACCATGTTATATTTCAGTTTTTCTTTTTTAATAAATCTGCAACAATGTCAACAATTCTGTGTTTTTCTGTCAGTATGGGGTGCTATGTGTACATTCATGAGGAAGAAGAATGAACTTAAATGATTTTAGCAAATGGCTGCAATATAACAAAGAGTGAAAAATTTAAGGGGCTCTGAATACTTTCCGTACCCACTGTATATATTTTTTTTTATTATTTTGGGTCATGCCACTATGGTGCTGCTTACTCTTCTGCTTGCTGGAGAAAAAGCTGCAGTGTACAGTAATGATCTTCATGCTTCTGCTCTACTCATTCTATTAATATGTGCTTCTACCACCTACTCTGCTGCCCCTTGAATATTCCCCACAAGTAATCAACTCGCCAGTCAACAAGGGGGCAGTTCTCACATGTGGAAGTAAAAACCTGTTTATCTTTCAAGATGGGCACCCCCACACAGAGACAGTGTCGGCAGAACTAGGCATCGAAAGTCAATTATGTGGAAAAGATCAGCTTCAGAGTGGTAATGCTAGTGGCTTGTCCTTTACCTTTTGTTTGCCCCTTTTTGGGCACAGTCTCCAGCATTCAGGTCTTATTTAAAAAAATGTTACATATATGTGCTGTTCAAAGTAATTTGTTAAGCCCTGAATATATGTAGTTACCCCTAACCTTGCTCTCAAAACAAAGTGTGAATAAAGTAAAACATGTGAATAGATCTGAGCCCAAAGCAATCATCAAAGGATCCGTACCCTCAAGCTGTCACACTACAGACCACAATGTGATCAACCGAGTGGGTATGCCTGAAGTTTTAGTCACTTTACTACGCTTTCACAAGTGATTTGTTCTGTTCTTGAACATATAGGAATTTGAATAGTATATGTTTCTGATTTTTTTCCAGGTAAAAAATGTAAACTATACATTTACTCAATTTTGTAGGAATTAACCTTGAATGGCATCCAAAATGAATCACACATCATATACAGGGTTCCTTTTGTTAGGATTCTCCCAGTACCCAGATCTCCAACCTCTTTTCTTTATCATATTTTTACTGATTTACATAACAGCCATCGCTGGAAATACCCTAATAACTGTTGTTATAAGTATGGATTCTCGTCTTCACACTCCAATGTATTTCTTTCTTATTAATCTTTCCATATTGGATATTTGTTGCATAACAGCTTCTATCCCCAAGATTCTCCAGATACTTGTAACAGAGAAAAAGTCCATCTCCTTTTCTGGATGCATTGCACAGTTATACGTGTTTTCTGCTGCTCTAGGTACTGAACTGGTTCTTTTGACCATAATGGGATATGACAGGTATGTGGCAATCTGTTTCCCATTACAGTACAAAACACTAATGAGCAGAACAGTATGTATATGTTTGGCAGGATTTGCTTGGATTGTTGGCTCATTGAACTCAATGATACATACAAGCCTCATCCTAAGACTCAAATTTAGGGAAGAAAATATCATAGACCATTTTTTCTGTGAAATTCCCCCTGTGCTAAAGATGGCAAATTCTGACACGTCTGTTAATGATGTTGTCATTGTGGCAGCTGATGTACTGCTGGGAATGGTGTGTTTCTTACTAACTGTTACTTCCTATACATACATTATTACCAGAATTATGAAAATCCGCTCATCTGAAAAAAAACAAAAAGCCTTCTCTACCTGTGCATCCCATCTCACTGTAATAACCATCTTGTATGGTGGAGTCAGCTACACTTATATGCAGCCTGCATTCAGCAACCGATTAGAAGCTGATAAAGTTGTATCGGCTCTGTATGCCATTGCATCTCCAGTGTTAAATCCCATTATATACAGCCTCAGAAATAAAGAAGTGATCAATGCTATTAATAAGACATTTTGCAAAAAGGTAGTTTTTCTAAAATGAGTCACTGTCCATCAGTTTTCTCAGTTATTTTAGGGGAATCCTTACAACAATTTTATTACGTTTTTTTTTTTTGCTATGAAAATTAAAAGATTATGAATGATGTTTACAGATATTTGGCTATGATATATTTTGGCATGACTGGATATACTGTAAGGGCTCATTCCCATATGCCCTCAGCCCCATGCAGCATGGCACAGGTCAACGGACCCGGATGCACAGACTCTGTGCCCTGGTCCGTGCACCTTTTTCTGCATACCTGTCAAACTTGGCTGTATGGGTGAGTCTGTAAAGCCAATTTCTATTCATTAATTTTATATGGGTTGCGTCGGTGAGCACAAGGGGTGTGCTGCATGTCCTCAATAGGGCTTTATTAATATTAAGTAAAAATATAAATACTTACAAACATGGGTTGTAAGCCAGCATATCAGATACATATGACACAATCCATCAAATGACAGTCCACAGTCAAGATAATTGACGGCTAACGCGTTTCAAGGCTTCGCCGCTTCATCAGAGCCATGGCGAAGCCTTGAAACACGTTAGCCATCAATTATCTTGACTGTGGACTGTCATTTGATGGATTGAGTCATATGTATCTGATATGCTGGCTTACAACCTATGTTTGTGAGTATTTATATTTTTACTTGATATTAATAAAGCCATATTGAGGATAATGTGCTAGGCCAGTGCGCCCTCTTTTTGTTTTTGTTTGTAGCTTGTGGTCGACCACCCAGGTCGTAGTGGGCAGCAAGGCCTTGCCATTGAGGATGCCAAGTAGGATTCCCATGATAGGAGTGAAGTGGGAGCCTTTTTTTTGAGCGCAGGAGGTGGATGCTTTGCATCAAAATTTTCTTCTGGTGTGCCGCATGTGCCTGGGCAAAACCTAATCACCCTGTGCAGCACAGATCCCCACTGCTGATATTTCACCAAAGCCCCCCAATAAAATTGAAGAATATAATAAAAAAATAAAATTGTAAAAGATAATACAAAAATAAAATAAAAATAATAATAAAAAAAAAAACTACTGACACCGTCCACTGCCCTACTGACACCAATGTCTGCTCAACTGACATGTCCATTGCTCTACTCACACCATCCACCGCCCTACTACATTTTAAAATGTTTTTTACATTTATTTATAGGTTTGTGAGTGTGTATGTATGTATATATATATATATATATATATATATATATATATATATATATATATATATATATATACAGTATATATATATATATATATATATATATATATATATTAGGGATGTAACGATATCAAAATCTCACGGTACGATACGATTTCGATATTGACCTCATGGTACGATATTTATTGCGATATAGTGGGTGGGGATGAGGATGATGGAGTGGCATGCCGCATTGTGAAAATGGATGAGGATGATTCTGAGTGGAGATGAGAGTTACATTGTGGAGAGCCTCTTCACTATGTAACTCTCATCCCAACTCAGAATCATCCTCATCCATTTTCACAATGCTACTCCATCATCTTCATCCCCACCCAGGCCAGATTCATCCATCCCTTTCCACATTGTATCCTCATCCCCGTCCAAAAATTCCTGGAGAGGGATAAATTCTGGGCAGGAATTGAAATACATTGTGCAAAGGGAAGGAAGAATCTGGCCTGGATGAGGATGATGGAGTTTCATTGTGAAAATGGCTGGGGATAATTCTGGGTGGGGATCTTTTCTCCACCCAGAATCAACCCCAGCCATTTTCACAATGCAACTCCATTATGGCAGCTTGTCTGGTGTCCGTGTCCCATTAGAGGAGTCCAATCAAAAGTACAGGCAGCACAGCAGCAGCACCTTGATGCACACCCATAACTCTGTCAGTGACTTCCCTCCACACTGCTATCTCGATTCTACTTCATGCACCTGCAAGGCTGGGGCCACTTCCCCCATTGAGCAACTGACTACACCCCCATGCCCGAGTGCTGCCCATGCCCAATCAGATAATACTTAACTATCTTTGAAAAGCAGGCTCTGCCTCAGCAGGGAACTAAATGGAGCGGAAGAAAGTGTCAAGGTTTTACTTGTGGGGAGCAGTGTTGTAACTTGTAGGCGAGCTGGACTGGTGAAAGATGCTTTCATCTCACTTGCAGGTGCCACACGGGGGAAAGCTGGTGACATGTATCACTATCACGGCGGCTCTCTCTCAGTCTCTCCCACAAACCCTGCCAACACAACACCAAAACAGCAACCCCTCCGGCACCATGCGAGCGCGGGGGGGGGGGAAGCTCAGGCCCCTTACACACTGCCTGTACCCCCCTGATGGCGGCCCTGTTTACACATTACTCACCGGCGGTCCGGTGTCACTGGTTTGCCGTGGTGCCTGCCTGGAAGCATGGCTCTGCTCCGCCGAGTCCGCCGCTCTCCTGCGCTGGCTCCGCCTCCGCCCCACAAGCCCGCCCACCCACACTGCTCCAAACCAACTGGCAGCCGCTCGCCTCGGCTCGGCCAGTAAGCACTGCAGCATAGAGGTGAGTGACAGACAGGAGCCGACGAGACACAGAGACGGTGGCCAGACCGTGCACCCACCACGACGATATCGGGCCATGTGAACCACTGCGATACCACGATAGCGGCAATATCGTTACATACCTAATATATATATACTGTATATATACACACACATACACACACGCATGTGTGTTTTAGCTTTGGGGTGAACACCCTAATTCAATAGGCTGCACACACCTACGATGGGCTTCCTACATGCAGTTCAGCCCTCCCCTCCAGTGAAGACAGTGATTGTCGCTAGCAGCTATAGCAGCAGAGTGTATGGCCGTGTATGGCCTGTCTAAGAAGAAACAGGAACAATGCTGGAGCAAAACTGCACACACTACTTTTGGTAGCATAATCATTAATGTGGAATGTACAGTGGCTTGAAAAAGTATTCATGCCCCTTGAAATTTTCCACATTTTGTATTTTATTGGTATTTTATCTGATAGACCAGTGTTTCTCCACCTTTTTCCAGTCAGGGCGCCCTTGAAAAGTATTTTCGATCTTGAGGCAACCCTGTCCAAGGCTTGGTTCAAGGTACTGTGTGTCGCAGAAGACAGGCAAAATTGAGCTCGATCCTGACACACAGAGAAATGCTCTGCTCTTTAGGGGTGACATTAATTCTTAATGGTACCCCACAGATTGGCAAACATAGGGTGTTTTTGGTGCAACGCAGTTTTAAAAAAGGGGTCAGGACTTCTTTCCCTGCATCTCTGCAGGTAGGGAAGCCCATTGAAATGAATGGGCTGCCCTACATGCAGCACGCAGCCACACAGATGTGAACCAAGGGCTTGTTCACATGTCAGGTTGGAGGGGTGGAAAAACCACATGGTTGAGCTGTTTTTATCACCCCCAACTTCTCTCCCTTTAGCTGCAGAGGCAGCAGCTGGGGGTGTATACATGATGTGGCTTTGGCTGGAGGTATACCCAGGGTGAATGGGGCTGCATTGCAACCACCCCGCAACTGTGTGCATTGTATGGTTGCGTTGTTGTAATGCTGCATTTCTGGGTTTAAAACAGGTGATGAGGAGGCAACATATTGCCTCTTATCCACCTGTTAAATGCCTCTGAGAAGCAATCTAAACATGGATTGCTTTTCAGAGGAGCAGCAGTCCTTGCTGCCATCACAAAAATTGCCCTACAAAAGCAGTTCTAATGGTACAGAAATAGGGGGGTCAGGATTCAAAGTAACATACATACACACACACACACACACACACACATACACACAAACAGACAGATGCACACACACATGTACACACACACACACACACACACATACAGACATGTATATATGCACACATAGAGACACAAACAGACACATGTGTACAGTTACACATACAAACACATGTACAAACATACATACAGACACATCCACACACATATATAGACATATATGCACACACGTACACAAACACACACTCACACATACACATGTACACACACAGACACAAAAAAGGACTATAGTGTCCAAAATACAAATGCTCATTTGTGATATTATCAGTACATTCCAAGTTGATAATTTCGATCATCTTGACCTAATTGAGTAGCTCAATCTCAAGGCAAAATCGGGCTGGTGTCTGAAGGTGTCCAGTGCCATTCATCCAGCATCAGTTGGTAAGTGTAAAGGTAGGGCACAACCCCCCAGGGAATAATGTTTCATACATGGAATGGTTTTAAGTACCAAGGAACTCTGGGGAAGGGATTACCCATGACATTGTTGCCCATGTTTACTTATTGCTCAAACAGGATTTTGAGAGTAAGAAAGAGAGGACCTGTACTCCCCTTTTGATGACATGCTGACATTAGATGGATGCTGTGGGACACTTTTAGTACAAGCCCGATTCCAAAAAAGTTGGGACACTGTACAAATTGTGAATAAAAACAGAATGCAATGATGTGGAAGTTTCAAATTTCAATATTTTATTCAGAATACAACATAGATGACATATCAAATGTTTAAACTGAGAAAATGTATCATTTTAAGGGAAAAACAAGTAGATTTTAAATTTCATGGCATCAACACATCTCAAAAAAGTTGGGACAAGGCCATGTTTACCACTGTGCGGCATCCCCTCTTCTTTTTATAACAGTCTGCAAATGTCTGGGGACTAAGGAGACAAGTTGCTCAAGTTTAGGAATAGGAATGTTGCCCCATACTTGTCTGATAACAACTTGGGTTGTCCTTGTCCTCTTTAGTCCGGATGACATGGTGTCCCAGTTTTCCAAAAAGAACTTAAAATTTTGATTCGTCTGACCACAGAACAGTTTTCCACTTTGCCACAGTCCATTTTAAATGAGCCTTGGCCCAGAGAAAATGCCTGCGCTTCTGGATCATGTTTAGATATGGCTTCTTTTTTGACCTATAGAGTTTTATCCGGCAACAGCGAATGGCACAGTGGATTGTGTTCACCGACAATGTTTTCTGGAAGTATTCCTGAGCCCATGTTGTGATTTCCATTACAGTAGCATTCCTGTATGTGATGCAGTCTAGTCTAAGGGCCCGAAGTTCACGGGCATTCAGTCTGGTTTTCCGGCCTTGACCCTTACGCACAGAGATTGTTCCAGAGTCTCTGAATCTTTGGATGATATTATGCACTGTAGATGATGATAACTTCAAACTCTTTGCAATTTTTCTCTGAGAAACTCCTTTCTGATATTGCTCTACTATTTTTTGCCATAGCATTGGGAGAATTGGTGATCCTCTGCCCATCTTGATTTCTGAGAGACACTGTCACTCTGAGAGGTTCTTTTTATACCCAATCATGTTGCCAATTGACCTAATAAGTTGCAAATTGGTCCTCCAGCTGTTCCTTATATGTACATTTAACTTTTCCAGCCTCTTATTGCTACCTGCCCCAACTTTTTTGGAATGTGTATCTCTCATGAAATCTAAAACAAGTCAATTTTTGGCATGGCATTTCAAAATGTCTCACTTTCAACATTTGATATGCTATCTATATTATAATGTGAACAAAATATGCGTTTATGAGATTTGTAAATTAGTCCATTCCTTTTTTACTCACAATTTGTACAGTGTCCCAACTTTTTTGGAATTGGGTTGTAAGTATAGTAAGTAAACAGAAAAAGATAACAAGGTACAAAATCAGAAGTATGGTACCTATACAAAATAAGTATAAATACGTCCTTGATATCTATATGGATAGGGTTTGTAACAAGTATAAACAGCCCCCAGCCAAACAGAACAAAAAATAAACAGTGAAAACAGTCTGACTCCCAAAATGGTGCACCAGGTCAATCTCAAGGAACTGAGTGTCCTGTGTGGGAAGCAATGCAAGTGTCAATTCACAATCAAAACCAGAGGATGCTATGTATTCTAAGTTAGACACCAATATCGTACTGGTCTCAAAACACAGATTGATTTTTTTATTATCGGAGCCTAATAGGGTAGAGAGAAAGAGAGAGATTACTGAAAAAAAAAAAAAAGTTGCCGAGACTAGAAATGAGGGTGTTCTCAAAGCTACGTCAGTCAACTGAGATGTTTCTGGTCTAAGGATCCCAGATCTTATCAGATTTAATTTTGATATTTTGAAGGGTGATCATAATCCAGTTTAATTTTTGTTTAACATTGTCACCACTGCTTGTTTCCAATACCATGCTATAGCTGTTCTAGCCGCTAAAATAATATAGGAGATTAACCGTCTAGCCCGCTTGGACTTTAGACTTTCAAGTCCTGTTCCCACAACTTCATATAGGGAGTTTACTATTTAAATCAGTAAGTAGGGTGTATAACATAGAAATGGGATTGCGTTTCTATGTTATACACCCTAAGTAGGTCTCTCGATGTGCAGGATACTTAAAATGACGTTAGCATCGGGGGGTCATCTAAAAGGCAGAGTTTAGTTCAAATGTAGGATATTATCTGATTGTAGCTAAACATTTCAGTGGAGGGCATTTGCAGTGCCCCGATAATATGCTAGGTGTATGGTTCATCACCATTATCAACATTAATGTCCCCTATTCTTAAAAGGCTATTGTTTGTCCACCATTGAAAGTGATGTTGTACTACTCCCAGTGTAAACTCCGGGTTATTAAGCATGGGGGCTAAGGGAAAGTATGGAGATAAAGGGGCCTTCTAACTATCTGCTTGTCCACACATAATAGGAGGACGCAGTATACTAGGGATCCACATGAACTCTCCAATAGGGCAAAAAGAGCACAAGAGAGCTTCCAATAATAGCCTTTGAGGTGTGGGTCCATTGGCAGTAAAAAAAAAAAAGCCAGGGATTTTGGAGTGTACAATTTCAATGCATTTGTAGCCCCAGAAAAATCAAATAATATGATTTTGCTATCTTAATAATTCCTGCCTAGGGACTGCTATCTCTAAGTTTCTAAAATAATAAAGTAGCATGGGTAATAGGTTCAGTTTAATAGAATGGATTCTTCCAAACCAGGAGAGAGAGTAAGTAGACCACCTGTCCAAATCCTCTCACAATGTTTTAAAGATTAGTGAATAGTTGGCCTGGTATAAAGTCTCAACAGATGGGGTCAGGTAGATTCCCGGGTAAGGTATAGATTTGGAAGTCCATTGAAATTTAAAATTGGTACTAATTAGGTCAACCGTAGATTGAGATAAATGAATCTTCAGGGCCAAAGTTTTATTATGATTTTGTGTAAAACTGGAAAGTTTAAAACATTTTTGTAGTAAAGTTAGCAAATTAGATATTGTCTTGTGCAGGACAGATACACACATAAGGACATCATCGGTAAACATAGCAAACCTATGCTTCTACTGTCTGCATATAATGCCATGTCTGGGGTTAGAGCGTATAGCAACTGCGAGAAGTTCTATAGCTAATGTAAAAAAGCAGCAGGGATTGTGGTCAGCTTTGTCGGGTGCTTCTTTGAATGGGTATTAGGTGATATTTAAACCCCTTGTTTGATACCTGAGATATAGACGAGTTATAAAAGGCCCTTAATATGGTGAGAAAAGGGGAACCAAAACCAAATGTATGTGCGTGCGTGCCTAATACTTTTTCTTTATTGCGTGCATGGTGGCCTGGAAAACCCTTAAAACCTTAAAAAGAATATCCATCCACATGCCCTGTGTGCAAGGTTGGTTGGCTCTGGGGGCATTGTAATTTTTTTAAATACAAAATAGCACTGAACCAGCATTAACAACACAAAACAAATTGCCTTTTTTAAAAACACATTCTCCACATTTCAAACAATGGCATGGTTTGAAAATTACGCAAGGCAAAAAAAAGGGGCAAATGTTGGGAAAATATCAGAGAAAATCTACATTCGCTAACTGATAAACAGAATAAACAAATAGGATGAATAGCACAGTAAAGAATATTTGCCATTGAAGAACAAATGTAGGCAAACATGGGCAAATGTTGATTAAGTCTGTTTTCACCCAGCATATTTTGCACAAATCACCTGTAGGTAAAAACTACTGTGACAAACTGAGTGAATGTGCAAAACTGAAAGGGCAAAAATGCTGTGTGTACTGTCTATGGAATGAACGATAAATAAATCTCAAAATGATGCTATTCTTAAAGAGGAGCTTTAGTCTTTCCCCCAAAAAATTGAAAAGTCAGCAGCTACAAATACTGTTTGAACACCGTTTACATATGTGGGCACAACTTGCGTATGCATTAGCTTCTGTACGCGAGCTTGGAGGGACGGGGCGCTTTAAACGTTTTTCTTATTTATTGTACTTTTTAATTTTTATTTTCACACTGTCCCTTTAAAAAAATAGTTTTGATCACTTTTTTTCATATTACAAGGAATGTAAAAATCCCTTGTAATAGAAATAGGCATGACAGGTCCTCTTTATTGTGTGAGATCTGGGGTCAAAAAGACCTCAGATCTCCCATTTACACCGTAGAGCAATATAAAAAAAAAAAGTCATTTTTTTAATTCAAAAAACAAATTTGGCCCGTTAAGTCCGGTCCTCCAAGGGCAAAGAGTCAAGTGTTCCTTCCAACACAGGGGATCGAATAGTTTTCCCAGCTACCTATGGCTCCAGTAAGCAGGGAAAACAACAGGCAGGAGGGGGGTGGGCACCTCCCCCGATGCCCATAAAAGTGATCCCATGGCAAATCGACCACTTTAATGTGAAAGCCAGTTTCCTACTGTGCATGTGCAAAACACACTGTGCTTTGTAATTGGTCCCGTAGACTTCTAGGATTTGTGTGTGCCCTAGAAGACTGCAGGGGGAAGGAGGAGGGGCCGATCATCGTTGTAGATCGCCATGGTGATCTCACCCAGAAGTTGGAGCGGATACCTGTCAAAACTAGGTACCCGCTTCCTCCCAAAAAGGGCCAAATATGGCAGTGGAGGGGGGAGGGTGCAAACAAGTGAAAATTCCCTTTTGGGTGGAGCTCTGCTTTAATTTCAACTCTTTGATTAGAAAGCTGAATAAAGAATTATTGACCGGATGCAGTGAGTTACAAGGCGGGGAGATTCCTTCTCCTACGTCGAAGCGGCTTATCTGCGTAATGCGCCCGCGCCGGAAGTGACGCGGGCGGGTGCAGCGTCACTTCCGGTGGGACCAGCCATAAATAGCGGAGCGCACGTGTGGGACGCCGGCAGCGGCTCCTACCGTGCACCCGCATGGCTGAATGGTTTGAAACAAAGGATAAGACTTCAAGGTAATCACCAATATGTCTCTATTCAGAACGAATTCTAGGCTATAAGGTTGGCAATTAAAGCGATCTCCCCTATTATGGAATCAATTATACTTGGAAATATGGGGTAATTAGGTTATTGTGCCATATACTAATGGGCTCATATCTGTGAGGCTTGCTGTATATCAACTTGAAACATATTTTCCATAGAGGATTATCTCTAATCACTAAGATTATTTACATGTTCTAAGGTAGATGAGATATCTGGGGTATCTTGAACCCAGAAAGAATGTATGGGGAGATCTCTTATCTGTCCCATAGCCTGGTACTATACCCGTGAATCTCTAAAAGGTCTTCTGATCATAATAGTTGATTCCTTGTCTTCTGCTTCTCATTAGCCTACACCAGTTTAACACTTACCCGGTGTGAGGTCCAATTCCCGCCAAGGAACCTAACCATTGTATGGCTGGTTCAGGCTGCACGTTTACGGCCAACTCCTGATTGGGACCTCGGTACCCTCTAGGCAGGAAGGCTAGGATTGGAACTTACTGCACCCCTGGAGCTTTTCCATCATGTGGAGTCCGCTTGATTGAAAAATATTGTAAAACTTTATTCATAAATGCATGGTAAGCTTTTGATCTGTATTATGTATTTTAATCTGGTTGCAATGATATAAACTATGTAACTTATTGTATTTCCTTTTTTCTCTTCATAAGCAAATAGATGAAAAATCTTCTGCTCGTTCCTGACGAAGCAACGTGTAGTTTGTCATATATTGCGAAACGCGTTGAATGAGTGGATTTGTTTGTATCCATTTTCATCTATGCAATATTTATATACATATGTATGTTATTAATCTTGCACCAGATTGCACTATGTGCATTTTTGTAATTGATGTTATTCTGTAATAAACTTGTTTTTAAGTAATATGCTTACCTTGCCTTACCTACCCCAATAAAGTCCCACCTTGCACGACCCTACTGGTAACTGGGACCAGAGGTTCAAATTTTCTTTACTGAATAAAGAAATGTTAAAGTATTAAAATATATACTAGCTAATTTGCTATCAATGATGTTTGGAAAAAGAGGAAAAAATAGAAGAAAAAAGGAAAACTTATGTCTGAACCATGCAGATCAATATCTGGCTTGCACTGCACCTATTTGCAGACAGTGAATATCAGCAAGTCAATATGCTTTTCACTTTTTTTTATCTTTACTTACTTTTTAACTAAGAGAAAAAAAATTAGCCACTGACCTAGAAAAATATAGTTACATAGTTAGTCAGGTTGAAAAAAGACCATCTGGCTCAACCAATAAAAAACAAAAAAAAAAAAAAAAAAGTCTTGACAAAGTGCATGCTTGCGAAACATGTAGTCACGGCAACCAGAAGCGTGCGTTCCACGTCCCACGTCCGGTCAGTGCTCCATCTCCGCCTCGGCTGTCACTTCCGGTGATGTAGTTCAGAGGACATTTCCAGCAACAACGAGAGGTACGGTGCACCGCCTGTGTTGCAGCCGACACGGGCTTTGCACGGCAGCACTTATTCATCTTGGTGTTTCCTCTGACCCCGCGTATTCCTCCTCTCCTCCCACCCTTGGATTCGGCCATACCGCTCTGTGACCCCAGTGGGTGGAAATCTTACAGCACCCCAGGCTATGCCGAAGACCTCAGGACCGGTTTGTTTTTAACATTTATTATCATCAATAAACGTCTATGTTATCCCTTTGCCATCACTCACTATCAGTGGTTTGACTTATGAGACACGGCAATTTACTACACTGTAGTGCGCCATCCCTGCTTCCAGCTACTCCACAATCCACACATCATCCCGTGTTAGGGATTTGGCAGCCTCATGTGTAATACCTTCACTCCTGTTCCCATCTTCACATCATCAAGACTTTTGGTCCCATGACCCCATAGGAGGACGCCCAAAGGACTGGCGCCAGGACATTTTTCTTGTTTATAAATTTGGGCCAATATACATTCTGCTACATATTTTTGGTAAAAAAAAAAGTGCAGGATCACACACACACACACACACATATATATATATATATATATATATATATATATATATATATATACAGTATCCCACAAAAGTGAGTACTTTTGTTACCAGTGGTTTAGAAATTAATGACTGTGTTGAGTTATTTTGAGGGGACAGCAAATTTACACTGTTATACAAGCTGTACACTCACTACTTTACATTGTAGCAAAGTGTCATTTCTACAGTGTTGTCACATGAAAAGGTATAATAAAATATTTATAAAAATGTGAGGGTTGTACTCACTTTTGTGAGATACTGTATATATATATATATATATGTGATTCTGCACAGAACGGCTGCCCTGTAACAGTAAATCTGCTATAGAGCGGTCAGCAAGTGGTTATACAGTAGTGTAAACCGTGTATATGGATGAATCTAGCCTGTGGACTAATATATTCAGAAAGACACAGCACCTACAGCTGACTGAATACCCAAACAGTGACTGCACCCTTTTGTCGAGTCAGGTGGTGCAATAGGGCCACCCAAAGCTCAAATTGTGGTTGATTTAGCAGAAAGCCATGTATGGCCAGTTTAAGGTTCTGCAAGCATATCAGTCAAACCTTTGTCAAACAGCTAAAAAAAGAATAAATGTTTTGTTTATTCTGCCAAAATTATGACTAAAGAATTGCATTAGGGTCCTTTCACACGGCCGCTCCGTGTGTCCGCAAATCATCCCATCGGTTTGCGGATGATTTGCGGACATAATGTAAGTGAATGGCACTGCGGATGTCAGCGGAATACCATCCGCTGACATCCGTTTTTCTTCCTTTCAGTTCTGTTCCGTTTTTACGAATGGAACAGAACCCCATTTTTTCTTCTGTGTAAAAAACGGAAAGGAAGGAAAATGGGATGTCAGCGGTGTCATCCGCTGACATCCGCAGTGCCATATACTTACATTATGTCCGCATATCATCCGCAAACGGATGAGATGATATGCGGGCACACGGAGCGGATGACAGAAATGTCATCCGCTCCGTGGAAAAAAAAAAAAAAAAGTCCCGCAGCGGACCTTTCACACGGAGCGGCCGTGTGAAAGGACCCTTAGAAAAGTATTAGATTATATATTTATACAGACTTTTCAGTAAAAACATCTAAATGTAATGTAAACCTATATAAAGGGAACATCTCTAGGATACTTAATCTTGTCATAAAGGTACCTGCACCCAGTGTCTGTATATGTTGGGGAAACTCCTTTCTCACTACATAATTGCCTGCAGCCCCCAGTGTTTGTATAATTAATTTTGCAAATGCATAAGAAGCTATAAGATAGGGATTAACTTATATACATAAACAATACATTCCCAACCTTGTTTCTATCTTCCTATAGATCAAGCAAGTCAGTCTGACAATTTATGGGCTGCATACGGCCCTCTCACTTTTCTGAGTGGTTCCGAGATACAAGTCAAATTCAAAAATAATTGGTATCACATATGTATAGAAGAAAGCTGCTAAATATATACAATATTGTGTTTAGCAGATAGATACCTTATGAAAAAATAAGTAACATCATCAACCACACTCAGAAAAAGCAGCATGGGCAGGCAGTTGGAGGAGGTATCATGGAGTCAGACACTTCACATCCTCCAGGGCATAGAAGCCACAAGCCTTATACAGCAGATGTTAGGGGAAGAAATTCCTTTGAATGAGAAACAGAAGTCTTGGTTTCTTTGTGGCTGTAAACATTTGCATACAAGTAAGTAGAAATCACCTTTATAAAGATGTAATAATATTTTGGCACAGATTTCAGTTTTAAAGATACAAAAAAAGCACTCCGAGCTGAGGGGATTTTAGCTTTGACAGGGAGAGAATAGAAGGGAAATTAAGCACATACACTATATTACCGACAGTATTGGGACACCTGCCTTTACACACATAAAATTTGTTCACATCCCAGTCTTAGTCCGTAGGTTTCAATATTGAGTTGGCCACCCTTTGCAGCTATAATAGCTGTAACTCTTCTGGGAAGGCTGTCCATAAGGTTTAGGAGTGTGTCTATGGGAATGTTTGACCATTCTTCCAGAAGCATATTTTTGAGGTCAGGCACTGATGTGGACATGAAGGCTTGGCTCACAGTCTCCGCTATAATTCATCCCAAAGGTGTTTTATCGGGTTGAGGTCAGGACAGTCAAGTTCCTCCACCTCAAACGCGCTCATCCATGTCTTTATGGACCTTGCTTTGTGAACTGGTCCAAATCATTTGGTGAAGGGTTATGATGTGGGGTTGTTTTTCACGGTTTGGGCTTGGCCCCTTAGTTCCAGTAAAGGGAACTCTTAAGGCGTCAGCATACCAAGACATTTTGGACAATTTCCTGCTCCCAATTTTGGGGGGACAGTTTCGTAATGGCCCCTTCCAGTTCCAACATGACTGCGCACCAGTGGATTAACAAGGTCCATAAAGACATGGATGAGTGAGTTTGAGGGTGAAGGAACTTGACTGGCCTACAGAGAGTCCTGACCTCAACCTGATAGAACATCTTTGAGATGAATTAGAGTGGAGGCTGCGAGCCAGACCTTCTCATCCACAACAATGCCTGACCTCACAAATGCGCTTCTGGAAGAATGGTTAAACATTACCATAGGCACACTCCTAACCATTGTGAACAGCTTTCCCAGAAGAGTTTAAGCTGTTATAGCTGCAAAGGGTGGGCCAACTCAATATTGAACCCTACGGACTAACACTGGGATGCCATTAAAGTTCATGTGCGTGTAAAGGCAGGCATCCCAATCCTTTTGGTAATATAGTGTATATCCCTTAAATATAAGGCTTAACTATTATAACAAATTAAGAGTCGAGAAATAGGTTACTACAAATGTCAATTTGTAACTGGTCATACGTACAAAGTTTTTTTTTTAATTGGAGAGCTTCTTTAAGCGCCTTTGTTTGTCATAATATCTAGAAAAACATGTTATTCTGTAACAATTATGGGAATGGTACTATTCCCTTTCTTACGCAAATCCAAATTATAGCAGAGATGTACACTGGTCAATTATATTTGTAAAACCATTTGTTTCCCTTTTGTTCCCAGTGCACTGGGAATGACACAGAGGAAAGACGAAACAATTTTTTTTAAGTAGTGAGCTATAAATATTGTCCGTTTTACCTATTCCATTTGTTACACAGAAGTGACTCATCAGAATACACAGGTTAGTAGAATTTTCCAATATTCCACAGACCAAATGTGCAGATTTTTTTTCCCCATCCAGGCAGGAGACTCTAAATTAAAATATCATCATCATCTGCAATGACAAAGTTACTTACATATTCGTTATTTGAAAAAAAATTTAAAAATCTATAATTTTATGGAAATATTGTAAATGTAAATTTGTTTTACTATTTATTGTTTGTGATTTGGTTATTAATGGTAAACTGACCACATACAAACACATATTTTAATTGTGCAGATGTATACAAATTAACACATATCATGCCACTTACTTTCTATTATACTGTACTTTATTTGTCATTTCAAAAAAAATCTAAAAGTGTTACAAATTTACAGATTTTTTTTATGTTAATATTTTGTCACAGCAGACAAAATGCATTGATTTTTAGAAAAATAAATATTCCATAAACCACTCCATACACAACTCTGATGAAATCAAGTGCTTTACTCATACGGGTGGTTGCTGTACAATTTCCAAATCAATGTCAGAGAGTATCATTGAAATGACCATGGCTTTTTAACAGATCTGACCTATTTCTTTCTACAAAGTTCATGCCTAATAAACATGCAGATACTCAATCAAATCGATCCCCCTAGAAGGAGAACAGAGACAACTATTTTCTTTTCTTTTTAATAATGATGTCCTCTTACTAAACAATATTAAAATTTGCATATTTCTGCAAATATAATTTTTCTGTAATTTAGCAATACATTCCTCTGGGTAACACCACTTATAACAAACCTAAAAGTGGGCTGGTTACAGGAGAAAGTAGCCCTGTATTTTTAAATGATGCTGGGTCTTCCTTGCAAGGACTATTGTAGGTACTAAACTGTTTCACTTGAATTTCTGTGTCAATCTTCCCTTCTCAGTCAATCCTTGACCCAGAAATACTGCAGCCACTGCCCTAGAATTCTTGTGGGCCGTGAACTTTACCTATCTAGGCTTTTTGGTGACAAACTCACTAATCACATTTACCTTGAATTTGTACTTCAGGAGGTAAGGGCAAAACTGAAAGTATGGAGAAACCTGTCCTTCTCCCTAATTAGATGTATTAATCTGTCAAGCTGAATCTTGCCTAACTTTACCTGGCACTGTTGAAATTCAATAACTTGGATACTAAAATATTTTTTTAAACTTTCACCCAGCTATTGACCACTTCCCCCCTAGGGCACACAAGCCTTCTGATAAAAATGACCTACATTCACTAAGACCCATCTTACAGGTGGAGCTGGCAATGCTAGACTTCCATAGATTATTTTTGGCTACCAATCTACTGACTGTGAGCTGGTTACCCAACCCATATACCAGCAACTCCTCATCCACGCTGTAAGCTGCTATTCTAAACTCACTTAAAGACCCTTAATTGTTCCCCATCAGGGGGCCAAAAGCACTTGCCCCTTCCATGCTGACTACTATTTGAGCATGAAAGCCATTATGTAGCTGTCATCCCCAGGATCACAACTGCCTTTTACCAGCCATCTCCCTCTGGAGAAATACAACTCAAAAAAAAAAAAAAAGAAAGAAAGTGGTGAATACATGTGTAAAAACAATTATTCCTTAACAGAACATGTCAGTTTAAAGGATTTAGTAAAGTATGAGAAAAAACCTAGGCCATCAAGGCTAACCCAACAATAACATTTTACAGGTGTCAAACATGTCTTGACAGAAGTGCTGGGTAAGCCAGTTCAGTTGTGAATGGGTGTTGTGCGCTCCTGAGAAGATGGTCGGAAAATAAAATAACCCTAGGTTATGCTATAGTACAGTTCTCTATGGTCTTTCCCTTGGAACCCTTTGTCTCTCCTATTGCATGCAACCTGCAGCTTTTTCTTTCAAATACAGTATATTATAGATCTCACAGAACTTTGCACAATTCTCTAGGTTGATATTCATTAAATGCATCACCAGCACTTTACATTTGTCCAGTACAAAGCATAACATTTCAGTTTGACCTGCAGATTACAACTGTGACAGCAGCAGTTTTTAACTGAATTTATGCTGAAATATTGGTATGTTGATGCATTGAATGCACTTAGTATTTCTCAGGTTCAGTAGGGTATACGTAGGTACATGATTAGGCACAGGGAACACAAAACACGGCAGTTACCATTTTTTTAATGTTTAACAAATATTTAAATGCACGTAAATATGTATTTTTTATAGCCTTATATGGAATATCCCACAAAGGTACTTTACATGCTGCTGGAGCATTTTAAAGGGCCCAAAGTTGAAGAGTATGCACTCTTTGGAACTTTCCTCCCAGCGCCCATGTACATACCTTTGTCTCATCATAGATAGTCGCAATAAAGAATACTTCAAATGCAGACTCAGTTCCCAACTTGTCCAGTGTTTATCCTTTCTTGTAGTCTGCAGTGCACACTCAGCAGCCTATATTCTCACAGACAAGCGTGCCCAGCATCACACACAATGTGCACACTTGCCACACGCATTTGGGATGGCCATTCTTTTTTTAACTAGATTCTTTAAATTAGGCTATTTAATTAATTTACTCATCATGTTCTCCCTGTGCTCCGGGTACTCCAGTTTCCTCCTATGCTCCAAAGACCTGCTGGAAGGTTAATTGGATCCTGTCTAAATTGGCCCTTCTATGTATATGTATGATTGTCAGTTAGGGACCTTAGATTGTAAGCTCCTTGAGGGCAGCGACCGATGTGAATGTACAAAATATAAATGTAAAGTGCTGCGTAAATTGACGGCGCCATATAAGTACCTTAAATAAATAGATAAGTACCTTAAAAATAAAGATAAAAAGAAATCATTGGAAGCAAAAATGCAAAACTGATATTTTCTTACACAAGGTGTTACAGCACTTTTCCCCCACATACAAACCACGAAGGAATACGCACACTGTCTAGAAGTTAACCACATCTGCCCTTCAGCACTGGGTCCTAGGTTCAGGCCCGAACATTATCGGCATTTTGCATGACTCTGTGTAAGTTTCTTTCCACGCATCAAAGACGTTCTGGTAGCTTAATTGGCTCTGTCTAAATTTGTCATAGTATGTTTTCATGTGAGATAAGGACCTAGACCAGTGATGGCAAACCTTGGCACCCCAGATGTTTTAAAACTATATTACCCATGATGCTCATCTACACTGCAGAGTGCATGAGCATCATGGGAAATGTAGTTCCAAAACATCTGGAGTGCCAAGATTCGCCATCACTGACCTAGACTGTAAGCTCCATGAGGGCAAGGAATGATGTGAATGTATTGTATGTACAGTGCTGCGTAAATTGGCAGGGCTATATGAATGCTTGTAATAAAAAAATAAAAAAAAGGTACTCTTATTTAAGTTTGCACACAGAATTCACTTCTGATCATGGAGGGAGCTGGGATGACTTGGTGTTTGCTGACAGTGATTTGATACATACAGTATATTTTATTTACATGACAATTAAAATGTATACCAGTGCAAGCAATCAAAGATGTCTCTAGAGATCTAGATGTATTTATGTGCATGCTCTGAAGTTCAAAGCACCTACCCCTCATCAGTTTATCCGTATCCTCAATGCATCACACTGCAGATGGAAATGACCACCAGTCCCTTATCCTTTACAGGTTTTTTACCTCTGTTGTCTCTTGAACCTGTAAAACATCAAATAGAATATAATTGTTTGTAAATCATTTCTATTCTGGGTGAATATATGGTCTATATGTTTACTTGTGTTTTACAGGAATAAATCTTGTCATCCAAAATGAATCAAACATCATTCATGCAGTTCCTTTTGGTAGGACTCTCCCACTACCCAAATCTCCAACCTCTTTTCTTTACCATATTCTTACTGATTTACTTGATGGCCTTTGTTGGAAATATATTAATATCAATTGTTATAAGTTCAGATCCTCGTCTTCACACTCCAATGTATTTCTTTCTTATTAATCTTTCCATATTGGACATTTGTTGCACAACAGCTGCTATCCCCAAGATGCTCCAGATACTTGTGATAGATAAGAAGTCCATCTCATATTCTGGCTGTATCTCCCAGTTATATCTATTCACTGCTGCTTTAAGTACTGAACTAATTCTTCTGACAGTTATGGCGTATGACAGATATGTAGCAATATGCTTCCCTTTACGGTACAAAACAATAATGAGCAGGACAGCATGTGTATGTCTGGCAGGAGCTGCTTGGATCCTTGGCTCTGTGAACTCAATGACTCATACATGCCTCATATTGAAACTCAGCTTTAGGGAGGAAAACATCATTGACCACTTTTTCTGTGAAATTCCTCCAGTTTTAAAGTTGGCAAATTCTGACACATATGTTAATGATATTGTCATTGTAGCATCTGATGTTCTGCTGGGAATGATATGTTTTATTCTGACGGTTATTTCTTATACATACATCATTTCCACTATTATGAAAATCCGTTCTGCTGAGAAGAAAAAGAAGGCCTTCTCAACCTGCGCCTCCCACCTTACTGTAGTGACTCTCTTTTATGGCGGAGTCATCTACACCTATGTAAGGCCTGCCTTCAGCAACCAATTAGAAGCTGATAAAGTTGTATCGGCTTTGTATGCCATTGCATCTCCAGTGTTAAATCCTATTATATATAGCCTCAGGAATAAGGAGGTGATTAATGCCATTAATAAGACATTTTGCAAAAAGACAGTTTTTCAAAAATGACTCACTGTGCATCAGTCTCTTCAGTTATTTCAGGAACTATTGTAATTTTGGCCAGTATGTTTACAAAATACTGTATGACAATTTTCTTAATAAAATATATGTTGTCAGCAGATATGGGGCTAAATTATATTTGAGAAAAATACTTTGCCTGATAAAAAAAATGATTGCCCAGAAAATTGTCCTGTGTTGATGGACACCAGGATCTTAAACACCTTATAGGCCCACAAAAGGTGAGGGAAAGTGCGTGTGGGGAGAAGGGGGGTTTTATGTGCAAATTACATACATTTAAGGCAGATACCTGTTTACTACATACTAGCTAGTAAAATATATTCCAATGTTAACAGTGCTCTGCACAATCATTGCATAGTATACCTAGGGGTGATCTCCAGTTTCCTCATATAGCTACATTTTAAGGGGATCTAGAATGAATCAAATTTAGGATCACACATGTCTACCTACTTATTTAAAATAAGCAGCCATGCCCACCATATGTGCCATGTTATGGAATACCTAACACCTATTCATACAGGTACCTCTAACTTTGACATTGCAAATCTGCCCAATCCTCCATTAACTGTTATTAGGAAATTGAGAACATCAAGAACAGTCTCAAATTGAAGACTGGATTAAACATCTTACCATCAGCTGATGACAATTTAATTCAGGTTTGTATTACTCTCAAAACATATCTCATCCCTCTCCATGTGTTTAAAATGAGTATACTGTAGATCAGTGTTTCTCAACTCCGGTCCTCAGGGCACACTAACAGGCCAGATTTGTAAGTATTACCTTGGGGAGATGCAGACTAGAATACTGAAATCACTGAGCAGCAAATTATATCACCTGTGATGTATTTCAGTTTTCTTGCAAACCTGGCCTGTTAGTGTGCCCTGAGGACCAGAGTTGAGAAACACTGCTGTAGATCTCACGATGGCCTAGATGTAAGGCTGACAACGTAACATTTTGGCATCTAACTTTATAGTACCCTCCAATACATTCCCAGTGGTATACAGCAAATGGGTTTGTTATCTACTTACCTTACAAATGTAAAAAATAAAAAAATCATATAAAAAACATGCTTTAAAATGGGAGATAAAACTATGATCTGTTAAACGACCTTGCCTTTCCTGCTACCTGCCCCTTTAAACTCAAATTCTGCTTAAGAGGTGATCCTCCACTGAAGTTTTCTGTGGCAACCAACACTTTTGGAAGTGTCAGTCTCCTGGTCTTCCCATTGTTCAATGCTGTCTCCCACAGACATGACATGAACCACATAGTGTTCTCCAAATGGATGCATACCAGGGAAGTTAAGTCCAGGAATCCCTTTTATTTAGAAAAGGAACAAACATTCACTGTGAGACATGAGTGCAGCATAAGACTGCAGACCATACCTGGATCAAAATTCGGCCAGTTCAGCAGGAAACGGCCAAATTTTGATGCATGTAGGGATGGCTAGTTGTACTGAAGTTGATCTACGAATCAATGTCTGTACAACCAGTCTGTTGGATTTTCCCAGCTCGATCAACGCTGCCAGCTATAGCCGATAGTGCTGATCATTGTATTCTGATGACGGGAAAGTCTCCCCGCTGTCAGAATACAAGCAGGAAGGATTTCCCCATCCATATTAAATGTGTGGAAGAGGAAATTAACTCTTTTTTTTTTTCATTCAACCAGTTACAAAGTAAATAAATACAAGCTTGCGAAGCTTGTGAAAAAAGCAATAATGTGACAAAGTAAATAAATACATCTAAACATCGAAGTGACTCTAAGTGCACAATATGTATATGAGTTAGTGCAAATTATTTTCAAGAAGTGCTCTCCATACGAATCTTTACCTCCCCTTTTGGGTGAACTCTTACTTTAGGTATCTGATCCACATCATAAAAGTCAGATTACGGGTGCCTTGAAATCAATAGTTAGGTACTAAGGCTCAGAGAGAGGGATGAGAGGATCCCACAGCTAGCTGGGGTCTCTACAGTCTCTCACATAGAAATGGGACTTTTGAGGCTAGGAGTGGATATTGATCCTGATGAAAATGAATACACCAATGATATATAAAAAATATAGCATTTATTTGTATAGGCATAAAAATCTTATATAAATATCAAAAAAGTGTAAATTCATATAGCAAATAATGCATGTACATAAGACAATACAGGTAAACCACTGGATCCCAACCAGCCTCTGAGAACAAAGGCAATTGTTGAAAGATAACTAATAGGTCATGATAAAATCATGATACTAGTACAAAATTATATGGGATACATCATAGCGATTCCAGATTTTCCACTGATGTATCCCATATAATTTTGTACTAGTATCATGATTTTATCATGACCTATTAGTTATCTTTCAACAATTGCCTTTGTTCTCAGAGGCTGGTTGGGATCCAGTGGTTTACCTGTATTGTCTTATGTACATGCATTATTTGCTATATGAATTTACACTTTTTTGATATTTATATAAGATTTTTATGCCTATACAAATAAATGCTATATTTTTTATATATCATTGGTGTATTCATTTTCATCAGGATCAATATCCACTCCTAGCCTCAAAAGTCCCATTTCTATGTGAGAGACTGTAGAGACCCCAGCTAGCTGTGGGATCCTCTCATCCCTCTCTCTTTGTCTTTTTATACACACGTTGTAGGGATGTGGCAGGAGTGGTACCCTCAGTATATCTCACTCATTCTCTATAGGTACTAAGGCTCCACATTGTACACCAGCTGTAGAAATATATTCCACGACAGCATTGGTTCCCAATATGTAATCAAATGGTTAAATCAACAGATGGAAAAGTTAGGCTCAGTTACTCCGCGACCTGCTGTGCGAACTCTCATGCGTTTCACTGCGTCTATGAATCCCCAGCCAGCAGCCACACGATGCTGCATACACCTAGGTGAATATAAGATTTACCCCCTTCATGACTAGGCCTTTTTTTGTGATACGGCACTGCGTTATTTTAATTGTACCCAAATTAAATTTATGCCATTTTTTTGCCACAAATAGAGCTTTCTTTTGGTGGTATTTGATCACCTCTGCATTTTTTATTTTTTGCGCTATAAACAAAACAATGCCTGACAATTAAAAAATAAATAAATAAATAAATAAATAAATAAATAAATATATATATATATATATATATATATATATATATATATATATTTCTTTTTTTTTTTTACTTTATGCTATAAAAACATATTCAATAAAAAATTGAAAAAAAATGTCAAATGTCTTCATAAATTTAGGGCAATATGTAGCCAGCGACTTATAGTGGGACTTGTTTACATAAGCAGAGCTCAGTTCTGTGTCTCTGCCCGACGATCGGTGGGTGCCAGCAGACATCCATTGCCCAGCACCCGCAGATCAGCTTCTGCTGTGAGTAATCACAGCAGAAGCAGCAAGCCCCCTAGGCGGAAGTGCAGAATTGCATACACTATATTACCAAAAGTATTTGGACACCTGCCTTTACACCCACATAAACTTTAGTCCGTAGGGTTCAGTATTGAGTTGGCCCACCCTTTGCAGCTATAACAGCTTCAACTTTTATGGAAAGGCTGTCCACAAGGTTTAGGAGTGTGTCTATGAGAATGTTTGACCATTGTTCCAGAAGCGCATTCGTGAGGTCAGGCACTGTTGTGGATGAGAAGGCTTGGCTCGCAGTCTCCGCTCTAACTCATCCCAAAGGTGTTCTATGGTTGAGGTCAGGACTCTGTGCAGGCTAGTCAAGTTCCTCCACCCCAAACTCACTCATCCATGTTTTTATGGACCTTGTTTGTGCACTGATGCTCAGCCATGTTTGAACAGAAAGGGGCCATCCCCAAACTGTTCCCACAAAGTTGGGAATGTGGAATTGACCAAAATGTCTTGGTATGCTGACACCCTAAGAATTCCCTTCACTGGAAGTAATGGGCCAAGCCCAACCTCTGAAAAACAACCCCACACCATAATCTCCCTTCCACCAAATGATTTGGACCAGTGCACAAAGCAAGGTCCATAAAGACATTGTTGCGCGAGTTTTGTTAGAGCAGATACATTCAGAAAGAGATATCCAACATAGCAAGGCAAATAGTGTACTCTCACATCAACATTAAATGCAATATATTAATAATAGAGATGATCCCGTCATAATTGTGGGTGCAGGGTATGCCAGGGACGTCAAGCCTTGTTTAATTTGGTTAGCAAATTATTTAGTCTCATTGCTAAATATTCCATATTATAGACATGATGTACTCTATGCATCTATAGAGGTCCTTTTCAGACAGTGGAGATGTGTTCTTCCACTTAAAGGCTATTACACATCTAGCAACAGACAAAATGTGAATTATCCATTTTGTAGCTAACTTGGTTACGTTCGGCATAGGCAAACCCAAAAGGTTTTTAAGTTTTTGTGCAAAAGTATTCCAGATGAGTTTTCATGATTTCCCAAAAGGCAGATTTTAGGATATTCTCAGTTAATTTGATATAAAGTCCCCAGAGATTCATTGCATCGCCAACAAATTGAAGGTAATACTAGATTGAGCATATACAGATGTTTCCGAAGTAAGATACCAATAAAACAGAATTTTATATTGATTTTCCCTTTAAAGAGTACATATGGATGTTTTGTTGGCATTACCCCAAAGGTCCTCCATATCTAGGAAGCGACCTATGGCTTTCTCCCATTTAGGCATAAATTTGTGATTATGAAGAAGATTGATATACAGTAAATTGTGGACAGAAGCCCATATATGTCTGTTATGAAATGTTGTCGCAAAGGTCCTTCCAGGCAATTTTATTTTTAAGATGTTAGATTAGCAAATATTAATTTGGTAGTCAGCGACTGGGCATAATGCTTTATTTGTAGATAAGCAAATACACTTCTGGACCATAAATTGTACTTGGACTGCAATACATGAAAAGAGAGAAGTTAACCAGTTGCCGTGTCAGCAATATCATGAAAACAGAATAGTTTGTTTCAGCCAGAGGCCTGCAATGTGACATTCAATACTGGAGGGAAGTGAAAAAATATATATAAGGAAAATCAACTGAGAAGTTGTGGAGGATAAGCCAAATCTCGCCTTATAAATCAACCATGGATTCCTAGTGTGGAGCATAGAGACTTAGAGACTAGCATAGAGACTAATAAACGGCTACTTGGAATTCGTAAAGTGGAGGACTGGAATAAGGAATTGATGTGAACAGGGGTAATCCAGAGATTTTAAATTTGGGTTAATATATTAAAGCGGTAGTAAAACTTCTTAAATTTTTTTCTTTAAGGACATATTAATTTTACCTACAGGTAAGCTTTATTATAAGCTTACCTGTAGGCAAAAATAGACAAAACAAGTTTACTACCACTTTAAGTGGTTAAAATGGGAACCAGTAAGTCAAATGACGTAGTTAAGCCGCTAGATATATTTCGTAACATCTGGGAAGCTTGGGCTGCCTAATGATTTGCGTGCAATTAATATTTGTCAAGCAGTTTGGTGTCTACCACTAGCCCATGTAAAGTTGACGAGAGCTTGTTGTAATTTTTTGAGATCAGTAAAAGAAGCCCTAATAGGCAAAGCTTCAAAATAGTAGACCAGTTTAGGAAGAAGCGTCTTTTTTTTTTCAAGAACATTTTTTATTGGGAAACATCAACATACAAGACAAGCATAGTGGCTAGATTACATTGAGGTAAAACAAGGATAACACAGAAAATAATTATCACAGTGAAATCAAAATAGTACAGCACTGTCACTTCTTCCACTGATTTTAACAGTCTCCAGTGGACACACAATCTGGCCTCGTTCACCATATACATCATGAGGGATTTGAAATAAAAATGTTTTGACAGACTGGTATGGTGTAGCAAATTCTTGGCAGGCATAAAATCCAAAGAATGTTTAGTGCTTTCAGGTTCTTATCTCAGGCTTTCCTACCCGAACAAAGCCAAATTGGTCAAGGGAGATCCATTTTGGTAGGAAGGGAAGCAACTTATTAGCCTGAATTTTGGCAAAAGCTTGACATCCAGATTTATCAATTCAATGGTCCTGTAGTTTTTCACCTTTGTCACATCCTCGCCTTTCTTGGAGATAAAGAAATGCAGCCCTCTAAAGTGGGGTACACACTAGTAGAAAATCTGCCGAAAATTCCCATCCGAGGTAAAATCGTACGATTTTTGGCTAGTGTGTACACAACTTTCAGCAGCCGATGCCGACATTTTCAACGAAAAAAAATGGAGGGACAAACACCAACATTTTTATCGTCTGTCCCCAGAAGACCAATTTTCGTTTAATGTGTATGCAGTACGTCCGTTAAAAATCGGATACGAAAGACCACGCATGATCTGAAGTTGCTGACAACCCGGAAGTCTAGGAACAAATGTCCCAAAAAAAAAAAAAAATCGGACGAGAAATTTCGTGAACATTTATGCACTGTCAACTAAAAATGGTTATGAACGCTGAGCAAGAGAGAGAAAAATTGGAGGATATTTAGTCCGATTTCAGTCAAGTGCGTATGGGCCTTAAGAGAGATGGTGGGGGGGGGGGGGGGATTTAATTAAGGAATGAAATGCTGAGATGAATGTGCTGAAAACACCTGGTGGGAACACTTGTAGTGTTGAACTGGATTTCCTGGGTTTCATACATTTAAAAACCTGATCTAGAGCCCAGCCTGTCTTTCAAGAAAAGGAAGTGCCCTTCCTGGTCTGCTCGCTGTGCCGTCATCGTAAACCAAGTGTGCCTTGAGGATAGAATCGAAATTGCCTTTTGATTTGGAAGCATTATTGGTAGTGTGAAATGCTGTAGGTAGGGTATCGGTGATTAGAAAGTTTGGGAACGCAGTCAGATCGAAACTGTGTCTCCTGGAGAAAATACAATCTGTGGCCTATGTTTGTGAAATTTGTGGAGGAATCTTTTTTCAGCAGTATTGAGACTTTAGCATTAAGTGAAAAGTTCTTAACAGAAGATTGTTGGGAGACTGTGTTACAATGAGACCCCAAGATTAGTCTTCCTAAATTTTGAGATAACGAGGATTAGAGATGTCATTGAAATACAGATCTTGGCTAGAAAGATACCGGTAACAATACCTTATGCTCAGAAAAAAATAGACTGGACAAGGATAGGAGATAGTAGCTTGGAAGAAAGATTGGGAAAATAGAAAAAAAAATGGGGAGGGGTTAGAAAGTAAACAGAAGAAAAGACAGAGAAGAGAAAGATAAAATATGAATACCGAACACAGTAAGTTTTTATTTTTCATTAAACCCAGCGGGCTGAACAAAAAAAAAAACTGAGGAAGCTACAGTACTAACTATGCAATGTTAGTACAGCAATCTCCCCAACTTGGCTGCAAGCGTTGATTGAATTCTAATTCGCTGCTGGTTTCCAGAATGCTCGTTCGACAGAAGCTAGTAGCGAGAATGGCTTCTGTTGGACAAGGAGCTGTACACAAAGGCTGGCGCCTATATGACCATTTTCGGCCCATGTGTACCTAGCTTAAGGGAACCTAGGGTCTGAAACCAGTATCTCAAAGAACCAGTAAGGTTTACATGGGAAGTGAGAAAAAGTAGGGACAGTGAAAGGCGAGAAGTGTAATTTTAATAAATGTATGTGTAATTTTGCCTATTCAGGAAAGACTGGGATACATTCATTTTTTAATTTTCTGAATAGTGAGATATAGTTGGAGCTGTAAAGTTGGGAGACCTGGAGTATCAGGAAGATGCTTAGGTATTTGATCCTGTCAGTTTTCCAGTGGTATGAAAAGGATTATTGTAAAGTCAGAAGCGTATGCAGAGGTATGTTAATGGCTAAGGGTTCTGTTTTCATGAGATTCAGTTTACAGCCCAACAAATTAGAGAAGGTTGTAAGCTATTTATGTAAAGTAGGTAAGGAAAGCAAATGATTTGTTAGTGTCACAAGATGTCAACTGCGAAGAGAGACGGTTTAAATTGGTGGTCATTCAACTTAACACCTGCTATATCTGTGGAGCGTCTGATTTTGGAGACAAGAGTTTCAATACAAAGTGAATATCAAATACATAAAATACAGCACTGAAAACAAATTAAAAAAAAATAATTCAGTGCAACATAATCCACTCTTCAAATGAATGTGCATATAAAAAAAAACAAAAGATTTTACGTGAATAAATGAATATGAAAAATTCAACAAATGTACAAAACAATACAAAGTCCAATGGAGTGTTGATTAAAACTTTCCTCCACCAAGTATTTCTTCCCGGTTGCTTGAGTAAGTTACAACAAAAAGTGCTCCCTCCACCACAACCATGGGTTGCACCTACCAGAACCATATGCATATCTAGGACCAGATCAGGCAAACAAGGATATACCAATCAGCCAGCCAGCCAGCCAATAAAATCCTCGGTTCAGCATGCTGTATTTGTTTTTTTCAGCACAGCAAAAGAAGGCACAACAAAACAGTGTGAATAACCCTAATTTAAATTAGCAGTTTTTCTGCTGTCTTGGGTATGTATTGGATAATGCATCCCAATCAGGCTTGGACAGGGACAAAAAAATAGGCCCGGGAGTTTTACACTGAGCAGCCAATTTTTCCAGGGACTGAGGGGGGGGGGGGGCGGTTTAGGCATTTGCGGAGGCGGTTGGTGACGAGATATTTACAGAGTCAGTCTTCTACATTGTAATGTAAAGGGCCATTGTGATATAAAGGGGAGTGCATTGTAAAGGGGCATTGTAATGATTACAGTGCCCCTTTACAGTGCAGTGCCCTTTATGTCACAGTGCCCCTTTACATCACAGTGTCCTTCGCAATCACAGCTTCCCATCACCGTGCCCCTTGTGATCATGCCCCCCCTTTTCTCTCTAATAACAGTGCCCCCTTTTACTCTCTGCTCACTGTGCAAATCTTCAGCTCCTCCCGCCCTCTGCTCCCTTACATCAAAGTCCGCACAGCTCCCCCAACATTAAAGTCTGCAGAGCCCTCCTTACATCACAATCCACAGAGACCCCTTACAAAAAAGTCCAAAGAGCCCCCCTTACATCAGAGTCTACAGAGCCCCCCTTACATTAAAGTCCGCAGAGACCCCCCTTACATGAGAGTCCACAGAGCCCCTCCTTACATAAGAGTTCACAGAGCCCCTCTTACATCAGAGTCCGCACAGCCCCTCATTTATCAGAGTCTGCACAGTCACCCTTAGAGTTTGCAGAATTTCCGCTTACACTGTAAGGGGGGAGCTCTGTGGACTCTAATGTAAAGGGGAACCCTGATTTAAGGGGAGGGGCTCTGATGTAAAATGGAACTCTAATGTAAGGGGTGTTCTTGGAACCAGTAAGTCAAATGATTTAAGGGAGGGTTCTGATGTAAGGGGAAATGCTTTGGACTCTGATGTAAAGGGGAACTCTAAAGTAAGGGGCTCAGCTCACCAAAGCCCCTCTTGCATCCAAGGAGTCCACAGGGCACCCCTTAACCACTTTTACCCGTTGCCCCCTGGCCCTTTAAATCGTTTCTAATGCCACAAACTGTGATCGTTATCTTTCTGTTAGCTGCAGGTAATTGTGCTGGGGGGGGGGCACGTGGTTTGCCCCCTTTTAGCATAGCTGTGTTTGTAGTGTGGTACGCAAATATGCAGCCACTCGGTGCCAAGGCCCACCTACTAAGAAGCTGCATATTTGTGTACTGTCAGCGTGAAGAGGTTAAATTTGTATATACAATGGGAGGCAGGAAAGAGGCTTGCTCACCCCAGGATGGAGGATGTCGGCAGCAAATTTCCCACCCACACATCCCCAGGGAGGCAGACACAGGAGGAGAGAGGCGGGGGGGGGGGGAGAAGATGAGTTCTCTACTCTCCCGTCCGTGCATAGGGAGGAGGAGGGAACTGTCAGCATTGGCTCTGAGGCTTATCTGTATGTGAGGGAGACACTCAGCTCTGCAGCCAGCCACAGGATACACAGGCATGGCCGCAGAGTAGGAGGTGAGCGGCGCCCACGGTCTGTGTTAGCCCTGTCCAGGCCGTGGTTGCCACTTACGTCCCACTGTGCGACCCGGTCATCAACAGGGCACAGACCGGGTGGACCCGGCCTACCAGCCATATGCCCATTCTACCCTGTGGCCCATCTGGGCCTGATCCCAATGCATATGGTGTAAATGGGCTTAAAACAGTATTTTGAAAAAATAATTGATAAGAACGGAAAAAATTGGGACTGTTTACATCCTTATCGGATGTTTGCCGTCAGGGAAGTTCCTCAGTCTGTTCTGAGACACTACCCATTTGAATTGCTCTACAGGAGAAACCCTAGGAGACTTCTGAACATAGCAAGAGACATGGGAAGGGGAGAAGAGACCTCAGGGAAGCATGACTGAAAATATTTCACAAATATTGCACAAATGCAGGATGAAATTGCAATGGTAAAATCAATTACAGTAACTCAACCCTAGGAAGCCCAGTTAGGAATATACAACTGGGGTGTCCAAGCATGAACATTTTCATCTGGTGACACCTTAATGGTGTTGATTGTCACAAATTTCTTTGCTTTCTTTGCTAAGTGGCTTGGTCCCTTTGAAGTGATTGAGAGAGTTGAGGAAGTAAATTGCAAAATTCATCAATAGGGAAAAGAAAGCCTGAACAAATATTCCATGTAAGGTTGCTAAAGTAATGGAAAGACAGCATTTCACTAGCTGCTAAGACCATCCTGGTAGAGTTTCATGTGACTACACTTCTCTTCACACGTGCCACTTTTGTGTTTGCGGGAGAGGATCCATATGTGCATGCGCAGGTAAACATGGATGCAGAAGTCATAGGCATTTATCCAAGCACATGCAGCCATTCATTTGTATTGACAGCTGTATGTAGCATACAGAATGATGCAGAATCTCCCACTTATCGAATGAGTCAAGATGGCTGCCCAAATCTCATGGGAAATTGGTCTCCAATAAGACTGCCATCCTCCCCATGATGGCTGCCTGGAGCTTATAGCAGGCAACACTTATTCCTCAATTGTCCCCTGCCATCCTAAAGAAATGGCACAGTGCCCCCTTCATGTTGGTGGATATACTGCTGATGACACCTGCTTACACACACAAGGTACTTGGAACTGGAATACTCCATATAAACCAGAGGAAAGTATCTAACGCTCATTGCAAAATCAGTGAGGTGCCTGATCGACTATCCAAACATAAAAGAAAGTGCAGGATGGAAGTAAAATGCTATTTATTCAAATGTGGTTGGAGGCGAAAGGGTGCCACTTTGCTGTCTGATTCTAATTCTGATTCATCAATTATTTCTAAGATAGCCTCCAATTCCCATTCTAACCACTTGCCTACTAGGCACTTATATCCCCATTCCTGCGCAGGCCAATTTTCAGCGCTGTTGCACTTTAAATGACAATTACGCGGTCAAAAATGTTCTTTTAGTGGTATTTATTCGCTACTGGGGTTTTTTATTTTTTGCTCAACTAAAAAAAAGACCAAAAATGGTGAAAAAAATAAAAGTTTTTCTTAGTTTCAGTTATAAAATTTTGTAAATAAATAATTATTCTCCTTCACTGATGTGTGCTGATGAGGCTGCCCTGGTGGGCACATATAGGTTACACTGATAGGCACTGGTTGGCACCACTGGTGGTCAATGTTAGGGTTGCCCTGATAATCAGTGTAGATGTCCCCTGTTTGGATTTGCAGGTTATCGAGAGGGATGCTGATAACCGGCAATCCTGTTTACACTGTGGTCAGCTGCGATTGACTCTTTACCCTGATCTGTGATCAGCTGTGTCCTTAGGACACAGTGATCACAGATCCCTGCTGATGCATGCCACAGGGGGCATGTGAGAAGTGTGATCACACGTCACAATTGTCCCAATTGTTCCACATTGATAAAGCTGACAGGGAGCGGTTCCTGACCTTACTTTGTCCTAGGTGGGCCCATTCATCTGGGGATCCTCTCTCGGTCATACTCCGGGGTGTACGTGGCTCGGAGGAGTCCATGAGCCCCCGGTCCCTTCTGTATCACTATAGTCAGATCTGGGAGGTTGTTGTGAGCAAGATACAGAGTTCCCCGTTCCATGAACTTACCCCCCTGTGGCACAATCGAGCTCTTCTGGAGTTCCTCTCGATCCCTGACCCCTCGTTGTGGAGCGAGAGGGGCATCTTCCTCTTAAAACATATCTTAACAGCAAATGGGCTGAAATCGTTTGAGGCCTTGCAACACCAATTCTCCCTTCCCGACCATATGTATTATAGACACCTGCAGCTTGGACACCATTCTTAATTCACGGACGGACCACCCGAACTTGTACCTATCCCGACATTAGAAATTGTTAAATGCACGGAACCTAGACATCTCATCTCTATATTTTACTCAGAGCTCCACAGGCCCCCCTCCACTAAGCTTGCTTACGCTCTTAAGACTCGCTGGGAACGGGACACTGGACCTATAGAGGATGAGGACTGAGAGGATGCCCTGGAGACGTGTTGGCGGGTTTCCCCTAAACTGTCGGACAGACTGACTCAGACTTTCATAATTCATCAGGCCTACCTCACGCCCATTAGAGTAGCGAGATATCAGACTGACTCTGGCCCGATGTGTGGAGGAGGGGAGGGCACCTTCTTTCATCTGCTCTGGGGCTGTCCTCGTCTCCAGGGCCTTTGGCGCCAGGTTGTCACCTTCCTCCATGACAAAATGGGATCTCCTCTACAGCTTACCCCTAAAGAATGCCTACTAGGCATATACCCAGATGCTGATATGGATAAATTCACCACTGCATTTCTACAGGAAACACTGTTTATTGTTAGGAAGTTAATCGCAAGCAACTGGATAACGAACCACCCCCCTACTTTTGGGACTTGGCTAAAAGAGGTTAATACTGTCCTTCCTTTCCACAGACTCCTATATAAGCATAGGGGCTGTCCACAAAAATTCGACAAAATCTGGGATAGATGGGTCCAGTGTCCACGAACGTATAGTATTACAGGCATTGGCTCCTTATTTACCTGCCACTCATTTGGGAAACTGATATTGCCAGTGCCACTCATATCTGCATATTGTTGATATTTGTACTACTGTTTATACCTCTGTACTTGTACAGTTTACATGTCTATTTTTACACTCTTTGCAATTATTTTTTATTTGTATTGTACCGAAACTTTAATAAAACTCACTGATTTAAAAAAAGAAGTGCGATCACAGGAGAACATCAATAGGCACCCTCCCGGAAATGTTCAATGGCGCTGTAGCCGTTTTCTTTTATTAGATAATGGAAACTTTATTAAAGCTGAACAGTTTCTAGATTCTGTAAAAAACAGTAAATTTACCACCAGCTTGATCATGTGGTCAATATTGCATGCAGAAGGATCCTGCTGGAGGCACCTGGTATCAATGGATACCACTATTTGGGTCCTCAGAAGAAAACAGTAACACCAGATCAGACACTGGTCTGAGGAACACCTTTGCTTCCTTGTTCCTGCGAACTTTAACGTCGACCTTTCTGACTCTCCCATCCTCACTTGGAAGAGTTTTGTGACAAGGCCTCATTTCTTTGGGATTGAAAGTCCTTCGTAAGAATAACATCGCCTTCCTTTGGATTAGACTTGCTCGCCTGCCATTTCCTTTGTGGTTAAAAAGTGGAAATGTCTGGTTTTCTCCACCTGCCCCAAAACGTGTTTGCAAGGCTTTGCACTTGTCTTCACTGGCGCAAATAAAAGTCTTTCGTTTTAAAGTCTCCAGGAGGAGCACTGACTACTCAAGTTTTCTGGGTTAGGAGTGTTGCTGGAGTAAGCCTCTGGATCCTTCGGGTCCTCTGGGTCATTAGGGACTGGAGCTAGAGGTCTGGCATTGATGATGGATGAGACCTCTGCCATGAAATTTGTCAGGCTTACAGTGAGCCTTACAGTTCCTACTTGAAGGAACATAGAATCAAGTATTCTGCAAGCTATGCCAATCATTCTTTCTCAGGCTCCTCCTATGTGCGATGAGTGAGGTGGGTTGAACGTCCATATACAGCCCTGATCACTAGGATCTCCAATCCTTTGGCGTCTATGTTTGAAGAAATTATCAGTTCTTTGGCTGCCCCAACAAAGATAGTTCCTCTGTCTGAACAGATGTGTCTCACAGGGCTTTGGATAGCAATGAAAGGTCTAAGATCATTTATAAAAATGTCCATAGGCTCAATCACTTCAATGTGCATAGCTCTTATGGTCATACAGGTGAATATGACCACCCAGGGCTTATTGCTTGCATGGCTGCTTCTAGTGTGGTGTGTAGCAACAGACCAGGAGCCAAAGACATCTAGGCCAACATTGGTGAAAGGAGGGTCTGGACTGAGTCTATTGGCTGGAAGTTTAGCCATCTTTTGCATTTGTAGCATGCCACATAGCTTGTGGCAAGTAACATTTGAAGATTTCACCACTCACACATCTTATAGCTCCAACTATCCACAAGCCAGCAGCTCGTAAAGCCCCTTCTGTAAATAGTTGTCCTTGATGGTGCGAGTTGGAGGTGATGGTGTAGCACAATCAAATACGCAATGTGATGATGGCCAGGAACTATTAGGGTTTTTTTCTCATCTGGTTCTAAGTTTGATTCCCTGAGATGGCCACCTAGTCTCAATAGGCACTTTTGATCAAGAAATGGGTCAACGGGAATTGATTTCTTGGTTAGGATATGTGTCCTATCAAGTACATACCCCACTTGGCTAGACATCTCCTCTCCCCCAAACTGCCCGCCTGTCATCTTAGGGATGGGTGGGTGTGGACATTTTTTATTACCACGTCCCTATGGGAGAGGCCTCAGTTTGAGGATGCGGCCCCTCACTGCGCATGTGCAATCCCCCGCTTTGGGTCCACATCCTGATTTGACGTCTGACGTCAGCGGGGTGGAGGGGGTAGAAAGAGGTTCACCTACATCTGGCCTGTCTGCTGGAGTACCAAGAAGCTTTTCTTACCACATAGTGACTGCAGGTATCTATATGAATGGATCTTTGAGTGGAATCCCTACAGAAATTAGAGGGTTGTTTTATATTTGTGTGATACCTGATCTGGGAGCAATTTATTTCCCTTATCATCTGCCTTCCTTCTCTTCGCATAGACTTATGGCTAAAGGATCACCAATGCCCTACAGTCTGGTGGACTTAGAGTGCCTATTAAAGGGGCAATATCCAACCGAGCCGCGTTGAATGCCATCTAGTGGAGGTTGCAGGCTCCTTTGGTCTTTGTTGTTTTTGGACAAGTAAGTTATAGAAGTTAAACTTTATAAAAATTGTGAGTCAAGTTTGTTCAAAAATGCCTTTAGGATTTACTTGATACGCTGTTGTTAATGCAGGTCTAATTTATAGATTGCTGGCCCCTTACCTCCTCTGCGGGAGATCTGGTTTGCGGACGTTTCCCTTGGTTTCACTGATGTGGCCCTGGGTGACAGACTCACTTCCATTATCAATCTGATTCCTTTAGTGTCAATGCTCTATATAATTAACAGATATAGAGCTATCATTCTAGGAACCTCTGCATGGTTAATTGGCTTAGTTTTTTGTATTTAGAATTGTTATATACTGTGGGAATGTATATTATAAAATTTATAAGTTTGATAGTATTATATTTGATCCACATTGTATCTCTGTTCATCCAATAGTAAAACTCTTCACGCATTTTCCTGAAGAAAAAGTTTAAACTGGTTGGAAACAAAAGCGCAGTGAATGATACTATTACTAGAGGTTGAAAACTGGTCAACACATGGCTGTACGGAATGTTTTTAAATATCCTTTTGATAAATAAATGCTTATATTTGTATTAAAAATTTGTGTCATAATGCTTCTGAGCACCTTTAAAGTCTCGTATCTGATACCCTTTTGAACTATTGTTTAGGATAGAGGTAATCTCCATGGCATAAGTTTCTTACTGCACAGTGTGGATGATGAAGTCTTGAGACTGGAGCTCCCCTGCTGAACAAATCTTTTGACATTGGTGCCAGACTTTGCTTTGACTTGCATGGGTGGCTTGTTTAAAGGAATGAGATATATGGATGAGCAAGTAATAGCTCGAACGAATGACTTCCAGGTCGAGAATCTGTTTAATCTGTGCAATTTAAGCTGACTGTCAGAAGTTAATGTCTGAAGTGCAGAGATATCGGGGGGGGGGGGGGGATTTCTTCATCTGAATCTACTAGCTCAATTGTGCCACTGTCAGGATCAATCCGTTCTGCGCTGTACAAGAATGCAGGTCCTGTAAAACATGTTGTGAAAGATGACATGCAGCAACAGCTCTTGTAGAGTGGTCTGCAGGGTTATGGTCAGCATATACATAGTGCCATTGTGTTGGACAGGTGGATCTCCTAATCCTTAGCACTCTGTTGTTAACATAAACATAGAATCGCCTAGTCTCGTTATTGATGTAGCCTATCACCACCTTGCTGTCAGTGTAGAAATATGCAGCTTTAAGGTCAATGTCCATTTTTGATGCAATAAGTTCAGCTAGTTCAACAGCTAATACTGCAGAATAGAGTTCTAGTCTAGGTGTTGCATGTGGCCAGTTTTGCTTTGCCCATGACAAATTCCATGTGGTGTGGTGCTGTAACATTTACAGTTTTTAAGTAAGCAACAGCAGCTAATGCTTTGACAGAAGCATCAGAGAACATGCAAAGTTTTGGGCATTGTGTTTCTGTAGAGGGTACTGGAGCATATGGGCGTGAAACACTCAAAACAGATAAAGCTGTCAGAGAATTTCTCCACTCTATCCAAGAGTTTCTTTTATTAAGAGGAAGTAGGGCATCTCAGTGGAATGTTTCACAAGCTAAGTCTCTAAGCAGTGCTTTACCTTTAATGGTGACAGGGGCTGCAAATCCTAATGGATCATACAGGCTATTATTCATGGACATGACACCTCTGCGAGTAAAAGGTTTTTCCTCTGTGCTTATTTGGAAGGTAAAGGAATCTGATTTCAAGTCCCATAGCAAACCAAGACTGTGTTGTACAGGTAAGAGTCTGTCCCTAAGTCTAAGTCTCATAGATTATTAGAGTGGTCTTTGGAAGGGAAAGCTTCCATTACTTCTTTACTGTTGGAAGCAATCTTGTGAAGCCTGAGGTTGGAGCAGGCTAACATTTGCTGTGCATACTCTTTAGAAGGTAGAGATTTTAAGCAGTCATCTACATAGAAGTACTTCTCTATGAATTGCCTAGCATCTGAACCATACTCAGGCTCACCCTCTTAAATGGAACATCTTGATTTGTAAATAGCAACTGCAGGAGAAGGGCTGTTGCTAAAGATGTGTACTCTCATGTGGTCCTCAATGATGTCTTTGGAGGGATCATTATCTCCAAACCAAAGAAATCCCAAGAAGTTTCTGTCTTTCTCTCCGACAAGGAAACAATGGAACATCTGTTGGATGCCAGCTTTGAAAGCAACAGAATCTCTGTGAAATTGTAAGAGCACCCCCCAGTAGTTTGATATCGAGGTCTGGACCTGTCAAGAAGATATTATTTGGGGAGACACACTCAAATTTTGCACTAGAGTCAAATACTACTCTGATCTGGCACAGCTTCCTAGGATGGTATACTCCAAATATTCGTAGGTACCAGCACTCCTCAAAATCTTTAAGAGTTGGGGCTATTTCTGCAATGCTGTTCTGAAAGATTTTCTCCATGAAAGAAAAGAAGTGGTCTCTCATCTTTAGCTTTCTTTGAAAATTAAGTTGAAGAGAAGGGAAACGCCTTTGTACTTGGTCTCTGTTAATAGGCAGGTGTACCCTTTGTGGTCTGAAGGCAAGAGGTGAGACCCAGCTGTTTGTGTCATCTTTGACTAATCCCTGCTCCATTATGACCAAGAAGAGTTTCTCCTCAGTAGACATTGCCACCTGATTCTCCTCTTTTGTTCTTTGAAAGACACTGCACCCAAATTGGTCTTGGTCACTATCACAGGCAAGGTTGTCACTAGAGGGGCCTATGAGGGGACAAGCAAATGGTATTGTATGGCAAATACTTTATGAGGAAATGGTTGTGGCATGGCTTAACAATGAAGGGATGTCCATTCTCAAATGTACTTGTAAGCATACTGTTAACAGAGGTAGGTTTGTGCATGTTTCCTAGACAGACATCTCCTATGATGACCCATTCTAGATCTAACCTCTGGGCATATGAAGCATTGTGAGGATCATTACCTTGGGCTCTTGCTTTATGGACTTATAAGATATGTCTCCCAGGGAGTAGGATTATCTGAACCTGAGGATCAAGTGCGCTATGTGTTTCAAGTGTGAGTGATGAACTGCTACATTTGGTGTAGGAATTTAAGATCTGTGATCTGATTACTTGGTAAGGACATCAATCATTAGATTTGACTAGGTAGCCAGATGCTCTCCTCCCCACCGTCTCCACTATTTCTACACAAGTTCTTAAGCAGTATGGAATGTTGGAGCCTAATATCAAATATGTCAAAGAAGGTTGAGCTGGCTAAAGACTTGTTACTTTGATCATCAAGAATTGCATAAAGCTTAATGGCTTTGTTCCTTTGGCCTCCTGGATAAACTCTGACTAGACAGATTTTGGAGCAGGACCTGCCACCTATGTTTCTTTTGCAGACCTCTCTGCATTCTGAAGTGATCTCTGGTGTAGTTGTAGCAGTGTGTTCCTCCTCCCCGCTGTGCTCACTAATGCTGTGAGTGCATTTTAAAGTCCACGGGGCTGGCCCTGAGTGTAAAGCTATGTTGTGATCTGAGCTGTCCCATTCTGTGCATTTTACACTTACCTTACAATCCCTGACAAAGTGAGATGTCAATGAGCAGCACTTGTAGAAAATGTTGTTTGCAAACTTCTGTGGACTTCTCTCTGAAGCAGAGGCGTAACTAGAACCTTCAGGGCCCCGGTGCAAGAAACCATGAAGGGCCCCTTGGACCCCTGGCCGGGGGGCTCTTCCCTTCAAGCCTAGGGCTCTTCCCACTGATCCTGGGGTCATTTACTCACGTTGCAGGGCCCTTTATTACAGTCCCGCAGCGGGACCCTTTCACAAATTCTGCAGTGGGCCCCTTTCCTTCCATCTTGGGGCCTGCAGCTACAGGAGGAAAAATGAGTACAGTGATTTCTCTACATGCTGTTCCTGCCGCCCTGCTATCCAGGTGTACAGGGGAGCTGTACAGGCCCCCTGGAGCATGGGGCCCAGTTGCGATTGCAACCCCTGTAGTTACGCCCCTGCTCTGAAGGCTCTGCACTTTATAAGAGGATGTGGCTTGCAGTGTAAAGGACACTGCTTAACAGGATCTTTAAAGTGTTTATTACCTTAACATTTCATATTCCTGATATGTGCCATGCACTTGTATGAAAAAGTATCGTCTTTTCTTTGTATTGCTTCCTTTATGTGAAATCCTAGGTGTTCCTGCCGGTTCCTCTGTTCTCCTATTAAAAACTGATCACACTAAGCAGAACACACCATGGTTAGTTCTGTAGCTATGCTGGGAACTCAGCCTGCTCTCCTCCAATGATCAGACCTTTCCTGACAGCCCCCCCCCCCTACACAGCCATTCACTGGGATGTTTTGTGTGCAGTTGCTTCTCCTCCCTCCAGCTCTTATGCAGCTGAGAACAGAGGGAACACAGGGAATGTGATCACTTATAAAAAAGGGAAAAAAAGGTATTGATGTTTTTTTAATATCTATACACAAATGTTTCACAAGGTGATCGTTTACAATCACTTTAACCGCTTTACCACCGCCCACAGTAATATTACTGCGGCAGAGTGGCTCGTTATCGTCTGACGACGTAGTACTACGTCGTCAGACACTCCCCCTTCTGGGCGGCGCGCCGCCGGAGGCTCGCTCCCGCTGTTTTCATTCACAGCGGGAGTCGGGCCAGGGGAGGAGCAGCGGCGATCTGCTGCTCTGCCCCGATCGCCCCGATCAAGTGTGGAGATCCGCACGCCTGTGTAAACACAAGCGGGCGGATCTCCATAGTGACAGGGAGTGACAGATCGGACTGTTCAGCATAGCTGGACATCCGATCTGTCCATGACTCACTCAGTCACCTCCCCCCCTACACGTCAGTAAGCACCAGGCATACATTAACCCCTCCCTCTCCAATAAAATTAACCCCTTCCCTGCCAGTGTCATTTTTACAGTAACAGTGCATATATATAGCACTGATTACTGCAGTAATGTCACTGGTACCCCCAAAAGTGTCAAAAATGTCAGTCAAGGGTCCGATCTGTCCGCCGCAATGTCGCAGTCCCGCAAAAAAAATCGCAGATCGCCGCCATTACGCGTTAAAAAAAAAACACCAAAAATGACAGAAATCTTTCCCTTTGTTAGTAAACGCAATAACTTTTGCGCAAACCAATCAAAATACGCTTATTGCGATTTTTTTTACCAAACATAGGTAGCAGAAAACAAATTGGCCAAAATTTTTTAAAAAAATTGGTTTTTACATCTTTTTTGGGGGGAATTTCATATAAAAAAATGTTAAAAATATTGTTATTTTTTCAAAATAAACGCTCTTTTTTTGTTTATAGCACAAAAAGTAAAAATCGCACAGGTGATCAAATACCACCAAAAGAAAGCTCTGTTTGTGGGAAAAAAAGGACGTAAATTTCGTTTGGGTACGGCGTCGCACGACCGCGCAATTGTCAGTTGAAGTCGCACAGCGCCGAATCGCAAAAAGTGGCCTGGACGGAAGACAGCAAAATCCTCCGGTGGTAAAGTGGTTAACCTTTGTCTGAGCTAGAGGAGCTGGAGGACTTGTGAAAGGAATCTGGGGGAGTCAAATTAGTTTCTTGTACTGCTACTGGAGGTTTGCAAGGGTTCAGTCCTGTAGGAGCTGTACGTGACCATGTGAAGTCAAAACTAGGATAATTTCTTTGTTCTAGTTACCTGCCTTACAAGTCTACAACAACTTCCAAATACACTTGGAAGTGCAGTCACTGTAGATCTGAGGGGAAGCTCTGCTGATTTCTATCATCCAAACATGTGCAAGCAAAAATGCTGTTTTTTTATTTTCCTTGCATGTTCCCCTCAGATCTACAGCGACTGCACTTGCAGTGCACAGTGATTTGACTTTAGTAAATAAATCCCATTATAATGTCTTTTAAAAATTGAAGCCATGTGTGATCCACTGCTCTTGTAAGTTATAAGATAGCTTTGTACGATGGGGTTGACACCACTGGCTGTGTCAAGAAAGGCAAGTTCCCTTCAACTTTGGCTATGCGAAGTTCCATTAGTAGGTCACTTAGTTCCCTGAGTTTCTGAAAAGTCTTGTTAGGTGTCTTAAGTAAGCTATCGAGTCTTTTGAATAGTGCATTTTCTATTGTTTTTTGTTTAACCATAACATTTGTCAAGTCTATCTCAGATCAATTTAGGACCTGACATCATTTCTGGTTTACTCGGATGTAAACGGCATCATTTAAAAAAAATGAAAAGCATTTGATCACACAGATCTTGGTGTTATGAATGTTTTTAAAGGGCAGAGGAGGTATTTGGGGTATTTTAGAGTAGCTGCCACATGCCCATTACTGTCACAAGGATGTTTACATTCCTTGTGATAATAATAAAAGTGATCCAAAAAAAATAAAAATATTTAAAGCAACAGTATAAAAATAAAAAAAAATTAAATGTAAAGTGCCCCCATCCCCTTGTGTTCATGCACAAACAGCGATCGTCCCCATGTGAGGTATCGCAATGAACAACAGATCATGGGCAGTAATTCTAGCACTGAACCCGCTCTATTAATCTAAAGTGGTAACATGTAAAGGCTTTTAAATGTCACCTATGGATAGTAAAATGTACGTTGTTTGTCGCCTTTGTATGGGCGTGTGCAATATTAAAGCAGATGACTCCGCATGTAGAAGAAGGTCATCCAGGTAGCCCAATACTGCGATCCCTTGCCGACGTGACAATGCTAGCACCAAGGCCAACACTTTTGTGAAGACCCGAGGAGCAGAGGTGAGACCAAAAAGTAACGCTACAAACTGATAATGCTCTTCTCCCACGGCAAAGCGTAAGAAGCGCTGGTGACCGACACATATTGGAATGTGTAGGTAAACGTCCTCGATGTCGATAGAAGCAAGGAAATCTCCCTGATGCAGGGATGCCACCACCGTGCGAATGGACTTTATTCTGAACTTCTGTACCTGCACAAAGCAATTCAGTGCCTTGAGGTCCAGGATTGGACGCACCTTGCTCTCTTTCTTGGGGACTGTAAACAGCTTGAATAAAACCCCTGAAAACGTTCACAGGTCAGAACCAGGACAAACCCTTGAAGTACCAGATCTTGCACCGCCCGAGGGAGAGCTTTTAAGCGGTCAGGTGCACGTTGGAAGGAAAGAACATTTCCGGAGGGTAAGAATGAAACTCAATCTTGTAGCCGGACTGTATGACTTTGTGGACTCACTTGTCTTGCACCAAGGAAGTCCACAGGTTCGGGAACCAGCAAAGATGTCCCCATACCCCAGGTACCAGTGAGTAGGGGTGCACCGGTCTGACTTTTCTAGTCCCGATACCGATACCTGGCTTTGCATATCTGTCAATACCGATCCGGTACTATTGTTTTGTTATAACAATTGTGCATTCAAAATCTAAAATATTATGTAATCAGTCAAACTCTAAATTAAAAAGAGTATAATGTAGCCACAAGAAAAAAAAACAGTTTCTTGCTTGAACATACAATGGTAATCAAACAGTAAACCTGTAAAAAATATAAAGTGCAAAATCCTGGAAACAGGAATTTAAATGCAACATACAACTGAACATAGCAGCAATAGCAGCTGAACCAGAGAAAATCTCAGTGAGAATAAACTAAAAAGTTGGTCGAACAACAACTTGATCACACATACAATAGCATTGTAATTTGTAAACTTGTAGTCCTATGTCACAATACCATCACAATTTGATGGTGGCGTGTGACAGTGACACTGGACTACCTGTTTACATTACAATGCTATTTCTTTGTGTGATCAAGTTGATTCACACATGACATAAACATGACCTGTGAATGGTCACTTAATCAGCAATGGCAAATTATTTCTCATGAAGACAAGAATTTCTGCTCTCTCTGCTCAGAAGAAGTCTAGTCTATTTCTCTTTTCATCCACAATGTTAGAAACTGTGCTGAACACTCTCTCTCACTCTCTGCACTAGTGCAGGGGGCAATACAACATAGCAGCAACAACATAGCAGCCTGAAGTTCCTGAACCTGACTAAAAAAGTTGGTTGAACAATAACTTGATCACACATACAAATAGCATTTTAAACATGTAGTCCTGTGTCACACCACCATCACAATTTGATGGTGGCGTGTGACAGTGACACTGGACTACCTGTTTACATAGATTACAAATGCTATTTCTTTGTGTGATCAAGTTGATTCACACATGACACAAACATGACGGAAGGGTCACTTAATCAGCAATGGCACATTCTTTCTCATGAAGATTGAAGACAAGCATTTCTGCTCTCTCTGCTTTAAGTCTATTTCTCTTCTCATCAACAAAGTGTGCTGAACACTCTCTCACTTTCTGCATTACTAGTGCAGGGGGCAATACAACATAGCAGCAACAACACATAGCAGCCTGAACCTGACTAAAAAGTTGGTCGAACAATAACAACTTGATCACACAGTCCAGTGTCACACTCACCACCATCACAATTTGATGGTGGCGTGCGACAGTGACACTGGACTACCTGTTTACATTACAAATCCTATTTCTTTGTGTGATCAAGTTGATTCAACCATGACACAAACATAACCTGTGAATGGTCACTTAATCAGCAATGGCAAATTCTTTCTCATGAAGACAAGCATTTCTGCTCTCTGCTGTAAGTCTATTTCTCTTCTCACCAACAATGCTGGAAACTGTGCTGAACACTCTCTCACTTTCTACACTAGTGCAGGGGGCGCAGAGGTATTTTGTGGCAGTGGCAGCAAGACAAGGTAATCTGTATTTGTTGAATCCCCAGAACTTGTATGGGTTGTCTGAGGCAGAGATGGTTTTCTCTGCAAAATATCCATGCAGTTGGACTGCAGATCTCGAGCTGCTTGCTGCACTGGGATCTAGTTCAAACTCCTCCACAATTTGGTCAAACTCTTGCATAAAGCTGCTTGGTGCTGCTGCTGCTTCCACCCGAGGACCTTGTCTTGTGGTTTTGCGGCCTGTGATGCTCCAGCTGTGCTGCACCTCAAGTCTTCCTCTAGTTCCCCTGTAAGTGCATCTTTTGCAGATTGTGCACTTGTAAAGTATCTGAAAAAGAAATAAAACATAGGTTAGATACAGTGCTTTAAGTGGGCCGGTATGCACTGGTACTCAGTACCGCTACTTCCAAATATGGCTCTTGAGCATACCGCCATCTCTCCGTGCGCCTTAGAGTACCAGTACGCTCATTTTGGACATCTGCACCCTCAATTGCCCCCCCCCCCAAGAATATTTCCCACTCCAGAGCCAGACCAGTCACCACCAGGGAGTCCCCCTGCTCCAGAGTCCCAGCCCAGGCCAGGGGGGTGTAATGTTCCGGTACCTTTGGTACCCTAAATTACACTTTCCACAAGTGTATGCGCCCCACCATTTACTTTTGGAAAAGGTGCGCATACACCTTTAAGACTGGAGCTGTCATCACCCAGCGCCGGACTAGATGGCTATTTAAAGCGCCGGTTCTCACTCACATGTGTTCGTTCAAACACCCTTACCTGCATGCTAACCTTGCTTGAAGCTTCCATGCTTGCAAGCTTACCTCGCTGACGGAACCTCGCCGCGCTGATCCCTGTATCCCGCTACTGGATCATCCGCTCCTCCTGAACCAACCTTCGGCTGTATCGCTAATAGTGCTAAGTACCCCGCAGGGGAATTCTCTATAAACTTATACTAAGCTTACACTATCTAGCTCTGCATAGTAAAGACTGTTTATCACATCTGCATAACTAGATTGCTAGCTCTTGAGACTACTGCTACTTTTCTGCACTGGGTTGATCTCTTTTGTATGTCCACCTGCTATTCTGTCATCTGCTACCATACAACATTGCTAAACCTTCCTGCATCCATCTGCTACTGTCTCACCTTCAAGTGTCTATCACCTTCCACCTCCACTCAACCTATCCCTCAACCTTCATCATTGTGTTACCACATACATAAAGTCATTCTAGGAACCAGCTTGCTAATTGTGTGTATTTACTGGCTGAAATAAGACCTTCCACACATGATGAGTCATTGAGGTTGGGAATGGTATCTCAGCATATCTCTTACATGACTACTGACGTGGGACTATTTCTGCAGCTGAAAATCCACACCATATAAGAAACGCAGGAGCGTTACAGGGGGGTGCTCTGTGGGGACCCTGATGTGGGGTGGGGGGGGGAGACAAAATTTATAGGCTATAATAGAGTACCGGCACCTCTTTTGGGCCACTTAAAGCACTGGTTAGATATACATTACTTTAATCAGCCTCAGGTTTTTTAGTGTCATCAAGTGTTAGAATCTCATTCAAAATGTTTAATTTACAGCATGGCATCTCATCAAATACAGTAGAAGTGTTATTGTGGAGAGTAAAAAACTATAATATAGATAATGAAAATGACATTAGGTCTTTATAGATAGAATTTTTATTCTCCTCTCCACAATAACACTTCTACTGTATTTGATGAGATGCCATGCTGTATATTTAAACATTTAGAAATTCTAACACTTGATGTAATAATTAGTTAGGTTACACAATCTTACCTGTCTTTATATCTCGGGTCCGGCAGGGTGGCAAGTGCATATAGGGGTTCATCTTCCACAGTGTCAAAGCGTTTGTTGACAGCTTGAAGCAGTTTTCTTTGTTTTAATGCCAGTATCCGCATTGCCTTCTTTAGCAAGGATGCGTTTTAGGACAGTGACAGCTGGAATGACGTCAGCAGTGGAAGCAGTTAATGAGCTTACTTTCCTTGTTAGCTCTTCAAATGGTGCTAGAACAATGCTCGTTTTTTCTAGCAAAGCCCACTGGTTAGTGATCAGTGTACTAGGCAGGTCATCATGGTCAGCAATATAAGCCCAGAGGACTCGAATTCCACCTTGTTTTGATGTCTTGTTGCAGGCGTTTAGGTTGCATTTGCATCTGGGGCTGGATATCTTGCAGCCTTGAATACGCAAGTTGAGAATGTTTAAAATGCCCCACAATTTGTCTACCGATTGCAATGGCATCGCTCACACTCTGTTGTGACAAGAGTCCCTCATTGACTACAAGCTGCAAGCTTTGAGCAAAGCAGCCTAAGCTCGGTACCCCCATTGGCCTTTTTTATATTGCTTGCATTGACCCGGAGTATGACATGCTCGTTATTCAAAGGAATGTGCCACTGGTCAAGTATAACCTTAATTGTAGCCAAAATGGTATCAATGGTGTGTGAACAATGAAAGTTTTTAGCTTGAAGCATTGCACCGTGCGGTGTACAGCTCATGTCCAACCAGTGGACTGTTAAACTTAAAAGCGACATTGGACACATATCAGAGTTCCATATATCTGTAGTAATAGCCTTTATATCTTTAATCTTTTTTGAGACATGTTCGCAAACTTTTTTGTACAGTTCTGGCAGTGCGGTCTTGGAAAAATACTTGCGTGATGGAAGAGAGTACCTCGGCTCTAAGTGTTCCAGTATGTGACGGAAGCCCTCATCTTCAACAATTGACCCTGGTTGAGCATCTAAAACAATGAATTCCAAAACTTTCTGTTTTATATCCGATGCTTTCAAACTCTCCATCTGAAACTTTTCGCGTTGATGAAATGCATCTTGCAAAGTTAGTTGCTTCTGGGCTGTATTGTCCGCTCCTTTTATTTTGTTGAGCTGCAGGAATTCAGCGTGCTCCTTAGCATGGTGTTTCTGGATGTGCTTGATTAAATTGGTAGTATTTAACTTTGCTGTAATACCACCTCCCCTCAAAACATTTACTTTGCAGACATTGCAAACAGCCGTTGAACTAGTTGGCGTGGCAAGCATGTAATATCTCCACACAGCCGACTCTTTGGCGCACTCCATGTCCGACACACACGTGAAGCTGATGAATGACGTAGGTTCTGCTGCGGGCAAAAACCCAATCGGCCCGTGAATCTGTTAATTTTACTGATCCCAGATCCAGCTATTTTGCCAGTATCAAGGCTGATATCCAATCCTGATATCGGATCGGTGCATCCCTACCAGTGAGGGTGCACCTTCATTCTGAAGGAGCCTTGTCTGCGGGTCTGGAGAATCCGCTCTCGACTTGCCAGACCAAGGTCGCTCGAGGAGGCTTTGAAAGGCTTTGATACCTTGTCAGCCGACCCTGAGGGAAAAAAAACTTCTTCTGAGCCGAGGACGGGTCACATCTACGACGAGGATCCTTACCCTTACTTGCCTGCGGAAGGAAGGTACTCTTCCCCCCTGTGAGACCCTTAATGATGTCATCCAGGGTAGCTCCAAACAGATGATCTCCTTGAAAAGGGAGATCAGTTAAGGGCTTTTTAAAAGTCTGGTCCGCAGACCAACATCTGAGCCAAAAACAAGCCTTAGGACCACAGGTAGATGACCCACAAGGACCCAGAAGGGGGGGGGGGTGCCTAATGGAAAGGGGGGGAAATCGGGGATCCGACCGTCCCTATAGAGGGGCCCACGTCCACCCTAAAACCCTCCAGGGGGAGAGGGGGGACAGCTACTCACCATGCCAGGAACTAGGCGGGCACTGCTCCAGACAGAACCTCTTTTCCATCTAAATAGGGAGGCTGTCGAGGAATGCTGCGACGCAGGTCGAGACCCAGTCGTATGCGACCTCGTGACACGTTTAACTCGCAGGCCAGCCTCTGTCCGGTGGGGCTATGTCGCAGCTGACCTAGCGCAGAGCTGAGGTCTGCACATGCTCTCTGGCCAGACTGGGGTGACCGCTGGATCTAGATTATCCACCCCGTAGCCCAGTCCGGCAGTTGAATGTAAATTCTGCAGGAAAAAAATAGAAAAATCTATCTAAAGGGAAAAAATTGCCAGAACCAAATCCGTACTCCTGACTAGGCAGAAAAAAACCTACAGCAGAGAGGGGGAGTATTTTTTCTGCCTAGTGTCCTACTCCTGTAGGGGGCAGTATAACCCAATGGTTAAGAAGATCAGGAGCTGTGTCCCTCAATGAATGAAGGAGAAACACAAATTTCACCACATGCTGTTGCCTGAATCAATAGATGAGTCCAGTAGCGACGAACTCTGATCCTCTTATGCAATTTTCTACGTCTCAGCAACAGCTGCATCAGGAGCATTTTTTTCACACATGCTCAAGATAAGATCCATAGTGAAAACACCCAAAAAATAGGACAGCTATTTACAAGCACACTGCTCTCTCTTCTCTCACAGAATGGCTAAAATAGTTTAATAATTTACTTGTTTTTCATGCATTGTAGACATTTGGGAGGGTCTCCTGAGGTTATCTTTAAAAAAAAAGCTTCTAACCTCAAATGCTCATAACTACTGCTAAACTTGCATAAACGCAGTATGTAAAAGCTGTAAAACTGATGTTTTTCACTACCGGTCTCTAGCTGTCAAGTTTCCAGCATTCAGAAAAGGTTTTCAACTGCCCTTTGTACATGAGCCCTAAGGGCTCATGTAAACACTGACTAGGTTGCCCGTCAGTTGCAGGGAAAAGCAAAATGAGGCAAAATTGTGCCACAATTTTGCAGTAGTTTGCGGCCAGAGGTCAAAGCGTTCCTATCCAGAACGCGATTCTTCCGCGTTCAGGAGAGGGAGGTTGAACCTCCCCTAACTGCGGCAGATCCTAAATTCTAGAAAAATCCTATGCTTTTATGGAGTTGAGTTTAGGAGCTTTGGCAAAAAAAACACCAAAAGCTCCTAAACTCGAGTTTAGAAGCTGTAGTGTACATGAGCCCTAACTCTGAAAAATGATGAAAACACAGCTATTGTGTGTTTTTGAGCCATCCTTTTACAGGAGTATAGTTTTGCTAAAACAATGTAACCACTAATGCAAAAATACTGAAAAATGCAGCAAAACTTTTACCACGGCATTCTACAGCTAAAGCTACTGGCGTTTTAATGAACGTCCAGTGTGCATGAGGCCTTCCTGTTATCATGGAGAGTGGAAGAAATTCTCAAACATTGGGTTGTCATAAGAACAAGAATAGCGGGGAAATTTTCCAATGGGAACACTAGTTCTGGTGACAACCACGGATTCTCTTACTTTGGAGGGATTTCCTCCTGTTTTGCTTATGGGACAGGGAGTGATCTCCTCAATGGGACACAAAAAAAAAAAAAAAAACTAACAGGGGTTAAAACACTCCAAAAAATGAAAAAAAAAAAGTTTTGCCTTCAGTTCTACTTTAAGCCTTTGTTCACAGTGATATTGGCTTTAAAATCGTGTGACTTCATCTAAAATTGCACAATTTCAAAGCCGCAATACAGTGCAACTTTAAAGACATCTGTGCGACTTCATGCACAGATGTCTTTTGAAGTCACACCTGAAATCGCCAAAAGTAGTGCAGGAACTACTTTTGAAATCGGTGCGGTGCCACAAAGTCAGCGTCACAACTATTGGAACGGTGCCATTGCCAGTGTTATGCCAAAAACTGAAAAGTTTCTTCATAGTAAGAGCTGTGAAAATGTGGAATAGACTCCCTCCAGAGGTGGTTCTTGCCAGCTCAGTAGATCGCTTTAAAAAAAGGCATGAATTCTTTCCTGGGTGTACATAATATAAATGGGTACTACTAGTATTTACAGGTAAAGTTGATCCAGGGAATATCCGATTGCCTTTCGGGGGGAACAGGAAGTAATTTTTTCCCCTGCTGTAGCAAATTGGATCATACTTTGCTGGGGATTTTGGCCTTCCTCTGGATCAACTGTGGGTAGATTGTGTATATGGGATTGTATGGTTGGGTTTTCTTTACTGTTTTTTGTTTTTTATTGGTTGAGCCAGATGGACTTGTGTCTTTTTTCAACCTAACTATGTACAGTCAGGTCCATAAATATTGGGACATCGACACAATTCTAAACTTTTTGGCTCTATACACCACCACAATGGATTTGAAATTAAACAAACAAGATGTGCTTTAACTGCAGACTTTCAGCTTTAATTTGAGGGTATTTACATCCAAATCAGGTGAAAGGTGTAGGAATTACAACAGTTTGTATATGTGTCTCCCACTTTTAAAGGGACCAAAAGTAATGGGACAGATTAACAATCATAAATCAAAAATCAAACTTTCACTTTTTAATACTTGCTTGCAAATCCTTTGCAGTCAATTAGAGCCTGAAGTCTGAAACGCATAGACATCACCAGACGCTGGGTTTCATCCCTGGCGATGCTCTGCCAGGCCTCTACTGCAACTGTCTTCAGTTCCTGCTTGTTCTTAGGGCATTTTCCCTTCAGTTTTGTCTTCAGCATGTGAAATGCATGCTCAATCGGATTCAGGTCAGGTGATTGACTTGGCCATTGCATAACATTGAACTTCTTTACCTTAAAAAACTCTTTGGTTGCTTACGCAGTATGCTTCAGGTCATTGTCCATCTGCACTGTGAAGCGCCGTCCAATGAGTTCTGAAGCATTTGGCTGAATATGAGTAGATAATATTGCCCAAAACACTTCAGAATTCATCCTGCTGCTTTTGTCAGCAGACACATCATCAATAAATACAAGAGAACCAGTTCCATTGGCAGCCATACATGCCCACACCATGACACTACCACCATACCACCACCATGCTTCACTGAAGAGGTGGTATGCTTTGGATCATGAGCAGTTCCTTTCCTTCTCCATACTCTTCTCTTCCCATCACTCTGGTACAAGTTGATATTGGTCTCATTTGTCCATAGGATGTTGTTCCAGAACTGTGAAGGCTTTTTTAGATGTTGTTTGGCAAACTCTAATCTGGCCTTCCTGTTTTTGAGGCTCACCAATGGTTTACATCTTGTGGTGAACCCTCTGTATTCACTCTGGTGAAGTCTTCTCTTGATTGTTGACTTTGACACACATACACCTACCTCCTGGAGAGTGTTCTTGATCTGGCTAACTGTTGTGAAGGGTGTTTTCTTCACCAGGGAAAGAATTCTTCGGTCATCCCCCACAGTTGTTTTCCGTGGTCTTCCAGGTCTTTTGGTGTTGCTGAGCTCACCGGTGCGTTCTTTCTTTTTAAGGATGTTCCAAACTGTTGATTTGGCCAAACCTAATGTTTTTGCTATCTTTTTGATGGGTTTGTTTTTTTCAGCCTAATGATGGCTTGCTTCAATAATAGTGACAGCTCTTTAGATCTCATATTGAGAGTTGACAGCAACAGATCCCAAATGCAAATAGCACACTTGAAATGAACTCTGGACCTTTTATCTGCTCCTTGTAAATAGGATAATGAGGGAATAACACACACCTGGCCATGGAACAGCTGAGCAGCCAATTGTCCCATTACTTTTGGTCCCTTAAAAAGTGGGAGGCACATATACAAACTGTTGTAGTTCCTACACCTTTCACCTGATTTGGATGTAAATACCCTCAAATTAAAGCTGAAAGTCTGCAGTTAAATCACATCTTGTTTGTTTCATTTCAAATCCATTGTGATGGTGTATAGAGCCAAAGGGATTAGAATTGTGTCCCAATATTTATGGACCTGACTGTAATTACTGCAGATCGTCAGATCATGCCTCTGACAATCTGTGCATGCGCAGTAGTTTCGTGCTGGGACTTTTAGTCCTACAACACCTGGAGAAGCAGTGGGGGAGGACGATGTAAGCTCTGTGCATGTGATCTAAAGAATACAGAGAGGGGCAGCGTTCCATGCAAAGGAGGTGACCTGCCTCCACGCTTTACTGATTGTCAGGTAATGCCTCAGACAATCTGTGCACGCAAAGTATTGACATCACGCCAGCTGATTTGATGATCAGCAAAGCACGGAGGCAGAGTCCTCCACTTACCGGACCTGTCACTACTACATGGTCACCTCCTGTGCATGGAACGCTGCCCCTCTCTGTATTCTTTAGATCACATGCACAGAGTTTACATCGTCCTCCCCCGCTGCTTCTCCAGGTGTTTTAGGACTAAAAGTCCCAGCACCCCTGCCCCCCTCCCAGAATGGCTCATGCTGGGATTTGTGGTGCCCTGTGGCTGCCTTCCTGTTCTATGTTTGGGACAAGAAGCATAGGGAAGCCAGGGGAGGGGGTGAATGTGGCCCTGTGCCACATGCTCAATGTGGGAGCAGGGCCCCACACTGAGGGTGTTTTTGTCACTGGGGATTTCCCTGCTGATCATTGCACACGTTCACGAAAGGCCGTCTGTAGTCAGTGCTGTATCTTGGCCTAAGCCAACAAGGCCCAGGCCTAGGGTGGCACTTTACAGGGGGGGGGGGGGGAGCAGAAAAGCTGCATGAAAAAAAGAACAGCCTCCTCCCGGCATGAAAAGGGTCCCCGCCAACTTGCGCAGCCCTTTTTGTATACTGCTAGTCTTATGTAATGAATTGGGCCGGGAGGCAAATCAGTCTGGTACCCCCATAAAGCGGTCACGCTGCTACCTACCAGTATGATAATACCGGCCAGTCGGGACATTTTGACAGACCGCAGGCCGCCGACCACACTTAATACAACTGGCCCGACGGCCGCCAATGCTAATAAGTGTGACACTGCAGCCAAATGCTCCGCCTACTCTCCTCTGCCCCCAGGCACTGATGGGCACTCATATGCTGCACTGATGGGTGCTAATAGGCTGTACTGATGGGCACTAATATGCTGCTCTAATGGCCACTGATGAGGTGGCAATGGTGGGTACTGATAAACTGCACTGATGGGCACTGATGAGGCTGCACTGATAAGGCAGCACTGATATGCTGCACTGATGAGGCTGCACTGATAGACTGTGGTTGTGGTCTGTGGTTTATAGATGACAGGGCGGGTCATAAACAGGAAGGGGTGTGGCCTTTACAGGAAGGGGTGGGTCATATTTAAATTAGGGGGTGCACAAGTTTAGTCAGGCCTAGGGCAGCACAAAACCTAAATACGCCACTTTCTATAGTGCAGGGAGCGGTGTATAAAAGGTGTGAAATGGCCGGCCTGTGAGGAGGGGGTGCACACCTGTGTTGGGGTCGTGCCTGGCGCCTGGGAGGTGGCGGGACAGTGCGACGTGCCCTGGTGTTCTGTCTCTGCCACCGATGATCTGCGCAGTGTTGATGTCACAGCAGCTCATTGGTAGATCAGCTGGAGCGATGTTACGTAATGTGCATGTGCAGATCGTCGCAAGCATTATCAGATGATCTGCACTATTCAACAGAACACCGGCAAAAGGCTTCAACTTCTTATGCGATTTGTCCTGTCAAATCGTTCCAAAGTGAACGAGGGCTAAATTAGCCAAAGGAGTAATGTCTTCCTTTCAAAGATTATACCTGTTTCTGAATTTGTGATTATAATGCACAGAATAGGTTCCTCCGTCCCTGGCACTACCTGTACCCAGACACACTGGCCAGAAGTTACAACGCAACTTCCCCAGCCCAAAGCCCCTCCCTGTAGCCGTCACCCTAGCTTCATGATTGCTGACGTGTCCGTGACGTCAACACCCAACGCCCCCTCGTGGTTTTCTACCCCTCTCTCTAAGTTTCTAAACTTTCACTTTACCGAGCGGCCTAACTTACTTCGCCTTCACAACAAATCCGTGCGTTAGCAGCAAACGACAGAGTGAAAATCCCCCTCTAAGCTGCCGGAATCCCCTGTAGCCCCTAGCAACGGTGGGACGGGTAAACTGCAGCCGACCAACCAACGTGCCGTACGCGGTGATGTCAAGGTCTGCGCAAGCGCGCATTTCCCTACGCGGCGGCGCGTGACGTCATTTGCGGTGGTGGTGGGTACACGACCTGAAGCGGCTGACTCCCTGTGCCCGCGTTTGGCGAAGTGTGGGCGGCCTTTTGAGTTTGCGGAGCACCGGTGTGGTAAAGTCCCGTCCGGAAGAGATTTCTGTGAGGCCCAGACGTTTTGTCCTTTGGTCCATCATGAGCGTGGAGGCGTACGGGCCCAGCTCGCAGACCCTCACATTCCTTGACACGGAGGAGGCCGAACTGCTGGGGGCCGACACTCAGGGTTCCGAGTTCGAGTTTACCGACTTCACCTTACCCAGCCAAACTCAGACCCAAGGGCAGACTCAGAGCCAGCTGGACGGACAGGTAGGCCCGAGCGCGCTTCCGGTATTCGGCTTTGGGGAGGGAGGGAAGGCCTGGCGTGTCACCTGCGCGCCTCTGACAGCAGCAATGCTCAGGCTGGAGGGGCACGGGCGGCCTGTCATTGCCATGTGCCTCGTCTGCTTGTTTACTCACTGCAGGATATCTATAGCTGGGGTTATTATGCTTTCTCGGTATCCTAGGGACAGCTCGTTCAGCACTCACTTTAAATGTATTTATTTTATCTACGGATATTGTATTTTGTAACCTTTTGGCCACTTCTACACAGGGCGAACTCTGCCTGCTCACCGGGGCAATCTGTCCACTGAGCAGGCTGATCACTGTTCCTTGTCCGCTCTACACAGCCTGCTGTTCTCTATGGGGTGGTCAGATGGAAACTGGCCGCCTATCCTTTTCCATCTGACATCTGATCCGCCAGACGGAGACCTGTTCGTTTTTAGTGTACAGGATTAGATGTCGGTGGGTCTAGAGTAGAGATCGACCCATTATCGGCAAAGCCGATATGCACTTTCCCCAATATATCGGAATCGGCCACCAAGGTGCTTGTACCGGAGTGATGCCTGTAGCTAGAGGAATCGCTCCGGTACTGGTGTTCCGTGAAAAAACCGTACCCGTGAGAAATGCATACCCTCGTCACTTCCGGTGCACCTACGTCAGCACCTAACTCATTGAACAGCTGAGGGCCTGACAAGTGCGCATGCTCGGAGGGTATGGATTTATCACGGTAGTGTGTGTAACGTTACACTTGCGGCGGTTACATTAAAACATCTTGGCTGCAATATGAGTCATCTCCGCTCCTTCCCCTGTCCCTTCCCTGATCTCGGCTAGTAAATATAAAGCGGATCACGGAGCCGAGATCTCCGTCATTTAGATTTCATACACCTTCCGCCGCTTTTACATTTACTAGCCGAGATCAGGGATAGGAGTGGAGATGACTCACGTTGCAGCCCAGCTGTTTTAATGTAACCGCTGCAAGTGTAACGTTACACACACTACCATCATAAAACCATACCCTCCGTGCATGCGCACTTGTCAGGCCCTCGGCTGTTCAATGACATATCCGGGGCTGTGAGCACGCGCACTGCTACGCTGCTCAGCTGTTCCTGACAGGAAGTGACGTGGGTATGGATTTCTCACGGGGTATGGTTTTCTAACGTTACAACGGCATCCATAGCCGACGGTCGGCTGTCTTGTAATGACAACTGATGTAGCTGAGAAGCCACTCAGCTGTCATTACAAGGAGAGGTAGGGGACGTCCCACCAGCCACCTTCCGCAGCTCGCTGGGGTCTCCCGTCCCACCGGGAGACCTGGACAACCAGCCTGCATGGCCGCCGAAGACCCAATCAAAGCCGTTTTCGGCTCTGATCGGGTCTCCATGCAAAAACCCAGAAGCGATGTCATGACATCACTTCCGGGTACTCGGCGCCAGTTTCACAAAAATGACCGCATTCAAAACAGTCAAACTTGGTGTTTTGAATGCTTTTAAGTGCAGAGGAGGGGTTTGGGGTCTTTTAGACCCCCAGATCCCTCCACAAGAGTACCTGTCAAGTAAAAAAAGAAAAGAGAATTTTTTTTTAAATGTACGAAAATATTGGCCGATACCGAAATGCAATGGCCAAAATATCGGTATCGGCAACGAAAAACCGATATGGGTCTATCCCTAGTCTAGAGAGTAATGTATGGTCCAATAAGGTCCGCCTGGGAAACTGATCGGTCCATCAGGGCCCGTTTACACCATACATGCACAAAAACTGATAGGAAGACCACACAGGTTTCACTTGCAGAGACGTCAGTGAACACTAGATTCACATCAGTTTTCACGCGCGTTCCAGCAAGTTTTCATGCATGTTGACAAGGTTTCATGCAGGTCAGTTACGCGCCCTGTACAAAGCAATGTTGATTTCATGTTCGTGTGTACATGTAGCAGATTCCTGCGCAGAATAAAAATCAGCGTGTTGTGGTATGAACAGGACACATAGAAAATTATTGTTTAATTCAAACTGACTTCTCTGCATGGTGTGAAAGGCCACATTCACACCATGTGCAAAGTTGTCAGTTTTAGAGTCGGTTCACACTGGGGCGACATGACTCCTTACTACTTCGTGAGGCGACTTGTCAGTCCCGCGCACCACGACTTCGGAGCGACTTGCAGGGACTTCACATAATGGAAGTCTATGCAAGTCGATCCAAGGTCGCCCCGAAATAGTACAGGACCCTTTTTCTAAGTCGGAGCGACTTGTGTTGCTCCTATTAGAACGGGTCCTGTAGTAGTCAATGGACCGCGACTTGTCAGGCTGACAAGTCGCGCTAATGTGAACCGAGTCTTATCTGTATGTGTTTTGCAAGGGCTCGAAGATGACAATGTTTCTCTATGTGCCCTGTTCACACCACAACATGCTAATTGTTTTCTGTGCAGGAACATGTTTGCAGTTTTCTGCATGAAAAAAACTGATGTGATGTCAACACTGTGGTGTGAACAGGGCACATAACTGACCTGCATGAAAACTGATGTCACACTGATGGTGTACATAAAAACTTACTGAAACGTGTATGAAAACTGATGTAAGTATGTGCTGTTTTCCCCATCGGGTTTCATGCACATATGATGTGAACGAGCCCTTAGTAAACCCATCGATTTAAGTTTCAAAAAGTTATATTCCTGGCATGCCTGAAATGGTAACGGTCCTTTTGCCTGCGCCCTCAACTAAACTGTCAATCCATAGAAATTGCTGGTGCCATAACTGATCACATGTGCAGTACCCTGACAGTTGCAGATAGAGGCCAAGATTTCAGCTTCCTTGGCTGAAAATGATAGGAGGGAATAGTTGGAACGGCTGTCAGTTTTTATTGATGTCTGTGCCTCCGTTCAGGAGATTTACCCTCTGTTTGTCATATTTACCATTATCATTGAAAATGAAAGTAAAAGAGAACCCAGATTTTAGGTTAGCCCCAAAAAAGGGGAAATCTTCCAAAGGGGACACTATTTCCAATGACCTGGGGAGGGGGGAGGGAGAAGAGTCCCTAAAATTGCAGGGATCGCCTCACTTCCTGTTTTGGCAATGGGACAGGAAGTGAAGGTAAATCTCTGCAGTGGGACACAGATGGCGGAAACAAATTTGATAGGGGGTATAATCATCCTTTACTCTATCTAAAATGAAAAGTTTTGCCTATAGTTCTACTTTTAGGGCCTTCTGCACATGGGCATGAGAGTTTTATGGGCTAATTTGTTGCATTTTTTTCTTCCAAAATGACTCTAATGTTGCAAATGTACGCATGTTTGGTGTTGAGGGTACATGCATGCTACTGGGCAAAATATTAATGTATTCTGGCCATTGGAATACGTTTATGCTTGTGAGCTCCTCAAACGCAGCTTTGGTGCATTTTTTTTTATGCCTCTAAAATCTAAAATACCTAGTTTAAAGCGGAGTTCCACCCTGACTGTCCCGGGTGTATTTTTATTAAAAAAAGCTTTCCCAGGGTGGAACTTCGCTTTAAGGTTACATTCATGCTGGCAGTCAGAGCCCGTGCGAATAGTAATGTCTGGAATCAGTTTCCTCCTCCAGCTCTCAGCAACTTTGTGCATCTCCTGACCCTGTTGACTATAACAGGTTGGCGTCCACCGCAGCTATCCGTACAGCCATCCATTACCTGTGATGTTTGCTGTTGGATGCACACAAAGTACATCCAGCAGCGATCACCGCAGGTAATTACTGGCTGTGTAGAAAGATGAGGATAGTTGCATTGGTCAGCGACCTGTCATTATAGTGAACGGTGCCAAGGGCCGCACCGAGCTGCAGAAGGAACTGTTGCTACAATTTGCACCGGCCTTAAAGGATAAGTTTACCTTTTGTAACCTGTTACAGCCATATTGCATTATTGTAGCACTGGCCCCCACACTCCCGATCCCTCATTGTGCCAGCATGTGGGAGATTATCTCCCTGCACCTAGCGGCATCATTCAGAGTTCTGTGAATGGGAGTACTACAAGTACAGACAGTCTTTGCTGCTGTCTGCTTGTAGTGCTCAAGTACCATGGCAATTTGCAATTCCTTTGCAACAAGGCTGCCTTTGGCACCAGGAGATGTTAGTAATAATATGATCCTTACAATTAGGTAAAGGCAAAACTTTTATGTTTTCTATAGAGTGGAACACCTGACACTTTTTTGGAGAGCAAAACAAAAATATCAAACGGGGACAACCAGGCATTGGCTGTTTGGGATCAGGGATTTCCTCACACTTTCTTGTTTTGGCTATGAGACAAAGTGAATGGAAGTCTCTGGAATAATGCACAGATGGCAAAAAACTGACAAGTGTGTTAACCCTCCTTTTACTCTATCCAAAATTGGAAAAAAAAAGAGCCTTTAGTCCTACTCTAACTTTTATTCAGACTTTTGGTGACAGGGTTGCTTTAAAGCTGAATTACAGACCCATAAACTAGCTCAGACGTAAAAATCAACTTTGTGAGCATCAAGTGACTTTGCAAACCCAGTTATTACCTTGTAAAATTGGTAGTGATGTAGCATATAATAGCTATTCATGTTCACCTAGACTTTTTTTTTTGCTGAAGATGTTTTGTAGCTCATCCAAGCCACCGCTGAAAGTGAAACTAAACCTAACTTGAAGAAAACTGTAAGCAGGAAGCTCTTCATTGCAAAGGAGACATGTTATGTCTCTTCTGCAGTATTATACTCTTGCCTATACATACGAACAAATCCTGGCGCTGTAGGACAGATGTTCAGGGGTCCCCAAATAAAGTGGGGTGGACGAGTTGTAACCAAAAAGCCAAACGGCCAAAAGTCATGTCAGGGTTGCAGCCTACCCAAAGCCCAGATCCTGACTGAGAAACAAACTGTACAACAAATAGATGGGTATGTTGGCGCTCCCAAAAACGATGACGATGGGCACTTGTGAGTCACTTGTCTTGAGTAATCAAAATAGCAAGTTTATTTAAAATCAATAAAAATCACTTGAAAAGCTTTAAAATAATAAACGAGGGAATCCACTATGAAAACAGCAAATGTCCAGCAATGAGGCAATACCTTGAAGGAGGACCCAGCAATAGGATGAAGACGCCTGTCCAGGTGAAGAGCCAACTTCCTGCCCCTGAGTCTTTCCATCCTCAAGGCTCTTCACCTGGACAGGCGTCTTCATCCTATTGCTGGGTCCTCCTTCAAGGTATTGCCTCATTGCTGGACATTTGCTGTTTTCATAGTGGATTCCCTCGTTTATTATTTTAAAGCTTTTCAAGTGATTTTTATTGATTTTAAATAAACTTGCTATTTTGATTACTCAAGACAAGTGACTCGCAAGTGCCCATCGTCATCGTTTTTGGGAGCGCCAACATACCCATCTATTTGTTGTACAGTTTATACTCTTGCCTACCTGCTTGCAGTTTTCTGTTAAATGTACACTGAGCTGCGCGTACGCAGCTCCCCATGCATTCCTGGCACAATCTGACTGACTGGATGACATCATCCAACACTGGCCAATAAAGAGACCGAAAATCTAGCACCAGGGGAAATTGTGACAGTTGTCAATGGGGGATCAAAGCGCCACACCCCTGGAATGTTGAGGCAGGTATACTCTGGAGTTTCGTTCTACTTTTACAGTGGAACTTAAAGCGGAGTTCCAGCCATTTCACTCGCCTGTCCAACGGTCCAGCGATGCGGCCGCCCGAAGCCTCGATCCTCTCCCTCGGCGCCGGCATCACTGCTGTGGGCACCCGGCTGTGACAGTTTGCGGCTTCACAGCCGGGTACCCACTGCGCATGCGCGAGTCACGCTGCTCGTCTTGATTGGCCGGCAATCTTCTGGGACCTCTGACATGTCCCAGAAGATTGCAGGGAGGGAGGGGGAGAGGAGAACTTCCGCTCAGGGCGCCGCGACGCTCCGAGTGGGTACCTGTCAAAACTAGGTACCCGCCCCCCCCCCCCCCCCCCCAAAATGACATGCCAAATGTGGCATGTCAGGGGGTTAGAATACCTAAAGCGGAAGTTCCACTTTTGGGTGGAACTCCACTTTAAACAACTGTTTCAACTGTTTACGTTCATGGCTTGCTTTGAATAACTGTCACGTTTACTAGTGTGCTTATGTTAGATCTCATACTGTCAAGCCATCAAATGCCTGGCGTCATTGATAATCACGCGTGCAGATCCATGGCATCCACAGATCAGAGGCTAAGATGCCAACTTCCTTGGCAGTAATGGATAGAAAGGTTAATTTCTGCTTTTAAGTTTCAATGATTGTCAGAAAGATATCCCAGCATTAATAGCCACACCATAAAATAAAACTAAAACTTTTTTTTTTTGTGTTGGATAGAGTGCAGAGGGATTAGAATGCTTGACAGTTTTTATTGCTGATTGTCCTGTTTATCATTTAAAGTGAAAGTAAAAGAAAATCTCAAATTTTGGGAGGTTCCCAGAAAAGTAATAGAGGGGACATCTTCTAATGGGAACACTAGCTCTGGTGACCTGGGGATTTCCTCTCACTTCCCGTTTTGCAGTATGAGAGGAAGTGACATAAAATCTCAATGGGACACAGGTGACAAAAAAAATAAAAAATCTGACTCTGGTTATAACCCTACTCTAAAATGAAAAAAAAGTTTTGCCCCTATAGTTCTACTTTTTCTACGCCTTAATCCATCTACTATCAACTTGAAAATCAGAGTGCCTCAAGTGCAGCCCCCAACACTTCTAGAGGTCCACACTATGGCAGCACATTTTAGTGCATTGCATCAAATTAGGCAATCAAATTTCTTGCTACATTTTTTTTGCAGCATATTGCAATGTGCCTGAAAGAAGTTGGGAGTACATTAACTCCCAGCGTTTGTGGGTGTAATAGCCCCTAACATTGGTGTTATAGGAACCCTCAACATTGGTGTCAGTGAGTGCTATGGGAACCCCCATCATTGGTGTCAGTGAGTGCTATGGGAACCCCCATCATTGGTGTCAGTGAGTGCTATGGGAACCCCCATCATTGGTGTCAGTGAGTGCTATGGGAACCCCCATCATTGGTGTCAGTGAGTGCTATGGGAACCCCCATCATTGGTGTCAGTGAGTGCTATGGGAACCCCCATCATTGGTGTCAGTGAGTGCTATGGGAACCCTCAACATTGGTGTCAGTGAGTGCTATGGGAACCCTCAACATTGGTGTCAGTGAGTGCTATGGGAACCCCCATCATTGGTGTCAGTGAGTGCTATGGGAACCCCCATCATTGGTGTCAGTGAGTGCTATGGGAACCCCCATCATTGGTGTCAGTGAGTGCTATGGGAACCCCCATCATTGGTGTCAGTGAGTGCTATGGGAACCCCCAACATTGGTGTCAGTGAGTGCTATGGGAACCCTCATCATTGGTATCAGTGAGTGCTATGGGAACCCCCATCATTGGTGTCAGTGAGTGCTATGGGAACCCCCATCATTGGTGTCAGTGAGTGCTATGGGAACCCCCATCATTGGTGTCAGTGAGTGCTATGGGAACCCCCATCATTGGTGTCAGTGAGTGCTATGGGAACCCCCATCATTGGTGTCAGTGAGTGCTATGGGAACCCCCATCATTGGTGTCAGTGAGTGCTATGGGAACCCCCATCATTGGTGTCAGTGAGTGCTATGGGAACCCCCATCATTGGTGTCAGTGAGTGCTATGGGAACCCCCATCATTGGTGTCAGTGAGTGCTATGGGAACCCCCATCATTGGTGTCAGTGAGTGCTATGGGAACCCCCATCATTGGTGTCAGTGAGTGCTATGGGAACCCTCATCATTGGTGTCAGTGAGTGCTATGGGAACCCCCATCATTGGTGTCAGTGAGTGCTATGGGAACCCTCATCATTGGTGTCAGTGAGTGCTATGGGAACCCCCATCATTGGTGTCAGTGAGTGCTATGGGAACCCCCATCATTGGTGTCAGTGAGTGCTATGGGAACCCCCATCATTGGTGTCAGTGAGTGCTATGGGAACCCCCATCATTGGTGTCAGTGAGTGCTATGGGAACCCCCATCATTGGTGTCAGTGAGTGCTATGGGAACCCCCATCATTGGTGTCAGTGAGTGCTATGGGAACCCCCATCATTGGTGTCAGTGAGTGCTATGGGAACCCCCATCATTGGTGTCAGTGAGTGCTATGGGAACCCCCATCATTGGTGTCAGTGAGTGCTATGGGAACCCCCATCATTGGTGTCAGTGAGTGCTATGGGAACCCTCAACATTGGTGTCCCCTCCCGCTTTTGTAATGACAATCATGCGGCTGCTCAGACGCATCGATTGTCATTACAAGAAAGCCGGCCGTCTGCTCTAAACAAAGGTACCGGGGTGATGTCTCTAGCTGCAGGCATCACTCGGATACATACAGCCACTTGAAGAAATATCGGCAAGTTTGTGGCTGATACCGATACTTAAAAAGTGAATATTGGCCTCCGATTATCGACCCCACCGATAATCGGTTGATCTCTACAGTCAACCACATAATACTGTACAGAATGCCTCCAGATTGCCATATTGCAGAAATCTGTGCTGCATTTTGAAAATTCAGTTAATTTTCATGAAAGTGAAGTTTACCCTTTAAAGAGGAACCCTGAAGAGGAGGCTGTGTGGCAAAGGGCAAAACTTTTTTTTTTATTTTTTCTTTTCTTTAATTTTGGATGGAGTAAGGAAGGATTATAAAACTTGTCAGTGTTTTTTTTTTTCTTCTTTTAATCCGTGTCCTATTGGGGAGATATCCCTTAGCTTCCTGCCCAATAGCCAAAACAGGAAGTGAAAGAAAACCCTTCCGAAGTCAGGGAATCTGAGTGGGGGCGCTCCCTGCCAGCAGAATAAAAAAGCTTAGAGGGAGTGAGTGCCCCAACCACATCGAGTGTGTGGATAATGGAATTGTTTCATTTTTCTCTATGCCCTGCCTAAGACCCCTGATGTTTTAAAGAGTAGCTGTCAATGCTCAAAGCTGCAAAATTGTTAAAATGTACATTTTATGCCTAAGGATTAAGTAAACCCTCCAAACGTATATTTTGAGAAATTGGACACCCTGGAGAATAAAATTGTGGTAGTTGCAACTTTTTAGGTCCCATAACGTGTTTTGTAAAACCCATGTTTTCAGTAAAAAACAATCTGCAAAGTTAAAGGATAAGTTCACCTTTTTAAAAATAAATGCACTTTTGTTTTTTTGCACGTAGAAAAGAAAAAATGTAAAATAAGTGACTGCATCCAGATGGTAATTAATGTTAATCTAGTACTGCTGCCATCCTATTGAGAAACTCTCAATCAAAAAATGTGCTATAAAAAAAAGACAGCGCTATATGCAAATATTCAGACTATCTCTGCCTAAATCTACATAGTGTCTAATAACTATTATACTGTGAAATCCTGTTCACAACATTAGCACTTTAAAGATGAAGTAAACTGTGCTTGCTTGCTTCTCCTTTTTTGAATATTGTCATACAAGGTATTTTTATTAATTGCACATTATAATGTTCCAACGTGCAATGGATGAAAATACTTTGTATTTTCATTGTATACTTTGTAATTCGCAACTACCTTTTTTTTAGTATTATAAATTATTTCTCCTTTCTGAGAATTGGCTGCGTCATGTTTGGTATTGATTTCTGTTTCCCCTGTGGACGTCATTTCTGCCCTTCCGCGTTTCCCCTAACAAAATCTCACGCATAAGCGATTGCATGCTATCCAAGCCTCTTTCTTGATCACCATTACTACGGCAACCAAGTTCTGCAGTTCTTGGCTGCCATGATTGGTCACAAGGGGAGAAGCAGGAAGCTTAAGGAGGAAGGCACAGTATCGCAAGCCTTCCTAGTTGTACCGTTTAAGAGGAACTGATAGACCCAGCATGCTGTTACGGAAACGGCACACCTAGCGCGCTGTGAATCTAATGACAAACTGCGAATGCGCCAGTGACGTAATAAAAGATTGCTGGGTGGATTGTAACATTATACAAACAAGTAAAATTTAACAGGGAGCGATCGGTAGTAGAGAGTTTACAACCACTTTAATAAAACATTTTATACTGTAAAATTTTTAGATACTATGTAGATTTAAGCAAAGAATCTGAATGCTTGCGTACAGCGCTGTCATTTTTATAGCGCAGGTAAAAAAGTGCATTAAAAAATGTATAGGGATAGATATATTAGATAGATATAGATAGATAATGTATATTCTCATCAGATCTTGGGTGTAATGCAGGGCTTTTGCAGACTCTTTGTAAGCTGTCTGGCCATACAATCAAACAGTTACACACTGACGGGAATCATCCACGAGCTACCAGAGTGCTCAAGAGCGCCGCGGTAGTTCATTGAGACAGCCGCAAAGGCTGCTGGACCTTGTCCTCCCATTCACAGATGAATGATGCGGCCGGTTAGGCGGAGCCCTGCACGGCCATGTTCTTTGCAGATTTGTGACAGAGCGCAGTGGAGGGGAGATCCCTCGCCACATTTGGTAACCCGGGGGGGGGGGGGGGGGGGGGGGATCCTGTGAATTTGTTACACACTGAATATGGGCGTAACATGTAACTAAAGGTGCACTTATACTTTGATTTTAGGGCATATAAACACAATGTCACCCAATTTTTTGGTGTGGATTCATAAAGTAAATACCAAACGCGTCGAGCCTTAAAATTGAGTGCGCCTGTGAAATTGCAGAAATCTGCAATACCCAAAGTTTTCTATAGGCGGGACAAGTTCCTGTGGCTATGGGGAAAAAATCTAGTGGCTTGAGCGAACAGTTGGCTTGAAAAGTGTAGCAGCTGGGAGTGTGTTAAGAAACCCTTGATACCAAACACGCTTTATAAACAATGCTGTGACTAAAGTGATTGTGAGTGCCTGAAATTGGGTTTTGTGTCTGCCTCTTGTAATCTGCTGTTTGGCAATGCCCCATTAGTTGTGGATAGAGCCATTTGTGATCTAGATTCGGGAGTCCTGGTTGGGGTAAGCTGCGAGTCATTTAGTAAGTTCTTATATACCTACTATTTTACTAAAGGAAATTACATTAACCACTTCAGCTCCGGAAGGTTTTACCTCCTTCCTGACCAGAGCACTTTTTTTGCAATTTGACACTGCGCTGCTTTAACTGGTAATTGCATAGTCATGCAACGCTGTACCCAAAATTTGCATCCTTTTTTTTTCCCACAAATAGAGCTTTCCTTTGGTGGCATCTGATCACCACTGGGATTTTTATTTTTTCCGATGTAAACAAAAAAAAAAAAAAAATTTCCTACTTTTTGTTATAAAAAAAATCCAGTAAAATCAACTTTTGTCATACATTTAGGCCAAAATGTATTCAGCCACATGTCTTGGGTAAAAAATTCAATAAGCGTATATTTTTATTGGTTTGCACAAAAGTTATAGTGTCTACAAACTATGGTTACTTGAATTTACGCAGCTTTTAGTTTGACCGTCCTATCTCATTTTTTGAGGTGCTAAAATGGCAGGGCAGTACATACACCCCCACCCCACTAAATTTAAAGGGACTTGGTGTGACAGGTAGGAAAAGCACTTGGTTGTTGACTGTTTGAACCTCTACAAAAAAAAAAAAACTAACTGCAAGTGGAGATCAGGCCTGACTCTAACTGTGGTTTTGTGTGCTGTGTATTGGAAGTGAGTGATCTACTGATACTGCTTGGGTGGGCTGAGCACAGGGGCTAAATGCAAGTGCTGGCAGGTGTCGGGGCTGGTCCTGCTAATGCTACGTTTTTGGAAACCCTATATTATTGGGGACGCTAGCATAGTTCTAATCAGATATTGATCCGTTTAGAAACTATACTAGTAATGAAGTTATATAGTGTGTTAGTGTCACTGGCAATCAAAGGGTTAAAATTGCTGTCTGGGATTGATGCTAGCTGATGCTGGCGCTAACGCGTCTCCTGTGACACTAATACAGTGATTAGAAAAAAATATCTGTACACTGTACTAATGACACTGTGACAGTGAAAGGGTTAACTGCAGGTGGTGGGGGAGATCAGGGAGTTAAAACTTTATTAGGGAATATGTGGTGGTACCCTGCCGCTATACGGAGACTGAAGCTAACTAGCATCACCCGTGACCCTAATACAGTGATCAGAAAAAAAAAAAAATCTGCACACTGCGCTAATGAAACTCTGACAGAGTGAAAGGGCTAACTGGAGTGATCAAGGGGTTAAACGTTGGGTTCAGGGTACCGCCATATATTCTCTAATAAAGGTTTAACCCCTTGATCACCCCAGTAACCCTTTCATTCTGTCACTATATACAGTGTACAGATAATTTACGGTTCACTGTATTGGTGTCAGTGGTGACTCCAAGTAGTGTCAGCTGAAGTTAGTAGTTAGCGTCAGTCCCAGATAGGGAATTGATGGCGGGTACCCTAAACCTATCTGGGACTGACGCTAACTGGCGTCACCAGTGACCCCAAAACAGTGATCAGTAAATTATCTGTAAACTGTATAAAGTGAAAGGTTTACTGGGGGGAGGGGGGTAAAAAATGTGCTTATGTGTACTGGTCAGCGTAGTGCTTGTGTACTCACTAATATGCTCTTTCCTCGCTCCCTGGACCCAAAAATTGCTGTAGGAGGGGAGATTGCATAATTTCCTGTGCCTGTGTTTACATTGCACAGGAGGTTGTTTCATTGGTAAGAACCGATCAGCAGGTCCAGGCCATAAATCATTAGCCTGGACCTGATGACTAATCAGTTATAAAACAAATCAGATTGCAGCGGGGACAGTGGACGCCAATCACGTACCTGTATGTGATTTTGTGCAGCCGGTTGGCCCTGGTGCAGTAAATGTACGTGGTGTTGTCCAGAACTGGTTGGATCCTATTAGTTGCCAAGCCACTTCTCTCTGGTAACCAGTTTGCCAGGATGTGAACAAGTAATGTCCCTTCCCTGTTTCGGGATGCTGTAATGTTTAGTTTTGTTAGAAATTTTGGTGTTGAAACCAAAAATGAATTTTTAAAAAATATATAGATTTTTATATATCATTGTATTCGACTTTTTAATTAATATGAATTTAAATGAATTTGTCGGCTGGTTTTGGCATCTTTAGCTCAAAAAAAAAAAAAAATGCATTCCTTTAAATTCTATTCATGTTTTCGCACTGGTCCATTGCGCTTCCGTTGTGGTTTTTAAAAATCCTGCTTGCTGCATTTTTGGTCAGTTAAAAAAAAAAACTGCACCAAAAACGCACCTCTCTGTTGAAATGCATTGTAAGCGTAGCAAGAAGGCATCAATAGCGCACCAGTGTTATGTTTTTGATGCCCTATCAAAAACACACAGAGAACACTAAGCAGAGTAAAATCGTGGTAAAATCATTTAAAAATCGCATGCGCTTTTTTTGGCGCCGTTGTCGGCACCTTTTTCTCTTATCGGCAAATATGTTAACATATCTCCCGATATTTTTTGGCTGCCGAAATTTCCGTGCATCTCGTGTTGGCAGTGAAGTGAAAATGAGGATGTAAGCTTTGGACTTGGCACCTTCACAAACAAGCCAGGAATGTTGCTACCTACTTTTTCCTGTCGGGTCTTATAAATATTGATAACCAAAGGTTCTATCTGAACAGACTTGGGCCCCTTTCACATAGGCGGTGCGCCCAGGGGACTCCGTTTTTCTCAGCGGGGATCGATCTACCGATCCCCGCTGAGCAGGCGGGTGACAGGCGGAGCTGTCAGATCGGATGATAACAGCCAGCATGTCTGTTTTCATCCAATCTTATCCGATCCTCCAGACGGATGGGAATCGGGGTTTCCATCCGTCCGGATTTCACGTATTAGACAGCAGCGGGTCTCAGCTGACATACGTGATCCCTGATGACGTCATACGCTGGATGACGAAATGTGTCGGGTCCCCGTACTACGCCCTACGTCACTTCCGGTTCCTTGGAACGCAAACCGGCCGCGGCGCAACTAGAAGCTGTTCCTTGTTTACCTTGATGTAAGTGGCTCCATTTTTTCGATTTAAAACCTGACAATACATACTGCACCATGAAGTCCTTTTGTTTTCTATGATCGGTGTGTGCGTGGCTTGAGTGGAGGCATCGGAGAAAAAAGCTCACCAGTCCTTTTATAGCAAAGAGATTACCGAGGTATTATACGAGCGGGGGACTGTATCCCACCCATACCGGGATCCTTTTTACATCCTACCGCTTACCAGTGCTAGAGCCCAAGGGGCCATCCGGTAAGTGTGTGGAACATCTGGTGACGGATTTTCTTCCTATCCTGCCTAAAGGATGCATTTCTTTTGAGCACCAAGCACTTTAAAACACTGGAACTGATTTGCTGCATAAATCGCACCTGCAATTTTAAATATAAGGACTATCATTTTATGCTTTATATGAAATATTTCATTGAATATTTATAATTATATAGACACTTTCTTTGCACTGTCACTTTATAACATTATTTATACCATTTTGATTGCGGTATATATCATACATATTTGCACTGTCACTTTATGATATATTATTTATTTCCGATAAATTTTTGAGGATTTTTGATTCACTATAGAACCTGTACACAGGTGTGAGCGCTGTCCCCCCCCCCCCCCCCTTTTTGCTTTACTATTCACTAACACATGTTTTGCGACTAGCATCTCATAAAAATTGTGGTGATTTGTTACACTCATTTACCTAGGCGCGGTCACGTGACTAATTATTAGTCACTTATTTTGTTCTCAGCTGACATACGCTGCTCCATAGGGCTGCATGGAGCATCCGATCAGGTCTGTCTGAAAAACTGACAGACGGACGGGATCGTAAAGCCTGTGTGAAAGGGGCCATTTAAGGTGCCTCTTGATATCCTTATTTTTTTCCCCTGTGTGCAACTCATTTAGGTTTACTTTTGCTAGTGGCTTCTGAGCCCTGCCGTGCTCATTGCCACTGCTCTTCCTTATTTTAGGAGAGCCATTAAATCTCTGCGGCCCAGTTGTCAGAGGGCCATACTGGAGGCGCTATATAATTTTCTAGTTGACCGCCACTGCACTACATCATTGGTTGCATTCGTTTTGCAGTATAGAGACAGGCTCATAGTGATGGTTTGGATGACTGCTTCAAGGCAATTTTATAGCATTTTCAACATATTTTGTATTTATTTATTTTTTTTTTAAATAAAAGTAATTTACCAATTGTTAGGTTGGAATAGTGGGGACATTTTTCCAAGGTTCCTGTGAAAAATGTGATAAAGTGAATATCCCTACATTGGGGAGAAATCTTCTTGCTACCTGTGTAGCCTAAAAGACAAAGTGGCTATAAATTAGCAACTTCAAGACCTTTAGTGCTGTAATATTTTGGCAGTTACCCATGCAATGCAATTTCTAATCTATTTTTTTTTTTTTTGGCGGTATTTAAAGCGGAGTTCCAGCCATCAACTCACCTGTCCAACGATGCGGCCGCCCGAAGCCTCGATCCTCTCCCTCGGCGCCGGCATCACTGCTGTGGGAACCCGGCTGTGACAGTTTGCGGCTTCACAGCCGGGTACCCACTGCGCATGCGCGAGTCGCGCTGCGCGTCTTGATTGGCTAGCAATCTTCTGGGACCTCTGACTTGTCCCAGAAGATGAGAGGGAGAGGAGAACTTCCGTTCAGGGCGCCGCGGCGCTCCAAGCGGAAGTGGGAGCGGGTACCTGTCAAAACTAGGTACCCGCTCCCCCCCCAAAAAAATGACATGCCAAATGTGGCATGTCAGGGGGTCAGGACTCCCTAAAGCAGAAGTTCCACTTTTGGGTGGAACTCCGCTTTAATAACCCCTGGGGTTTTTACATCCTAATAGTGCAGGACACTGGCAGAAGATTCATAAACCATGGGTTATAGCCATGTACGTTCAGGTGATTGAACACTGGCAAAGCATTGGAGGACATGCCCTGGGGTGCCGTCCTTGTAACTCTACCTCACTTTTGTGCTAGTGTTTGAAAACGATTGACCTTTTCTACTTTACAGAGAAAATCACCCTATAGCTTGACTAGATTATTACTTTTTCTTTATTTTTTCTTCTGATTCTTAAAGGGTAAGTCCAGTCAAAACCTAACGCTAATCCTTCTCTGTGCCACATTCTAAGACTATTCTTTCTAACTCTGTAAAGCAAAAATCACTATACCTGCCTTTTCTGCACCCGATCTGGTCAGACACTGAGCTGTCAGCGGCGGCCTCATCATAGAGGCGGGCGCAGGAAAGGTACTCTACAAAGGAAGCCCCATAGTAACTCTGGGTGACGTCACTAATTCATTTCACAGCCGTTGTCGGTCCTCTCCTGCACAGAGCTTACATAGCTGGAGACCGGATTGGGTGTAGAAAGGGTAGGTACAGGGATTTTTGCTTTACAGGGTTAGATAGAATAGTCTTAGATTGTGGAAGAGAGCTTGTTTAGCGTTCTTTAGGTTTTGACCGGACTTATCCTTTAGGTCAAACCCTCACTGCCTTCTAATGGCAGCAAATAGGCAGTAGATCTGGATTGGTGTAAGCTCTGTAAAATCTTGGGAGCTGTTCCTAGACCCCACAATATAAGGATAGCCTTTAAAGTTGCTTCTGGCACTGGATTCTGTGTGTGCACACAGCTAACACATGGTATACAGTGGTGATGGCTGCAGGGTGCCATGCAAGTCCAGGGCCATGGTCCATTGCTATAGAACCTAGTCCCTGGAGACCCCTTTGGGGAGTATGCCCATGGTGATGGGCAAAGCCTGAACTTTATTTACAGTCGAACTTCGTGGACAGATAAGACAGGGTCACCCTGTATCTGACTGATATTTTAAAAAGGTGGGGCTAGGCTTGGAACGTATTCGCTTCACAACATAAACTTTTCAAGCTTAGAACTAAAATGTAAACGCTCAGACTCAGGTAGATGGCCATGTATTACATCACACTAGGGCTGCAAATAATGATGATTTTCATAATCGATTAGTTGGCTGACTTATTGTTTTTGATTAATCAGATAAAAAAAAAAAAAAACTGTGGCATATAATTTGGTTATTATGTAAAGTTTAAAAAAAGACATATTTTATTCTTGAATATCTTTATACAGTGGTAAATACAAATAACCAGCTATATCGTGAGAAACTATATACCTATGCTCAAATCCCAATAGCTTGTACATGTATTTAAACGATCAGGCGCTAAAGGGCGTGACCACATATTAATCCAAATTCGGGATGAAATACATGTAAACTAAATATCCCAGTTTTTCATTGTATAGTTTGTTGGAAAGGGTGCTCTGATACTAAAACCGATACCTTTTTTGGGATTCAGTTGGCTTGCATTGAGTTCTGTTAAATTGCTGCGGCACTTACCTGCGGCTTTAAAATCACGCTGTGAGCAATTTCAAAGCCACAGAAGAACTGTTCTTCAGATTTATAAAAAAAAACAGTAATTTTTCATTAGTCTAATAAAAAAAAAAAAACTGTCGCAATTTTTAAAATGGGTATTGGTAGTTTATATCGGGGTAATTTATATCGGGGAGTACTTGAGAAAGTTTCAGTACTTGTACTTCCTCTTCTGGGGTTGCCCTTTCGGTGCTTCTTGCTCCTCCTCTCCTAAGAGTGCCACTATAGCACACGGCTAATCACAGGCAGTGAGACATTTTCCGATCCGCAGCTGCACTGATCGGGAAATGTCTCACGGCCTGTGATTAGCCGTGTGCAGTGTTGGCTTCCTGGCGGGATCCTGAACACGCCCGAGCCCAGCTCTAATGGAGGGTGTACTGAGCTGTATGTGTGCTGCACTGTATTTCCTGATATATAAACAGATAATGCAATCTGTATGCAGGCCAACTAATCGATTTATGAAAATGGAGGACAACTATTTTCATAATCTATTGTTTCAGCCCTACATCACACCACTGGTCACATACTTTAACACCACTTCTACCTACAACCCTTTATAAGATACTCGGGTGCTTCATCACAAGTATTCCTTACAGCATGGTCTACACCTGGGTTACCGTATATTTCTTACGAACACACTTAACTTATACTCTTCACCCTGTTCTGTGCGTACCCCACAAGGTAATGCCCTCACTTGTAGCTGTGGTGATCAGGGGGAAGGGAGCCAATTCAGAATCACAGGCACACAGTCACAAAAACCTGCCAAACCAACACTCACCCTCAGTGGTGATGTGTGTCTTGGACCAGAGCAAGAACTGGCTTTAACACCTGTCTCCGCATCCAGTCTAAGCTCTTTTTAAGGCATGCTAAATCTTCTTGAAAACAAAACAGAATTCTCTATCTGGATCCCATTTCCTTGGACAGATTAGTGCCTTAATACAGCCATCTTTGTATAGGGCCCAAAAATGCAACACCACTTTTACTCCTGTTTCTCAGCTGGAGTCCGATCCTGACATGCTAGTCCTAGAGGATGCAGACACGGAAAGAAATGAACGAAGAGGACCTGGACTAGGACAATTAACAAACATGACCCTGTATTTCAGGATTGTGTTACCCAGCAATTGCATTCTGCTCTGCTGTTCTGTGTAGATACCCTCGAACCTGCCATGAGACAAATTTGAATGTCTCTAATCTCCGTTCACATTCACAGAATCTTATCTGAGGTTGCCTGCAAAAAGGTGCTCAATTGTATGCCTTTCCAAGGAAGGCATCTGTTCAAGGCAATTAACCAGTTTATCAAAGGACTTCAACTTCAAAATCTAAACTCAGTCCTTCCTTTTGGTGCACGTCTTGGCCCACCAAAGCCAGAATGAATGCCTTCCCCAAAACACTTCATAATAAAGGCGCACCCTTACTCCTGAGTGGGGGGGGGGGGGGCGTCTGTAACTGTTTGCGCCTCTGGGTCACAGATGTTCCATACCGGAGAGTTGAATTGGTGGTTTCAACCAGAGTTCAAAACTCTATCACTTGACTGTTTTCTTCTTTTAGATCAACCAAAAGGCTGTCCAAGGACAGTTGGATATGCAGAATGCCCTGCACCGCCACTTATCCCAGGGAGTTGTTGTACCAGTACAGGTACAAGACGGGTTGAAAAGATTTTTCTCAGACCTGTTCATGGTACCAAAGCCCAACAGAGGGTAGTCCTCCTATATTCTGCTTTTAAAAACCTTTAAAGTGGAATTAAAAAAATGTGTAAGTTCTTTTTGTCTCCTAGGGCTGCACAGCATGTTGGCACATTATTTCAGACATGCAAATAAAGCCCTCCAGCACTGCACTGTCAGCGCTCTAGCTGGTCCTGGGCACTTCATTCTCTCCCTGTCTTCCTTCCAGGTTTTCTCTGTTCAGCCACTTTAATGGCCAGGCTCAAGCACATGGAAGCACCGGCACAGCTGTAAATGTATTGTTCTGTCATAAAAAAAAATCTGCCTTTTTTAAACGTGTGTGTGTGTGTGTTTTTTATTTGAGTGCGTTTTTAACAAATGCCCATCTACGTCGCCACATCAGCACTTTCTGCCCTTTGCATTGGCAGATAACCACTTAGTTTGTTGCTGTGCCCTTTTGTTCAATCCTTTGCTCCCAGAGTGTTTACAAAAGTCTTAGCACCTCTGCTTGCTCTGCTCACAACGTGGGGTATTCTAACCAAAAATGTCTTCTATACAATTTGGCCGGGTGATCAAGTTCAACAAATCTGGTCTCCAGCCTTCCCTTTGCCCTAAATACTTGGGTCTGATCCTCAACCTATCCCAAGCAAATTTCTTTCTACCTGAAAAGTTAATTCTCTAAGAGCACATGCACGAGAATTGAGATCCAAGAGATGTCCTACGTTGGAAATTCTCCACGAGTTCTAGGCCTAACCGTAGCCTCTTTCAAAGCAGTACCATTCATTCCCCCCCCCCCCCCCCCCCAAAAGAAAAAACCTTCATAAACTCTCCAACAAAATATTTAGTTGGTCTAGAACAAGTAGGCTCTTTCTCTTGCTGGTGCTCCGGTCTATCCAAACAAGGAACTCCCTATATCTTTCCTTATTGGAAATTTACCACAGATGCAAGTCTCAGGCTGGAGAGAAGTGTTTGAATTCCTAACAGTCCAATGAACATGGTTATTGGGGGACACCACACTTCCCATCAACCTCTTGGTGCTCCAGAGTTCAGGTTGGCCCTGCAGCACTGGACCCTATTTCTGAAATGGCATCCAATCCGGGTGCAGGCAGACAATGTCACGATGGTTGCCTACGTCAGTCAGCAAGGGGTCACCAGGAATCTGGCTGCCTTGAAGGAAGAAAACCTGACCGTATTTCCGTCCAGCGATTTCTGCAGTCCACATCCGAATGGCCACAGAGCAGCGGCTCGGCTCCAGTGCCCCCATAGCAAGCTGTTTACTCTGGGGGCACTCTGCTGGAGGGAGAGACCTGAGAAGAGGATCTGGGCTGCTCTGTGCAAAACCATTTCACAGAGCAAATAAATATAACATGTTTGTTATTTGTGTACAATAAAAACAATACTTCAATATCACTTAAAGATACCAGAGTTGATTTAGGTGTGTGATTCCTGCCTCGCTAAAAGGAAGAAAAGCCTCTTTCAGGAAAATATATTCTCTTTGCTCAAGATGTATTTTGTATGAAGTCATCCTTACAGTACCCTCTGCTTTTTTGGGATCTTACTTCTTCCTCCTTGCCCTGCAGAAACCATCCTTTGAACCTATCAAAGATATCCCCCTGGAGGTTCTCCTATGCCAAGTAGTCTTTTTGGTCACTGTCACATCTGCCAGATGTTTCTGAGCTGTGGTCCCTTACTTTGTGAGCCTTTTGTCATACTTCGCAATGACAAGGTTGTCTTGTGCCCAAGGCCATCCTTTTTTTCTGAAGTGATTTTAGCATTTAGCACATTGTCCTCCCATCATTAAACCTTGCTCCTAAGCATCAAAAGGAAATCTCTTTACATTGCCTGGTCATGGAGCCAATAGACTATAATTCAACGCTACTGCTCCAATAAGATGAACAAATTCCCTCTTTATCCTGTTCTCTGGACCTCGCAAGGGACACCTTGCTTCAAAGTCCACCATAGCATGATGGATACGAAATCTAATTGTAAGAGCTGACATTCCCAAAGAGATCTCCTGTGGGTTTGTGCCCATTTTGCCAGATCTGTGGATGGTTCATGAGCATTTCATCACCAAGCCTCTGTAGCCCAGTTGTGTAAGGCTGCCATTTTACTTTCAATTCTTTTGCAGCTTTTGATGGCAAGATTTTTGCAGCAGCTCTGAGGTAGGGTCTTCTGGCCCTTATTGGACCTTTTTGGCACAGTTCTGTTTTGGCCTCATTGTTGCCCACCCTTTATTCATTGCTTGGGGACGTCCCTTGGTGTGTCTTTTCTGCCTGTGTCCTGTACAATAAAAGATGAGAGGAATTTTGACTTGCCTGTAAATTCTATGTCTTGGAGTACAGTACAGGACGCCCCTCCCTCCATTCCCTCCATTGCTTTTACAAAACTGAGGACTCAACCGAATAGGGCAGGCATCCAGGAAGCATGTGCTCAGTGTCTCGTCACGTTAAGGTACACGCTTATAACCCATGAATGATTTGTTTTTTAAAAATGAGTTTCAAAGCAGAGTTCTGGTCCCCCAAATACTTTTTTTTTTTTTTTTTTTCTTTTTTTCAATCCCTCCTCCATTCATTTTTTGAACCTTTACAGCAACATTCAGAACATGTCATGTGTGCTCCTTGTAGTTTGGTAAAATATTAGATTGCTTACCAGATCTCGGAAACAGGCTGGTTCCATGTTAGCTGTGGGCATCTGAAGCCCTCTGCTTTTGATTTTTGGGATTCGGTGCAGCTGGTTACCCAGCATGCACCCCACCATCTCGCGCTTGCGCAGCATTTCCACTGCGCAGTGCTCTCTTCCTGACAGGTTGCCATAACAATGGCAGTGTTGGTGGAAGTTTCTGCCCCGTTGCTATAGCAACCTGACAGGTCATCCTGGTCCTTCCGTTCGTGTCATTTCCAGTCTTGAAATAACGTGAGATTTCGTCAGTTGGCAATTCGCATAGACTCCTGGGATACATGAAGCCGCTATACCAGTAGTACTTGCAAATCGCCTAGTGACGTAGTAAAAGGTATTCCAAATTGACATTCTCAATGGCCATAAGATACATTGCACATATAAATAAAATGGGTGGAACTCCGCTTGAATTTTGTCAGTTCTCCATGTGTGCTAGCCCTAATTCTATAGTGGCTTCTGGAGCCTTAGAAAATTGTCAGCTTTAGAAATTCCTGATGTGGCTTCATATTGCACTGGAAACTACCACTCTGGATTGAAAGCTCATTTGGAACAACTCTAGCTACAGCTACCAGAGAAATGCAAAGCATTTTTATCTTCAGCTTCACTACAGGTTTGTCTTTAAACAGAAGTTCTGGGAATTAACCACTTAAGCCCCGGAGGATTTTCCTGCTAAACGACCAGGGGGTATTTTGCGATTCGGCACTGCGTGACTTTTAACAGACAATTGCGTGGTCGTGCGACGCTGTACCTAAACGAATTTGACGTCCTTTTTTTCCCACAAACAGAGCTTTCTTTTGGTGGTATTTGATCACCTGTGCGCTTTTTACTTTTTGCGCTATAAACAAAAAAAGAGCGTAAATTTTGCAAAAATAACAATATTTTTCACATTTTTTTATATGAAATTCCCCCCCAAAAAAATGTAAAAATCAAAATTTTTTAACATTTTCGGCCAATTTGTTTTATCCTACCTATGTTTGGTAAAAAAAATAGCAAAAAGCGTATTTTGATTGGTTTGCGCAAAAGTTATCGCGTTTACTAACAAAGGGAAAGATTTTTGTCATTTTTGTTTTTTTTTTTTTTAACGCGTAATGGCGGCGATCTGCGATTTTTTTTTTTTTTTTTTTTTTTTTTTTGCAGTACTGCGACATTGGGGCGGACAGATCGGACCCTTGACTGACATTTTTGACACTTTTGGGGTTACCAGTGACATTTCTACAGTAATCAGTGCTATACATATGCACTGTTACTGTAAAAATACACTGGTAGTGAAGGGGTTAACTTTATTTGGGAGGGAGGGGCTGTGTGTGTCCCTAAGGGCGTGCTTTCTACTGTGATTGGCTGTGGCTTGAGGTGTAAGGACACTGATCAACGGATCTACATAGTAGATCCGTCTGATCAGTGTTTTTACACCGAGGAGAATGACAGGTGGCTTGTTAACACAAGCCGCCTGACTTTCTCCCTCTCCCCCGACGATCGCCGAGTGACCGGCGGACGTCGGGTCCGCCAGTCACACGCGCGGGGGGGGGGGGGGGGGGGGGGGGGTTAATGACCGCGCTGGAGCGCGCCCGCTCCCCAGACCCTCCCAGGCTAGTGACGTTAATTAACGTCACTCTGCCTGGCAGGGGCTGACCGCCGCAGTAAATTTACTTGCGGCGGTCAGCAAGCGGTTAAGGCACTTGCCTTACCAGGCATCCAGCCGTGTCCCAGCTCGAGCCGATTCTTCAATCAGGTGCTGGCGCTGCCATCCTAACTAAATTGGCAGTAAAGCCTTGGGGCGAACTGAGCTGGAAGTGGGAGCGAGTACCTGTTAAACCAATAGATTGTGGTTGATTACAATTATTACAATTGTTACAATCATGGTTGATTACAATTCTCATTCAAGCCCCATGATTGGTCTTGTTCTGTGACTGTTCATGAGGTCTACTTCTTTAGAGAACATTTCTCTTTAAAAGATATTGCTAGTACAACTAAGAAACTGCAATTCAGCTATGCTAACAAAGGATGTGAACATTTGCATATGTTCCCGAAATGCTGTGTTTTTGTTTTTCTATGTTTACCTGAACATTTAATTCTTGAACATAAAATCTGTAACAAACCCTTTACATTTTTTTCATTTTAATCATAACTAGTTTAAAACGAATTGAAGTTTGATTTTCTTTTAATTTTGTTGTAGGTCAATGGTCCTGAGGGAATACTACAGAATGGTACAGTAGACGATGGAGTGGGAAAAGCAAGCCAGTTACTGGGTGAGCTAAATTTTGAAGAAGATGAAGAAGATACGTATTATACAAAAGATCTCCCTTTACATGCTTGCAGGTGGGTCTTTATATGCATAAGTTCTTATAGAGTCTAAATTCTGTGGTAAGTTTCTTTCAGCAGGACTTTTACCAGGTTCTGTAAAGGTTAATGGATAGAAGACAATCCGCAACTCCTGTTGTGAACGAGGCTGTTATGGCTGAAATGCATTAACATCTGCTGTTTATTTTCATCTTTTTTATGGAGCTATAATAACTTTGGACTTTTTTAAAAGCATCTAAGGAGTTGCGGTTTGTCTTCTATTTACTTAATTGGCAGCTGAGCGACTGCACATCCTTCACCTGACAGCTCAGGGGATCTCTGCATATTCTGGGTTAGTAGCACCTTTTCTTTCTTCTGGAAAGGTTAACCTGTATCTTATATTCTATAAGGGCTTAACCTTTTCACTGCCAGACTCATTTTTTTTTGCACATGCTTAAAAAATGTTAGGTCTGAAGATTAAATAAAACCCCTAAACATCATATCTTTTCTGAAAAAGCAAACGCCCTAGAGAATAAAATAGTGGTAGTTCTAAATTTGTCACTTGATATTACTGCAAAGGTAAAATATAAAAGACGAGGTTGCACCAAGTAAATAGATACCCAACATGTCAAACCTTAAATTTTGTGTGCGCCCACGAAATGGCGACAAACTTCAGTACCCTATATTTTCTATAGGTGACACTTAAAAAAAAAAAAAAAAAAACCCTATAGGTCATTCGTTTAGTGTTAGAGGAGGTCTTGTGCTAGAACTATTGCTCTTAATAGCACTTGCAGTTTACATCATTCAAATCTTCTGGCTCCTGTTCTTGGTGTTGCTTTTTCTCAGGAGAGCTTTAAGTTGACAGCCTCCAGTCATCTTAGCTTTGTGAAGGAATGGGAAGGAGGAGGGGAGTGCCTTGCCATCCTAGGCACTGTTTGTAGAGATGGACGCAGTAAAGGGGACCCAGCTCTTGCCCCTGCATGCAAGGGTGGCTCCATAGCACACTGCAAGAGGAAGGAATCGCCCTCATACAGGAAACCCGGGACAACGGTCATGGCATCAGCTTGCATTTGGAATATAGGCAAGGATTGAAAGATGAAGAAGCTGCCTACTCAGTAATTTGGCTGCCACAAATGCCTAAAAACTGTGGGTTTATTGTCTTTTTAAAGTATTCACTTTTTAGGCTTTCTTTAATTTAGCACCTGGTGATCCTGCTAGTGAGTGTTTTTATAACTGAACAACCTTTCCTCCAGATGTACGAGTTAGAGGGTTGAGACAAACCTTTTAACACTGACGGGTGCTTCCAATGACCAGCTCTTAATTATGTTCCCAAAAGGAACGAAACCTGCTGTAACTGCTTCAAAAGGGTTAGCTGGATTTTGGCTTCAATTTCTTAGTGTGTCTAAGTCTGCTAATGCATCCAACACTCCCTCCCCCCTGCAGACTGGCAATGGTGACAATGCTGTTGTCTATAGGGATTTCTGTTGCTTCTTCATCCGTAGTGTAGACCCCCTAATACAGGAGGTGTTACTGGCCACAGATCAGGTGAAAAGTGGGAAAAGCCTAAAAAAAAAAAAACTAATGCAGCCACCACCACATTGAATGATTGGTAAGCTGTAATGATTACATTTTTGGTTTTGGGTTTAATCTTGCTTTAAGATATATTTACCTTTTTTACCTCCGGGTATGGAAGAACACCACATGGCCCATCTGAGGATTGTGCCTCCACAATTCATCACTAAGTGGCTAGCAACCACTCATCGAGCTGGTTCAGTGTCATGAAGGGAATGCTAAGGGCAGCTATGAATTTAGTCCTCATGCTCCATATTGTAAAGTGATTGTCCAATATGGGCAAAGTACTGGTCCACATTAAAGTGAACTTGCGCTTTGCTAATACAAAGAGAAGCAAAATGTTCACTTAACTGAAACCTCCTCAGCAGCATGTATGCTTTCATATTCATAGATGTATATATATGGTATATTCAGCATGCAAGGTTTGCAGACTTAGTGTGCATTAAAAAGGGTATCTACTCCATTTTACACTGTGCAGGTGTACATGAAACAATTGATGCTGTCTTTTAAAGGCAAAGGGTAGTTACACCAAATATTTGATTTTGGATTTTTCTTCTATTGGTTAATTTTGTAAATTTATAAAAATAATGTGGTTGTAAACCCCCCAGGTAGTGTTTGTACCTATAGGTAAGCCTAAAAGGCTTACCTATAGGTACTGTAAATATCTTCTAAACTTGCAGTGTTTAGGTGATATTTACATTGCGTGCAGCCGATGATGACTACATCGGCGCGTGCGCTCTGAAGGAACGGCCCTGTGCAGTGAACGGTATCATGCACAGGAGGGACGTCATGGCGGCTCCGGCCAATCAGACTGCCGGCTGACGTGAACCCGGAAGTAAGATGGCTGAACATGTCGGCTGTGTTACCCGTGAGCGGGTGGCACTGCAGCGGCTTTGTTCTAAGGTAAGTATTTCATATTGAGCTAGTATGCCATGCATACTAGCTCATTATGCCTTTTGTCTTACAGGTTTTTTTTTTTTTTTTTGTGTTTTACAACCTCTTTAAAATGTTTTTGAAAGCATTCCTAAACACCTGCCTAAGGGCTCTTTCACACGGTTCGCCTCCGTAGGCGGATCCGTGCTGCTCAGCGGGGATCGATCCGCGATCCCCGCTCAGTCGGCGGATGACAGCTCCGTCTCCGCTAGCAGTGTGGAGAGGGAGGTGTCACAGCCCCCGCTGCTCTCTATGGGGGATCGGATGAGAGCGGACCGCCTGTCCGCTCTCATCTGATCCGATACCTGAACGGATGGAAAAATAGGGTTTCCATCCGTCCGGATTTCACGGACAGAATCGGATACGGATGTCAGCGGAGGTGTCTCCGCTGACATCCGCTGCCCCATAGAGCTGCATGGAGGATCCGATCAGATCCGCCTAAAAAACTGACAGGTGGATCTGATCGGACCGCCCGTGTGAAAGAGCCCTTAAACTTGTGCACAGTACTTCTATGTAGACAGTTTAGCTACTTTTGTTACTATTTTTAAAGCAAATGCAAATCTGTAGACTTCATCTGTTGTGAACCACTGCTTGTTATGCATCCTTTTATACAAATACACTTTATATTGTAATTTCAAATGATTTAGAAATGGTGCTCTGTTTTGTACATTGATATATCCGCAATAAAATATAGATAAAATATATATTTCAATTTTGCTGCCAAAAAGGTCAATGACAAACCTGACATGGAAAACCTAATACTGAATTTCTTTTTGCAGCTACTGTGGTATTCATGATCCTGCTTGTGTGGTCTACTGTAACACAAGTAAAAAGTGGTTCTGCAATGGACGTGGAAACACCTCTGGAAGGTATGTTGTGTTTCGAGGTCTGAATTTTGCATGTTGGGTGTACCATCTAACCTTAAAATGATTGTCAGGAGAAGTTATGTGGGCTGTCATTAATTTCCATGTTTTTGAGAAAGTGAATTTCCTTCCGGTCGTGCGGTTGGCTTCAGTGCTTTCAGAGTTTGTCCTAGAATAGCTATAAAGATTTGGAATATACTGCTAATATGCACATATTTGCATGTGCTACAGGAGAAGCAGGATCCCCTGAAACCCCGTGAACTGTAATGAATTTTCAAATTTATGGTGGCCAGAGTATCCAAGACATGAGTGGATAAAGTGGATTAAAGTGAGAAATCACTCTACCTACAATTAAAATAAATTATATATATATATACACACACACATATACATACACACAGGGCTCAACAAACCCCGGGCATTAGCGACCTGGCGCCTGGGGTGCCCTGCAGGAGGTGTCCTGTCCCTTTTGCTCCTAGATTTCAGGCAAATTTGTCAAGCCCTCTATGTATGTATGTGTGTGTGTGTGTGTGTGTGTGTGTGTGTGTGTGTGTGTGTGTGTGTGTGTGTGTGTGTGTGATATATATATATATAGATATATATAGAGATATATATAGAGATATATATATATATATATATATATATATATATATATATATATATATATATATATATATATATATATATATATAGATAGAGAGAGAGAGGACTGCCCCTTTTTTTACCGAGAATCCCAATTTGCTTACAGAAATAAAATGTGTACACAATTATATTTTTATCGTACATCATTGGGCACAGAGTGTCTTTAGAATTCTTACAATAGGGTTATGCTGCCACCATCAGGTGATATGACACTTCAAAACCACAGGTTTCATGGTTAGTCTACCTTGTTCACATCGCCCACGTCAATGGTGTTGTGCAGCCTATTCTTGCCCTAATGCACTTGAGCACGTTTTTACATGTGGTTGCATCCCTCCATGCAAGGCATTTCAGAAGTGTTACCTTAAGTTGGCGGTGGGAGAAGAATTTTTTAATTTTGTAGTTCTGCCTTTACTGCCGGTATTCACAAAGATGCTGGCTCCAGTGTGGGCTTTTCTGCGAGCTAGGGGGGACTACCATTATGGGGGGGTATCAATGATCATCTCCTGTGAGAGCATTTGAGAGTTGGCCTCAGGGCTAATGTGCAACATTTGGTGCAAGTGCTGGAGGACTTTGGCTGTGCCCTCAATCTTATGAAGTCAACTCTGAAGCCGTTGCACCACAACCTGAACACTGCCCTGGCGTGAGGTTTTTCTATCCCAGGAAAAGCTTCAGCCCCTTTCAGTCCAAGGTACTGGAGCTGAGTTATTAGAAAAAAGTATATGAAGAAATTACCGTTTTATGTTTTATCCTGCTGCATTTACTCAGTGCAACTTATAACCTCCAAGTAAATGATAAATTACCATGTCAGAATTTTTTTTTTTTTTAAATTCAAAAATCGTATTGCTGATTTGGAAATAGGATCACTCCCTGCTTAAAATGACTAAACCTAATCGCCTTCTCAATGGCACACAAAGCCAGTTGACTTTTAACTGTGATCAGCTTTGGTCACTTTGAAATGCTCCAGAAAAGCTCTTTTCATGCTAAGCTAATCAATCTCTGGTAGTGCAACTGAAGCAAACAACGATCAGTGGCAAGTCACTGCCAAAAGATTCTCGGGATAAAGTTGTGGACAGGCACAAGTCAGGAGATGGATACAAAAAAATTCAAAGGTTTTATCAATGCCTAGAAGCACAGTGAAATCTATTAAGAAGTGAAAGGTATTTGGTGCAACACAGACCCTCCCTGGATCAGGATATCTCTCCAAACTGGATGAAAGAGCCAGGAGGAAGCTGATCAGAGAGGCTAACAAGAGGCCTACAGCAACTCTAAAGCAGTTGCAGTAATTTATAACAGAGTGGTCATTGTGCGCATGTGACAACAATATCACAAATTCTCCACAAATGTGGCTTATAGGGGAGAGTTGCAAGAAAAGCCACTCTTCAAGAAAAGCCAGATGCAATTACAACTGAGCTTTGCCAAAATGCACCTTGAAGATTCTGAGGGCACATGGCAAAAGGTGTTATGGTCAGATGAGACTAAAATTAAATTATTTGGCCTCCACACCAAAGGATATGTCTGCCGGAAATCCATTTCAGCTCACCATCCAAATAACACCATTCCCATAGTAAAGCATGGAGGTGGTAATATCCTGTTATGGGGTTGTTTCTCTATAGCAGGGACTAGAGCTCTTGTCAGTATAGAAGGGAAAATGGATGGGGCAAAATACCCTCAAATACTTGAGGAAAATCTGCCAGAAAGTTGCCAATTGGAAGAACTTGACAACATGACAATGACCCAAAGCATACAGAAAAACTGACCACACAGTGGTTGAAGGAGAAAATGGTGAATGTCCTTGCATGGCCTAGTCAGAGCCCAGATTTAAACCCCCTTAAAAATTACTTGGACTGCAGTCCACAAATGGTCACCTTCAAATTTAACTGAAATTGAGCTGTTCTGCAAAGAGTGGGTAAGTATTGCATAGTCTAGATCAGTGGTGGCAAACCTATGGCACGCGTGCCACAGCTGGCACGCAGAGCCCTCTCTGTGGGCACGCGAGGAAGAAGAGCGCACACTGATCGAACATCCTATACTAGGTGTATTTCCTCCACACTGCACTCCCCCTCCCATAGAACTACATCTCCCACATGGCTCTGTGGCCAGGGTATGATGTATCTGGGATGGGCGTGGTCGAGACAAGGCGGTGCTGGCGGGCTAGATGAAGTCACATCGACAATGGACGCCAGAGCCGAGTAAGATTCCAATAGGCTGGTCTCACCTGCTGCTGTTTGTTTATGGTCTCAGCAATTGCCTTCCCCACTTATTAGATACTCTGCTCAGGGCCACCTTCCCACCCCCCGGTATTAACCCACTGGCACTTTGAAATAGATAAGCTGGTTTTGTGTTGCAGTTTGGGCACTCGGGCTGGAAAAGGTTCGCCATCACTGGTCTAGATGCACAAAGTTAGTAGAGACCCATTCCAACAGAACAGACTAAAGGCTGTAATTAAAGCAAAAGCTTGTTCTACAAAATACTGACAAGGGGATGATCCTTTTTCCACCTTGGTGATTCTGTTATTGAATTTTATTTTTTTCTGGCATGTTGGTTTTTTATCTTTCACTTGGATGTTAGAAGATGCAGAGTAAATACAGCTGGATAAAACAAAAACTGTCTGTGTTCATTTCAGGTTGCAAAGCAACAAAATTATTATTTTAAAGAGGGGGGGGGGTGTGATACTTTTCTATACCCCCTGTAAATGCAATGTGGTAAAAGGCATCCAGCAATAGACATTCCGTCAAAAATCCCTATTAGGCATACATGTATAGGGAACTCTGCTGGTAGGGAATGTACACCATAGAAAGCACTGAAACATTCAGACAATGCCAAGGCAGTGGCGAATAAAGTCTATGGCCTCCCCTTCTTTGCTTGCCTCGGTGCCCAGAGAATAAGGGATGAAGGAAGGACCCCAGCTCTTAGGCAATTCAAACCACGAGAAAAGAGTGTGTTTGTTTGCCTTTTAACACCTGCAGCTGTGCAGAGGAGCTATGTCTGGGAACCAAGCACTTGAGAAATGGCTCTGGTGGGAGGTGTATATACTTAGGAGCAGTATACTTTTTGAGCTTTGCAGTGAAGTTCATATCCCAGAATTGGAAGATGTAACTTGGCATGTACTAGATAATTCCAGTGATGGAAGGGCAACTGGTATCCAGAAGCATACAGGATGCTGCAGCCTGTATCATTTGTCTGCACCCAGTGAAACCAGCCTGCACAGCAGGACAGTAATGCAGCGTGATCTAAGTACTGCTGTAATCAGCAGTCACAACCCAAGTGCTTTTCTAAGATCTTTAGAGAGGCTGAGGACCAGAATGGAGGGGAGAGGAAATCAACTGTTTTTCTGGTAACACTAGCATGACCAGACTACATCAACCAAGTGGAGTAGGCTGGGTCATTCTTAAAGCGGAGTTCCACCCTAAAAATGAACTTTGCACCGTCCGTTAGCTTAAAAAAACCTGAAAAAGAATTGGATAATTACATTTTTTTTTTTTTTTTTGTTTCACTTGCCTTATTTTTAATGAAAATAAACTTGCCTTCCACCTCACTCCCTCTGCGGCCGCTGCCCCCCAAGTCACTTCCTCCTTTGCATTGACTCCTGGGAGATGAGCGTCATCAATCCCCAGGAGTCCATGCGCCTGCACCGGTGTCACTCGTCACTTCCAGTGCAGGCGAGGCATTCCCTGCTGAACAGCTTCTGGGCATACGCAAAACCAGCTGCGGGATGACGTGCCTGCCCCGGAAGGGACGAGCAGGGCATTCTGGGACTCCGACATCACCGAAGAGGACACGAAGAGGGACGATCCGGCTTCAGCTGCCCACACTTGAGATGGCAGCGCTGGACAAGACATTTTCAAGGTAAGTTTTTCTTCTTACAGGTAAGTTAAACGGGACAGATCAGAGGCTATCGTTGCTTAAATGCACTAGCCCTGACTGTCCTAGGGGTATTTTTAGTAAAAAAATGTATTTTAGGGTGGAACTCCGCTTTAAAGCTGATCTACGCTGCATCTCAGCACAGCAAACCAAAAATAGTATTTTGTTTCATTAAATCACATTTTCAAAACTAACTCACCCATCCATGTCTCAATGCTTTTTTTTGCTGGGAAATCACTCTGAAAAACACTCCCCAGCATTTCTAGCCATTGCCATCTTGGTTAAGGGCAGATGATTCATGGAGCATTTACTTCCTGGAATCCATTCGTTCTTAACTCAGGCATGCAGACAGGAGGGTTGCTTAGCTAAGAAAACCCCTCCTGAAGACTGGAATGTATGACACTTACCTAGGCCTGGAAACCAGGAAGTAACTGAAGAAATGTAAAACGAGGTTTAACCGCTTCCTATGTTCTTGGGTTTCAGTGGTTAAACAGAGATGATGCCTGCACCTACAGGCATCATCCCGGTACCATTGTTTGCAGCCGGTGATTCTGTACAATGTAGAAGTGATCCGAGGGGCTATTCCCCCCCCCCCCCCCCCCCCCCCCGATGGCTGCCTGGTACAGAGAGAGAGGAACTGACATCGTTCCCCTCTCTGTAACCCTGGAAACCGGGAGTGACGAGTGTTCGTCATTTCCGCTTCCGTCCCTTTGTTTATCTGGCCACCAGCGGCCAGAGAAGTAGCCGATCAGACTGATCTTGGTCTGATCGGCTTCATGGGGGGGCCAGAGGACAGATTTGGGGTCTAATAAACCCCAAATCTCTTAATAAAGCGGACCTGTCACGATCCATGCTTTCACAAGGGATGTTGATCATCCCTTGTGATAGCAATAAAGTTTGTACAAAAAAGTTTTTTAAAAAAAGTGCAAAAATGAAAGTGCCCCCGTCCCACCGTGCTTATGTAGGAATGCATATGTTACTCCCGCACGTAAATGATCACACCCCACGCGTGAGGCATTGTCGCAAATGTCAAAGCATGACCTCCTGTGCCACTCTAAACTGGTAACCTGTAAAGGCGTTTCAAGCGTTTCCTATGGAGCATTCTAAGCACTGTAGCTTGCAACAATTCCCCACCGGCAGACGTAATTTTAAAGCGCGACATGTTAGGTCTCTATTTACTCAGTGTAACATCTTTCACATTGTACAAAAAAATTTGGCTAACTTTACTGTTTGTGTGTGTGTGTGTATATGTATGTGTATATATATATATATATATATATATATATATATATATATATATATAATGTGTGTGTATGTGTTTGCTTTTTTTTCCGCAAAAGAATTGCGTTTGAAAAACCGCTGCGCAAATACTGCGTGACGAAAAAAAATTCCAACACACCCATTTTATTCTATAGTGTGTGTTTAAAAAAAATGTTTGGGGGTTCGAAGTAATTTTCTAGCAAAAAAAGTAGATTTTTACATGTAGGAGCCGAAGTATCAGAATAAGCTTGGGAAGGAGGTGGGTAAAACAAGTTAATGATATACTTTCCTATCTATTTTATTAATGCCAACAGAAGGATTAAATATAGTTAATGTTGATTGAAGGAGTGACTTTCTGCTTTAAAGCCTTTTAACCAGAAACCTAAGATTGAAGCCACCTTTTGGAAGCATGAATTTCAACCTCGTGCCCATCTGTCAGTGGGAAAAGTAATTCTGAAAAGAAGTTGTATAACTAATCTCTGTCAGCACTACCTCCTGTGTAATGAATAACCTGCAAAATGTGTTGGGTGTGCTGCTGTTAAACAATATTGTTATAAACTAGTATCTAAAGGTTTACAGGACTCCCTACAAATAGTGTAAAGTATCATGGACAGTTCTCCCTGTTCAAAAATTGCTTTTTATTTTTTTTTCTTACCTGCAAGGCAAAGGCATAATGTGCCAGCATGATGGCGTCCATCTTCACTCGGTCTTCCTTCCGGGTTCACAGACTCTGGCTCTGTGACCATGCGTGCGGAGCCACTGGTCACAGCACAGGGCTCTGAAGGAATGGCACGGGTGGCCGTTCCTTCAGAATACATGTGCCAGTGATTTCACTGGCTGCATGTACAGTAAATCTCTCCTAAACGGTGCATGCTTAGATATTTACACTACCTATAGGCAAGCCCTATTATAGGCTTTCCTATAGGTAAAACTTTAAGCTGAAAGTTTTACTTCCTCTTCCTCTTTTGCGCTGCAGTCAGTGCAAAACTGCTAGAAAAAAAAAGCCATCCAGTGGATTGGAGTCAGTGGTCTACTGCTGCAGTAGTGCGCCACTCACTGCTGTAATAATTTTAAATCACTACTGCAGTGCAGTCACTGCAGTAGGGATTTAAAATCATTGCAGTGAGTGAATGTACTACTGCAGCAGTAGTCCACGGACTCCAATCCACTGTCTAGCTGTTGTTGTCTAGCTCTTTTTTCCTAGCAGTTTAATTTGCACTGACTGCAGTTAGTGATTTAAAATCATTGCAGTGAGTGCACTACTGCAGCTGTAGTCCACTGGCTCCAATCCACTGTCTAGCTCTGGTCTTCCAATTATGGCCCTCTAGTTCAGTGGTTCTTAACCTTGTTGGAGGTACTGAACCCCACCAGTTTCATATGCGCATTCACCGAACCCTTCTTAATTGGAAAAATAAAATCTAATTTTTTCAAATTCAAAACATAGGTATATATTATTTTAGTTATATTTTTATACATAGGTGCACAAAATGAACAAAACCATTAAAACATGATTTTCACACAAAAACAAAAACATAATGAATATTTCCTGCAAATTAGTGTGACTTCTGCTGTTGTCTTTCAGAGACCAGTTCAGAAATGCGCGGCTTTATATTGGCAAGTGCCACTCTCATGTGATTATCATGTCATGTCACCTCACCCTGGCCTGCTGTAAGGGGGGATTTATATGAGGACCTGGGATCTATATGGGGGACCTCACCCAGGCCTGCTGTAAGGGGGGAGATCTATATGGGGGACGGGACCTCACCTCAACCTGGCCTGGCCTGGACCTGGTCCCCCATATAGATCCCCCCTTACAGCAGGCCAGGGTGAGGTCCCCCATATAGATCCTAGGTCCTCATATAGATCCCCCCTTACAGCAGGCCAGGGTGAGGTGAGGTCCGGACCCTGGCCTGCTGTAGGGGGGGATCTATTTGGGGGACCCCAGAGTGACCTAACCTCACCCTGGCCTGCTGTAAGGGGGATCTATATGGGGGACCTCACCCTGGCCTACTGTAAGGGGGGATCTATATGGGGGATCATGTCCCCCATATAAATCCCCCCTTACAGCAGGCCAGGGTGAGGTGAGGTCCCGTCCCCCATTTAGCTCTCCCCCCTTACAGCAGGCCAGGTTCCCCATAAAATAGATCCCCTTTACATAGTCTTCTCAGTGTTCTCACACAGTCAGTCAGTCACTAGACTAGTACAGCCAGTACTACTCCAGTCCTACCTTTTTTTTCACCTGTGTCCCGACTCCCCATCACAGGCTAGGTTTTCCTCCTGCAGGCTGCAGCACCACTGTCACCTCTGGCTCTCTGGCCTCTCACCTGCCGGCTTCTTCTGCGGCTGCCTGGCCTGGTGGTTCTCTCCCGCGCTGCGCTGGGCGGCCGCTGCACGCCTGGCCTGTCTTTCCCCCGATTCAGCCGGGAGCCGAGCTGCACAGCCAGCAGTGAGAGCGAGCCAGGGGCAGAGAGAGTTGCGAGCGGAGCGGGAGCGGAAGGACATGCCCGAAACTGGAGAAATAGTCCCTGACAGCGAAGTGGTACTAGCGGAGGGTGTGCCGAACCCTTGAGACTGACCCACCGAACCCCTGGGGTTCGATCGAACCCAGGTTAAGAATCACTGCTCTAGTTGTTCAGGAACTACAATTAGTGCAGCGTTACTGCAGGATATAGAAACTGGCCATAAGAACTACAGCAGCTAGTGGAGGGTGTAACCTCCTGGTATCACAAGGTCACTTTAAAGCATTTTCATATTCTTGCAGTTGGCTGTGCTGTAACTGGACTGTATTAAAAAAATGTTCACACATTTCTTTGAAGACTTTGAGCGAGTCTTTGAACAGAAGATGAAGCCAATGAAAAAATGAACATGGAGGTCAAAAAAGAGTGCAGCTACATTACCTGGTGTTCTGGATGCTTATAACTTTGATCTGAAACTGGAGAGATTTATTTTTGTTTGCCATCAAAGGAGAAATATGCGCTTTTAAGCCCCCGTTCACACTGGGGCGACCTGTGAGGCGACCTGGTCGCCTCACAGGTCGCCGCAGGTCGCCTCCCATAGGGAAGCTGCGGACCCGTTCTGATAGGAGCGACACAAGTCGCTCCGACTCAGAAAAAGGGTCCGGAGCTTCTTTGGGGCGACCAGGAGGCGACCGCCATAGACTTCAATGTTACGAAGTCCGTGGCAGCCGCTCCGAGGTAGCGGCGCACTGCTCGCACCGCGACCTCGGAGGTCGCGGTGCGAAGTAGCGTCGCCCCAGTGTAAATGGGGGCTTAGCTATCAACTCCTGCCAAATCTGTGAAACAGTTTACTTTGTTGTCCTTGTGTAGCTTTCTATAGTTGATGATTTGTAGAATGTGTTTGACTAACTTTTCCCCTTCCTTCCAGCCACATTGTAAACCATCTGGTCAGAGCAAAGTGTAAAGAAGTTACTTTGCACAAGGATGGACCTCTGGGAGAAACGGTGTTGGAATGCTACAACTGTGGTTGCAGAAATGTGTTTCTTCTTGGATTTATCCCTGCAAAAGCTGATTCAGTGGTTGTGTTGCTGTGCAGGTGAGTTTGGTAAAATGTACTCATTTTATCCTTCCTGACATGGTGTTTTATGCTTTACTCCATTTAAAGTGTTCTAAACCCACAACAGAAAAACCGGTCTGTATATGCAGTTAAGCATGCTTGTTATACTCCGTGAACCCTAAGGAGTTAATCCTCTGCATTGTGTAGAAAAAAACGGTTTCATCGTGTCTCCTCTGATCCTCTCCTCCTTCCACTGTCCCCAATATACTCTTGATAACACAGAGCCAGGGGACAGGCTGCAGACGTTCAGTTTGGTGTATTGCTAGGGTTTTTTTTTTTTTTTTTTTGGGAGTGTGCATGTGATCAGCACAGGGCCAATCAGCACTGTCCAGATAAAGGGTCAGAGGTCCTGCATCCTGATAGGACAGTCAGTGCAGAATGAAAACTCCTACACGCTTTAACCAGACACTCATAGAAGTCACAAGAAGTGCTATATACTGCTGATGAGAAAAGGAATTTAGCAGTTTATATTTAGTAAAATGATTGCATTTCCATGTTCTGTATACTGTGGGAGACCAGATATAGTGAATGCAGGGTCCTCAGTTTAGTAACACTTTATTTTTTTTAATTGTTTTGTTTCTTCTAAGCATGTTAATATTGCACCAGGTCTCCATTGGCCAAATTGAAATCTAGATGGCAAAGGCTATAAGCATGTTCGCGCCTCCTTATGTAAAATCCTTATGTGAACTGCCTATGGCCTTAGCAGCCCCTGAGCTTCTAGTTGAAGCACTGTCTGATGAGTCTCGGAAATCCTTAACTGATGGTGTTGCCCTTGTGGAGTCAGACAGCTTCCATTTCTCTCAGACTTTGAGAGACTGTTTTACCTCTTACTGAGCTAGTGCACACCACCTTAAAAATGGTTGAGCAGCCTGTAACTTATTTGCGCTGCTGTCTCTTTAGAGGTCCTAAGACTGCAAATACCTTTCTAATACACATCCTTTATGGAGACTGAGAGGCTTCTGATAAACTGTTTATTGCTCTGTTTCATAGCTCTATACCCATTTTGAGAAAAAATTTTTTTTTTTTTTTTTTTTAAGAAGTCTCTTGTTCCTGCCAATTTCTCAGTAATAAAAACTTGACCATTCCTGTAGAGGATGTGTTTTAAGTGGTTCTAAAGTCATGTTTTTTTTTTTAATCTTATTGCGATGTAGGCATTAAGGTCAAAAATCACCTTGGTGCGCTTCCACATTCCACCCCTCCTTATACTTACCTGAGCCCGATCTTGACCCAGCAATGTGCATGGAAACAGCGGCTCTCCCTGGTGTCTTTCTCCTCGTTGGCTCACAGCTTTGGGAGCCATTGGCTCCTGCTGCTGTCAAGCACAGCAAGTAAGGCAATGAGGAGAGATCAGGGGGCGGAGCCGAGCCATGCTCTGTGAGATTACAGTGTCCATTCACAGGAGCGTGACTTGGGAGTGAGCCAGCTCCAGTGCCCCCATATCAAGAGGCTTTGCTATTAGGTGCACTTGGCAGGGGGAAGGAGCCAGGACTTCTGGCAGTTAGTGCAGGTAAGTAAAGTTGTTTTTTTTTTTTTTTTTTCTTCTGGTAAACAAAATGTGAATTTTTATTTTTTGTTTCTGGAGCCTCTAAAGCATTGCACCAGTAATCAGCAGATTGCTGGTGCCATGCAGGTGGTAGTACATTTGAGTCCCTGGAGCATGTGTCGCCACCTAACCCCCTCTCTCAGGCTGCGGGACCTGTGGGGTCCCAGTCTGCCCTGTCTGTTATTACGGCGGTCCTGCAGTCACTGGTGTCTAAAGTAGATTTGGCCCTCCAAAATAGGACAAGTAAAAAGCATCTTCACCTGCCTCTTCTGCCGCCTCAGATTCTGAGGTAGATTTTGCGGATGAGAGTCAACCTACTGGGTCTGCGTCCACGCACCCTGCGTGTTCTGATAGTGAGGATGATTCCTCTTCCACCACAGTCACTCATGAAAAGGCGCTGGTGGATGCATTGATTGTATCAGTGCAGGAAACTTTAAAATTGGAGGACGCAGCTACTACTGCGTTAGCTGCGACGGTGCAGTTTGGTACCCGCTGAACCTCCAAGGCAGCAAAGGTATTCCCATTTTCTGCCTATTTCAACAACATTGTTGCAAGTCAGTGGGGTTCCCCCAAACACACTGCCAGGGCCCCTAAGCGCTTTGCTAGAAGGTATCCGTGTGAAGAGTCCCTGCTAAAGAAACTGACAGTACCACCCGTGGTGGACTCTCAGGTTTCCAGGTTGAATAAAGCCACCCTCCTGCTGGTGGAGGACTCTCCCTCCTTTGAGAAACCATTTGACAAGAGAGCTGAATATCTTGGTACGATGCCTTTTCACCATGGCCTGCTCCATTTTGCAGCCATTGTTTGCCATAACCCTGATTTCAGAGACCTTAATGAAATGGGCTAAGCTCCTGCACCAGGATTTGTAAGGTGGACAACCTACTCCTGACCTGGCTAGGCTGGTGGACTAGTTGGTCAAGGTGTTGCAGTACATCTGTGATGCCTTTCTGGATGTGGCCCCCCTTAGCCTGCAGGGTGTCCGTGACGGCGGTGAATCTGCGCCGCATGATATGGCTAAAATACTGCTCTGCGGACCAGGCTTCCAAGAAGGTATTCACGGATATCCCTTTTGTAGGCGACTGCTTGTTTGGTGCTTTCTTTGAGTAGATCATTAGGGTCTTACAGGAGGTAAGAGTACTCTGCTTCCGCATTCTGCCAGGAGTAATGAGACTCGTCGCAAGTGTGTTCCTTTCTTCTCGGCCCATAAATGGTCCTTTCATCCTTCAGGATCTAAGCTACCAAGGATCAAAATCCACCCGTAACCCCGCAGCGGGTTCCAAGAGGCCCTGACCGGGTAAGTCAAGAGCGGGCCCCTCCAGGACCGCAGACAAGCTCGCTTCTGCCTGAAGGGAAACCCTCACCCGTACTTTGCTTCTTTCCAGATCTGTGGACTTCGTGGATTCAAGACAAATGGGTCCACAAGTTGATTCGGTCCGGGTACAAGATCCAATTTCGGTTCTTGCCTCCGGCAAGATTCTTTCCTTCCAATCTACGTTTGTCCCCAGATCGTCTACAAGTTTTTCTTGGTTCGATATAGGATCTGCTCTCACAGGGGTCATTGTATGGGATTAGGAATCGGAACGCTTTCAGGGGTTTTATTTGAACCTGTTTACTTTTCCCAGGAAGGAAGGCAAGGTCCGTCCCATTCTAAATCTCAAGGCTTTGAACTTCTGTGCGGGTTCAGAAACTTAGAATGGAATCCATTTGCACAGGGGTGGCATCTCTTCATCAAGGGGATTTCCTGGCCTCTATCGATATCAAGGACGCTTACTTTAATATCCCAATATACAGTGGGTACGAAAAGTATTCAGACCCCCTTAAATTTTTCACTTTGTTATATTGCAGCCATTTGCTAAAATCATTTAAGTTCATTCTTCTTCCTCATGAATGTACACATAGCACCCCATACTGACAGAAAAACACAGAATTGTTGACATTGTTGCAGATTTATTAAAAAAGAAAAACTGAAATATCACATGGTCCTAAGTATTCAGACCCATTGCTGTGACACTCATATATTTAACTCAGGTGCTTTCCATTTCTTCTGATCATCCTTGAGATGGTTCTACACCTTCATTTGAGTCCAGCTGTGTTTGATTATACTGATTGGACTTGATTAGGAAAGCCACACACCTGTCTATATAAGACCTTCCAGATCACAATGCATGTCAGAGCAAATGAGAATCATGAGGTCAAAGGAACTGCCTGAAGAGCTCAGAGACAGAATTGTGGCAAGGCACAGATCTGGCCAAGGTTACAAAAAGATTTCTGCTGCACTTAAGGTTCCTAAGAGCACAGTGGCCTCCATAATCCTCAAATGGAAGACGTTTGGGACGACCAGAACCCTTCCTAGAGCTGGCCTTCCGGCCAAACTGAGCTATCGGGGGAGAAGAGCCTTGGTGAGAGAGGTAAAGAAGAACCCAAAGATCACTGTGGCTGAGCTCCAGAGATGCAGTCAGGAGATGGGCGAAAGTTGTAGAAAGTCAACCATCACTGCAGCCCTCCACCAGTCGGGGCTTTATGGCAGAGTGGCCCCACGGAAGCCTCTCCTCAGTGTAAGACACATGAAAGCCCGCATGGAGTTTGCTAAAAAACACCTGAAGGACTCCAAGATGGTGAGAAATAAGATTCTCTGGTCTGATGAGACCAAAATAGAACTTTTTGGCCTTAATTCTAAGCGGTATGTGTGGAGAAAACCAGGCACTGCTCATCACCTGTCCAATACAGTCCCAACAGTGAAGCATGGTCGTGGCAGCATCATGCTGTGGGGATGTTTTTCAGCTGCAGGGACAGGACGACTGGTTGCAATTGAGGGAAAGATGAATGCGGCCAAGTACAGGGATATCCTGGACAAAAACCTTCTCCAGAGTGCTCTGGACCTCAGACTGGGCCGAAGGTTTACCTTCCAACAAGACAATGACCCTAAGCACACAGCTAAAATAACGAAGGAGTGGCTTCACAACAACTCCGTGACTGTTATTGAGTGGCCCAGCCAGAGCCCTGACTTAAACCCAATTGAGCATCTCTGGAGAGACCTTAAAAATGGCTGTCCACCAGTGTTAATTTTGGCAGCAAATTTCAATTTAGTTTTAGTCTTAGTCTTAGGACTAAAATGGCATTTTAGTTTTAGTCCTATTTTAGTCTTCTGCAAGTGTTTTAGTTTTAGTCGTATTTAGTCGACTAAAACTCCAGTATATTTTAGTCGACTAAAACGCCCTACATTTTAGTCGACTAAAACTCATTTTAGTCATCTATAATCAAATGGGTGTAGTTCAATTGTAATTTGTAATGCATTATTTAAGCATTTCTCTACAATTTCCAAACTCATTATATACTACTGCTGGTCCTGGAGTGAAAAATCGAATATGTTATTATTTATGCTTTGAGCATGCACCAGTGTTAATTTTTGGCAGCAAATTTCGATTTAGTTTTAGTTAGTCTTTTGACTAAAATGCCATTTTAGTTTTAGTCGTATTTTAGTGATCTGAATTGTGTTAGTCGACGAAAACGTTTTAGTCGGTTTTAGTCGACGAAATTAACACTGCTGTCCACCAACGTTTACCATCCAACCTGACAGAACTGGAGAGGATCTGCAAGGAGGAATGGCAGAGGATCCCCAAATCCAGGTGTTAAAGACTTGTTGCATCTTTCCCAAAAAAGACTTCTGGCTGTATTAGATCAAAAGGGGGCTTCTACTAAATACTGAGCAAAGGGTCTGAATACTTGGGACCATGTGATATTTCAGTTTTTCTTTTTTAATAAATCTGCAACAATGTCAACAATTCTGTGTTTTTCTGTCAGTATGGGGTGCTATGTGTACATTCATCAGGAAGAAGAATGAACCTAAATGATTTTAGCAAATGGCTGCAATATAACAAAGAGTGAAAAATTTAAGGGGGTCTGAATACTTTCCGTACCCACTGTATGTCAGAAATCAGCGTTTCCTTCACTTATCTGTGGGTGAGAGGCACTATTCGTGGCATTACCCTTTGGTCTCACCTCGGCTTCTCGGGTGTTTACAATAGTGTTGGCCCCGGTGTTGGCTTTACGGAGGCAAAAGGTGATTGTGGTGCTGGGGTACCTAGGCGATCTCTTTCTGCAAGCAGAGTCCCCGTATGCCCTGGACATTTCGATGCAAACTTTGCAAGAGTTCGGATGGAAAACTAATTTCCTAAAATCTGTTCTGTTTCCGTCCACAAAACTGGGCTATCTGGGCCTGCCCCTGGACACGACCTTAGCCCAGGTGTTTCTTCCGAAGGTGAAACTCAAGAAGTTGCAGGATGCGACACTCCTCCTGTTCAACCGGCGATCATACCTCAGGACTTTGATGCAAGTGCTGGGCCTGATGGTCTCCACCTTTAATGCTCTGAGCCATACCAGTTCTCTACAGATGGAGATCCTTGTCAAATGGAACAAGAATCCACAGGCTCTAGACAATCCGATCCTGTTGAGCCGGAGTATGAGGGGATCCCTGATCTGGTGGCTTCGCTTTCCGGCGCTTCAAGGGTAATTCCTCCCCCCCGGTACTGGACAATAGTCACAACAGATGCCAGCCTCTTCGGATGCAGAGGTGTCTTGGGTACAGATCCGGCTCAGGGGGTTGGACTCAGGAGTCCAATCTGCTGATCAATATCCTGGAAATTTGGCGATCAGGCTTTGCCTAATTCAATGGACGGATCGTCTGCAGGGGCACCCGGTGAGGATTCAGTCGGACAATGCTACAGCTGTGGCATATGTCAATCCTCAAGGGGGCACCAAAAGTGCCTTAGCGGCCCGGGAAGTAGCCGGCATTGTAAAATGGGCAGAACTCTTTGTTCCAGCTATCTCTGCCATGCATATTCCAGGGGTGGAAAATTGACAGACAGATCACTTCAGTCGGCAGAAGTTGGATCAGGAGGGGTTTCATCAACTCCAAAACAAATGCAAAGCTGTAGCACCTCTCTCCTGTGCTCAGAAACACGGCCCCCTGTCTAATTCATTCCACAGAACTCCTACTTGGCTTCCCAAATTGCTACAGCCTTGCTGCCCTGTAAGACTGGGGTTGTCCGAAGGTACTAAAATCAAAAAACAAAGGGCACACCGGCCTAGCGCATTATCCTCAATATTAGGCTTTGTTACGAGTATATACTCACAAAGGTTGTAAAGCAGCATATCCAAACAGCTGGAACAATCTAGGTCTGACCACTGTCCTCAATAGATGGCTGATGCAAAGCCCCTGTAGGGCCCTGAACGGTCTTTGCCTCAAAATGCGTCATACATCTATTGAGGACAGTGGTCATAGACCTAAATTGCTCCATATATTTGGTTTAGGTATGCTTTTTTACAACCTTTGAGTATATACTCTTTTATTAATAAAGCCTACTATTGAGGATAATGCGCTAGGCCAGTGCGCCCTTTGTTTTTTTTTTCATTTAGTGTTTAATCAACTATCCCTCAGGTGGGGACTCCAATGTGGACCTGTTGGCCTCTTGTCTCAACAGGAAGGTGCAAAGGTTCGTTGCAAGGTCTCAGGATCCTCTGGCCGACGGCACAGACACTCCTGTAGCTCCTTTGAGCCGATATCGTCTAATATATGTTTCCTCTGCTGACTCTTCTGCCAAGACTTCTGTGAAGGATTGAGGCAGAAGGGATTCCCGGGTCCTGGGACGCAGGCCCAGTATAGCTGGTCGCAGATGTCCCTTGGAGACTCCCTCTCGGAGAAGATCTGTTAATTCAAGGACAGATCTTCCATCCTGCTTTACAGTCGCTGGCTTTGATGGCCTGGCTATTGAAAGCCAGGTGTTGAAGGATAGAGGGGTGTCTGTGAATCAGTGATTCCTAAGTTTTTAAAAGCTAGAAAATCTACTTCTAGGAACATTTATCAGAGTCTGGAGGGCGTACATTACTTGGTGTGAGTCTGGGGGGTTTTGGGTCCCCCCCGATTCCTTTTCGGTGTCTCGTGTCTTGGAGTTTCTCCAAAGATGTGTAGATCAGCATTTGGCCTTGGGTAGGCCAGATATCGGCTCTGGCAATTTTCTTTCAACGCCTGTTGGCCACAAATTCCTTGGTTAAAACCTTTGTTCGGGCGGTTCTCCACCTGGCTCCCCCTGTGAGGTCTCTGTTGCCTCATGGGACCTCAATTTGGTGTTTTCTTCAGAAACCACCCTTTGAAAATATTTGTGAGATTCCTTTGCTCACTTAGCCACCAAAAAAGCTACCTTCTGTGTCAATTACTTCTGCACACAGGGTGTCAGAGCTGGCTGCGTTGTCCTGTCGTTCACTTTACGTGGTGGTTCACAGACAACGTTGTGCTTCGTACCGGTCAGTCGTTCCTTCCTAAAGTCGTCTCTGGTTTCCATTTAAATGAAGACCTTGTGTTGCCTTCTGTGTCCTAAGCCTAATCATCCTAAAGAGGTTCCCTTACATTCTTTGGATGCGATTCGGGCAATTGGGGTGTACCTGGCGGCGACTGAGTCGTTCTGGAAATCGGATTCTCTGTCTTCACAGATGGCCGCGTCTGCTGCGACCATTTCCAGATGGATCAGACGCTTAGTCCCTCCTGGGCCTTCCGTCATCAGGCACCAGTGATGCAGGTATGCAAGGCGACCACGTGGTTGTCTGTGCACATTTTCACAAGATTTTATAACGTGGATGTGTTGGCATCTGCGGATACTTCTTTTGGCCGCAAGGTTTTGCAGGCCGCTGTTGAAGAGGTTTAGACTTTTTAGGGTGTATTTGTTGTTTTTGTCATTGGCTCCAGTTGTTCCTGGTTGAGCTCTTGTTTTGCCTGGTTGGCTATATTTAGCCTTTGGGAAGTTTTTTTTTTTTTTTTTGCTGTGTTCTTCCCGCCCCTCCTTTCTTTTTAACAGAGAAACCCTTCATATTTGACACTGCTTTGGGACGTTCCATCAGTCAAGAAGATATGGAGCGGTGTCCGTCAATGAACGAAAGAGAACTGGATTTTTGTCTTACCGTAAAATCCTTTTCTCTGATGTTCATTGACGGACACAGCACCCGCCCCTCTATTGAGTTGGGTTTTATGTTCTTCTGACACTGCTTGTTACAAAACTGAAGTCCTATAGCAGGAAGTGGGAGTATACCCCTAAAACTGCCCTATAGGTGTGGTCAAATTTTTTTTTCCACCTAGTGTCCTACTCCTGTTTAGAGCAGCATAAACCCATCGATCAAGAAGATATGGAGCTGTGTCTGTCAATGAACATCAGAGGGATTTTATGGTAAGACAAAAATCCAGTTTTTACCCACTGTCCCTTTCACTTTTTCTGTGAATCCTACCTCTATGTCTTGCTCATTGAGTGGTTAGTAGTTATAGCTACAAATCCATTTCTCTGTTCAGGCTGACCCTTGAGCTCTAATTTTCAACACACCCTTAGACTGGTCTTTGTACAGGAGGCGCAGTGCTAGAAGCCGCTGACAGTGTTGTTGGTTTGTCCTGCTGTTTACCTATTATGGAAATGAGTGGGGCTGAACATTTCATTTAGGGTGTCCATACAGTCTGTTCTTAACAGAGCTTGCATTTTTATGTAGCTGTGTAATGCAATGTGATTTCTGTAGATGGGCGAGCTTTAATTGTGTGGTGGACCATGTTTTTCACCTGAAATAAAGGGCATCAAATTACAGGAGAGGATGAGATTTGCTTTTATCCCCTCATAACGTGGGTATTCTCCTGTTATGTAACAATTAGAGCACACATGTATTACCAGAAAAGAGCACCTAATTTCTTATTCCTCGGTGCTGCATTAAAAACCAAATTTATTTATTTTTTTCCCCCCTTTTTCAGGCAGCCCTGTGCTAGTCAAAGCAGCTTGAAGGATATTAACTGGGATAGCTCTCAGTGGCAGCCGCTTATACAAGATCGTTGCTTCCTTTCTTGGCTGGTGAAGATTCCATCTGAACAAGAGCAGCTGAGAGCTCGCCAAATTACAGCTCAGCAAATAAACAAGCTAGAGGAGCTCTGGAAGGTATTTATTTTTAAGTTTTTCAAAATTTAAAGCAAATGAAAAAGGAAAGTCTGCTTTACTGCCAGTTCCCCTCCACAAAAACAGCTTTGACAAAAAATATTAAATATTTACCTCAACCCCAGCTTTTAAAAATTCAGTGAGGCACTGCTGATGTCACTGCTGTATCCTGGGAAACCTGGGTACTTGAAATCCCAAGAAAAAACTTTCTTCTGAGATTTCGAATATGCAGTTTTTTTTGCCCAGGAAGCAGTGTCTGCATCACAAGTTTCCTGGACTCAACGGGAGCCTAGGTTCTAAGGGCTCATGTACACTGCTACTTGGCTACTTGTAAACGGATGTTTAGGAGCAGTTGGGCTTTTTTTTTTTTTTTTTTTTTTCAGAAGCCCCTGAACCCTCCTCTGTCATCTTATCTGTCCATGTACACTGTCATTTACAGTCATTTTGAGGCAGTTGTGTTTATTGTCGTTTTTTGGAAAGCAATTTTTTGCGTTCAGGCTGTGTGTTCACCGGTGTTTCAAAAGCGACCACCCACGTTTAGCGCTTGCGTTTTGCATCACATGACACATATATATACAAAAATTTGATGTTTTCCAGCTAGCTTAAACTGTGCCCGCCTGGACCCTTAAGCCGGGTACCCTGCAGCCCACCCACCGGCCTGCTACCACCCCAAGCTGACCAGCGACACTCAAGCCAGGGTGACCCGACTCTGCCATGTCAGGTTGACCGGAGTTTGCAACTGCTATGCCAGGGTGACCTGACTCTGCCATGCCAGGGTGACCTGACTCTGCCACCAGAGTTTGCAGCTGCCATGTCAGGTTGACCGGACTCTGCCATGCCAGGGGGACCTGACTCTGCCCCCGGAGTTTGCAGCTGCCATGTCAGGGTGACCCAACTCTGCAGATTTTGGGTTTGTGTGGTTGTTGGTTTGAGGACACCCCCCCCCCCCTTCAGAATTATCGAGCCAAAACAATATTTTTTGGGGGTTGAAGAAACAATCCTTTATTTGTAAAGTAGTGTTCACATTCAAACATAACTATTATTCAAATTCAAACAATTTTATTAAAATTCAAACATAACGATATCGAAAAATAGAAAAGAGATACCAAACTAGATATGTGCATCCTGCCAGGGCAATCTACCATCTGTGAAAACAATATAATCAGCAAACTGATTTCTAATTGGCATAACTCGAACAGTGGAGCGCAGGTCCAGGAACTGAATGCTCTGGGCAGGGTTTGGAGGTGCAGGCTCAGTGGATCCTCTCTCTTTGTCAATCACAAAGTTATGTAGAACACAGCAGGCGAGAACTACAATAGCGTTTTCCACATCCAATTGCATTGCAGATAGGAGTACCCTCCACTTAGCTGCACATATTCCAAATGCGCACTCGACAACTCGTCTTGTGCGGCAGTCTATAGTTAAAAATTTTTCCCTTATGACTAAGTCCTTGTCCACTATAGGGCCTCATTATGTTTTCAGCAAGGCCAAACGCCTCATCAGCTACAATGACCAATGGATGGCTAGGCTCTGTTGTACATGGAAGAGGCCTCCATCCAGGAATCGCAAAACGGCCTTCATATAGGTGACGCCCCATGGCGGACTCACGAAAAATTCTCGAATCCCCCTAACTCCCATAGGCTCCAACATCCACACATATGAAGCGTGAATGAGCATCCACCAATCCCAGGAGTACAATTGAAAAATATTTTTTATAATTAAAATATAGTGAACCAGATTTGGGTGGCTTCTTAATTCAACGTGCTTTCCGTCCAGAGCTCCGATGCAATTTGGAAAGTCTGTTTTGATCTGTTTTGAAAATTCATCAATTACTTCTTCCCACATCTGTTCTGTTGGCACTGGCATTACATCTCTATGTAGCTCCTCCCACATTGCAAAGCAGGTTTCACGTGCCACTTTTGCAACTGTTGCAACACCCATCATGAAGTAATGGTGTAGGGATACAAATGATTGGCCTGTGGCCAGAAACCTTAAAATCAGAAAAAAAATCATTACATATACAGCAGTTACATATAATATATATATATATATATATATATATATATATATATATATATATATATATATATATATATATATATATATTACAGAGAGAGAGATGTACACATATGAGAGTCACCAAGAGACGTTCCTCTGGTGACACTCTCTTCCTCATTTTGGTGTCCATGCGATTTAGACGGGGTCGCAGCCTTTCCAGGAGATCATCAAACGTACCAATAGACATCCTCGTAGAATTGAAGAATTTATCAGGATAATGACGCAGCTGGACATGCATATTAGCAAAATATCCCGTAGACATGCGTTGAGCCATCAATGGATGAGTCCAGTAGCGGCGAACTCTGGTCCTCTCATGCAATTTCCTACGTCTTTGGAGCCTCAGCAACATCAGGAGCATTTCCTCACACATGCTCATGCTAGGATCCATAGTGAAAACACCCCAAAAAATACAGCTTTCTCCAAACATACTGCTCTCTCTGCCACTGCTCACTCTTCTCTCAAATGAAAATGGCTGAAAAATATATATTTTTCTTGCATTGTGGGTATTTGGGAGGGTCTCGGATGTTTTAAACGTCCTTTTAAATTCGGCGTTCAAAGGACTTTTGAAAACTTCCCGTGTACATTAAGCCTTAGTGGTTTTTTTTTGTTTTTTTTTTTATGCTGTTTTAATGAGTGGTGGACTGGCAGTAGAGCACACCTTATATTCATGAAGGATCCACTTTAAACAATCAATGCATTGTAGCATATGACAGTTATCAAACTAATCTTTGTAATGCAGTACTTTACCACATACTCCCATAGCAAGCATGTGATCAGAATAAGCTAGGGGAATAAGATCATTGCCTAAGTACCGCTTCTGAATCCTGCTTGTGTATCTATTTCTAATGGATTGTTTGTGAGAGACCCACAGATGTAGGATAGCAGGTGGGTATGTGCCCTTCTACAGTAACCACTTTACATAATTTGGCCATTTTTAAAACCACCTGGAATTTAAATGGTTCATGCAAGCTTATTACTCAGGCTGCAGCCATGAGCTTGGTGTCTTTTTTTTTTTTTTTTTTTTCAGCCGGCAATTGGCCGTTAAAGCGGTTGTAAACCCAAAATGTAAAAAAAAAAAAAAACCTGCAAGACAAAGGCATAATGAGCTAGTATGCATCGCATACTAGCCTATTATGTTTTACTTTCCTTAGAACGAAGCCCCGACACGGACCCCGGGACATCGCTGCGGGCGCCGCCATGATCCCTCGCCGTCTCTTCTCGGTTCGGCGGCTCCGGCGCTGTGATTGGCCGGAGCTGCTACGACGTCACTCCCGCGCATGCGCGTGAGTTATTTTCCGGCAAGCAAAACTGAAGGTCCCCCCGGACCTTCAGAGCGCATGCGCCGCTCGCGTGAGCGGCTGCATGCACTGCAAATATCTCCTAAACCGTGCCGGTTTAGGAGATATTAATTGTACCTACAGGTAAGCCTTATTATAGGCTTACCTGTAGGTAAAAGTGTAAAAAAGCATGATACTACCGCTTTAAGTAAAAGTAATCCAGGTGGCTTTTAACTTCTTAACTTTTTTTTTTTCTCACTAACTTTGTATTTTACTATGTATGTGTGTAAAGGGCTTCATAAATTGACTGTGCTGTATAAGCACCTGAATTAAATGGATTTTGATCATATTTGATGCGAAAGGTCCCCTATGATGCTTTACTATGGCAGGTTCTCTTTAGACACCACGGGTTTTTTAGACCCCTGATTGCTCACCTGCCCTCCGTTGAAGCTAAGGGCACATAGATCGCTGAAGCCGCAGCGCCTGAAAGTGATGCAACACGTTGCTTATGGGTTCGGACTGAGAGCTCAGTGAACTGATTTTCTCTGGTCTCCCTCCCCTCTTCTCAGTGGCAACCGCTATGTTGTTCCCAGGTCGGCAGATGAGCGTGGAGCCCAGAAAATGTGGCAGTGTGGCGAACTTACTGGGAGACGGTTTCACACATCCCCAGGATGGCTGCGGAGAAGTTTGCAGAAGAGTCCTGTGCATCTTCCGGTCCATTTCGGGTCCGAATCCAGCCAAAAATCCAGGCCCAATTCGTCCCTGGAACAGGGATGCACCAGACCCCTGCTGTGAGCCACTCCACACAGCAGTGTGAACCCAGCCAAAGTGTTTGTTGCAGTCTTTGTTCCTCCTGGGGAGATTCACTCCTCTATTTGTCCTTATAAACACTACCTGAGAAAATGAGAAGAAATACAAAAATGTAGGTGTCAGTAAAGCTGAAGATAATAGAAAAATCCTGCACACCTGTTACTGTGACCTTTCTCTAGAAATTCAGTTCATTTTGGAGACATTTTCTTATTTCCTGTTGCATCTCCACAAGAGGAATCCAAGAGAAATCTCCCCAGCTGGACACAACAGCCCAAAAAATTACCTGATTGGTGTCTCAACCCTGCCTTATTCTTAGACTAAGTTAAAACAATTGGTTTTATAAACACTGTAATCCTTTTGTAAGTCGGAGTTACAAGTTTTTTTTTTTTTCTAAAGATACTTTGTTCTAAATGTGTGAACACTTTTTTCCCTTCCCCAATTTGAAGGAAAACCCTTCTGCAACCCTAGAGGATCTGGAAAAACCTGGTGTTGATGAAGAGCCTCAGCACGTTCTGCTTAGATATGAGGATGCATATCAGTACCAAAATATATTTGGACCGCTTGTGAAACTTGAGGCTGATTATGACAAAAAGCTGAAAGAGTCCCAGGTAAGTCGTTTTTAGCGGACAATTACTGAGCTTTAGCAGTTTCAAAGGTTAATTGTTTGCATGTTAAATAAAATGCACAGACACATTAATTTTTGTGTAGTAAATAGGTTTATTATGCTCTAGCTCCTATTCCTATCTGCCTTAGTCATTTTTCCCGACTGGGCTTTCCAGTAGGCGCTTAAACAGTGATATCTAATTCTTCCTCCGCTACTACAACAGGTTTCTCCTTTGGTTCTTAGATTCATGTTTTGATAGTCCAGAAAAGTGAAATGTATAATTTATACTCCATTTATGTGGGCAGTATAGGCAAGCAATAAAGATGTGTCAGATTGCATGTCTGACGTTTTTACAAAACCTTCAAAGTAGTTTTGATGTAAAATGACAAGGTTGGCTAATTTTTGATTCATTGTTAGGTCTGCTTCCTAGTATGTCTGATAAATGTGTTCACTTTCAGAAAATTTAAATCAAACTTGTTTTAATTCTGTAGACTCAAGATAACATTACAGTTCGATGGGACCTTGGCCTTAACAAGAAAAGAATTGCTTACTTCACTTTGCCAAAAACTGATTCTGGTAATTTTCTAGTTGCAATATTTTGCTTGGGGGGGGGGGGGGGGGGGATTATATACACGTGTGACACGTATCTTGCAGAATATGAACTACTTTTGGACCGCCCACCGTATATTTTACGTCGCTACTTTGACATTAAAGTGGTTGTTAAGCCACTTGTATGGCTTTCTATAATTCTCTTTTGTCTCCTAAGCCTGTGTGCCTCTGTCTGTCTTATAAAAAAAAAAAATGCTGTGAATACCTGGTTTCAGTGTGCTGCTCGGCGATCACATGACCGGCCGGCTCACTCTTCTCCCTGTCTTGACAGCTGCAGGGGCAAGGCCAAGATTCCCCTGCTGACGGGAGGAGAGGAGGGGAGAGCAAAAAAGCCGGCCGGTCACGTAATTGCTGAGCAGCACACTAATGTCAAGTATTCACATTATTTTTTTTTTTTTTTTTTTAATAAAACAGAGACTGATGCACACGGGCTTAGGAGACAGGTGATTATAGAATATAGATTATTTAATATATGATTATAGAATACATTACCCGTTCTTTGAGCAGCAGGAGGGGTGGACGGGCCATGACACACGGATGGGCAGGGAGGGGGGAACAGGACACAGGAGATGGCTGCAGATGACTGAGGCACATACTCTGATTATGGTGCTAGGGCTCAGCAGCCATGATACACCGTGATCAGTGTACAGAGGGGAGGGCAGACTGGCAGGATCAGACAGTTTATTTAGGTGTTACAGGGGGCCAAATTAAACGGCACAAGCACTGTGCTGTATAACCTGCTTTAAGGTAACTGGATACATTTTTATTTTTTAGGGTAATAAAGGCTTTAAAAACTGGGAGATAGCTGCCATAACCCCGGTATTTTTTTGCACGGCTGGCCGTTGTCTTTTAACATAAGTGGTCCCAGCGGCAGATTCGCCACAGGATCGCTGTTATAGAGGGGAGAGGTGCCCAACCCTCTAGTTTCCTGGTCATTTGCCCCGCTTACCGGAGCTGTCGATACCCTCTCCTGATGGGGAGAGGAAGCCAAGTGAAGGCAAGATGGGCCCCACTCGACTCTATGCCCTTGGAGGACGTCACTTCCACCCAACGGCCTTAAAGGGCCAAATTTTTTGTTTTTGTTTACATGTAAATGTGATATCTGAGGTCCTTTTTGACCCCAGATCTCACATTAAAGAGGACCTGTCCTGCTTATTTCTATTACAAGGGATGTTTACATTCCTTGTAATAGGAATGAAGTTATCAAAAAAAATACTTTTTTAAAGGGGCAGTGTAAAAGTAAAAAGTAAAATAAGAAAAAAAAAAAATTAATCCCGTCCCTCCGAGCTCATGCGCAGAAGCGAATGCATATGCAAGTTGCGCCCACATATGTAAATGGTGTTGAAACCACACATGAGGTATCGCCGCGATCGTTGGAGTGAGAGCCATAATTCTAGCTCTGAACCTAACTCTAAACTGGTAACCTGTAGAAATTTTTGTCTATGGAGATTTTTAAGTACCAAGTTGCCATTCCACGAGCGTGCGCATTTTTAAAGCATGACACGTTTGGTATCAATTTACTTGGCGTAACATCTTTCACAAAAAATTGGGCTAACTTTACGGGTTTTTTTTCTCTTTTGAATTACAAAAATAAAAAGTTTATTTTTTCTAAAAAGAATTGCATTTGTAAGACCGCTGTGCAAATACGGTGTGACATAAACGTATTGCAACAATCTCAATTTTATTTTCTAGGGTCTCTGCTAAAAATAAAAAAATGTATATTAAGTTTTGGGGGGTGGGGGTTCTAAGTAATTTTCTAGAAAAAAAAAATACTGATTTTAACTTGTAAACAAGTTTCAGAAATAGGCTTGGTCCTTAAAGCGGTAGTATCCCGCTTTTTTCACTTTTACCTACAGGTAAGCCTATAATAAGGCTTACCTGTAGGTACAAATAATATCTCCTAAACCGGCACGGTTTAGGAGATATTTACAGTGCATGCAGCCGCTCGCGCGAGCGGCGCATGCGCTCTGAAGGTCCGGGGGGGACCTTCAATTAACTTGCCGGGAGCTTGCCGGAAAAATCACTCCCGCGCGCATGCGCGGGAGTGACGTCATCGCGGCTCCGGCCAATCGGCGCGCCGGAGCCGTCTCTTCCGGCCAATCAGCGCGCCGGAGCCACCGAACCTGGAAGAGACGACGAGGGATCATGGCAGCGCCCGCATCGATGTCCGGGGGTCCGTGTCGGGGCTTCGTTTTAAGGTAAGTTACACATAATGGGCTAGTATGCGATGCATACTAGCTCATTATGCCTTTGTCTTGCAGGTTTTTTTTTTATTTTTTTTTTTATAGGGTTTACAACCGCTTTAACCACTTCAATACTGGGTCCTTTCACCCCTTTCCTGCCCAGGCCAATTTTCAGTTTTCAGCGCTGTCACACTTTGTATGACAATTGCACAGTCATGCTACACTGCACCCATATAAAATTTTATCTTTTTTTCACACAAATAGAGCCTTCTTTTGGTGGTATTTAATCACCGCTGGGTTTTTTTATTTCTTACAAAAAGAAAAAAGACAGAAAATTTTGAAGGAAAAAAAAGTTTTTCTTTTCTGTGAGTAAATGTTGAAAATAAGTAATTTTTCTCCTTCACTGATGTGCGCTGATGAGGAGGTACTAATATGCCGCACTGAGAGGCAGCACTGACGGTCGGGCACTGATAAGCACTGACGGGCCTGCACTGATTGGCACGTTTTTTTTACTTTACAGTAATCAGGGCACTGATGATCAGTGCCCAGATTATCTGTCCTAGGCTCCCCTTTGAGGGGGAGCCACTGATCGCCTCTCCTCGCCACACACTGATAAACGGCACTTCCTCATTTACATGTGACCGGCTGTGATTGGATACAACTGATCATATCAGGTCCTAGCAACACGGCGTGGCCACGATTGCCGCAGGGGCGCGGTGGAGGCCGTTCCACCATCATTTGACGGCTGGAGGGCGGCAAGTGGTTAAAGTGGATCTTCACTCTCTATCAACATGAACTATTTCTAATCCTGATGCTGCTAACATTAGTAAATGGATAGGAAAGTATATTTACTTGTTTTACACTTTACATACATACTTGCATCCCAGGAGTCTTCAGGAGGGGGAGGGATGTGATGATGTATATGGTGTTTATAATTTTTTTTCTTTTTTTTTTCTTTTTAGACATGCGTTTAATGCAAGGGGATGAAATCTGTTTGCGGTACAAAGGTGACCTTGCTCCTTTGTGGAAAGGGATTGGACATGTAATAAAGGTCCCAGACAGTATCCTTTATTTTATTCTTGTTAGTGCCAAAGCATAGAGCATATATTTTGCTTTGTAAATTCATTGGGATGCCATTTATTAATAGCATTGCAGCATGCTGAAATTGCGCTGTTTGCAATTGGAATAACACTCTTGTTTTCATAAGAGATTGGAAGCCAGCATATTTGTAAGCAGGCTCAGTCTCCTAGCTTGACTCCATTCACTTCAATATAAAGTCTGTTTGCAGCTTGTCACCCTAGTAGTCTTTCCATTGAACTGAATTAAGTCAAGTGAATGTGTGCTGGTAGCACAGTGCAGATCTCTAGATTGTGTGATTTTTGGGGAAGCCATATTATGATCTCAGGCTATAGGGGTTACTAAAGTATTACAAAAAATGCTGGTGAATGACTGTAAAAATGGTATGCATTTTTAAGGACGCTTTAAGCCTAGATAACACAAGTGTATATAACCCTCAAAAGGCAGATTTTTTTTTTTTTTTTCCTTTCATGTATAGACAGGTAATTTCCAGACAAATCTCCAAAATTGCATTTGCCCCTGGAAATTGGTAACTGGTAGCAGCAATAAGTTGGCATTCCTGTACAGGGATTAAAAGCCGGTACCAGGAAAGCTGTGTGTGTGTGTGTGTGTGTGTGTGTGTATATATATATATATATATATATATATATATATATATATATATATATATATATATATATATATATGTATATATATATATATATAATATATATGTGTGTATGTATTAGAGAGAGAGAAAAGTGTGTATATATTTATTTTAATTTGACAAGGTCCGCTATTTGGCAGGGTCTGCTAGTTTGACAGGTAGCTATTTTTTTATAAAAGAAGTTTTGGAATTTAAGAAAACAAACATCCATTCTCACCTAGGTGGATGCAGCATCAATCCAAAGCCCCCCTCTAAGCCAGAGAACTGAGCAATCAAAGATAAATGATCGTTCTGTGTCTTCAGTGAGCAGAGAGTCCATGACTGTTAGTCTTTGCTCTGCTCTTTCAGGGCTCTTTGGAGCGTCGGGCTGTGCAGGGGGTGGGAGCGGCTGGCTCAGGCTCTCAGCGGTGCACTGAAATGTGCTAAAACTACAGTAAAAGAGTCTAAATCTCTGAGGATGGAGGTCTGTTCCCAAAAACGCGTTATCTTTTCCACCATATGACTGGAGTCACCCATCTCTTTTAATGTTTTTTTGTGGTAATGCACTAGGCATTTGCGCCCTCTTATGTATATTTTTGTTTTTGGGTTTAATACTGCTTTAAGTCTGGCTGCAGCAGTTAAAGTGAAGCCTAGTGTTCTGTTTTCTGTTGCTTGGAAGGTGTGCTCTAGTTAGTAATGGCAGTGTATTTAGTGTTTTTTGAGCCTTTTTAGCAGTTGATTTAATCACTTTCTGGCCATTTGCTTTTTTTTATATTTTAATCTTTCCCCATATTCCAGTTTCAGCTGGTGCCATGACCGTTGCCCAATGCTTCCTGTTTCAGACTAGCTGCTTTCACTTGCAACATTCTATGAAGTCCCTGGGACTAGAGCAGTCTCTCCCCAGAGTGTGTATCAATAGAAACACACAGCCCCTTAGCCTAGAATGACAAGGCGCTTCCCTGCTCTTGCCACCTCCCTTCTCCAAACTAACAGACTGACTGGAGTCTGCACTGTCCACTGGGAAGAGAAGACCAGAAGTTAAGGCAAGCAGCATTGGTAGAGCAGGAGCCAGCAGCTTTGAAAGTTGTAAAAGTGCTGGGGTAAGAATTTTAACAAACTTTACTGGGTAGTGTTTATTTTATTCTCAACGTGTTGCTAAAAAAATGTTGGTTTAAAACTACTTTAATGGTAATGCAAGAAGTTTTGTTATATTACTTAACAGAGTTGTGTAGATTATGGTGATGAAATTGCCATTGAATTGAGAAGCAGCGTTGGAGCACCAGTGGAAGTTACACACAATTTTCAGGTGGATTTTGTTTGGAAGTCAACATCTTTTGACAGGTTTGTGATTCCCTGAAACACTTGTACCTAAAGTACATGTTCACACTGTCCTTATGTATTTCTCGTTTGGTTCTTTTCTTCTTCTTTTTTTTCTACGCTGGAAACGTTTAACAAATCTAGGCATGTGAACTGAGCTGATTAGGAGTTGCCTTACTAGTGAAAATCTGAGCTTACTTTGTTGCTGGGGTTAGGAAGATGATCAGTTATGAGCTACAGCAGAGAAGTCGGGTCCTAAGGCTTATTCTGCAACAGACTATAAATCGCGTATTGGGCAGCTAGCTTAGAGAACCTGTTGGTATGATGATCACTTGTGTCAGGCTGAGTTCACAGCTTTTTATTTTTGCCATATACAATTTTTTGCAGATGCTGTTTCCACTGAAATAGATGGACACACATCAGAGCACGTATAAAGTTTATTACAAGGGTTGTTAAACTCTCGACAAGGCCCCTTGACATGTGCTTTGCTGTGTTTCTGTTGATTTAACCAAAAACGTTATTGGGTAAAAAATGCACCACAATGCAGAGGTGTACAATTATCTATGTTCAGTGTTTGTGGATTGGTGGTCCTTCAGAGAGTGTGAAGAGAAGGAAAAACTTGGAGGTATCCACCAGAAATAAGAGGAGAGGTGGGAGAGCTCTTATGCTGTATTAATTTTGACAATGCTGATGGGTCTTAAGTGTTCTAAGCAATAAAATGTTAATTTGGAGAAGTTGCGAATGACCAAGTATGATGGTAAACGCAACCTGCCAAATTCTCATGTGGAGAATACACTTGCCTTCACTCAGGAACTAGTGCTTTCCATGCCTTGGAGAGCCCAATCCTAGGTTCTCATAGAGGATATTAGGATGGTGTGATGAACTTTTAAGTGGTGGACCAAAAACACACTATTAACACTACATGACACCACAGGTGCCTCTGCCACACGTCCGCAAAGAGGTGTCGAGATATGCAGATTTCAATACAGCATCTGTGTCTTCTGCATCTGTTTCCTGTGCTATAATGTGAACAGAACATAGAAAACATGATTCTGTGTATCCTTGCAGACACCAGCGTTTTTCCAGCACTAGAAAAATACTTACCTCGGCCCTAACTGTTAGAATTTGGCAATGTTTGACACTTGGTCTTTCAAATTTTTCTTTAACCACTTAAGCCCCGGAGGATTTGGCTGCTCAAAGACCAGAGCCTATTTTGCGATTCGGCACTGCGTGATTTTAACGGACAATTGCGCGGTCGTGCAACGCTGTACCCACATGAAATTGACGTCCTTTTTTTCCCCACAAACAGCTTTCTTTTGGTGCTATTTGATCACCTGTGCGATTTTTACTTTTTGCGCTATAAACAAAAAGAGCGAAAATTTTCAAAAAATAATATTTTTCACATTTTTTTTATATGAAATTCCCCCCAAAAAATGTAATCTAAATTTTTTAACATTTTAGGCCAATTTGTTCTTGGCTACATATTTTTGGTGAAAAAAATCGCAATAAGCGTATTTTGATTGGTTTGCGCAAAAGTTATTGTGTTTACTAAGGGAAAGATTTGTCATTTTTTATTTATTTTTTTTGAGTAATGGCGATCTGCTTTTTTTTTTTTTGCATGACTGCAACATTTTTGACACTTTTGGGGGTACCAGTGACATTACTACAGTAATCAGTGCTATACATATGCACTGTTACTGTAAAAATGACACTGGCAGGGAAGGGGTTAACTTAGAGATGCAGGGGTTAAATGTGTCCCTAGGGGCGTGCTTATAACTGTATAGGGGTGTGGTTTTCATGTAACTACAGAGACATACAATCCTACATAGCAGGATTGTATGATCTCTGCTGTTACACCAGGGAGAATGACAGGCGGCTGTGTTTACATTAGCCGCCTGCCTTTCTCCCTCTCCAGTGGGAGATCGCGAGTGGCCGGTCACACGCGCAGGGATGTAGGGGAACGAGCGGGGGCGAGAGCGCTCCTCCGGCGGCGCGCTTGCCCTCTACAGGCTCCTGGGCTAGCGATGTAGTACTACATCACTTTGCCCAGGAGGAGCTGACTGTCTCAGTAAATATAATGTGGGCGGTTGGCAAGTGGTTAAGAAGGGGGAAAGGTAAGTTTCAATTTTGTCAAGTGTATAATTTGAAAATTATCACTTGAAGTGGATCAGAGTAAACGTGCTGATATTCTGCTTCCCCACATTCTGAAAGTGGGCTGTCCATATATCATGTCCAATGCAGAGCTATGGTGCCAGAACCTTGAACTGTGGGAGTGTAGGGGAGAAGACGCTGTGGGGATCTTTTTAAGCAGTGTGGAGGATTGGGTAAGTAAATCAAGTTTTAACAAGTCCCTTAGATGTAAACAAGCCATGAAACCTTGCAGTATGGATGCAGACCCTACAAGAGATAATTTTCAAGTTTCTCAGAGTTTGGTTTTATTTGAACCAAGTGTATCATGTGAACACACTGCTTTTTTAATTCATTATGCTTGTTAGCAAAACTGAGCGTTCTGTTTCATCATTTTCATGTTCCCTTAAATAGAATGCAGAGTGCATTAAAGACATTTGCTGTTGATGAAACGTCAGTTTCGGGGTACATATATCATAAGCTTCTTGGACACGAGGTGGAAGATGTAATTATCAAATGCCAGCTTCCCAAGAGATTTACGGCACAAGGACTCCCAGATCTGAACCACTCACAGGTAATCTACATTTTTATTGTTTTTGCTTTTGTGGTTAAGACTGTCAGCAGTGATGTGTAGTAGTGTCCATTTTGTTTTAAAAGAAACCTGGCAGGAACAATTGTGTCTTTGCCCAGGCTTCAATGCAGTGATGGAGTCTGCCATTGACCGACCTATAGAAAAGGTTCGCCTCATCAAAGATGTCTGGTGTGAACTGCTCTCTTGAGGTCATTCCACAGCATCTCTGTGGTTATGGTTTGGTCTCTGACTGGGCTACTCCAAAAGGTGCATTTTCTTTTTCTGAAGTCAGTAGATTTGCTATCACAATTCTCACCCTGTGGAAGATGTTTAAAGACTGCATGGTTTATGGACTTCCAGTTGATTTATCTACAGTTAAACTGATTCTGCTCAATTTATTTTCACTGCATGGCTTGTTGGATGGACTATTGGTGTATTGATTTCATGCACCTTTATCAAGGTGCACAGGTTTTTTTGGCAATTTTTTTTTTTTATGTATTGTATAATGATTTAATGCACGTTGTATAGATTATTGTATGAATTATTTAAGTATTTTTTGGTAGCCCTGTATGTTGCTTACAAAATGAGAGCAATACCGGGTGAGCTTTTTACCTAAGCAAACGAAGCCTCAAGTGATTAAAGTATCTGAAGAAATTTTCATTAGGTTTCGTTTAAGAAAAAAACCCATCCTTCAAAATTGATGGACCAGTGCTACAAAGCGTATTACACTAACCAAAAATTAGTAAATCAGCGAACCTGGCCCCGAATGATAAAAAGCTGCTAAGCACCAAGGGTCAATATATCAAAATCCCAAAGCACATGCATTAGCAATAAATAGTGCAGCGATCCTATATTAAATGTACACAAATAGCTACAAATAATACAAGTCCCAATGTGAAGTATTATGATCATGCACGAGACAAGGTAAGATGTGCTCCGTTTAGTGAATCCAACACCTGGTCACACTGTCTCCTCACCAACATTAGCCCCTGTGTCACCAGACGGGCTAATAAGGCTAAGAGCTGTCTCCAAAATCAACGTGGTCCTGATCCAAATGACCCAACTCCTATGACTGCAGATCCTCAGACAGGGGACTCTCCAAACGGTACCAGACTTATCTTATGGTATATAGATAAGCACACTCCCATCCATAGAACTCAGCAATATAGGAAAGAAAGTCCGAACATAGTGCTTTATCCCTTAAAACCACTTTATTGATATAAGTGCATAAAATTACCTGAACAAGCACTGTATACAGTGCACTAGAATAGCCTGACAGACGCACTCCGATGTCGATGGATGGCGGGTGACGTCACCGGCCCCTCCCCCTCCGTACGCCTTGCACCCCTCAGCGAAGGAGAGGGACACGGCTACACATATAGAGCGAAGGGCTTCCAGAAGACCGCCCACTGCTCATACACGCTCAGTACCACCCAGCACGATCAATTGCCATGGATACCAAAATGTAAACAGCCGGAAATGCAAGTGGATAAATCCTAACCTCGAAATATATCCCTATTCATCATACTAACGGTATGATAAATAACCAGGGCGCAGGCATAATATAACAATAATATAACAACAAATGCCTGCATAGTGATAACCATGAATATACATATATAAAAAATCAGCCCTCAGTGTAAAAGCAGACCAGCTGATAGAACACCAGTGCCTATATTAAAAACTCAAGTTTTTAAGAGAAAAAGACTGCACTGAAAATGCAATAATTAACCCCAAAAACTGCGAGAAAGGGGCCAGAACATACACCAGCCATCCATTTACAAGAAAAATTATTTAATAAGTGCACAAATAAAACACACAGAAACCAACTCCTAGGAGTTGGGTCATTTAGATCAGGCCCACGTTGATTTTGGAGATAGCACTTAGCCTTATTAGCCCGTCTGGTGACACAGGGGCTAATATTGAGGTGAGGAGACAGTGTGACTTGGTGTTGGATTCACTGAGCGGAGCACATCTTACTTTCTCGTGCATGATCACAATACTTCACATTAGGACTTTTATTATTTTTATTATTTGTAGCTGTTTGTGTACATTTAATATATGAGCGCTGCACTATTTATTGTTTAGATTACACTAAGCCGCTGCCCATCTTTACTGAAGTTTTTTTTTTGGGGTTTGTAGATATTTTAGTCTTATTCTATCCCTGGTTATGTGCTTTGATTGGTTTTAAGTTCATATAAGGCAATGAACTGGGTAGACAAATGTCATATGACAAACATGATATCAAATGTGTGTTCTTACTTTCAGGTGTATGCAGTAAAGACTGTTCTGCAACGCCCACTCAGTCTTATTCAAGGTCCTCCTGGTACTGGAAAGACCGTAACATCTGCTACAATTGTCTACCACCTTGCTAGACAGGGAAATGGGTAAGTAACCAAGCTCCATTGCACCTGCCGTTTGCGTAAAGGTGTCTTTAACCGCTTACAAAATATTTCTAGTTGGGTCTGCTGAACATTGTTACTCCTCGCTCATTCGCAATTTTAGTAATTCAATTTTAGGAACTGCATATGAATTGAACAGGCTCGTGCTGCAAGTTCCTATGCAACTTGCATGCAGTTCTGTGCAGTGCGATTTCAGCCCATTCATTATGAACGTGGGTTCATAATAACATTCTACTGTTAATGCTTTCTAAACTCAAAAGACAAGGTCAATTTGCATGCCTTTTTTTTTTTTTTTTTTTTTTTTTTATATATTTTTCTAACCAAATCATAGGTCCAGTGTAACATACCCAAGTTGCCCATTTCCACGTAATGTATGAAAGCAGGATTTGGTTTCAGCTTTCCGTATGCAAGTGTTGCTAAAGTTGATGACATGACTTGCAAATGCAAAATGAGTTTGGCCAGTTTAAGGTTACTATTTTTTTGGAAGGGTGAAAGCTAGACCAGTTAGAAAACTGATACTGGTGGTTTGTTTTTTCCCCGATTTTAAACCAGTACTGGAAGCATCTGACCAATAAATACTACCCCCTTCCCTTGCATACGCAAAAACCGTATGTGTTTATGAAAGGGCTGACTGAGGTGCATTTGAGAGGCCATATTCCCCTGGGGCATCGTATGTCTGGGGTTGCCAGTTGTAACCTCTTCAATATTAACTTCTGTGAAAGACAAACTTTCTATTCTGCGTTTATATCAGTCTATGTAGGTATTATTCAGCAGAATGATTTACAAAGTAGTCATTATTCACCAATTTACTCTTGCAGCTGTCTTCAAACCAGCATGAGGTATACTTGCAAAAAAAACCTTGGATCTCGAGCAGCAGGCTCACTTTCTTGTTTATACATTACTGTACATGGTGAATAAACCCTGGGGGGGGGGGGGAAGAGAGAATCGGGAACAAAAATTCCCATCTCAACTTACCAGCCTGGGACCGAATTGTCCGAACAGTTTAAACTGGTTTAGTCTGAACACATTTGCAAATACATGCGTAAGCTGCAATGCACCCCAGTATTTGCAGTTCTAACTTTATGAAAAACTCTGAATTTTGAGAGCCTCCATAGTAGGCGTTTTGCTGCTTTTCCCCTCTACTCAAGGGTATCTTCAATGTCCTGAGAGAGGTATTCTTTCAAGAAAGAAAAGGCTGTTGTCCCAGGGGGTCAGCATACCTGTACCAGAGTGGGGAAGGTCATACTGATTCTATTGCAACTTATTTATAGCTCACAAGTCTAACTTGGACATCAAAGAGTCTCAAACAACAGAAATTTGAGATGAAATATCCCCTTAATCTGTAATGACTCCACTTCATCGGTGGGACTTTCTAGCGTCCATTCACAATCATCACAATCAAAGATGCCTATCTACACATCCCGGTTTTACGGCCTCATCAACGGTTTCTGTTATTTGCAGTGGAGAATTACCACTACCAGTTAGTGGTGGTGCATTTTGGCCTGTCCATGGCTCCTAGAGTGTTTCCAAGCTGTTAGATCTAGTTATGGGGTTGTTTGGCTTTCACTTCTATCTCTGGTACTTTGAATTGGGATTGGTTCTTGTGTAAAGGGAGCTGCTAATGATTTAGTTCAACGGTTTGCTGCGGATCATCTCTTACCCATGGATCAAGAACACATTTTTTTTTTTTTTCTGCCTAAATTCATCACACCTACTGGATGACTTTGGTTTGGTCTGAGTTCCTCTTTGGAGGGAAAGATTGTTCTGGCTGATTCCTGTGTACAGCTGTTACCCAAATTGGAATACTTGTTTTCTCTTTTGTTCATTGACGGAGCTCCTGATCTTCATAACCATTGGGTTATACTGCCCCCTACAGGAGTAGGACACTAGGCAGAAAAATAATCTGGCTATGGGCAGTCCCAGGGGGTATACTCCCTCTCCCTGCTATAGGTACTCAGTTCTTGTCTGCCTAGCCGGCGAGTTAAACGCCTAGCGAGGTAGCATACGACCGGATCTCTAGCTCAAGTTGCAGCGTTCTTCCTGGCCGACAGCCCCTCAATTTTGATGGAGAGGGTTCCTGGTATGGTGAGTAGCGGTCCCCCCCTCTTCCCCTGGGGGGTTTTGGGGTGGGCGTGCACCCCTCCTTGGAACGGTCGGGCCCTGGGGTTCCCCTCCTTCCTGTCAGGCACCCCCCTTTCATCTGTCCCCCATCCTACCCAACCCCCCCCCCCCCGTTGTACTTGTGCTGGGGATGTTTAGGTGGTCTGGCCACTTTCCTAGGGTGGGGGCAGGGCCTATACTAGCGATAGGGGTGCGCCACCGGCGAATGGACGATCGGCTGTGCTGGAGGGGGTTGTACCTGGTGGTTTCTGCCAGGGCCAACCATCCTGCTTGGGTCTGTCCTTGAAGCCTAAGGATCCCTCTTGGGTCCCTGGAAGCCTCCTGGTGCCGCTATTTTGTTGTTGCCTGTGTATTTCTATGCACGGTGGCCATGTTTGTTTAGTTGAGTGGCCATTTTGCTGTGGTTTCCCATTGAAAATAGCAGCGGCTATGACAGTGGAGCCCTGTGGGCAGCAATTTAGCGGTGGGAGCCCCTCCTCATTCCATGGCGCTGACTCCTTTTTTTTGTTTTCTTCCTGATCGCCACGCATATTATCCTTGTGGCTGCAGGTGCCTGTTTCTGCTGGGTGGTGAGTCTGGTGGGGTTCTCTTCCTCTCTGCTGAGGATCGCTTGATGCTTTTTGCTGCATAACTTGACAGTCTGAGAATTCTAAGAATTTCCTGTGTTGTCAAATGGACTCGGAGAAAAAGATTTTATGGTCCCTGTTTTTATTTTCTTTGAGCAATGTTTGTTAACTTTTCTTTGCTCACTATTGCTTACTAGTGTCAGGGGGTTCCTCCTGGTGAACTACAAGCGACAGCTGGGCTGGGGTTTCGCACTGGATAATCTAGATCCTTATGGTCTCCCAGCCTGGCCGACGAGCATGAGCAGGTTGTGGTCTGCACAGGCCTTGTCACGATGGTGCCCCGACGGATGGGAACCAGCCTGCGAACAGAGGTTTTTCGTCAGATGCGTCCACCTGAAACGCCCTGAGTTGCAGCGTACCCCTCTTGGCTGGCAGCACCCCCACTCAGGGTGGGAGGGGAGCTGCCTCAGAGCGGAGCCCCATTGTCAGTGGTATGGTGAGTGATACAATGCTCCCTGTGTCCCTGGGACAGTCATCTGTGGGGGAGATGTGGGCCCACTCCTGGGGATGGCAGAGCTGCGGTCTCTGTAAGATCCCCCTGGCCTGTCAGGACAGGTCCTGCCCTCCCTGCTCCCGATGGGGGCACTATATCGGCGTCTGACGCCTGGGGGGGGGTTCCCCTGTGGTGGATTCCCACGATGGCCTTGTTCCCTGGGCACCTAATCGCTGGCGCTTTCAGCTGCCATTTTGGGTGTGGGCAGCCAGGCTGAATTGGTGTAAGGGCAGCAGCCATTTTCTTGCCTTGCTGGGTGTTTGGCGCCATTTTCGGGCGCCATCTTGGATGTGGGCAGGCCGCACTGTATGGGCGGCAGCCATTTTCCTTGTGATTTCCTATGCTTTCTTATGGCACCATATTGGGGCTCAGGGGGGTTCAGCCTCTAGTGATGTTTGGTCACTTCCTCCAGAAGTTTTCACTTGCTGCGGACAGCGTGCAGAGCGGTAGCTGCTCCAGGTTCTGGCACAGTAAGGGGGTCCTTTTGGCCATTCCTGGGACACACTTTGCCTCCTTTGCCTCCTATCAGGCTATCTGCTAGCTAAAGGGGGACTCCGGCAGTAACGGGGTATAGCGGTACGGACCGCGATCAAGCATTTAAAGGACCAGTGTACCTTCTTTTTCTATCTTGCCAAAATGGAGTCCCAAAGTGAAAATGTCCCCACTGATCTTATTTGTGCATCCGGATCGTCTTTCTTAGTGTCTCGGTCTGCAGCCATAGAAACTCTGGCTTCCAAAGTAGATCTTGTCATGACACAAGTTGCTATCCAAAAACGGCCGATGCCCTCTGTCTTCTGATTCAGAGCCTGATGTGGTTGCCACGGACAACGCCCTGCCAGAGGGGTCTCTGTCCTCCCACTCAGACGGCGGGGAGGATGAGTCCTCAGCTGCAGCGCGAGAACGCACCTTGGTGGAAGCACTGTTTCGCTCAGTCATGGAGACTTTGCAAATTGATGATGAGCCCACACAGTCAGGAAAGCGAGTTGTCTTTGGCTCCCGCATAGCCTAGAAGTCGGGTCAGGTTTTCCCTTGCCCCGAGGAGGTTTCGTGAATGAGCAATGGCGGCGCATTAAGCATATGCTGGCGGTGCCCAATTGCTTTCAGCGCCGTTACCTCTTTGCTGGCTGTTTCCAATCGCTGGACAGTGTCACCTAGGGTGGACCACACTGTTTCCCGGTTGAATAAGTCCATGGTGGTACCCGTGGAGGACTCCCCGGTGTTTAAGGACCCGGTGGACAGGCGCATGGAATCTCTTTCCCCTCACCTGCACTTGGTGGCGGGCTTGCTCCTCAAGCCTGTGTTCGCCTCCGTACTGGTTTCTCAGACGGTTGCGGAATGGATTAAGGTGCTTAAGAGCAACTTGCTGGCTGAGTCGGTTCCTCCAACTCTCATTGAGCTCACGGATCAGATGGCCCAGGCCATGGTATATCCGTGTGATGCGGCCCTGGACAAGGCTCCCCTGGTCGTGAGAGTATCTGCACGGGGGATTGCCTTTCGCCGCATGGTGTGGCTGAAGAGCTGGTCGGCGGATCAGGCTTCTAAGAAGGCAGTGTCTGATCTTCCCTTTTTGGGGGAATGCCTTTTTGGTGACTCCTTGGATGAGCTAATCAAGGGTCTAACCGGGAGTAAGAGTACCCTTCTCCCCCAATCCGCAAAAGTTAAGGCACCCCGAGGTAAGCGGGGACCTTCCTTCAAGGCTCACCAGGGGGTTTTTCGTGCCTCAGGGGCGCAGGAATCGGGTAAACCGTTCAGTGCCTCCGGAGAGGATGAGAAGGCTTGGTCGGTGAGCCCGAGACTAGCCAGTCCGGTTCAGTGGATGATTCTACCTCTGCATGAATTGATACCCTCGCCTGATTCAGGGGTAGGGGGACGTCTGCGTTGCCTTCCAGAACCCTGGGCGTCTCTGGTTCAGGAATCATGGGTTCACAAACTACTTCGTTCAGGGTTCAAGACCGTAGTTCGGTCTCGCCCGGCGGACAGGTTCTTTCCATCAGGTCTCCGTTTTGTCTCCAGATCGTCCCAGGGAGGCGGTGCTGGCTCCACTTGCACAGGGTGGGGTGGTGCAGGTTCCTCGGCAGGAAAGGTTTCAGGGGTCTTTATTCACCCCTGTTCCTGGTGCCCCGGAATCTTGAGTCTTCACTGTTGTTTTGACCAGGGTGTTAGCCTTGTTCCCGCTCAAGGGGATTGTGATCCTCGGGTATCTGAACGATTTCCTGTTGAGAACGGGTTATTACTCATCCCTGTTGGGCGATCTTACTTACTGATCACTGTTCTGGAGCTCAGGGCGATACAATTCTGCCTGCTCCATTGGACGTCTTGACTCCACGGTCTCCTAGTTCAGGGGCAAATCAGACAAATCCCACGGCTGTGGCTCACATCAATCACCAAGGAAAAGGTTTGTGACCAGTGCTCGATATCCGCTGGCAGGCGCCACGGGCGTGTTGGTGGCTCCTTGGAGCCGATGTCGGCTGATTTATGCCTTTCCTCTGATACAACTGTTGTCCAGGTTCCTCTGCAGATTGGCGGTGGAAAGGGTGCAGGTGATTCTGGTGACCCCTGACTGGCCTTGCCGGTCTTGGGGCGTAGACCTAGGGAAAATGGTCGTAGAGCCCCCCTGGCGGCTGCCTCTGAGGGAAGATCTGCTGTCTCAAGGGCTGATTTTCCATCCTGCTTTCAGGTCTCTGGCTTTCAGTTAAAAGCCAGGTGTTGAGGGACAGGTCTCTCTGATGCTGTGATTCCTACCTTGCTGAGAGCTCGGAATGCTACCTCCCAGGAAGATTTATCATCGTGCCTGGAAGACGTGCATTGGCTGGTCAAGGGTTGCATCCTCTCTCCTTTTCGATGGCGAGGGTCTTTGCTTTCTTGCAGAAAGATGTGGAGCAGCGTTTGGCCTTGGGCGCGCTTACAGGTCAGGTGTTAGGCCTTGGCCGTTTACTTCCGGTGTCTCTTGGCGACTAATTCCTTGATTCGCACTTTTATTCATGGGGTGCGTCATCTGGCTCCTCCACTGGCTCCTCCAAGGAGATACCCTTTGCCTCCGTGGGATCTGTATTTGGTTTTGTCCGTTCTGCAACAACCCCCTTCTCCCTTTTGCGGGTATCCGAGAAATCTCTTTGCTTTTGCTGTCCCAGAAAGTTGCCTTGCTGGTGGCTATTACCTCTGCTCATAGGGTGTGTGTGTTGGCGGCTCTGTCTTGCCATTCACCTTATCTGGTCATTCATAGGGTTAAGGTTGTTCTGTGACCCAAACCAATTTTTTTTCCCTAAGGTGGTGTCCCCCTTCCACCTCAATGAAGATGTTGTTTTCCCTTCGCTTTGTGCGAAGCCCAAGCATCCCAAGGAATTTGCCTTGCATTTGCTGGATGTGGTTCGGGCGATCAGTGTTTACCTGTCGGCCACAGAATCTTTTCGGGCGTCTGGTTCCCTGTTTGTCCTTCCTGAGGGACCTCCTAGGGGTTCGGCTGCATCCGCTGAAACCATATTGCAATGTATCAGGCTCACTATTTTTCAGGCCTATTCACTAAAGGGTTAGGTTCCTCCTTTCCCTGGGAGGGCGCGTTCTTATAGAGTGCGTAGTGCCACTTGTGCTTTTCGCTACATGCCTCTGTGGCTCAGGTGTGTAAAGCGGCGACTTGGTCGCCTGTACGCGCTTTTACAAAATTCTACAAGATTGATTTGTTGGCATCCTCGGATGCTTCCTTTGGTCGCAAAGTTTTGCAGGCTGCTGTTTGCTGAAGAGACTTGGTTTTCTCTTTGTGGGGTGAGTTTTTACTTTGGGGTTAGCTCCTGTTTGAGCTTCTGTTGCCCCTTTGGCTACTTTTTTTGTTATAGCCTTGATGTAACGGTGGTTGGTTGCGTTCTTCTCACCCCTCATGCCTACACTATGGGACATCCCATTGGTGAAAAAACTATGGAGAGGCTGCGTCTGTCAGACCTAAATCTTTGAACCTGTATTGTTTTTGTATTTTATTCCCCCCCCCCCCCCCCTAGTTTAACCCGGCGCCTCCCAGATTTAGGATGCAGGGGTTTATAATCGTGTGCCTGATGTGATTGACTTTCATGGCAGTTAAACAAGCACAAAGCTTGGGATCAGGAGCTTTTCATTAGCCGCCAGTCATTGTGCCGGGAGCGCACAGGGCGCACGCTCTCAGCACAGCTGTATTTGCACTAATGCACGCAAGTATGGGGCCGCTCAGTGCCAAGGCCCACCCGCCGGGAGGCCACACATTTATGTGCGGCCTGCACCACAGGTTAAGAATTTCTTTGAACATATTAATGTAGATTGGCCAGGTTTATTTACAGTGTGTTTTTTGTATTTTTGAAAACCACCTTTGTTAGACATGTATAGTTATGAATGTTAAACCTTTCCATCAATGAGTGATTATTATTTTTTTTTTCTGTTATTCATTATTCAGTAATATATTAAATAACTTTTATGTTCTTTTAATTTTAAAGTAGATGTTCATTCAAATACTAACTATACTTAAACCTGTTCTCACCCCCATTCTAACTACCCTGTAAAGGAAAGATGGGTATACTTGCTCTAAGGGCGCGCTGATTCAGTCACATGATCACCCTAACGGCTAATTTCTGTGAAGAGGAGCCTGGGCAATGACGTTACCCATAGGCATGCTATGGGGCATCTGTTGTCGATTGTCCCTCCTACACTGAAGCAGGCACATGGAGTTGATCATGTGACCGGATTAGTGCACCCTCAGAATAGGGAAGTATAGACCTTTTTCCTTTACAGAGTAGTTAAATTAGACTTAGAATGGGAACGGGAGCAGAATTAAGTATAGTTAGTATTCAACTGGACTTCCATTTTAATATTATATTGCATATTAGTATAATGCTTTTTTTAATAAGAGCTGTTTTTTTTTTCCCAATTTCAGCCCTGTATTGGTCTGTGCCCCAAGCAACATTGCTGTGGATCAGCTGACAGAGAAGATTCATCAAACTGGTCTCAAAGTTGTTCGGCTTTGTGCAAAAAGTCGTGAAGCAATTGATTCTCCAGTTTCTTTTTTGGCATTGCATAATCAAATTCGTAATATGGAAAGGTATTTAGCACCATCTCCTCATAAAAGTGGAAGAAAAGCCTAACTATGCCAATTCTTAAACACACACTCCATATCCTGTCTACCTGTATAACAAATCTGTGTACTTAAGCTATTTTTAATTTGTTTGGTTCAGTCATGTGATCCTGCATTACACGTTCATACGCCAATATACTGTATGTAAAGTGCAATTACAAATAAAGTGCATTGTGCTACTCCTAAATCAAAAGTTCAGATATCCACTTTCCGTGTTCTGATGCTCATTCAGTGTGTCCTTTTCCTCTAGCTGTCACCAGGTGGCTGTCCTCCACCTTCACACCTCACTCACCAAAAAGTTTGAACCACTCAGCACTGGGCCAGCTTGCACTTATAGAAAGCAGGGGTTTCCACCATTCCTCCACTCCGTATCCACCAGGGTCATCCACCACTTCTTCAGTGGCTCGGGGCAGGTCCCTTTAATAGCTCCTCCTCAATCTCATACACTTGTGCAGGCCACAGGAAAAACAAAAAGGAGCGCCATAGCATAAAATCCTTTTATTTTAAAAAATGCATAGATCTAGTAACACATTTTCCAGTGCTGTCTCCCAGCACCCAGATACAACACTTTCTTACTGCTAGTACCTGCTCCACCACTCAGCCTGGTGCTAGCTTGTGCCGTGTGTGGGATGACGTCACATAACTCAGCCTCTATGAAGGTTGGAAATGCCATGACAGGCTGTTTCTCTGCCAAGTTTTTTTTAGCCTTTTGTGCACAATTGGTGAGGGTTTTGTACAAAAGTGATCTATCCCCACTGTTGATCCAGCAGCATTACACCTTTAAAGCGACTGCCATACCAGTAGAGGATGCACCTATCCTTAGTGACTCAACCGATAAGCTGTTGGAAGCCCCTCTAGATCAGTTTTTTGCTAACAGACCTTGCTTATCACCCCATCCTGGCTGTTACTGTACTGTGCCAAACCATGGCTACTAGTCAGTATCCCTTAAGAAATCTTACCACTGCTGTGGTTGATCTCTTGATATATCGAATGCATAGAGCCAAAGGCTGTAGCTTTCATGTTCTGTTGAACGACATTTAATGGACTGCTCATCTGTTACAGGCTTTGGGTTGGATACTCAACCTCCAAAAATCTTCACTGACTCCCAACTCCTCATGTGGCAAACCTAGGCCGCATTCTTGTCATGAGGGTCTTTTGCAAAAAATTCTGTTACGATCACAGGCAAAGCCTCAGCAGTCCTTCCGCCAACTCTCGATCCAGCGATGTGCCTGTCTGTCTTCTGTCCTTTCTCCCTCTTCTCACATGAGTTTACAACCTCTTTAAATTGGATAGTGGTAATCCGAGTGCAGCCCTTTTGGGCTGAGGTGTGGTCCGGACATCATTGATACAAGGGACTTGATCACTCTAGGAATTGCAACTTCTATCACCATTCTGTAACTCATCTCGCCTTTCAGAGATGGACAAGTTGCCTTTGTGGATTACCAATGTAGGTTAAGTCGGACAATAGCATGGCCGTGGCCTACTTTGTCACCAGGATGGAACCAGAAGTCAAGCCTTTCAGAGGGAAGTGGACCCTATTTCTGCTTTAGGCAGAACACTAGGTTCTGGTCCTGTAAGCTGTACAAATTTCAGGTATAGAAATTTAGCAGAAAGACCTCAGTTTTCAGCAGTTGGACCCCAGGAAGTGGTCTCTTCACCCCAAAGTGTTTAAGACATTTGCCAGAGATGAGGAGACTGGATGTGAATCTCCTTGCTTTAGATTCAGCCGCAAGGTGGAGCGGTTCGTGTATTGGATGGATCAGGACCCAATAGCTTTTGGTTGATGAATTAGCTACCCCACAGGAACAGTTCTGCCTGATAGAAGCCTTTCCTACGATAAAGGTCATCCATCTGTTTTGTTGAATCTAGTATGAAGGAATTCCAGTGATTCTCGTTGCCCCAAACTGGTCAAGAAGAACCTGGTATACAAAAATTCTCAGGCTTCTGATGTACATTTTGTGGCCTTTGCCATACCATTTGGATCTAATGGCTCAGGGTCCTTGGTTCTCTTATGCTTCTCAATCATTGGCTATGATGGCCTGGTTGTTGAATCCCATGACCTGAGATGGGGGGCCTGGCTGAATCACTCATCCCTATGCTTTTGAGTGCCAATCCACATCTAGAAAAATGTATTATTGCACATGGAAGGCTTATTTTGCCTGGTGTGAACAGTGAAAGGTCAGTCCTAGCTAGTAATTATTGGGGAGGTTTCCTGACATTTCTTCAATCAGAAGTTGGCTTGGAGCACAATCAATGGACAAATTTGGCCTTGGCTATTTTTTCCACAGCCTTTGGCATTGCATACTTTGAAGGCCTTCGTACAGGTAGTGGCTCAAATTGTTCTACCCAGATATTCACCTGTGGCTTTGCAGAGCCTGAATTTGAGACTTTTTGCAATGCAGGCACCTTCTTTTTAAGCAAGGTGGTTTTTCTGGTTATAATTTTTGCTGGGAGAATGTTGGAGCTGGCTACATTATCCTGTAAGGAACCCTTCCTAGTAGCTTACAAAGGTAAGGTAGTCCTTTTGGTCCCGGTTATATTATTTTGCCTAAGGTGGTTTCATCTTTTCACCTCAAGCTTCTGCTTTGCAAATTTGTAAGCCTTCCGCCTGGTGTTTGACTCACATCTTTACTAAGTTTTACATTCAAGCTTCGGTCAATGCTGCCTTTGGTATCAGTGCTTCAGGCTGCTGTTTGGTTTCTAAACCCCTCCGTTTTTTTTTTTTTTGAGGGGCAAATTGGTGAGTCATTGCGGTTACCCTCACCTGAATCTGCCTTTGTTCTGTACTTGTAGGATTAAGAAAATGGTACTTTTTGACTTGCCTGTATATCCTTGTCTTGGAATACAGGTTTATAAGGGTTCTCACAACTTTTTTTATGCTAGTTTCCAATCATTCGAAGGAACCTTCTCGTATAAACCAGTCATTTTTTAATTTACTGTGTCTTGTACTATACTCCCAGGAAAAGGATTTTACAGGTAGGTCAAAACTTCATTTTCTCCATAAAGACAAGATGGTCTTCGGAACAGTGCTCCTTCTGGCTTTCTGATGTTTTCCTTCATGTTAACTAGTAACTCTCAAATTGTTGTTTCCTTCTACAAAATCATGCTACACATTTCACACACAAATGTTTCCAGTAGCTATTCTGTATCTTGTTTCTTAGTGCAGGAAAGAAATAAGAAATTAATTTAGAATAAGCATTCATTTAGCGTTATGTTCAAAGTTTTTCTTACATTTAGTGGTTTTATTCCATCACATTTTAGATCATATTTTTTTCTACTTTTTCCTTTCAGCATGCCAGAGCTGCAAAAGTTGCAGCAGCTTAAAGATGAGACTGGGGAACTTTCTTCAGCTGATGAAAAACGATACAGAGCCCTTAAAAGAACAGCTGAAAGAGAGCTGCTTATGGTAGGAGCAAAGGATACATTTATCCACTATTTCAATTTTTATTGGCACTAAATACTCTACATGGAAAGCTTTTTGCTGCATTTTGCTTTACTAATAAAATAAAATTGTTACTGCAGAGGTATATGATGGCTGAGCATACGTTTGTCTATTTATATGTCCATGTTTAGAAATGGTCTGAAAAAATTCAACAAATGGTGTTCATGTTAGTTCACATAACTGGGTTTTGTTCATGGAGGATGCAAGTTCTAATATGCTCCATTTTTACTTTTGGTTTATGTTTTTCATTTATTATATTTCCCTTTTACAAGTGTTTTTTTTTTTTTTTTTTTGGTTCTCCTTATAGAATGCAGATGTGATTTGCTGTACCTGTGTGGGTGCAGGGGATCCTAGGCTTGCAAAAATGCAGTTCCGTTCAATTCTAATTGATGAAAGTACTCAAGCCACAGAGCCAGAATGCATGGTGCCAGTTGTTCTTGGAGCAAAGCAGGTAAAAATTTTTTTTTTTTTTTTTTTTTATATACACAGCATTCCAGTTCTAGCAAGTGGATTGATCACTTGAAAATGCCCTTTTTTATTGAAGCAATATGATTTTCAAAATTCAGTGGCAGTGTAGTGAATTCTCAGTGCAATGTTTGTGCTTTTTTTAAAATGCTACAGTAAGACACAGGATGATGAGCAGGAGATGGAGAAATGTTTGTATAGCCATCTCTCCTGTAAAGTGTAAATGCCAAAGTGCTTAGCTCTGAGCTCTCACAGATTCAGAGCCTTCTGGTCCTAGCTAGGACAGCCAGGTCAAATGACTGAACATGGATGCTGTTTCCTCAGTTTCCTGCAGTGGATGCATCAGGGGTCTAGAAAAACCCTGACTTCTCCATAAAGAATACTTCTCCTTCATTCTATCACCTAGGGGTCATATACCCTTGTGATAACTAAGTTAGGTAAAAAAAAAATATCTAAAATTTCTAAACTTTTGAGACCGAGGGAGTGACTGAGGATTGACTCCCCAGTCGCTTTCTCTGCTGCCTCATCTGCACTGGACAGTGAATGAATGGGAAGTGCACTGTGCTGACCGGCTTCCTGTTCACAAATTAAAGCATAGTTTTCTTGTATATCCTTTTGTCCAGGTCCCAGGGGTCAACAAGGAGGGATCGTGGTCTACCTGTCCCCTACCCATGATCGACAGAGTAAACTAGAATTTGGGATGGGCAACCGAAGTTGATGACTGGTGAATGCTTTTAGTCGAAGTTCACCTTTTAAAATGCACATATGCAGAGCATTGCTCCCGCCATCAGCAGATTACGGGTGCAATGTCAGTGAACTGCGAGAGTGCTCACCAGCGACTGAACTACAAGCCCAACTGCCACTATGGCAGGCGACAGTTGCTGTTCATTCATAGAATTCTATGAATAAATGGCGTGGCCATGTGAGCAGAGCCACACCTTCTTTTTTAAATTGTGACCGGGAAGGGGATTGGAAAGGTGTGGGCAGATGCTTTTTGGTAACATGTCACACCTTTAAATATGGGTGTAACATGTTACCAAAGGTGAACTTATCCTTTAAAGAGCTGCCTATGGACAATTTTGTGTATCAGTTTATTGCTGTGTCGCAGCTACCTGCAGTTTTGAGTCTTGACATATTTTATATATACTTATCTAACCTCTTTAGGCCCACATTGTACTGTGGGCGGCTCCCACAGGAACACCGACATACCTGTGTGTTGCTGGCTGCCGCTGGGTACAGGGAGCACCTGTGCAAAGCAGGGAGAAGGAGCAAGGAGATGAAAAGAAAAATAAAATTTCCAGTATATATACCATAGTTTGCAGATATTTGACCAGGTCATCAAATGTATATTTCTCTATCGCTCATTGACAGACGTAGTCTTCTTGATTCTCAAGAGCTGGGTTATGTTGTCTCCGCAGGAGTAGGACTAGGCAGAATGACAAAACGTTCTGGCTCCACCCTAGGGGGCAGTCCCTGAGGGTATATCCTCCCTCTCTCTGCTACAGGGAATCAGTTTTTTTTTTTTCTGTCTAGTCAGGAGTAAGGACCTAAGCTCCTTGCTGGGATCTTTTGGTCCTGGCAAGACTTTTTTTCTTTAAGAAAAAGACATTTTTTAGGTAGTTTTCTCCAGTGTTTTTTCCTGTGAGATCTTCAAGCAAAAATGCCGGACTGGGCGACACTTGTGGTCACCCCAGCCGGCCTACGAGCGCGTGCAGACCAGGCATTGCGCTTGGTCGGCCGCGACATATTCAAGTAAGTATGCGGGGCCGGGCGACGGGCTGGATGTGAGATCCAGTGGTCACCCCGGTTTCTGCCTAAAAGGCGCGTGCAGACCAGTGCGCTGAGTCGGCCGCGACGGAGTCCCAGTAAAGGGACTGACTTTGCGAGTTAAAGCTCGCTTGGACGCCAGGACCAGAGAGTCGAGGCGTCCACAAACCCCCACCCCGGTGGAGAGGGTATTATGAAGAGAGGGTGCCTGTCGGTTCGGTATGGTGAGTAAAACGTTCCCTTTTTTCCTCATTTATGAGGCAGTATATATTATGGGCCCCTCCATATATGGTCAGTATATATCTGACACTTACAAGTCCCCCTTGTAATACAGCATGTGTTTGTGGGAAGTGGACTTGGTTCAAGAGCTAACACTCTACCCAGCAGACTGTAACATTACAGCAGACATAGGAGGTATAATCCTACCTTATGTGCAGTGTATCTCTGTAGATCCATATGTCACCTCTCAGCAGAGTGCAGGTGGATGTGCTGGGAAGACGATATCGGCGGTCCGCCGCCATTTTGCCGTAGACCGAATACATATATGTCCTCAGGTCACGCCGGCCGCCATGTTTTTGGAGTCTTATGTCTCTTCTATGGGGGCGGCCATGTTTTGTGAGCCCAGCTTCCTCGTGGAGGGCTGGGAACGCCGGAAGGCGTACACAGGGGGCGGAGCCACGCCTTCTGCCCGGGAAAAAGCAAACAGCTCCTTCCAGTCTGTGTAAGACAGACGCTGGCTGCAGTTTGTTGGAAACTGCACTACATCGGTTGGTGAGCCTTGGGGGTCCCTCTCTCTCTCTCTCTGGGATCGAGAAGCAGGTACTCTGAGGGGCGCTATTGCGCTAGGGGGAGACACACAAAAAAAATAAAAAGTTTTTTTGTTTATTGCTGGCAAAAGTGTCCTGTATTAACATGGACCCTGCCACTCATGTATCTCCTCCGGATCCCCTCGAGGGGTCTGCGGGATCCTCCAGCACCCCATTGACAATTGAATCTTTGTCAGCTATTATGGAAACTTTTGTGTCCCGGGTGGAAGTGGCTTGTCAGGGACAGGGCGCAAGAAAGCGACCCCCGCCTAACCCCTTATTATCTGAAACCTCGGATTCAGACTCTGAGCCTATTTCTGCAGTTGCAGGTACTTCATCTGGTATTGGTGTCTCGGGTCCTGTCTCTTCAGACAGTGAGGAGGATGTTTCGGCATCTGCCATAGCCCGAGAGGAAGCGTTGGTAAACGCACTCATTGTATCTGTTCAAGAGACTTTAAGGTTACAGGGTATTCCATCAGAAATAGCTGAAACTGAGATCCCCTTTGGGACTAAAAAGCGCATCAAAGTGGCAAAGGTTTTTCCATTGCCCAAATGTTTTGGCAATCCAATCGATGAAGAATGGCGTCTGCCAAAACGCACTTTAATATTTCCAAACGCATTGACAGGCGTTATCCGTTTGAGGAAACCCTTATTAAGAAATGGACAGAACCACCTGTGGTGGATTCACCTATTGCTAGATTGAATAAAGCCACGGTTATTCCTTTAGAAGACGCTCCGTCTTTTAAAGATCCAGTGGATCGCAAGATAGAAGCTATGTCTCGCACCATGTTTTCCTTGATTGGATCGGCTTTCAGGCCAATAATTGCTATTGGTCTGGTTTCGCAGGCTGTAACTGAATGGACCAAGTGGTTACGCCGGGACTTAGAAGAAGTCCCTCAGGCGGTATCAGATTTGTTGGAACAAATGATACAGGGGTTACAGTTTGTATGTGATGCGGCGTTAGACGCCACTCCATTAATGGCGCGAGCATCAGTCTCAGCAGTGGTTCTCAGGCGTACACTGTGGCTAAAGGGTTGGATAGCCGACCAAGGTTCCAAGAAAGCATTGGCTAATATCCCCTTTTCAGGAGAGCGTCTATTTGGAGCCAACTTAGATGAGATCATTAAGGATCTCACCGGTGGAAAAAGCACCTTTTTACCGCAAAATTTTAAAGGTAGAGGAACTCGTCAAAGACGAGGGCCTTCTTTTTCTGCTCACAAGAGGTTTTTTCGTCCAGCGGGTGAAAAAACTAAGTCCTCCAAGCCTCCTGCAGGAGGCGTCAGGGGTCGTTGGTCGGGCAAGCAAAAGCCCGCCCCCTCCAGACCTGAAGATAAACCATCCAAAGCCTGAAGGTGCGCCCCCATCCATAACTGGGGTGGGGGGACGTCTTCGCCGGTTCCCGGATCCATGGCTTTCCAGAATCCCGGACAAATGGGTTTGCGAAGTCATAAAGTCAGGGTACAAGATCGAGTTTCGATCTCTCCCACCGGCGCGATTCTTCCCTTCCAATATCCGACTATCTCCGGATCGTCTAGAAGATCTGCGGAGAGCAGTCACAGATTTACTACAACAAGGAGTGGTAGTCCACGTTCCTTGGACAGAACGGTTTCTAGGGTTTTATTCAAACCTGTTTACAATACCCAGGAAAGAGGGCAAAGTGCGTCCAATTCTGGACTTAAGAGCGCTCAATTCTTTCGTCAACATAAGAAGATTCAGAATGGAGTCCATTCGCACGGTAGCAGCCTTCCTGCATCCAGGGGATGTCCTAGCGTCCATAGACATCAAGGACGCCTATCTTCACATTCCCATTTTCGCAGGACATCAGCGTTTTCTACGCTTTTCCGTAGAGGAGAACCACTATCAGTTTGTGGCCTTACCTTTCGGTCTCGCCACGGCTCCGCGGGTCTTCACAAAGGTGTTGGCCCCTATGTTGGCACTTCTGCGCCAAAGAGGTATATCGATTCTAGGTTACCTAGACGATCTTCTGCTTCATGCAGAGTCTCCTCAGACCTTGCTACAAAACATAGAAATTACTATGATTTCTTTACAGGAATTCGGGTGGCTGGTGAACCAGCAAAAGTCATTTCTGGTTCCCACCCAGAGGCTCGAATATCTGGGTCTAATTCTAGACACAGTCAGGACGAGAGTTTTCCTTCCGGTAGGGAAACTTCGAAAGATTCAATCAGCAGTCCAGTTGTTACTGTCCAACAGCTGGTCTTCCCTTCGGACGTGCATGAGGGTTCTGGGGTTGATGGTGGCTTCATTCGAAGCAGTCCCATTTGCCCAGTCCCATACCCGAATTCTTCAGCAAGAGATTCTTCTCAGATGGAATCGGAATCCGGAATCCCTGGACAATCAGATACGATTGAGCAAACAGACCAGAGAGTCTCTGGTTTGGTGGCTTCGGTCTCCTATGCTCAGCCAGGGAAAGTCATTTCTGCCAATATATTGGACGATAGTGACCACGGATGCCAGTCTATCCGGATGGGGAGGAATTCTTGGTCAGTTATCTGTCCAGGGACTTTGGTCCCCAGAAGAATCCAGATTACCGATAAATGTATTGGAACTGAGAGCGATCAGACTTTGTCTGATTCACTGGACCGAGCAGCTCCAGGGCAGCCCGGTTCGGATCCAGTCGGACAATGCCACGGCCGTGGCTTATGTCAATCATCAGGGGGGCACCAAGAGTGTCCGAGCGGCCAAAGAAGTGGCTTGCATTCTTCGCTGGGCGGAACGATTTGTTCCAGCAATCTCTGCGGTGTTCATTCCGGGGGTGGAGAATTGGCAGGCAGATTATCTCAGCCGTCAGACCCTGGATCAGGGGGAATGGTCCCTCCATCCAGACGTTTTCCACCAGTTGTGCCTACGGTGGGGCACCCCGGATGTGGATCTGTTGGCATCACGATTCAACAGGAAAGTTCAGAGATTCGTGGCTCGCTCCCGCGATCCTCTAGCAGAAACCGCAGACGCACTGATCGCCCCGTGGGGGCAATACCAGCTAATATATGCCTTCCCTCTTCTCGCGTTACTGCCAAGACTTCTTCGCAGGGTAGAGGAGGAAGGAATCCCAGTAATCCTGGTAGCTCCGGACTGGCCTCGTCGAGCTTGGTACGCCGACATGGTCAGACTGGTGGCGGACGTCCCATGGAGACTTCCTCTCAGAGAGGATCTACTGTCTCAGGGACCGATCTTCCATCCTGCTTTACGATCGCTGGCTTTAACGGCCTGGCTATTGAGACCCAGGTGCTGAAGGACAAAGGTTTGTCAGCTTCAGTTATTCCTACTCTAGTTGAAGCAAGGAAAGCGACTTCCAGAAAGATTTATTATCGCACATGGAAGTCCTACATTGCATGGTGTGAACCTTTGGGGTTCCGTCCTCGGTCTTATTCGATTAGTCGAATATTGGCTTTTCTGCAACAAGGGGTTGAGCAGAAACTGGCCTTGAGTACTATCAAGGGTCAGGTCTCAGCATTAGCCATCTTCTTTCAGAAGCCTTTGGCTACTCATTCCTTGGTGCGGAATTTCATCCAGGGGGTGCGACATCTGGCTCCGCCAGTGCACGCGCCGTTACCCCCCTGGGATCTTAATTTAGTGTTGTCGGTTCTTCAGAAACCTCCCTTTTGAAGATATTAGGGAGATTCCTCTACCCACGTTGTCCCAGAAGGTGGCCTTCTTGGTGGCTATTACTTCTGCACGCAGGGTGTCAGAACTGGCCGCATTATCTTGTCGTTCACCATATCTGGTGGTTCATAGAGATAAGGTGGTTCTTCGTCCGAATCCATCCTTCCTACCAAAAGTAGTTTCAGAATTTCATCTGAATGAAGAAATTGTATTACCTTCCCTGTGTCCTAAGCCCAGTCATCCTCGGGAATTTGCTTTGCACTCCTTGGATGTGGTCCGGGCGATCAGGGTATACTTGAAAACGACAGACTCGTTTCGCAAGACGGATTCACTTTTTGTGATCCCAGATGGACCCAAAAAGGGGTTGCCTGCATCTGCCGCGACCATTTCCAGATGGATCAGACAGACGGTAGTACAGGCTTATTCTATTAAGGGTCGGGAGCCCCCGTTCCCTGTTAAGGCGCACTCCACTCGGGCACTTAGTGCGTCATGGGCCTTTCGCCATCAGGCGTCAGTGGTCCAGGTGTGCAAGGCGGCTACCTGGTCGTCGGTGCATACCTTCTCTAAACATTATAAAGTTGATGTAATGGCATCGTCTGATGCCTCATTTGGCCGCAAGGTTTTGCAGGCCGCAATTTGAGGAGACCAGTGGTCTACCTCGAGGGTTTTTTTCCGTTGGAAAATTTTTTCTTTTAGTCTCATTCTTTGTTTATAATGAGCCTTTAAAACTTCTAGTTTGGCACCGGTTGGGCCTACTAGATTGGATTTGATTTGTCAATCCCACCCCTCATTTGTGGCACTGCTTCTGGATGTCCCAGCTCTTGAGAATCAAGAAGACTACGTCTGTCAATGAGCGATAGAGAAAAATGGATTTTTGTAAGAACTTACCGTAAAATCCTTTTCTCTTAAGCTCATTAACAGACGTAGTACCCGCCCCTCTATCATTGAGTTGGGTTGGGTTAATTTCTCTGTACTGCTTTAAACAGAACTGATTCCCTGTAGCAGAGAGAGGGAGGATATACCCTCAGGGACTGCCCCCTAGGGTGGAGCCAGAACGTTTTGTCATTCTGCCTAGTCCTACTCCTGCGGAGACAACATAACCCAGCTCTTGAGAATCAAGAAGACTACGTCTGTCAATGAGCTTAAGAGAAAAGGATTTTACGGTAAGTTCTTACAAAAATCCATTTTTTTAGGGGGAAAAATTTTTTGACCAACCTGTAATCCTAAATTGTCTGAAAGATTAGACGAGATGATAAAGCAGTTCAAGTACATTGGGTAGGACAGCAGACCTTTTGGGATGTTTACCCTGTCATGAGAATCAAAAGAATTTTTGAAAGACTGGAATTTGTGCTGTACGAATGCATTCTGACTTGGTAGTAGTTTCACCACCTTTTTTCACAGGTAGGGCAATGACACGTTGCATAGTAGCCTTGGCTGTGGCAGGTAACATCCAGCCTGGCTCTTTATTGGCACATATTTAAAAGCCGCTATAATTGTGTGAAGTTTTAGAACCTTGTTTAATATCTATCATTATATTACAGCTAATTTTGGTGGGAGATCATTGTCAGCTTGGACCTGTTGTGATGTGTAAAAAAGCTGCTAAGGCTGGTCTGTCCCAGTCTTTGTTTGAGAGACTCGTGGTTCTGGGAATCAGACCAATTCGCCTGCAGGTTCAGTATCGAATGCACCCTGCACTCAGTGCTTTTCCATCAAACATCTTCTATGAGGGCTCCCTTCAGAATGGCGTCACTGCAGGTAATGCAACTATTCTCTCACTATTACAGTTCATGTTCATGTGACCTTTTATCAATTTATTTATTTTTCTTTGCAGCGGACCGTGTGAAGAAAGGTTTCGACTTCCAATGGCCACAGCCAGACAAACCAATGTTTTTTTATGTAACCCAGGGACAGGAAGAAATTGCAAGTTCAGGCACTTCCTATTTAAATAGGTAAACCTACCTAAATGGGCTATGCATTTGAGTTGCTAAAAGGAGAAACCTTTTGGAGCCAGAACACATTTTGCTTTCATTTAACCATATGATGCCGATGTCAGATGTGGCCCCCCTTCTGTGAACATGCATATTTGAGTGTTGTATTTTGCACTGGAAACACCCCCTTAATAACACAATGCCAGCACGCAGTGTAAGCTATCAACAGCCCTGATACTTCTACTAATGATCGGAAGCTGGGAGGAGAGGACCAAGTTAAATGATTGCTGTGATGGCCTGTGATAAACCTTTGCAGTGATACTCTATGAACACCCCCTACCCCCCCCCCCCCCCCCATACTCATTCTCTTCGGAAGGTGAAGCTAAAAGCTGATTTGTTACTATGCACTGCTGCTCCAGGTTCATTCTGCTCCTGTTTTAGTAAATTCCCCAAGTGTGTGTGAGAAAAAAAGAAAGAATCTATATTAGAGCTTGGTCAGTGTTGGATAAAAAGCAGCAAAAAAGCAAAATGCACACTATTGTTACCTGTCCCTACTACAGGTACAAAAAATATTTGCCACCAAGTGAAGGCCCAATTTGTTCTGAAATACAAGGTATAGTTCACTTGGATATGCTGTGTAGTTGCAATGATGCATACAATTTTACGAACACATGCGAAAGTTGCAAAAAAGGCATAAAGGTTTGTTTTTACCTTTTGTCATGAAGGGGTTAGGATATATATTGGATGACTATAAAGTTATTAAGCTGCATCTCACAACACATTATCTAGCTATAAATGTGTGGTGGTAAATATTTTATGCGTATAGGTTTCCCTTGGGCCAAGGTAGTGACATAGATTTTCTTCCTATTTAACACGTATACATAGACATTTCATGAAACATTAGGTCATGAATATTTACGTGAAGTCATGGAAAAGTCATGGAATTTCATTGGTGAAAATGTGTATGAACCCTGCTTGGCGTTCCAAAGTGGTGGTACTTGGGAGGGTGTATGTGTGGAGAGCAGTTTTCTAAGGTGCACAGGGGAGTGTTGCTGCATTCAGACTTGAATAGCTTGTCTTGGGTTTTTCAGACAAATCTGGTCAAACATGACCCATAACCAGAAAGAGCTTCACTACTGTTGAGTACAAGCCCCCTTTTGCTTATAAGGCGAGAGGTTTATTTCTGGGTGATATTATTGCTTAAAGGGGAAGTTTAACCTTTTCAAATAAGTAACATTTCTGGCACGTATCGAGAATGTAACTGTCACATTGGATTTGCTCTCAACCAAACTGTCAAACCATCCAATCGTTGGTGTCATAACTGATCATATGGGCAGTATCATGGCGGTTGATCAAACAGAGGCCAAGATGGCGAATTCCTTGGCTGAAAACAATAGAAGGGTTTACTTCCACTTTAAAGAGCTGCATGTTTTGAGACCTGTGCAAAAGATAAACAAAACCAGGCGCACATCCAACCCAGTGTATTATAGTTTTTATTAAAGGAAAATGAATCCATATGAAATGCACTTACATGGTACAGCAAGTTTTTGGCATATGTAGGTTCCTCTCCTCTGTATGGCCTCTTCTGATCCCGCACTGTACCCACTCAGTGTCCCCTGGAAAGTGAAGCTCCCCTCAGTGTTTTGAGACCTACATGGTTTGCGCCTCCTATATACTACAGTCTAACCGCTTAATTCATACTTAAAGCCCTTACGGAAACATACTTTTCCTATTGCTATGTCAGGAGGATTTGTAGTGATTCAAGAGAGCTGTCCGGATTACACAAGACTGCTATGCTACTACAGAGTTGCCACGCTGCAAGGCTGTGATAATACAGATGCATACACATTATCCGTAACCTTTCCTCCTTCACAGTGGAAGACAATTTGCCTTTTAGTTGAAGAGATGAGTTTCTTTTTACTTATGCATACATCACATTGTGTTTTCTCTTTCAGGACTGAAGCTGCTAATGTGGAGAAAATCACCACAAAACTACTGAAAGCAGGGGCCAAGCCAGATCAGATAGGAATAATTACTCCCTATGAAGGCCAGAGGTCCTACTTAGTGCAGTACATGCAGTTCAGTGGCTCCTTGCATACTAAACTATATCAGGTACAAAACTAATCCTGTGCGTTGCTACAATATGTACTGTATACAATTAATTTTGCATAGCACAATGTGAAAGTGATTGTTGTTTCCCCCAGGAAGTGGAAATTGCTAGTGTTGATGCATTTCAAGGTCGAGAGAAGGACTTTATCATTCTGTCCTGTGTAAGAGCTAACGAGCACCAGGGCATTGGATTTTTAAACGATCCCCGTCGTCTGAATGTGGCTTTGACCAGAGCAAGGTAACTAAAATCTTTTAACTTTGTGTAAGTATTTAAGCTTGGCTGGTAATGGTCAAGCATCACCAAGTCACTTCCATTCTTGTAAAGAGTGTAACGTACAAACCAGACGTGGCCGACTTAACCTTTCTGAGTAAAAACCATCCGTGTTTCCTTTGAGTTTGTAGTTCTATTTCCTTGTGTCCTCATCGTATCAGTTGGGATAGCAGCACCTGCTTTTCAACACTTGACACTGGGTTTTCCATGCATACCTTTGCATTCAGAATACATGTTGTATGTTCAAGAGATTTGTTTAGTAACTTGCCCTATTAACATCAGAAACTACTTTATTACCAGATTTGGAAGTGACCTATTTTCTTGGAGCTCTTTTTGATTTTTTTTTTTAACAACTATTGCAGCACTGATTAACTTGTCTTCTTCTAGTGCCATATATAGATGGGCTATTTTTTTTTGCTTGTGAGCGGTTTCGCATATGAAATCTACATTATGTCTAGTACATCATAAAGTTGGCCATACGTGGATCGAAATTCGGCTGGTTCAGCAGACACTGTCTGAATTTCAATACATGTATGAGCACACTGGTTGTACAGAAGTCAATCTATCAATCGATTTTCTGTACAACCACCCAGTCAACTGTTTTGTGTCTGTATATTTGACTATACTTTTAAGAGATTTAAACACTTTTTTTTGTTTAATTTTTGAGGTATGGTGTAATTATTGTTGGCAACCCAAAAGCATTATCAAAGCAGCCTCTATGGAATCATCTATTAAATTATTACAAAGAGCAGAAAGTCCTAGTGGAGGGACCTCTGAACAATCTCCGGGAGAGTCTCATGCAGTTCAGTAAACCACGCAAACTTGTAAACACCATTAATCCTGTAAGTATTTGTCTAAATTGTTTTTTTCTTTGCTAAGAGTTAAAATCTACATGAAATGTTAGGACTACATGTGTGTGCTACATTTTTTTTGTTGACATAGGCTGCATTTGTTTGGAACTATATATTGGTTTTACAGCTATTGCGATGCATACATTGTGACCTTTCACAGTGAGATTCCTTGTGAGAGTTCTGGGTCAAATAGTTCCTTTTTCGAGGCAGCATCCCTTGCTCAATTCATTCATAAAATCTCCAACTAAGCATTCTATCAAGATGGAAAAAGCAGGCTCTTTCCTTTTTGAACTACCCATGCTTCTATACTTTCAAACTAGAACCTCTTGATGGATTACCACTTCACCTCTGTGGTAATTCCTTCCTTCCCTACAGCTTGCATGATCTTACAATAGACACAAGTCTGTCAGGCTGGGGAGAAGGCAAGACACTCAGCATCTTGAAGCTCAGAGCTGTCGGGCTGTCCCTCCAACACTGGACCTTCCTTCTAAAGGAACACCCAATTTGGGTGCAGTCGAAACAATGCCACGCAGTGGCATATATCAACCATCAATAGGGCAGAAGGAGCCTGGTTGCCTTGAAGGAAACAAACCAGATTCTTTTGTGGACAAAAGCTCACTGTCCAGTGACTTGTTTGATTTACATCCCAAGAGTGGACATTTGGCAGGCAGATTATCTCAGCCGCTTCCTCTTCTGTCACCAAACTAGGCCAGAAGAACCTGGTACACAGACATACTCAGACTTGCTCTTGCTGAAGACAAGAAAACCATTCCACTTCCACTGAATTTGCCAGGTTTGAGCGCAGTCACCTCCATCTCAGAAATTACTGTATCTTGCATTTGGATCTTCCTGCAAACAGGTTCTTACCAGCATCTAGCTCTCATCACCCTAAAAGGGGCACATTTTGGCCTTGCCCATCTTTTTATAAAGGTCTCTTGCTTTGCATTCCTTCATGACATTTTTATTCCAGGTATTCTTGTCTCAAGCCCTCTTGCAGCATTAGGTTCTCCTTTGGGACCTTAACGTCGTTCTTTGCACCTTGATAGAACCGTCCTTTGAACCCATCTGGGATATTCCCCTGGAGTCTTTTCTGGTGGTCATCACATCTATTAGATGTATGAACTGGTGACTCCAAGAGCCAATTCTTTTACTTCAAACCTCATATAGCGTATTACGCCCTAGACCATCTTTCTTCCAACGGTGGTGTCAGCATTCCATCTGATTGTAAATTGATTGTTATGCTGTTCTTGTACCCTGTTCCTAGGTATCCGAAGGAAAACCTTGTCGGCCATTAGAATATACCTAAAAGCTACTGCTTCTATTAGACACTTGCCTTTTTGTCCTTTCCTCGAGTCCTGGAAAGGAACAATCTACTTTTTATAGTCTACCTTGATGGGTGGAGAAGTAATTTTTATTTAGAGCTTTTACTCTAAAACAAACGACGCTCTTCCTGCACTGTTACACACACACACACACACACACACATACTCCACTAGATCTGCTGGAACATCCTGGGCCTTCAGGCTCAAAGCCTTTGTTGCCCGACTCTGTAAGGCCCCTACCTGTTTTTCGGTTTTATACATTTTCAAAATGTTACCTGGTGCATGTTCAGCCTTTCGCCGATTCAGCTTTCGGCTTCGAGGTACTTGCAGCAGCACTCCAAACCTGGGTTTTTTTTACCCTTATTTCTAAGTAGTTGCCCACTCATGTTTTTGTTTTGAGATGTCCTATGATGTATAAATAACTTGCTTGTGTCATGTACTGTGCAATAAAGATGAGAGATTTTGACTTGTAAACTCCACATCTTGGATCTTGGAATACGTGACACAGGCCATCCTCCCTAAGCTTTCCGTTTTACTCTGCATTGCTTGCTGCAAAACCTAAGACTCGAGTGGGGTTAAAGTAGTAGGGGGGTCCTCAAAAGCTTACCAGTGTCCAAACACCTGAAGGTTCGAATCTAAATCCAATGATTTATGAAAAACTTGCCTATGACCTAGATTGTATTTAAACATATTGGAAACAAGCAAGTCCATTTCTCTTTTCTGTATCACACAGTACAGGACAGAGGCAAGGTATTTATACACCATGGGATGCCTCAAAATAATGAATACAGTGTAGTAAACATTTTTTTTTTTTTTCTGGAGTATTTCACTGGACACAGCGATGCCACCCCTCTTCTTTTTCTTTTTTTTTTTTTTTTTTTGTTTGTCTTGCTAAAAAAACCTTTAAGCTTTTCCTGTCTGGGATGAGTTATGCCTATGAGGGAACTCCCGGCTCCCACCCCCTACCACCAGGGTCCTATCACCTTAAAGTGGCACAACAAAAAATTCTTTTTTTTTTTTTTTTTTACAAGTAAACCAAAAATCTGTTTTTTTTTTTTTTTTCTCCTCTTGATCAATAAGGGACAGTAAGTAAAATGGAGACAGCTAGTTTATACTGCTAGCCACTGGAGGAATTGGACACCCACAGACAGATTTCATCACTCCTTTTTGTACAGTTATCTTGATTGGCTAATACTTGGCACAGCCTTGAAATATATATATATTCAGACCCTACTTGACTTAACATTGTGGGACTTGCACGCGGCAGGTAGGTTGTTCCAGACATCTTGGAGAACTAACCACAGATTTTCTATGGCTGTAGGCATTCTTCACTTCTGCCTGCAGGCACTTATCATAGTACCATTCTCCAGCCCTTCAATGAATAAACTGCCTCCTGCTACAGCCAAGTGTTTCAAATTTTGACTCCTCTGTCTAGAGCACCTGCCGCCATTTTTCTGCACCCCATTTCTTAGATTTTTCTGCATAGTTGAGACACTTAGCCTTGTTTCCACATCGGAGTTCTGGCTTTTTGGCTGCAGTTCTTCCATGAAGACCACTTCTGGCCAGGCTTCTCCTGTAGAACAGTAGATGGCTGTACCTGGGTCCCACTGGTTTCTGCCAGTTCTGGCCTGATGGCACTGCTGAACATCTTCCAATGTTAAAGGGGAAGTAAGCATGATGTGCCTGTCAATTGCTGCATTAACTTTCCTTGGCCAACCGCTTCGTCCATGGTCCTCAACATTGCCCGTTTCTTTGTACTTCTTCAACAGAGCTTGAACAGCACATCTTTAAACTCCAGTCTGCTTTAAATTTTTTGCCTGTGAGACACCTTGCTGATGCAGTATTGCACCTTGTGTCTTGTTGCTGTTCTCAGTGTTGCCTTGGTGTATGACCTGTGATACAGCATCCACAGCTTCACCTTAGTAGCAGAGTTTGGCTGCTACTCACCCAATTTTAAGCCTCCTACACAGCGGTTTCTGTTAATGACTGTATTACAACCTAATTGATGATCCTTAGCACCTGCTTGGTATAATTGGTTAATCATACACCTGACTCTAATCCTTCAAATTGCCTGACTTTGTGTAAGTGGACAAAGTGCAAAAGTGTAAGGGTGTGTGTTTATATGTATGTAGATGTACACACCAAAATCTCAAAAGATTAGAATTTAATCAAAAAGTTAATTTTTTTTTTTTTTTCAATAATTCAATTCAAAAAGTGAAACTCCATATTTTATATAGATTCATTACACACACACAGTGATGTATTTCAAGCATTTCTTTCTTTTAATTTTGATTATGGCTTACAGCTAGTAAAAACCTAAATTTCAGTATCTCAGAAAATTAGAATATTGTGAAAGTTCAAAATTGTAGACTCATGGGGTCAGTTGTCCAAAAGACAGTCATCACAGACCCATCCTTCACAAGGAGAGTAAGTCACAAAAGGTCATTGCTAAAGAAGCTGTCTGTTCAGAGTGCTGTATTCATACATATTTATAGAAAGTTGAGTGGAAGAAAATGCTTCAATAGCCACCACACACAGATGTATCCAGGACATGGGCTACAACTGTTGCATTCCTTGGGTCAAGCCACTCCTAAATCAGAGACTGCGCCAGAAGCGTCTTAACTTGGGCGAAGGAGAAAAAAGACTGGACTGCCCAATGGTCCAAAGTCCTTTTCGGATTAAATTAAAATCAAGGTCCCAGAGTCTGGAGAAAGAGTGAAGAGGCAAAGAATCCAAGTTGCATGAGGTCCAGTGTGAAGTTTCCAGTCAGTGATGATTTGGGGAGCCATGTGACCTGCTTGAGTTGGTCCACTGTGTTTATCAAGTTCAAAGTCAGTGCAGCCCTGTACCAGGAAATTCTAGATCACTTCTTGCTTCTCTGCTGACCTGCTTTAGGCTCCTTTCACACATGCTGTCCGTTAATGTCCATTTTTTTGAACGGATGAATGCCCTATTTTTCATCCGTCAAAAAAACGAATCGGACGAAAAATGGATGACAACGGATGAAAAACGGATGGAAAATGGATGACAACGGATGAAAAACGGATAACAACTGATGAAAAACGGATGAAAAACGGATAACAACTGACGAAAAACGGATGACAACTGATGAAAAACGGATGAAAAATGGATGAAAAATTGATGTAAAACTGATACATTTTGACGTGACTGAACTGATGAACTGAACGGACCGTATGTGTGAAAGGGGCCTAAAGGAAATGCTGATTTCATTTTCCAGCAGGACTTGGCACCTGCACACACTGCTAAAAGTACCAATACCTGGTTCATGGTATCACTGTGCTTGATTAGCCAGCAAACACACCTGACCTAAACCCCATAGAGAATTTGTGGGTTATTGTCAAGAGGAAGATGAGACACCAGACCCAACAATGCAGATGAGCTGAAGGCAGCTATCAAAGAAAACTGGGCTTCCAGAACATCTCAGCAGTGCCACAGGCTGATCGCCTCCATGCCATGCCACATTGATGCAGTAGTTCATGCAAAAGGAGCCCCGACCAAGTATTGAGTGCATACTATACTATACATGGACATACTTTTCACTACGCCAACATTTCTTTAACCACTTTACCACCGGAGGATTTTGCTGTCTTACGTCCAGACCACTTTTTACGATTCGGCGCTGTACGACTTTAACTGACAATTGCGCGGTCGTGCTACGCCATACCCAAACGAAATTTACGTCCTTTTTTTCCCACAAACAAAGCTTTCTTTTGGTGGTATTTGATCACCCGTGCAATTTTTACTTTTTGCGCTATAAACAAAAAAAGAGCGTTTATTTTGAAAAAATAACTATTTTTAACTTTTTTTAAATGAAATTCCCCCCCAAAAAAAATGTAAAAATCTAATTTTTTTTTAAATTTTTGGCCAATTTGTTTTCTGCTACATATGTTTGGTAAAAAGAAAAATCACAGTAAGCGTATTTTGATTGCTTTGCGCAAAAGTTATTGTGTTTTCTAAGGGAAAGATTTTTGGTGTTTTTTTTTTTTTTTTTTTTTAAACGAGTAATGGCGGCGATCTGCGATTTTTTTTTTTTTTTTTTTTTTTTTTTTGCGGGACTACGACATTGCGGCGGACAGATCGGACCCTTGACTGACATTTTTGACACTTTTGGGGGTACCAGTGACATTACTGCAGTAATCAGTGCTATAAATATGCACGGTTACTGTAAAAATGACTGGCAGGGAAGGGGTTCATTTTATTGGAGGGGGGGGGGGGGTTAATGTATGCCTGGTGCTTACTGACGTGTGGGGGAGGAGGCGACTGAGTGAGTCAGGGACAGATCGGATGTTCAGCTATGCTGAACACTCCGATCTGTCACTCCCTGTCACTTAGGAGATCCGCCCGCTCTGTTTACACAGGCGGGCGGATCTCCAAACTAGATTCCCCGACGGTCGAGGAAGAGCGGCCGCGATCGCCGCCGCTCCTCCCCTGGCCCGACTCACGCTGTGAATGAAAACAGCGGGAGCGTGCCTCCGGCGGAGCGCGAGCGCCACCTACAGGGGGAGGAGTCCAGCGACGTAGGTCTACGTCGCTGGACGATAACGAGCCACTGTGCCGCAGTAGAGGCACAGTGAGCGGAGTTAAAGTGGTTAAAAAAAATCTTTTTTTTTTTTTTATTGGTCTTATGTAATCTAATTAGCTGAGATAGTGAATTTTCGGTTTCTCTTTCATTCATTGACGGACACAGCTCCTGATCCTTCTTAACCATTGGGTTATACTGCCCCCTACAGGAGTAGGACACTAGACAGGAAAAAGCTTGACTACATCTATGGGCAGTCCCGGGGGGGACACCTACTTTTTTTTTCTGTCTAGTCAGGAGTAAGGACCTAGTTCCTTGCTTGGATCTCTGGTCCTGGCGGTTTTTTTTTTTTTTTTTCTTTTTTAAATTGAATTTTCTCTTTGGTTCATTGACAAAACTCAGCACCATATCTTGACCCTTGGATTTACACTGCCCCCTACAGCAGTAGGACACTAGGCAGTAAAAAAGGTACGCCAATAGGGCAGTCCCAGGGGGGTATACTCCCTTTTCTGCCTAGTCCTAGTAAGGACCTAGTTCCTTGCTGGGATCTCTGGCCCTAGCATTTGTTTCCTTTTTTAAATAGAATTTTTTGTTTTTATTATTTTTCTGTTCCTGTGAGAACTACAATCAACTGGGCAACGAACTGGATATCCTTATAGAATCCCCAGTCCAGCCAGCGTGACCTGACCTCAGCTCCGCGCTAGGTTGGCTGTGACATAGCCTCACTGGACGGGGCATGGCCAGCGAGTACACATAGCCTTGGTCACAACCTAACTCAGTGTGTTTCTGGCTCGCAGCAGCCCCATTCCAAGATGGTGTGCCTGGAGTGGTGCCCGCCCGGTTCCAAGGTGTGGTAAAGTGTCGTCGTCCCCCCCTCTCCCTTTGGTCTTTTGAGCTGCATGTGGGCCCCTCCCTGGCAAGGTCCCCTGGGGTTAGGAGCTGGATTCGCCACATGCTCCAGAAGGGGGGGTTGAATGTGGTTGCTGCTGACCGGGTTGCACAACGGGGGGGGGGGGGGGGGCGGGGGGATTTGAGCAGGTTCCCTGCCCCCTGGGGGTTATTGACTGGGGCAGGGATGTTCTTTGGGCTCCTTGTGGCGGTTGTTGGGCTGGGGGAGCCTACTGCGGCCTACTCGTGGCTGGCACGGACCGAGGTGCTGAAGCTGACAGAGCTGCTGACAGGCATCTGGGGGGGGGGGGTTGGCTCCCCTAGGGCTTTAAGTCCTGTAGGCTGGGCGCCCTCAAATTTTGGCCGCCGCTTGCGACCTACTGGGCCATGCAGCCGCTTTGGGCGCCACCGTTTGGGAGTGAGTTTAGCTGAAGCCCCCAACTCTCTGGGCATCTGCCGGACTGTGAATCTGGGCAATACAGCTGTGCCTCCACTGAAATTTAGGCCGTATGGTCAGCCTGGCGCCTCCCTTGAACCGGTTGGTGCCGCGGGGACGCTTCACTTTTAGTGACAGTGTAGCCGCCATTATTGTGTGAGGGTACTCTGCGCGTCCGCCTCACAGCGAGTGCCCCCCCCCCCAATTATGTCCTCTATGGAGGGCAACCCTCTTGGGGTCTAAAAGGTGGTCCTTTTGTGGACCTTTGGCTGTCGTCTCCTTGTGGGACTGAAGTTGGCGGCCTCCCCTGCTTATGTTTTAAGGGTGCGCTTAGTATATAGCGACCCTACTGGGTCTGCGTCCACGCACTTTGATTGCTCTGATAGTGAGGATGATTCCTCTTTAACTGCAAATGTGCATGAAAAGGCGCTGGTGGATGCACTGATTGTATTGGTACAGGAAATTTTAAACACGGGAGGTGCAGCTACTGCGTCAGAGGCGCTGGTCCCCTTGGCGCCCGCAGATCCCCCAAAGCAGCAAAGATTTTCCCAGCTACTGTGACAAGATTGTTGCAAGTCAGTGGAGTTGTTCTAAACGCTATATGGCGGTTTCGATAGACTGTATCCCTTGGGAAGTCTCTGTAGAATTATTGGGCAGTTCCACCTGTGGTGGACTCCCAGGTCTGAATAAACCACCCTATTTCCAGTGGAGGAGTCTCCAGTTTTTAAAGGTCCCTTAGGACAGGAGAGCTGAGACTTTGGGCCGCCACATGCTTATTGTGGCCGGATCGGTCCTTAGGGTGGTGTACACTATAGCATTGGTGTCCCAGACTTTTAACGGAGTGGCAAAGCTTTTGCACCAGGATCTGGTGGGGGAACAGCTTTTTGCTGCCTCTGCAGAGCTGGCGGACCAGTTGGTCCAGGGGGTTGCAGTTCGTCTGTGATGTCTCTCTGGATGCGGCTCCCTTAGTCTCTAGGCTGTCCGTGACAGCAGTGGTCCTTCGGCGCAGGGTACAGCTGAATGCTGGTCTGCGGACCAGACTTCCAAGAAGGCCTTATCTGATCTTCCCTTTGGGGGGGGATCACCTGTTTAGATCCTCCCTGGATGATATCTTTAACCAGGATTTCAAGACAAGGGATCCTAGTCTGTATGGACCTCTTCCGGAGGTTCCAATAGGACCTGGTCTGGTAAGCTGACAGCGGGGGTCCTTCCGGACTCATGGACCTCCCTGATTCAAGACAAATGGGTCCACGAGCTACTTTGGTCCGGCTACAAGATCGACTTTCGGTCTTATCCTCCAGAGTTTCTGTCCATCCTACCTGCGTTTATCCCCAGACCACCTGCGAGGTCTCTTCGGGGCGATGCAAGACTTGCTACTACAAGGGGTGATTGTTCAGGTTTTAGATTCGGGAAAGTTTTTTTCATGAGTTTTACTCAAACGTGTTTACAGGTCCCAGGAAAAAGTGAGGTACGTCCCAATATTGGACCTCAAAGCTCTGAACCGTTTGTGCAGGTACAGATGTTCGAAATGGAGTCCATTCTTATGATAGTGGCATCCCTACATCAGGGGGATCTTCTGGCCTCTACCAATATCAAGGACTCTTACCTTCATATGCCGATATGTCCGTCATCCGCGCCTCCTCTTGCCGTGGGCCAGGAGCATTATCAAGAGGTCTTGCCTTGGCTGGTCGGGTCTTCAAAAAGTGTTGGCACCGGTGTTGGCATTGTTGCGCCAGCGGGGGATTTCGGTACTGGAGTACCTGGATAATCCTATTCTGCGAGCAGAGTCTCCGACTGCTCTAAAGGACAACCGGGAGTTTACTGTACGGACTCTGCAGGAGTTCGGTTGGAAATTCAAATTTTCAGGTATTGGCTCTCTTGGTGCAATGTTTTGAAAATAGGCTACTTGCCAAGAGAGGGTTCCACTATCCTGTCTACTACAGCAGGCTCTGGTTCCGTCCACCTATGTGGACTATCTGGCTCTGCTCTGCCTCGGCCAGGGTGTTCCTCCCGTGGGACAAGCTCCAAAATGTGCAGGATGAATTTGGCCCCTGTTGTCCAGCAGTCGGTCATCTTTCAGGACTGACATGCGGGTGCTGGGTCTGATGGTGTCTACCTTTTTTAAAGGCAGTCCTGTTTGCACAGGTCCTCACGAGACCTCTGCAAAAAGAGATTCTTGCCATGTGGGGCAAGAATCCAGTCTCAAGACAAATCTGATCCTGTTGAACCGGGGTAAGAGTCTCTGATTCAGTGGCTTCGCTCTCTGGCGCTTCAGCAGGGAAAATCTTCCTTCCCCTGTACTGGACAGTGGTCACCACGGATGGCAGCCTGTCCGAGTAGGGGGGTGTTTTTTGGCGCAGATTGTGCCCAGGGGTTCTGGACTCTGGAAGAATCCAGACTACCGATCAATATACCGGACATTTCCTGCAGAGGTGTTTCATCAGTTGTCTCCGGTGGGGAACTCCCGAGGTGGTCCTGTTGGTCTCTCGTCTCAACAGGAAGGTCTGTGGCACGGTCTCAGGATCCTATGGCCGACGCCACAGATGCACTGGTAGCTCCTTTGAGGCCAGTATCGTCTGCTATAAGTCTTTTCTCTTCTAGAACATCTGCCAAGATTCCTGTGTAGGTTTGAGGCAGAAGGGATTAAGGCCATCCTAGTCGCTCCAGACTGGCCTTGGCGGTCTTGGTACACAGAAATGGGGCGGTTGGTCACCGATGCGCCTTGGAGACTTCCTCTTAGAGGAGATCTGTTGACCCAATCTTCCATCTTGCCTTAGTCGTTTGCCTAACGGCTTGGCTTTGGGAAGCCTGGTGTTGAAGGCTAGAGGGTTGTCTGAATCGGTGATTCCCAGGCTGCTGCAAGCTAGTAAATCTACTTTTAGGAAGATTTACGATCTCGTTTGAGCAGCGTACATTGCAGGTGTGAATCTCTTGGGGGGTTCACCCCCGCTCCTTTTCGGTTCCTCTGAGTTTGGCTTTCCTTTAACAAGGTGTTGAGCAGCATCTGGCCTTTGGTATCAAGGGCCAGGTTCGGCCTTGCCCGTTTTCTTTCAACATCCTTTGGCTATGCATTCTTTGGTTCGCACTTTTGTTCAGGGGGTTCGCCACTTGGCTCCCCCAGTGCAGTCTCCATTCCCCTCGAGGGATCGGCGGCCCTCCCTTGATTGTTACATCAGATCCTGAACTTTAGTCCGCCACGAATGCAAGTCACCCTGCTGGGTCTGCATCCACGCATCATGAGTGCTCAGATAGCAAGGGTAATTACCCTGCTCCTCTAGCCGCCCATGAAAAGGCGCTGGTGGATGCATGGTTTGTGTCAGTGCCTGAAATTTAAAAAATGGAGGTTGCAGCTGACATTGTCACAAAACAGTGGGGTTGTCCAAAATGCAGTTCTCAAGTGTTTTTGCCTTTTCGGTATCCTTTTGAGGATTAACTGTTTAAAAGGTGTACGGTCCAACCTGTAGCAGACTCGTCGGTTTCCAGGTTGAATAAAGCTACCTTCATTTCGGTTGAGGAGTCCCCGGCCTTTACAGGTCTAGCTGATAGGGCAGAGGCTCTGGCTGGTTCGGCACTTAGGCCAGTATTTACTATTGCCCTGGTGTTGCAAACTCTGATCGAGTGGGCTAAACATTTACGTCGGGACCTGGAGGGGAAGCTGCTTCCCCCTGTCTGGCGGATCAGTTGATCCAGGGGCTACAGTTTATCTGTGACGCTTCTTTGGATGCGGCTCCTTTTTAATCTCTAGGCTGTCTGTATCAGCAGTGGTCCTTCGGCGTATTATCTGGCTGAAATAATGGTCTGCGGACCTGACTTCTAAGAAGGCATTATCTGAACTCCCCTTTGTAGGGGATTGCCTGTTTGGAGCTTCCTTGGATGACATCGTTAAGGGTCTCAAAGGGGGGAAGAGTGCTCTTCTTTCGCCGGCTACCAAGGGCAAAAACCCCCTTTTTTTTCGTCCCTCAGGGTCTCAAGACTAGGGATCAAAAGTCAGGGCCTCCACCGGAGGTTCCAAAAGTCAGGGCCTCCACGGGAGTCCAGACTGCCAATTAATGTACTGGAACTCCGAGCGATCAGACTTGTCTGGCTCATTGGACTATTATAGTCTTCCGGGGTATCCGGTACGAATTCATTTGGACAAGGCCACGGCCGTGGTCTGTCAACCACCAAGGGGGAACAAGAAATGTTCTGGCAGCTCAGTAAGTAGCTGGCATTCTAAGTTGGGGTACCAATTCCTTCCAGTCCTCTCGAACTCCTGCCACGACTTCTGTGCAGGATTGAGGCAGAAATTATTCTGGTCATACTAGTGGCTCCAGACTGGCCTCGCCGGTCTTGGTACGCCGATCTGGTACAGCTGGTCGACAATGTTTCTTGAGAACTTCCTCTCAGGGAGGATCTGCTGTCCCAAGGACCAATCTTCCATCCTGCTTTAGTCGCTGGCTTTGACTGCTTGGCTGTTCAAAGCCAGGCGCTGAAGGTACAGGTACGGAGGTTCGCGCAGCCGGCTAGGCTGCCGCAGTATATTTGCGGCAGGCGGTCGGCAAGTGGGTAAAAAGTATAGCATTAGCTTTTTTTGACCATACTTTTCCTGTGGGTCACAGGAGTGCACTTGTGTTATCTAGATTCAGCTGGCAGTGGACTAAAGTCGGCTGATGTTGCAGAACAAGTCCAGGCTCTGCAAGGATCCAGACCATGTCGGAATTAACCCAGATTCCAGACCGGCAGCTATCTAAAGGCCCGTACACACAAGTCGAAATTCGGCCGGCAGTTTTCGTCTGACCGATCTGCCGATTTTCGGCTTGTTAGTATGGTGCTCTCGACAACTGACACTGTCAAAACACGTCCGATTTTCGTGCAGTCAGTAAAGATTTCAACAGGGAAAAATCTTATGAGCAAGACTGGGCATGCTCAGAGATGAAAACACAAAGAAAGCAATCCAACACATGACATCACTTCTGAAGTATAATTCTGTCGGACAACAAAATTCGTGTGCAGTCTAGAGCACATTCCAACCAAAAGACGAACGACCGGTCGGCGGAAATTCGTTGCGTGTGTACGAGGCTTTTAGCCTTTTAGCACACCACTGAGAACATGAGTCAGCTACTCCTGCCCCCTCCACAGAGGGGAAGAGCATAGAGCGGTGTTTTTGATCGCTCCGCTCTCAGTATAGAGCCAGCGGGGAACAGCTGCAGCCATCTAGGCGAGTGTTTTTGTTTTTTTTTTTTTTTTTTTTTTTTTTTTTTAGAATTCCGTGCTTTTTTTGATGATCTTGCCAGTATTATCCCCCTTAGTAATGGAGCAGTGGAATGTGTAAAAAAAAAATTAAAGTTCAGTCCTATTTAGATCAATCCTAATTTTTTTGCCATATTTGTATATTTTACTGATAGCTGGAGTCATAAATGTGAATGTTACCTTTTTTTTGTGGCTTTATTAAGTTTGTTTAACTTATTTACAGGGTGCACGCTTTATGACAACTGCCATGTATGATGCTCGAGAAGCTATAATTCCTGGTTCTGTTTATGATCGAAGCAGTCAAGGTAACTTCTTGCACTTTTAACTGATTCATTTGTTTAAAATATTTTCTCTTCTGTTCATTGTAGGCAACACCGTTACATAGGTTGAAAAATAACACAAGTCCATCTAGTTAAACCAATAAAAAATAAATCATACAATCCCATATACACAATTCGATACCCACAGTTGATCCAGAGGAAGGCGAAAAACCCCAGCAAAGCATTGTCAATTTGGACCACTTATGTATTTGTACATTTTGATCATATCCCCCCTTAATCTCCTCAAGAGATAATAAATCGAGTTCCTCTAACCTTTCCTCATAACTGAGCACCTCCATGCCTCTTATCAGTTTGAGTGCTCTTCTGCAGTTTGTCTAGTTCCCCGATATTCTTTTTGAGAACTGGTGCCCAAAGCTGAACTGCATATTCCAGATGAGGTTTTACTAATGATTTGTACAAATCGTCAGATCCTGACTTATGGCTTATAGTGCCACCTGCAGCAATAGGTGGCAAAGCTCAGTTTTTTGAATAGCCTCAAGAAGTTAGGACCTACATTTTTCTACTAATATTTGTAAGAAGTTTTTTTTTTTTTTTTTGTTACCTTCTTTTTGGGCCGGCCTGTCCTTGGCACTGCTTTGGGACATCACATCAGTCAGGATTCTAAGATCCAACACTACTCCTAAATGGACAGGAGAGTTTATCATATTTTGGTATTTGCTGCAAAATCCCTTTCTGTGTTTTAATTGAAAGACATAGATCTTGGAATCTTTACCAATGCTTTAAAGTGCTATCTGAAGAAGTGGATGCAGGAATAAGATGCACTTAAAATGGTGTTTGACCTTTTTTCTTTGACTGCTGGAGTGATATGCTTTTGATGGTCACAAGGATGCAGTTCATTTCAGAGCTCTGTATTCGCTCCTTCAGTGACAGTTGTAACAAAAACAGTTTTCTAAGGTGAATTTGAAGTGGATCTGTTCTTGTGGGGTAGTGGGGGAAGTTAAAGCAATTTTTAGCATGGACCTGAATGAACTTGCAATGAAGTCAAGCAAATTGTTCACGCAAACATACCTGGTTTTCAAGGCAATACAGATAATAGGGCAGTTTTGTCCAAGGGTTCCAAATTTGTGGCTAGGAAAGCAGCAACAATGGGTAACCCCTCGTGTCCAAGTCTTCTCCAGTCCAATAGACAAAACACCTGGAGAAGCAGTACAGGCATGTTTAGGTGGATGTCTCCTGCTGCTCAAGCTTTGTCCTTTTGGGAGATCTCCAAACAGTTGTCTAATTCCAATGGCACTTCCTTCAAAATCAGACATACTGAATTGCCAAACGAGATTCATCATATATCTTGTTTCTTGTATCACATGCAGGCAACAGTATGTTGGAAGAAAAACCAGAGGGCAATGCAAATGCATGAGTTATCACCTGTCTTCCTTTTTTAGAGTACAGATCATTTCTCATTACTGAAGGTGGGTGGCATCAACCCCATCTGTGACTGTCTCCTTTAGTGAACTCGGAGAAAAAGATTTTAGGAACTTAAAAAAAAATCCAATTATCTTGGATAACATTACAGGGTACCCCTAGGGCCTTCTCCTCTTTTCTCTGATTGTGGGAAAAAACTGGTGCCTCACGGAGTGGGCTAGGACTAAATGGGTGCCCTGTGAAGTGGTCCCACTGAAGCTTTTTGTCAGTGTCAAATCACTTAACGGTAGTGGCATATACCTCATGGCCTATGAATTGATTCCTGTGTCCTGTACTGTACTCCAAGATATGCAATTTTTACAGGTTTGTCAAAATTCTATTTTTTAAAGCATGCTCTGTGAATGGGAACCCATAACAGTTTTTTTTTTTTTCAAATTTGACAGAGAAAATGTAAATCCTTAAAGTGGATGTAAACCTGAGTCATGAAATTTGACCTAGGCACATATATCTGCAGTGTTTTCTTATCTCTCTCTCCAAAGCACTAAATCCCAGGGCTTTCTCTTGCTCTGTTCTTCTGACAAGTTCTCTGTCAACTGAAATAAAACCAGGCTGAATTTTGTTGGAGTGGGTGCTATATACAGTTGTGCTCATAGTTTACATACCCTGTCAGAATTTGATTTCTTGGTAATTTTTCAGAGAATATGAATAACACAAACTTTTCTTTCACTCATGGTTAGTGTTTGGCCCCTTTCACACGGGCGTTCCGTATGTCCGTATATCACCCCATCCGTTTGTGGGTGATATACGGACATAATGCATGTCAATGGGATTGTGGATGTCAGCGGATGACCATCCGCTGACATCCGATTTGCGTCCTTTCAGTTCTTTTCCGTTTTTTGGAACGGAACAGGACCCTATTTTTTCTTCCGTTTAAAAAACGGAAAGGACGCAAAATCAGATGTCAGCGGTGTCATCCGCTGACATCCGCAATCCCATAGAACATGCATTATGTCCGTATATCATCTGCAAACGGATGGGATGATATGCGGACATATGAACCGTATGACACAAATGTCATCCGTGTCCGTGAAAAAAAAAAAAAAGTGCTGCTGGAGCGGATCGCAATACGGGCTGCTCCGTGTGAAAGGGGCCTTTGGCTGAAGCCATTTATTATCAGTCAACTGTGTTTACTCTTTTTTAAATCCTAATGACAACAGAAACGACCCAAATTACCCTGATCAAAAGTTTGCATACCCCAGTTCTTAATACCGTATATTGCCCCCTTTAACATCAATGACAGCCTGAAGTCTTTTGTGGTATTTGTGGATGAGGCTCTTTATCTTCTCAGATGATGTAGCTGCCCATTCTTCCTGGCAAAAAACCTCCAGTTCCTGTAAATTCTTGGGTTGTCTTGCATGAACTGCACGTTTGAGATCTCCCCAGAGTGGCTCAATGATTGGAATTCCTGGAATGGTGTACCTTTCATAATAAGCCTTGTTGACTCCTCTCCGAATGTAGTGTTTATGGTTGTGGCCAAAAAGCTAAATTTTGGTCTCCTCACTCCAAATTACTGTGCCAGAAGGTTTGAGGCTTGTCTGTGCTGTGTGGCGTATTGTAAGCGGGATACTTTGTGGCATTTGCGTAGTAATGGCTTTCTTCTGGCGACTCGACCATGCAGCCCATCTTTCTTCCAAGTGCCTCCTTATTGTGCATCTTGAAACAGCCACCCCATATTTTCAGAGTTCTGTATTTCACCTGAAGTCATTTGTGGGTTTTTCTTTGCATCCTGAACAATTTTCCTGGCAGTTGTGACTGAAATCTTAGTGGGTCTACCTGACCGTGGTTTGGTTTCAAGAGAACCTCTCATTTTCCAATTCTTGATTAGAGTTTGGACACTGCTGATTGGCAGTCTCAATTCCTTGGATATCTTTTTTTATGTCCCTTTCCCTTTTTTATACAGTTCAACTACCTTTTCCCGCTGATACTTTGACAATTCTTTTGCTTGCCCGCTGACTCAGAATCCAGAAAAGTCAGGGCAGTACTGGATGAAAGATGCAAGGGTCTGTCAGGAGTCCAGAAACTCATTGACCTTTTATACATTGACACTAATTACACACTCTAATTACAAACAAACCGATCACAGGTGAGGGTGGTTACCTTTTAATAGCCATTCAAACAACTTTGTGTCGACTTGTGTGCATGTTATCAGGCCAAAATCACCATGTAAACTTTTGATCAGGGTAATTTTGGTAGATTTTGTTAGGATTTAAAGAGTAAACTCAGTTGATTGATAATAAATGGCTTCAGCCAAACACTAACCATGAGTGAAAGAAAAGTTTGTTACATTCTTGCAAAAATGGCCAAGAAATCATAAATTCTTCCAGGGTATGTAAACGTATGAGCACAACTGTATTGATTAGCAGAGAGCTGTTTTGTTAACAGCACATTCCTTCCTTCCTCTGTCTATGTGGAGTGGGGGTGTCTGCCTTTCCTCCAATCAGCTGTCATACAGTGTATATCAACACAACACTCCCAGTACTGAACAGTTAGAGAACATTTCTAACACAATGTGCACTTACTAAAGAATATAGCAAGCTGAAGACAGCAGATATGCATGTAAAACTTTTGTAGGGATATTTGTTTCATCCCTGTGTATCATCTGAGACTATTCACTTCACTGGCTATATGTGAGGGTTTACATCCACTTTATCCACTTACCGACCGCCTAACGACTATTTATGTTGGTCGTTTAAAGCTAAATACCGGGGTTATGGCAGCAGATAGCTGCCATAACCCTGGTGTTTTTTTAAACGGCGGGCGGTTGGCTTTCAAATAAGGGTGGTCCCAGCGGCGGATTTTCTGCGGAATCAGCCTTACGGTGCGGCGGAAGAGGTGCCCCCTCCCGCTGCGTCCCGGCCATTTGTTCTGCTTACTGGGCTATTTAAAAACGCCTGCTCTTATGAAGTAAATATGGGGATTCGGTCACACCATATGGCCATACTGTACTTAAGCCCACCACTACGTCAAAGTACCCCATTTTCAGTGGGTCCTACACTATTCATAGAGAAGATAATCCCACTTATCAAAACCATAGGGCAATAACTTCTATCATGGGAGAAGTTTGCAGGCTGCAGATTCCTCTGCTGAAACTGCAATGAAGATGCCTCCTGGAACTACTCACAGGTGGACAATGATAATGAGGTTTTGGTGTGGGGGAGTGGGGTGCTCCGCCCATAAGTCTGGTCAGGACTATACATGAAATAAAAAAGATATTGGGGAGCACACCCTAAACGCACAATTCTCAGGTTGGTGCTGCTAAAAGACCAATATACATATTGAACAATATAGTGCACAAATACACAGAAAAATAGGAAGAAAAAAAAAATTAAAGCGCCCTATCAGCTTGCAAGCAGAAGCGAATGCATATGGAAGTCCCGTCCACATATGTAAACGGTGTTCAAACCCCACATGTGATGTATCCCCATGATTGTTGGAGTAAGAGCAATAATTTGAGCCCTAGACCTCCTCTGTAACTCTAAGCTGGTAACCTGTGTCGCCTATGGGATTAAGTACCAAAGTTTGTCGCCATTCCGCTAGCGTGCGCAATTTTGAAGCATGACATGTTGGGTATCTAATTACTCGGCGTAACATCTTTCACATTATGGAAAAAAAATTGGGCTAACTTTTACTGTGTTCATTTTTAATTCAAAAAAGTTACTTTTTCCCCAAAAAATTGCGTTTGGAAGACCACTGCGCAAATACGGTGTGATAACATATTGCAACAATCTCCATTTTATTCTCTAGGGTCTCTGCTAAAAAAACAATATATATATATATATATATATATATATATATATATATATATATATATATATATATATATATATATATATATATATATATATATATATATATATATATATATATATAGTTTGGGGGTTCGAAGTAGTTTTCTAGCAAAAAAAAAACTGTCAAATATAGGCCCAATCTTAAAGTGGTTAAAGTAGAACTAGTTTTTTTTTTTCTCATTTTGAATAGTGTGAGGAAGAGCTATAACCCGTAATTTTTTTTTTTTTTTACCATCTGTGTCTTTTGGAGATATTTCACTTCTGTCCCATAGCCTAAACAGGAAAAGAGGAAATCCCTCCAAAGTTAAAGGCTCAGGTTGTCACCAGGGCTACCAGAACTAGTGTTCTGTTTGGAGCATTTCCTGTTTATTACTGCCCATTGTCAACCCAAAATGTATTTTCTTTTTACTTTCAATGATAAATGTAAATAAACAGGAGAAATAGAAGGTAAATCTGCCTAACGGACACAGCAATAACAACTGACAGGTGTTCTAATTCCTTTCATTTTATCTAAAACTACAAAAATTTGCCTTTTTAGTTTCACTTTAAAGGAGCAGATACTGTGATAGAATTATACACTATTAATGATTTGGCCACTGCACCATTCATGAGCTACATCTAGAGCGCTCAGAGAAAAAGGTCACACTGCTTGGAATGCTCCCAATTCCTGCAGGTGGTACTATAATGTATCCGTCAAAATCCAAAGATCTAGCTGCATCCTAAATTAAAAAATTATTTTATGGCAAGTACTAAAATCGCACCCATGACTCTTTGGGTTATGCTGCCACCTTCACGTTAACGGAGACTGGCAAAAAAGGGCAGGATTCCCTGCTCATGCATAACTCTTCCAACGCAGCTAAGCCTCAATTTCTATTGACCTTGGGTAATGGATGTGCCTGTGAAGTCTCTGAAAATTCTCTGTGGACATTAGCTCCTGGTTTCAAGGTCTGTTCTGCACACCCCTACGGGGGAAGAGAAAGGCTTGAATGTATAACTAAAAACACTTTTTTTTTTTTTTTTTTTGCTTAAGTTATACAAAGAGTGGAAAGTGATTTAGTGATTCTAAACTCTCTCCCTGTAAAAACAACCCATTCAGTTTAATGTGTAAAGGTGCGCTGATGTATAAATATGCTGCAACCAAAGATCCAAATATACTGGAATAAATAAATTGTGAAAATAAGTCTGGTGCGCTAAATACTAGGTGTCATTCCCAAGTGAAATAACTTGGTGACAAAAATAAATAAGATGACAGTATACAAAAATATCTATCAAATATTCATCAAAGTGAAAAATAAATTCATAAATATGTGCTCCACATAAAATATTGTGCAAATTCCCCTAAGAAAATGTCCAAAACAAATTTCCAGTTCAAAGTCCAAAGCCTTGAGTGCAAAATAAACGTGCAAAAAACTTGTTGCTGGATAAAATTCAAACAGTGCTCCCGTGTTGATGTGACAATTCAATATCCCACCACCTAGCAAGTTGGCTTCTTTCTTACCAGCAGATTTAAAGTAAGGGCGAAAAGGCAGCCACCTCCAGAGAATAATACCCTAGTGATAGGAAAAATATATACACTCTTCCCACACCTCTCAAAAAAGGGTGAATGGGCTTTTTACCAGATGCTGAAAATTCTATAGCATATGATCCATTTTCTTGTTGGTATTTATCATCCCATCACTCCTGATCCCCTCTGGGGTAGATATGATGCAAATCTCCTATGGTCTCACACTCAATCTGGTCCCAAAATACTCTTGCCTCCACCCAATATCAGGGAAAGTAGAGCTTGCCTGAAATGTGCAGAAAACGATCTTCATAGCATCTTGGAAAAGTTTGATTAGGAGCTAAACCACCCAGTATTTGGCTGTGTTACTCTATTAATGTATAGAGATTTTGATCTTGGTCCTAGATGCAGGCAAAAGTGCTGCTTCTGCAGAATTTCCTGACTCTTCGATCCTAGCTGGAGTCCCTGCGGTTGCTGGAAAGTCCTTCCATTCAGTCTTTGAAGGTTTGTTGCCACCTTTTGAAGCAGTTATGAATGTCCAGTTTTACTTGAGGGCTCTTCAACTCCATACCCTGGAAGTAGACAAGTGTCGGAGTCTTTAGATTTGCCAATACATCTGTCTCCCAAGACCAGGTTGACCCTGGAATGGTTGATTTCCACACATACTGAGCCCTGGAAAGTCTTTCCTGTGATGACTTGACGGTCTTGACAATGGATGACAGCTTGTCAGGCACGGGGCGTTATCTGGAAAATATCTCAGTTCATGGAATATGGTTATCAGGATAGCAGAGGTTTCCAATCAACATCCTGCAGCTTTTTAGTGTGAAAGGTCATGCAGGTGGTTTTGTAGTGGGGTTTTTCCCCTATTCAGTTCACTACAAAGCCACTATCTTTTGGTTTTAGGTGTGTTGGCCTTGTTGTTGTCCACCCCTCCTTTTCAGTGATTTGGGATGTCTAAAATAGTCATGAATATGACGTCCTGTTTAATAAATTCAGTTTTTTGATTTACCTGTAAATACCTTTCTTGGATTACGTGACAGGGCACGGGGTTCCCCCCCTCCCCCTTGACTGTTCCTCATTGTGTGATGAATAACTGAGGCTTAGCTAAGCTGGGAAAGGTTGTGACTCTGTGTCGTTGCTTTTCCAGCTACACTGACAGTCCCCCCTGCGTCCAGATCCCTTTCTATTGTAGTCTTGGTTCAAAGCCATGCACAGATAAACTGTATATGTGCACTGCACCTTCCAGCCCCTGTGTCCTGTGTGAATGGGTCTTTTTTATTCATTTTCTCATGAATTAGGATGTACCATGAATCCTTATTGATGAGGGAGCACTGGGCAGAGGGAGCACTGGGCAGGAACCTATGATCAGCGCCTCCCATTTTATATACGCCCACTGTCTACACAGGAACAGTGTCCCTCCATGGAAGTGATGCCACTAGCCTTCAGTAACCACACCCACTTGCTGCTCTCAGGCACTAGATACTGCAAAATAAAGGTAGAAAAACTGGTATTTCTTCCATTTTGAGACCTATAAGGCTGAACTCGGCACACCTTGTTTGCAGGGGAGAATTTTAAGTATTAGGCTTTACTTTAACACATGAACAGGTGTGCCTGCACTCGGCACTCTGTAGACTGTATGTAGAATCACCTACAAGGCTTCCTCTGATTTGCCGAGGTTGAGATTGTGACATCTGTCAATCATATGATTCCCTGTATTTATTCACAGTATACAAAAATTCCCTTGAATGCCTAAGCAGCATTTCGACAAACAGGTCTAGAAGTCCCCGTCCTGCTGCTGGGACACAGTATGTAGCTAATTTTACATACATATTACCCTGTGACTGCAAGTGGGATTCCTGTCTGAATCGCATGCGAATCGGGCAGGAATCGCATGCTATCTGGACAGGAATCGCATACGATCCCCCCCCCCCCCCCCCCCCACACCACACTGCAACTGTGTGTATAAAAAAAGCGCTATCTAGTGGGCAGTTTAATAAAATGTTAGAGCTCACTACCTCTGGCCACATGTAAAATTATCTACATAGGTGTCCCTGTCTGCTGATATTAGCAAATCAGCCGCTGGAGGTGCTCACAGGACTGGAGAGGTTTCGGGACCCCTTGGGTATAGGGCGGAAATTATGTGAGCTTGGGGGCAGACAGCCCTCGAGACTCCAGCCCCGTGAGCACATCCAGCAGCCTGTGCGTGGAAGCATTTGGGCAAGTACCAATAATCCTGCAAATGCTTGGTGTGGAGCTTTTCATGTTGACTATGATTTTTGGGGGGTGGGGAGGAATAGGAGTTGCCTTTTTAGAGCTTGTTCTTTAAGCTAGCAAAGTTCCCACATATTTTTATGACTTATTTGGAATAACCTGAAATGTGTATTTCACCTCTATTCAAATCATAGGTCTCATTCTTATGTTAATTTATGGGGTTTCTTCCTCTGTGGCACTACTACAAAATGGAGATCCAGTGTTGAGAAAAAAATAGAGCTGCAGCATGAGATAGATATAGATAGATCTATCTGACCCTTTTTCGATTTACTTTGTTAACTTTACTTTTTTTTTTCCCTTTAAGCTCGACCCTCAAACATGTACTTTCAAACTCATGATCAGATAGGCATGATCAGCTCGGGGCCCGGCCATGTACCTGCCATGAACATTCCTATACCTTTCAATCTGGTCATGCCTCCAATGCCCCCACCGGGCTACTTTGGTCAAGCCAATGGACCAACTGCAGGTATGTCTTGGTTGTAGAGTGTATGTACTATTGTCTTTATGAAAATGTTTTATCTTCTATTTATGGACACAGAAATTCACAAACAGTCTGGCTTTACTACTGGTTATGCTCTTTTTGAGATACCGGGTAAAACGGAGGGGTGGTGGTGTCTCTCTGTGAGAAGTGATCTCAAAGTGAGTGTGAAAGAGGACCTAGTTGATAGTGTGCTGAGTCTGAAGCAGTATGGGTGGAAAAGTACATGGGTGTGCGTAATACAAAGATTATCATTGGAGTTTGATATCGACCTCCTGGTATTAATGAGCAGGTAGAGACTCGGCTCCTTGCACAGATAGAAAGGGCTGTGTCAGTGATGATGGGGATTTTAACTACCCAGACATTGACTGGAGTAATGGCACTGCTGGAATAGGTAAAGGGCAAACATTTTGGCAAGCATTTATAAGCCTATTACAAGACAACTTTATGGTACATCTTGAGGCCCCCGACTAGAAATGATGCTCTGTTGGACCTGGTAATCTCAAACCATTCAGAGCTTATTAATAATGTTCATATAAAAGAACATCTGGGTAGCAGTGACCATAATATGATTTCATTTAATGTTAGCTGTAAGCAAAAAACGCATACAAGAAATATAAAAACGTCTAACTTTAAGAGAAAATTTTCCAAGGATGAGGGCTGCTCTCCAGGAATTAGTTTGGGAGGGAATATTGGCATTGATGAACACAGAACAAAATGGGAAATTTTCAAAGACTGTATGCAAACTCACTGCAAAGTATATTCCCATGGGCAATAAACTTAAACGGCCAAAATTAAAATCTATGTGGCTCACAGGCCAAAGTTCAAAAAGCTATAAATAATAAGAAAAGCGCTTTTAAAAAGTGTAAAAATGAAGGAACACTAACATTGTTTAATTGTTACCAAGAATTTAACAGAATACGTAAAAAGGAAATCAAGGATGCAAAAATTCAAAATGAACGACAGATTCCAGAAGATAGGACAAACCCCAAAAATGTCTTCAAGTATATGGTATTAATAGTAAAAAGGTTAGGTCTGAGCATGTAGGCCCTTTAGAAAATAATCTGGAGTGGGTGACTGGGGACTAAGTGAAGGCAAATTTATTAAAAAACTTTCTTAAGCTCAGGGTATACAAAGGATCATGGGGGAGCTCATGACCATAATGAGGACGGTATTGATACAGTCCCAAATGATTCACAATGGCTCAAAAGTGATATGGTAGATGAGTTCAGACAGCATGTATTCTTGAAAGACAGAAGTTGTCAAACAAACCTGATTTCTTTTTAAGTAAAACCTTGGACAGAGGAGAGGGGTGGCTGGGGACGTAGTATACTTGGATTTTGCAAAATCATTTGACATAGTTCCCCACACACGGGCTTATGTGCAAGGTAAAGTCTACAGGCTTGGAAAGATCAATTTGTAAATGGATAGAAAATTGGTTAAAAGATAGAATTCAGAGTAAGAATCATTAACCACTACTCTCTCTGAATTCTAAGGTTATCAGTGGTGTACCCCAAGGTTCAGTGTTGGGACTCTTACTTTTTAATATCTTTATAAATTATATCGGGTCTGGGATTAAAAGTACCATTTCAGTCTTTGCAGATGACACCAAGGTTTGCAGTGGAATAACTTCCTTACAGGATGTCTCCAACTTACAAGCAGACCTCAATGCGCTGTTTCATTGGGCAACTATGTGGCAAATAATGTTGATAAATGTTAAGCACTTGGGGGTTAAGAATATGCATGCATCATACATACTAGGGGGAGTAGAACTGGGGGAATCAATAACAGAGAAGGATCTGGGTGTTCTGGTAGATCCTAAGCTTAATAGCATGCAATGCCAAGCTGCAGTTTCCAAAGCAAGCAAACTCCTTTCTTGTATTAACAGAAGCATGGACTCCGGAGAGAGATACTTTTCCCCTGTACAAATCATTAGTAAGACCTTATCTGGAATATGCATTTCAGTTTTGGGCACCAGTTCACAAAAAGGATATCAGAACTGGAGAAAGTGCAGAGAAAGGCAACCAAACTGATAATAGGCATGGAGGAACGCAGCTATGAGAAAAGATTAGAGGAACTGAATTTATTATCTTGAGAAGAGGAGATTAAGGGGGGATATGATCAACATGTATAAATTCATAAGGAGTCCATAAATTCATAAGGAGTCCATATAGTGAACTTGGTGTTATTCAATTTAAGGTCAACACAGGACAAGGGGGCACTCTTTACATCTAGAGGAAAACCAATTTATTCGCCTTCCTCGATCAACTGCTGGTATAGGATTGTATGGTTGGGTTTTCTTTTCTGTTTTTTTTTTTTGTTTTTTATTGGTTGAGCCAGCTGGACTTGTCTTTTTTTTTTCAACCTGACTAACTATGTAACGCTACAGGAGTTTGGGACACTGGTAAACCAAAAAAGTAATCCAGCCCCTCCTCAACCCTGCATTCCTCAATTTCTTGCTAAGTTTGGATGTGTTTTCTTTAGGACTGCTGAAATATTTTGCTAGTCTTTTAACTTTGTGGTATTTTTCTTTAGTGACTTTAATCAAGTTCCTTGCTACACTGCTGGTATTTTTTCTCCTGCAAATCCAGCAATGATTCCTTGCTACACTGCTGCTTGGGTTGGCCTCTATACAGTAGCTACCCAAGTTGGCAGCTCCTCAAAATTAGCTTATTAGTTTGTACCCTACTGGATATTGCATGTGGGGCTAACCTAGAGCATTACCTTTGGGCACTGGAATTTGCGTTTTTGCTTTCCAGACCTCTGTGTACTGTTGTCCACAAAGTGCTTTCTGAGTCCAGAGCTGTCCTTGGTGTAACCTTGTCTTTTAGTGAGACTGGTTGGTTGGGCTGAAGCACTAGAAGCTGCCTCAGTGCTCTGCTGTTTGGGCTCAGTTTTAAAATTCCTACTGTAAGCTAAGGCTGAGGGATTGAGCACTGACACCCATTGGGTGGAGTGCTCCGCATGCTCTTTCCCACCACTCAGCCTGGAGGAAACAGAATCTCACGGCTGCTCCTGTTTTTGAAGCGCCACATGCATCTCTGGTCTGTTTTACTACCCATCTACAGTGACTCAGCCACTTCTGGCTGTCTAAACCCTCATCAGCACATAATGCCTGGGTTTTTTTTTTTTTTTTTTGTTTTTTTAAGCACTTTAGGCCTTGCCTCACTTTGGGCTTCTTTGTATAACCTCCTCTCTTTTGACAGAAGTCAAGGACCTGATTTAAACTGTAGTATATATAATGTATTTACAGTGTATATAATGTATACAACACCACCTCACACAATATGTGCAACATAGACAATTTCCAGTCAGTTGGACTGTGTTTTGGTTGTCCCAAGTGTTGGACTTCCCGTGTTCCTCAGTGGATGATAAAAAAAAAAAGCCAAACTGTACTAAAGTTTTCAAACGTTCATTGAGGAACACAGGTCTCTCCCTCTTGTTTTGCTGTTGCCTCTGGTATGGTTTTTTACAATACTGAGGCATGCTAGGTATAGGAGCCTTACGTTTTCTATTTGCCGATGTCCAACCTCCTGTAGATGGCAGTATGCCATGACTGAATCGTGTCACTCTTTCCACTTGTTCCCTATTCACACTGGTACAGTAAAAATGTGCAATTATTTACCATTAGAGGACATTTCTAAATGCATAAATGCGTATAATTTTTCACCGGTGTTCACACTACATTTACCTGCATTTAGGTGGTCAGTTTTGCTTTGTTTAGAAAAGATGGACTTCTGTGCGTCCAGGGTATGATTAGACACTCTAGACGTAACTTAACAAATGTAAACACAACTAAGGCCCCTTTCACACATGCGGACCATTCAGATCCGCCTATCAGTTTTTCAGGAGGATCTGAACGGGTACTCCATGCATCTCTATGGGGCAGCAGGTGTCAGCGGAGACATGTCCACTGACACCCTGCTGCCAATCCGATCCTGTCCGTCAAATTCGGACGGATGGAAACCCTATTTTCCATCCGTCTGGTGGATGGGATCAGGCGGTCCGTTCTGATCCGATTCCTCCATAGAGGACAGTGGGGACCTGACAGCTCCGTCTCCGCACACAGAGCGGAGATGGAGTTGCCATCCGCCTGCTCAGCGGGGCATCGGCGGATCGATCCCCCGCTCAGAAAAACTGAGTCTGCAGACGGAGCGGACAGTATGAAAGGGGCCTAAAGGAACTTCTAAACACAGGAAAAAAGTGATCTGGAAAGTTAATAAATCTGCAATTTTATAGTTATGTTCATTCATTGTATCCACCTCATTTAAAGTCCCACAGGGCACCCCTTTTTCCTATTGATCTGGAAAGTTGTTTATACTTCAAAATTATTCAGAAAACCAGTGTGCCTGTAGCCTTCTTCTAAATGATTTTTCAGGCAGTACAAAAATCGGTTTTCTTTTTAGTGGAACAACTATAAAACTAACGGGTCGTCATGCGTAATGTATTTAATTTCCAGTAAAATCAAAAGAATGTTTATAGTGTATGGCTGTTTCAGTTTTAAACATTTTCATGGACCTGATGTTTCATACATTTATCTGTAACACTATTTCCCTCCCTCTTCCAGGTCGGGGCATGCTTAAAGGAAAGACAACCCGTGGTGGGCGCCAGAAACAGAGAGGAATAGGACTTCAAGGCATGAGCCAGGGAAACATGCCCAACAGCCAAGCCAGTCAGGATGTTGTATCTCAGCCATTCTCTCAAGGCCCTCTAACACAGGGTTATATATCCATGAGCCAGCCTTCACAAATGAGCCAGCCTGGACTCTCCCAACCAGAATTATCGCAGGTAAATTCTTTCCTCCCTCAGTCCTGTCTGTGAAGATATTAAAATTAAGTTAATTTTTTTTAGAAAATAGTCTATGGGGCCCCAGTATATATTAAACTGCAGCTTTGTCATACCCTTGGTTTTTGGGCCTGCAGTTAGTGGCAGTGCACATCCAATGGTTTTCATGTCTTAATAAAGCAGGATGTGTGAACTGCTAAGTGGGAGTTTTTCAGCCAAGCTTGGGGGACCCAATTCGCCTACAGGTATGACAATAAAATTAATGAGCATTTTACAAAACTGCACACTTTTGTTTTTAAATATCTGCCTGCATAGGCTACTTTCTGGAAAGGGTGAACTTCTATTTCACCACTTGGGCCCCGGAGGATTTTCCTGCTCTAAGACCAGGGCCTATTTTGTGATTCGGCACTGCGTGACTTTAAGGGACAATTGCGCTGTACCCAAATGAAATTGACGTCCTTTTTTTTTTCCCCACAAACAGAGCTTTCTTTTGGTGGTATTTGATCACCTGTGCGATTTTTCATTTTTTGCGCTATAAACAGTGTCAATTTTGAAAAAATAACAATATTTTTCAAAATTTTTTTTTAAAAGAAATTCCCCCCCCAAAAAAATGTAATTTTTTTTTAACATTTTAGGCCAATTTGTTTTCTGCTACATATTTTTGGTAAAAAAAAAAATCGCAATAAGCATATATTGATTGGTTTGCGCAAAAGTTACTAACTAAGGGAAGGATTTGTCATTATTTTTTTTTTTTTTTTTTAACTAGTAATGGCGGCGATCTGCGTTTTTTTTTTTTTTTTTGCGGGACTGCGACATTGCGGCGGACAGATCGGACCCCTGACTGACATTTTTGACACATTTGGGGGTACCAGTGACATTGCTACAGCAATCGGTGCTTAAAATATGCACTGTTACTGTAAAAATGACACTGGCAGGGAAGTGGTTAACTTAGAGATCCAGGGGTTGTGTGTCCCTAGGGACGTGATTCTAAAAGTCAAGGGGCGTGGCTTTTGATGTAACCACAGAGACATACGATCCTACATAGCAGGATTGTGTAGTCTCTGTACTTACATGCTTTGTTTACATTAGCCGCCTGCTTTTCTCCCCCTCCAGCGGGAGATCGCAAGTGACCGGCGGACATCGGAGCCGCCGGTCACTCGCGCGGGGATGGCCATGAACAAGTGGGGGGTGGGAGCGCGCCTCCGGCCGCGCGTGCGCTTGCCCCCTACAGGCTCCTGGACTACGTCGCTTTGCCCAGGAGGGGCTGACTGCCGCAGTAAATGAACTTGCGGCGGTCGGCAAGTGGTTAAAACATTACTGAAAGATATTGCCCTTATCCAACCCACCATGTATTTCAGATACATCACAGCTTGAACATTGTTGTTTTAGGCAGTGTTTTTCTCTTTAGTTCATGTAGGTTTTATTAGTGCGTGTGTGTGTGTGTATATATATAATATGTGTATGTATGTATGTGTGTGTGTGTGCTCAAGAGTATCAAAATATGATCAGTGGCAGTCTCCTTTTTTTTTTGCCAGGTATATTTTACAACACCTATGTTTAGTTCCATTAATGGCTGGAACCTACTCTCCATGTGATTGTCATGGTGTCAGTGGACTTTATTTTGCAGCCACTTCATGCTGCTGAACTACTATGTCAGATGTCAAACCTACTGCTTGAACTGAGAGTACATAGAGATTTAAATAAACAGCATTCACATCTAGTGCAAAGTCCCGTAGATGATTAAAAGTGAGGAAGGTACCTCGGTTGCTAAAATGCATAGTGTTAGATGCATAGCTGCATAAGAGCAAACACATTGGGAACTGCTCCAAACTTGTAATCCATGAAAGAGCCATGCATCACCAATTTGGCAGTTTGCTTGCAGCATAGCAAGCAACTTTCCCATCTCTTACCAGAGTTTGTCCAGCTGATGGCTTTCTATCCACATCCTGATCTTTACTGCAACTCGGGTTAATTGGGGCAAATTTGTCAAACTGTCTCTGGACACTATAGCAGCCCTCTAAAGTACCTCAGTAGCCCTAAAACATGGGCCATTCTGTTATGCATTATCTGACCCAAACTCATTTGCAGCTCTAATCAGCTACCATACTTCCCTGTGGGCTGCCTAATGTGGTGGATGGTCTCAGTGGCCAAAAGGAAAACTTAAAAGCTCTGGTCAGACTTGGAATTAGAGTCCACTGGGTAATGGGGCTCCAAAGAGTATAAAAACACTTTTAGAACACATTTCTGTAGATGTAGATATTATTGGCAATTTTCTGATCTTTCCTCATTAATCTCTTTACAACAGCCTAACGTAGGGTGGTTGCTGCACATATGCATCACTGGGTGACCATTGTTTTTTCCCGGGACCTTGCTTCCAGCACAAAGACTGAGTTGTAGACAGCTCTTGGTCTTGATTAAAGAACGGTGATGATTGTCATGAATGCTGCTCTCTTTGATCCTGTTTAGTTTTTAGAAGTGCTGCTGTGAGAAGTTAAAGTAACATGCATGTTTTTCTGTTCCTGCTTTAGGATAGCTACCTTGGTGATGAATTTAAGTCACAAATTGATGTTGCGTTATCGCAGGATTCTACTTACCAGGGTGAACGTGCATATCAACATGGAGGTGTGACTGGGCTGTCACAGTACTAATGTGTAAGTATTTGAAAAAGTTTGCGAAGGAGGGTCCAGAAACTTTGTGGATCGCCGCACATTGATTGCAGTGATCTCACCCAGCAGTGGGAGCGGGTAACTGGTTTTGACAGGTATCTGCTCAAAAGAGAAGTGGAGCGTTCTCTTTTGGGTGGAGCTCCACTTTAAGTAGATCAGAAACAGTTTTATTTTGAGTCCATGCAAAAAGTATAACCAATTTGTTTTTTTTTTTTTTTGTTTTTTTTAATGAGGTTTTTTTTTTTTCCCCCCCCCTCTAACACTATACAGGTTGAAGAAGAGCTAAGCCTGTGTGGAACTTAGTTCATCCACATTTTATTCTGAGTAATAAAAAAATAAAACGGATACCTGTTTTCCACTGCTAAAACTGAAGCACCACTGTGAGAGCAACAGGAGAGAGAGGAACGAGAGAGGGATTAAATACAAAAATATCGAGAGAGCGAAAGCAAGCGAGACCACTGCAAGCACACTGAGGCGAGGAGAACGACAGGAGAAGTGGCTGAACATCAGAGGAGCCACATACACTCAACGAAATAGGTAGTTAATGGGAGGAACCATTGCCATCAAGATGCCGCTACTCACATTGGAACAGCAATCAAGACCTCTCTAGCCCACCATAACTTGGTCACGGGCTGGAGAAAACAGCTTTTACTTTTTCCAGCTCATTCATGTGTTCCTTGAGAACCATCTTATCAAAGCTGGCAGAAAACAGTTCCTTATCTCAGAGTTGTTTTTTTTTTTTTAAACATGCTCATGCAAGTCTGTTTTAAGTGTAAACAGCATTTCTTCTAGATTGTTCAGAACATACTGCAGTATTACCAGCTAACCAGGTCAACTTTGAGATGTAGGTTTGATTTTCAAACTGGCTTTGACTGGGAAACTGATGGACTCCACCATTCCCCTCTACGTGAAGGTTCTAGATCTCTTAGATGGTTTTAACAAAACTTCTAGAGAAAATAAGTGCTGGATATTTATTTTTTTTAACTGCTGGTTGCGGTGGACCTGAGTACTGCAAGACATTGTGGTTAATGTGGCTAGTTAGAAATGTTGCCACAAACAAGGACTTTCAGATTTAAGATGCAGTAAATGACTTGATGACTAGCCTCTCTTTCCTAAAGCAGTGTAGTAGAGCAAAGGAGTATACAAACTCCCATAAGGAGAGGGGTTTTTTCAGTGTTTTCTGTATGCTTTGATTGGCTACTGTCTGGACTCTACTCCACACAATAAAATAAATCATTGTTTAGGCAAATTGTATGCTTTGAAAAAGGGACGGGTTTCCTCTGCCCTTCGGCACCCACCTGTCAAGGAAAGACAAGCTAGCCTGCTACAACTTCCCCTCCCAGAAATGGATCTAGTAGTGGAAACTGGGGATTATATAGGTTTGAAAGTCAAGTTCTTTGCTATAGATTTTGAAACTGGTTGAAAAGCAAACAGGAATGCGGGCAGTGTGGAAGGTGGTCTACAGTCACTGTATGACTGGAAGCATATCTGGTGCTTTTAGTGAGATGGAGCGTGAATGGACTTGGCCTTAGGTCAGCACAGGGCAGACTCGCCCTCTGTCCATTCAGCTTCAGTGCACACAACTTAAGATGTTTTAAGAGAGCAAAACAATCCAAATTTGTTTGGCACTGTAGAAATCCATATATAGAATTTTTAGTTTAAGGATTTATAAAATCAAGTTGGCTACATTTATTTGACCTTGCTTTCACTGGCACTAAAAGCCAGTGAAAAAAAAAAAAACTTAAATGCAGCTATTTTGCAAACCCACTATTACGATTTTTCCTCCTAGCAAACCCGGTTTACTATTTTTGCCCTAAACATTTTAGGCATTTGTCTTAAACCTTATAGGTTCTACTGAATGAATTTGGTTCAGTTTGGCTGATTTACAATATAAACCTTTTCAGTTTGTATACTGTTAGGTAATATTTCATTGGTGTGCCAATTCTGAACAGTTATCACTGATCAAATCAGACTGTTGTCGCTGCATTCTGTGCACGCTAAACATGACTCTGGCCACCTTCCTTCCAGCAAGATATGGACTTTTATTTTCTAAATGTTGCCGAAGGGCTCTTTTTAATTTTATTTTTTCCCTTACCTTGCACTGCATTCTAAGTAGTTTA